>NC_065451.1:94424884-95043218 GCF_917563875.1 Diabrotica virgifera virgifera | reverse complement strand
TAGAATTTATAAATAAATTTTAAAAAGTCAATCAAAATTAGATCAAAACTTCAAAATTAATCAATTTTTTAATCTTTTCTAAAATGTTTTCTGAAGAATTTTTATTGTTTCTATGTTTTTTGAAATGTTAAACAGCCGTTTTAGTAATAGTATTTTTAATTATGTATTGTAATCAACATTCTTTTATAATCTAAATTCTGGTAAGTTACTCATTAATATTTTTTATTCTTTCATACATATGTTCTAAATTTTATCTTATTGCATTGTAGAAATTCTTGAGAAAGGAAATAAACATTTCCGAAAGCTTGAATATTGGATAATAGTGTACTTTAAGGCCCCAGTTTGACTTCTATACCCAAAAATAGAGAAATTCGTATTTCCTAATAAGTCAATTAAGATACTATTTGTATATATATATTGTTATATTTCTATTTGATATAAAAATTAAAATTTGATAATTATAAACAAAATTCACTTTAATATAAAATATTTTCAATTTTCTCAACCACGGGCATATAAATTTAAAACAACCTGTATACAACAAATTGTTATATGTAATTTTAAGAAGTGATTAGAATAAGCGTACGAAACTCGGAACAATGTGCTTAGATAAACAAAGTGAATGACGCGTACCATTATCGTTCTTCTCGGAAGGTCGATCATTAGCCTATGCTAAATAAAACTCAGTGAAATAGATGATAGTTCATTATCGTTTTTCGCGGAAGGTTTCGATCATTAGCCTATGCTAAATAAGACTCATTTAAAAGAGAGAATAGGTCATTAAAATTTGTAAATAGTTAGAAAGTATTTTAGAATGGGAATTAAATATTTTCTTTTGAAATCCATTAAGCATATTTAGAAAGATTAAAAATTGGTTTTGAGGAATATTACGAATGAGAGTTGGTGGTGGAAGATTGATTTGTGAATCTGGAAGGGATATTTAGAAAGTAGGGGAATGGATGACAAAGTGAGAGCAGAATGTTTTGAGCTGTCGAGAAGTGAAGTCGAGTAGTAGACGGTAGTGTTCGAGGAGTGAGAAAGCCGGTGTAGTTCCGTGAGTGTGGAGTATCTATCGTGGAACGAGAAGTAGGCCAGGTCGAGAGTAAAAGAACCTCCTTGAGCCCAGAGTGTCCCGGTAGCTGATAGCAGTTTCGAAAAAGGTAGAACACAGCATCACGACAAAAGCAGGAACGAGAGCTATTCGAGCTAGTTTTTCAAAGGAGAACATCACTGGAAGCCAGGACGAGGTTTGATCGCAGCCAAGGATAGCAGGAAAGGGTTTTGTGTGAGGACATTTTCAGTTCACCAGGAAAAGGTCAGTCTCATTTGTTTGGACATGAATGTATGGGTTTTTCGTATTAAATTCCACATAAAAAATTGAATAACATAATCAATAATATCAGAAAAGCTTCATCAAACTTAAATAGAGTTGTTCCTAATAACTCCTAATAGTTAAATGTTAATAAAAACTTTCAATTGAAAACCAAAAGGAAATAAGATTCCCATTTGTAAATGTTATGTTTAAGAATAATAAGAAATAGCAAATATTAAGCATTGATTGCCTTTTAAATAAAATAAAAAATATTTTGATTATAATTGTAACCCATATGTGTATTTTTTTTACTCTTTTCTTTTCTATCCCGATTAGGAACCATTAAGAAATATTTAGAAGCCACGGAAGTAAGTAATTAATTTATAATTCGCCCTGAGATTGAAAACATATTGATATGTGATCTGGTTAATTAATTGGATTAGTATTAATACATTGATTAAATTAAGTAACATATAAGAATATTATCTCATATAAATAATCAAGATCACATCAATATATATATATATATATATATATATATATAGTCATGATTTTAAATAGTTATTATGATTTTTTAAGATACCCAAACCATAGAATAGTTAAAATAATAGATAATTTAGTAATTTTAGTACAGCCCAAAGTATATGGATAATCATTTTTATTATTGCCACTTTTGAGGGGTATCGTTGATTGGAAGGTTGAGAAGAATAAGAATTATAAAAAGAACTAAAGTTATGAGAGCACTTAGTAATAACTAAATAGTTATAAGATGATTTTATTTAAGATTATAAAGGTAGAATTACATAAGAAATCAAAATAGGTAATCCTATATCAAAGATGATATTTGAATGGCATATAAATTAGAAATTTGTTACTAGAACCTATAATAATTTGAAAGTTGAGTTTTACCAGAGAATTGCTTATAGTTGTATCACACAATAGCCTTATTTATTCGTAAGAATCATCAAAAGGTTCCATTTTTCCAAAAGTCACTTCGAAAGGAACTTCGTTAAGGTGACACGTCTTGCATCACTTAGCTGCATGTGTGAATTTATGACATTATATTGAAATAGACATCAATCTAAAATTTGAGAACAATAGTGAGTTCAATATTAATATTATTAGTATAAATTTTACCAAAAATGTGGAAAATAGTTCAATAGAATCATAGCTTTGACAAGGGTCGAAACTCTAGGTAAAATTTAACGTATAAGAATGATATTTTGAGGAAATGGCTTATGCATATTCAATTGCTGATTTATTTTGTGTAAATTGAAAGTTATTTCAATCCTTTGTGTGTAGTAATTGTTTAAATATTTAAATTTTAAATGTAGTAATGAAACACAGACTTACTCACAATCATTTAATTATACTTTGACGTCAAAAGTATAATTAAATGATTGTGAGTAAGTCTGTGTTTCATTACTACATTTAATATGGACTCACATATGCAACCCATTCAATATTTAAATTTTAATGTGAAAGTGTAAGTGTTAAAGAAACTAAAAATGAAGTGTCGAACGTTGAAGTGAACCCTAATAGAACTTTAATAAGGGCACCTAGGAAGAAGGACATTATATCAAAATAAACTAGAAAGTTTAATCTATTCAAATCCCAGATTAGATTATACCCAAATATTAGAACAGAATCACAATTTGGGTTCATATCTCCAAAATTTTCATCAAAATTATCATTTTGATGAAATGTCAAATTTATTGGAATTATTTAATTGGTGGATTCAAATTTTCATAGCAAGGATTGTTATTAATAATTAATTTTCATTGGCTGTGAAGGGACGCCAAGCCAAAAAGAATCCATTTTAGGGAGTGTTGCAGACCTTTGAACAGGCAACAGATTGTGCAATTGCTCCTCAAAATTTTGGAGAAAAATGCGGTAAAATTATAAAAATTAAGGTTAAAAACTTTCATTCTACTAACCTGTATAAGTAATCTTCTTAGTGAAACTAATTTTTTCAAAAATGACACTCAATTAAATAAGAAAAGTGAAATAGTATTCTGCATATGCCGGTATCTACCATAGAATTTAGAACATTGTTCCTGTGAAGGAGAATGGATTGGTTTCTTCTTGGATCCGAAGAGATTTCATAACAGTATTTGTTGGTTTCGTCATGAAAGGTTGTACTGAACAAAATTTTTAATCGATCATGATCAAAATCAATGTTTTTCATTTTCTAGCTTTAGTATAACAAATTTTGAATATTCAAGATAATTTTTGGGTTATCTTAGACTTAGTTTTTTTTTGTCAAACAGTCTAGTTTATTTCATAGTCAAATTCATTGCATCATATTATCGTATTTTTTTTATTGAATTTTCGACGAGATAACCTAAAATAAATAATTTAGCGTTAGATAGATCAATAGATGTTTCAAATTGATATTATATTGATCTGATCTTTATTATTGTATAATTACCTTGTATTTTTGATGTTGCATAACAAAGCCTTTTCATTTTTCAATATATTTTCAAGATTTTGCGTACAAATTTGACAGTGTTTTGTTTTATCCACCATTTTGCAGTAGAGATTGAAACATATCTCAGATGATGACTTTAAATTTTTTTGTGTCGTTTTGTTCAATTAATATTTCAGAAATCTTTTTCTCACACCTCCAAAGATTAGGAGATTTTCATGCAGGTTTTTACATTGTAGATGAGCTAGCTAGGTAAGTTGATTAATAGAAGGCGCCGGGCAAAATCGATATTAAAATTAAATAATCAATATTTTAAAAATATAATAAATAAATATAAATAAATATAATTCAATAATAAAATAAATAATAATTAAATTAATAAAATTATAAATATATTAAAATTCATGTTAATTAGCTTACCCAACGTGGAAGCTAAATAAATAAACATAAAAATATTTGTTAATTGGCACAACCAACGTGGGCGATAAGATAAATATAGGGCAAAATTGTCACATATTAAATAATTTATTTATTTATTAAGCGCAACAGGCCTTGTAGGCCTAGGGCTAAAATGTTTACATTTCTAATTACATAAATAATATAGTAAATAACTTAATATAACTTACATAACTTATAAATTTTATTTAAATACACTTCAGTCTTTTTATACACTCCTTCACAACCTCTCTCCATCTCCTTCTGTCCAATGCTACCCAAGCAGCAAGAGTTAGTCGAATATACGTCGATACTAAGTCATTTGTAGACCTTGACGTCGATCGACCTTAAAACGACATCGATTAGGTGTCGATTTGTAGACGTCTTTTCGACATCATAATATAGACGTTGATTTAACGTCGATTGTAGGGCGGTAGAATTTATCGACCAAAAATGAACGTTGAAAAGACGTTATGAAAGTAACCATCAATATTATAGTTATTTGATATAGAAATATCTATAAATCAAACTGAAAATAGACATTAGACAAACGAATGCGTAGGTACTCTATAATGTACCAATACTTCGCGCGTCAATTCTAAAGTTTAGTTCAAAGTAAAAACACAGTAAAACACCAGAGGTACAAAGCAAAACAACATTATTTTAATCGTTAGACCTATAAATTTAATATTAGTACCTATAACAATGATTTCACTCATCGATCTTCAAAAAACTTATCATTAAATAAATTCAAATTTTGCGCGAATCTTTATCATTGAGTTGTCATAACGGCGAAAAAGGTCCTGTCCACAGAATATCGAGTTCATTTTTTTAACCAATCAAATTATTATTACTTTGAAATACTATGTAGTGATTGGCTAAAAAAAGTCTTGCCGCTATCTGTGTATTTTGGATGACAATTGACGTTTTTGACAGTCAAATCAAACAAAATGGCTTTGTTGGTTATGGTGGTGTATGCCGTCTTCCGTTAGTTTACGTTTTCCTGTTTTTCTTGATCCATCGTGTTCGAGGAGTTCGCTTTTTTCCATCCATTGGCTCCTCGTTTATTAAATTAGTTTATATTTGGATTATTTCTTATTTCATCGTCTTTTGGTAGGCAAGAAGCAACTGAAATACAAACACCGACTCTGAACGAGTCTCTAAATTTTGATAATAGTCTTCAGGATATAAATGGTAAGTTCTTTTATTTATGGGAGTAATTTTGCACAACACTACCTTATTGATTTGCCAAAAATATTGTTGGTTTAAAGCACACAGTAAAAATTGACTTGAAAAAGCTTCCAATAGTGTAACAAAATCATCTAATTTTTATAGTTGTTATTACTGATACTATTAATGTAAATGGTCAAATTGTGTTTTCCCCAAACTTACAATTTTTTATGGGCATAGGTACAACCAACGATATAGGTACACAATGTTAGCATGCATTCATTATAAGTATCAATGAATAATTAAAAAAACTAATGGAAAACCTTCTGTACTTTATTCAATGTGTTGTAAATATGTTTTGTTTCTAGGATTGAAGGTTCTACTTAAACATATATTAACAATTAAGGAACAGAACAGAAAAATTCTAAATATTTTGGAGAAATCAAAACCATTTAAAAATTCAGATTTACCTGATGACTTCAAAATAAAATTGCCAATAGAATCCTTACAAGACCTGCAAGAACTAGAGATATGTTTGACAGAAGAAGAGAACTTCAACACTTTTGTAAGTTGTATACATCTTGTACCCAATTGTAGAAATTAAGAAAATTTAAATTTTTTGCTGATTTGTTTATAATAGAAAATTATTCCTTTAGTTTAATTATTAAACTTTCTTTGTATAAATTAAAAGAAATTAGTTGCACCTAAATGTAAAATAACTTTTTTTTAATTTATATTTTTTTAGAAATCAAACTGTGCCTCAATTTCAAACCTGAAAGATGTTACCCAGAAGAATAATAGGATATTAAGATCTCTTTTGACAGATAATATTGCGAAGCATTTTAATTACTTCGGTAACAACTGGCGTCATGACAGAGTATCAAATAAGCGACCATTTAATTAACTGCGCTTAAACAAAGTGGTTCTAGGTGAGTCTTGTGGTTTCAATTTTTTTGTTTTTTATTAACTTGCTTCGATTGTAAACACGGATTGTGAAGAAAATAAGGAAAGGTGTTTATACAGGGTGTTTCATTCTAAAATAGACATACTTTAACTACAGATAGGGCATGCCTAGGTGTTTTGCAGAAGGTTCATATTTAATGGGTTGTACTCCTTTAATAACTTGAGGTATAGGGTATTTTATCTATTTTGCCCAGTTTTTTCTTTCCAACTGCCTTGTATATTGTTTTTTAATCTTTTTTGGTCTTAATCTTTTTAAATTTCCAAACCCAGATTTAAAAGAAAAGTTAAGAAATTATATTTTGTGTGAATGGGTTGTAATATTATTTGCAGAGTGAAAAAACTCATTTTTAGTACAAACAGTTTTAGTCCGTATTGTGTAATTATGTTTCTGAATGAAACAACCCATATATTGTATATTTTTTGATACACTGAATTTTATTTTTATTATAGATGCGGTAAAACAAGGAACTGACTTTACAACTCATGAAGTTGAGAACGCTATTAAGCGCTGGTTAAAACATGCTCCTAACCGTAACAAGAAAAATTACTAATTTGGAATTGTTTTAATTTTAGTTTTTTATTTGATTAAACATGCAAAGGTTTTATAAAGAATCTGTAGGTGAACGCCAAATGTGTAGGAGGGTGGCTAAGGAACTTAAAAATACGATTGAAGGTCTTAATAGTAATTTAAATCAGGCTTCTTCCCTTGTTAGTAAAACAGTAGTACATAGTGATACCGTTAATATAATTTCTAGTACTGATGTCACTAGAAGTAATTTAAATCAGACTTCTTCACTTGTTAGTAAAACAGTAGTAGATAGTGATTCCGTTAATATAATTTCTAGTACTGATGTCACCAACTCTAAAGTTAGTTCTGAAAATTTAATTAATAGTAATAATATTAGTGAAATTGAAAATGACACGAGCATAGAATCTGACTTTGAAATGGATTTAGAGTTAATAAGTTGTTTAGATAATGCAAGTAACTCCAATAAATTTCAAAAAAACTCTTACGACTTACATGGTGAACTAAAGAGATGGGCAATTCGTAACAAAGTCACTCATAGTACAGTAACTGATCTTCTTCATGTGTTAGTTCCAGTTCATCCAGAATTACCTCTGAGTTCTAAGACTCTTTTGAACACACCAACTACTATTACCTTAAAAAAAGAACTAACTTCAGGCAGTTATGTTCATTTTGGATTGGAAAATTATCTTAAATTCTATATTTCTACAAATGATTCAATAATTTCAAACGATATTCTAATATCTTTTAATATTGATGGTTTACCTCTTTTTAAAAGCTCTTCAGTGCAGTTTTGGCCTATCTTGGGTTTAATTGTAAATAGCAGTATAAAAGTGAAACCATTCGCTATAGGTGTTTTTTGTGGAAATTCTAAACCTAGCCCACTGGCTGATTATTTGAATGACTTTATTAATGATCTTAAATTTTTACTGGAGAATGGTCTAACCTTTAAAGATAAAGAATATAGGATACATGTTCATAGTTTCATTTGTGATGCTCCAGCTCGAGCCTTTATAAAATGTATAAAATCGCACAACGGTTATTCAGGGTGCGATAAATGTACTGAAGAAGGAGACTACTTTAAACATAGGATGATTTTTAATAACATTTTGGCACCAAGGAGATCGGATCAGTCATTTTTGCTAAAATCTGATCAGAATCATCATACTGGAATTTCACCTTTGGAAGTCTTAAATATAGGATTGGTTTCAAAATTTCCAATTGACTATGCATTGTTTATACTTAGGTGTTATGAAAAAACTTATTCTCACATGGATATGTGGTGACTTGCGTGTTCGGTTATGTGGTAGGGATGTTACAAACATATCAGAAAACTTAATTTTTTATGGAAAATTTGTTGTCTCAGAGTTCAATAGAAAACCTCGGAAGTCTTTCAGAGGTAGCTCGTTTTAAAGCAACAGAATTTAGAACTCTTTTGCTTTATTTAGGAGTCCTAGTTTTAAAAAATATTGATAAGGCTATGTATGAACACTTTCTTCTATTGCATTCTTCTGTTACTATCCTGTTATCTAAAAGGCACTTAGCAAATTTTGGTTGTGATGTTCCTAGAAAATTACTGGACTGCTTTATAACCCATTCCAAAGACCTGTATGGATTAGAGTTTTTAATTTATAATGTTCATGTATTGTGTCACTTGAGTGAAGAAGCTCGGTTGTTTGGTCCATTGGACCAGATTTCTGCTTTTCCTTTTGAAAACTATTTAAATGAAATAAAAAAGTCAGTGAAATCGCCTAATAAATCATTAGAACAATTGTTTTGTCGCCTGACAGAAGCTAATACTATATCAGTAATTAATGATAGTGTCACAAAGAAATGTGAAATTCAACATTTTAATGGTCCACTGTTACATTTATCTTTTAATTCTACTAAACAGTATAATAAGCTTAAATATAATAATATTGTGTATACTGTAGAAGCACATTCCAATGTCAACTGTTATTGTCTAAACAATGAATATTGTGTAATAAAAATTAATAACATAGTTAATGCTAAAAATGAATATTTTTTAATAGGTCAAAAGTTTACATCTTACGAATCTTTCTATAATTACCCTTTTGAATCAAAATCACTTAATATTTGCATCGTAAGTAAACTACTTCAAAATATGGAACTTTTTAATCTCGACAGTATAATTACAAAATGTATGTTATTCCCTCTTGATCCACCCAACAACAGTAAATGGTTATCATTTCCTTTATTATAAAGTAAATATTTTAGCATTATTATGGAAAAAAAACAAACTTCGGCAGACTTTTACAAAAATAAATTTTACTTTTAATGGAGGAGGGTATACTTTTGAGAGGGACATTTATGAAAAAAAATTAAATTCTTTCAAACATTTAGAAATGAGCAATGTAAAAGTACATTTTTATTTTTTCGAATCTAAAATAAATTAAATAAATAGTAATAAATTAAAGTCTTCTATCAGATATTGTCAAAATTGTAAAGTGGCAACATATGGTTTTTAAGGGTGCATTTAAATTTAAAATGGTGGGAAAATCAAAATTGTAAACCGTTAAATTCCTTTCATAAATTCTTAACCAAAATACTTCATAGAATACCTCGCATATTTTTCCATGTTGAATTAAAATATCGTTGTCAAAAATACTTTGATGAAATTTGGTGATATTTCACTGAAGCGCAATAACTGTCTTTACAAAGTAATTTTTAAGAACGATATTTTATTGCAACATGGACTAAGTAAGATAGGTATTCTATGAAGTATTTTGGTTAAGAATTTATGAAAGGAATTTAAATGGTTTGCATTTTTCGTTTTCATCCCATTTTTAACGTAAACGCATCCTTAAATTATTGATGACTAATTGTTAAAGTTGTCATTTCCTTTGAATTACATCCCGCCATGACTATTTAAACATATTATTTTGAAAAATTAGCTTGCATATAAAAAAATTAATAATTATCTTGTGTTCTGCCGAATATTTGTTTTAAAATTTTATTTCGATAAAAAAATATTTGAAAAACAAAACAAAAATAAAAATTCCAATATTCGAATGGTCGTAAGTATTTTTTTTTTTAATATAAACACAAGTTTTTAAGGATAAGTATAAAATTTGCAAGATGTTGATGTATAAAATGTAACATCTTTATTTAAAAATAGTCAAAAAATTTAAAAATAAAAATATTCTCGATTATGTTCAAATTTTTAATGAATTAAATTTTTTGACTATTTAAAAAAGTATGTTTTACACATCAATATTTTGCAAATTTTATGAAAAAGATTATTATTAAAAAGTTATATTTATTAAAAAAAAATACTTATTTATGACCATTCAAATATTATTTTTAAATAGCCATGGGGATGCGATTCAAGATTTTCAAAAAGATACATTGTCAAGTATGATACATCACTAGATTTGAAATTTTGTGAAGAACAAAATTGTCACAAAAAAATTATCTCATTTCCGGTTAAACCGGAAGTAATAATTGAAGCACCGCCAAAAGCTGAATATTTATGTGATTTCAAAATAATCGGTTTATTAACAAAAAAGTTATTCACTGTTACCTGATCTCGTCACCAGGTATATCTTAGCCACCCTACCTGCCATTTGCTTTACAAAGTTTCTTGTATTTTATATCCATATGTCATTTTACAAAGTTTTTTGTATTTTATATAATAAAAGTTTTGACAGAGTTTTTGATTTCTTTACTATTTGACACAGGTTACGTTTGTTAGAGCAGCAGTTGCTAATCGGAAGACACATGCCCTGTTTATTTTTTAACTTGAAAATGCTAAAAATGAAGTGCATGTACATCCAATTGACGACTGAAAGCTGCCATTCGAAGAAACTATACCTGCGATAAATAACTTCCAACGTCTATTGTACGTCTATATAACGTTATCAGTGAGGTATATCTCGTCGTCGATTAAACGTCATAAGTCGACGTCGTTTCAACTATGACATTGTGCCGTCGAATTCACGTTGAACCGACCGTTGTTTCGACGTATTTGGACGTCGAGTAGTGACATACATTCGACGTCTCTTCGACTGACTCTTGCTGCTTGGGTAGTTCTTTCCATCTCTCAATGTTACTTTTCTTCAAATCTTCATATACACTGTCCTTCCATCTTTTCCTTGGCCTGCCTTTCCTCCTCTTTTGTATTGGTCTTCGTGAAAGTACCATTTTTGGCATTCGTTTACTTCCCATTCTCTCTATGTGCCCCAAGTATCGTATTCTCTGTGCTTTGATCGTCGTCGTAATCGTTGGCTCTTGATATAGTTCTTCCAATTCTTTATTGGTTCTTCTTCTCCACTGACCTTCTATTTTCACACCTCCACATATTAAATAATCAATATTAAAATTTTGAGTCTGATATATAATACAAAATGGCAGATGGACGTAGATCTGTTTCGAAGACGACACAGGAAGGAGAAGAACAGAAAGAAGAAAAGTCTGACCTTGAAAAATTCATGGAATTAATATTAACAAAGATGGAAGAAAATAATAATAAAATAGAAAGAAAATTAATTCACTTAGATGAAAACAACAAGAAAATGAGAATAAAATTAGATGAGACTAGTCAAAAAACAGAAGAACATAATAAATCATTAGAGCAGAAATTAGAAGAAAATAGTCAAAGGGTAGAAGAAAAATTAGAAGAAAATAGTCAAAGGGTAGAAGAAAAATTAGAAGATAATAGTCAAAAAACAGAAGAAAATAATCATTAGAACAAAGGCTGGGGGAAAAATTAGAAACAACATTAATGAGGATGGAAGACAAGTTGGAAGAAAATAACAGAAAAGCAGAAGAAAATAGTCAGAGGTTGGAAAAGAGATTAGAAGAGAACATTAAAAGAATAGAAGAACAAATGGAACAGAGAGTAAATAAGAGTATTGGAGAAGTGAAAATGTTGTACGGAGAGATCATGAATAAACATGAAACGTTAGAAACTAAATTAACTGTTGAAAATCAGGATTTAAAAACACAAATTCAACAGCATAAAGAAAGAATAAATATAGTAGAAGAAGATATAGAAAAGGAAGCAGAGTGGACGAACAGAAGATTTATCATGGTAGATGAAAATATAAATCAAATCAAGAAAGAACAGAAAACATCCAAGGAGAAAGAAGATCAATTGGAGAATAAATTAAAGTTTGAAGTAAAAGAAGTAAAGCAAGAGATAGAAAAGATGGAGAAGAAGATTAGGAATACAACAAAAAGAACAATAGTCCATACAATAGAAACATCAGAGAACAGAATCTATTTTAATGGAGATTATAAATCTCAACATCCTGTACCATTTATTCGTATACTCAGGACCAAATATTTACAATACAATGACTTCGACGAATTTCGTGAAGTCATTAGAAATCAGCTGAAGGGTGAAGCGTTGATTTGGTACACGAATGTGGAGAATGAAATCCAAGATTTTGATAATTTTAAAAAGAAGTTTTTGGAATTTTTCTGGGGACAGTCCAGACAACAAGTTGTGAGAGCAGAATTGTTTGGAGGAAGATATAACTCAAACTCTAGAACAAGCGTGCATCTATATGCTATGAGGTTATATAGTGCTGCCCAGTATCTGGATGGAAAACTAACAGAGAAGGAACTGGTGAACCACATAGTAGTTCATTTTGAAAGTCAGATAGAGAATATCCGACTAAATTTCCATTTTACCGACTTCAACATGCTCTGCAATTTTCTTATTGAAAAGGAAAAAGCTTTTCAAAGTTATAGAGCTAGAAATAATAATAATGGCAATTATCAAAATTTTATTGATAATAATAATTATAATGACAACAGAAATGATAATAATAATAACAATAATCAAACTTGGAATAATAAAAATAACAACAATAATAACAATAACAATAATGTCCTGTGGGAGTTTTTTGTCAGTTCTTCTATCAGGCGCGGCCCCCTGCGAATGGGGGATGCTTTCTGGGTATTCGTAGCGCCAATACCCAGAGAGTAGCAGGGACACTTGCCGTGGAACAAAAACTGACACCTGGCAGTAGGTATAAAATGCACACCCATTAATATGGAGAATATTAATTTATGTTTAGGATCGCTGCCTGGGGATCGCCAGGGCACGTCTGGAGCCGGCGCTGGACGTGACAGCATGCGGGACGTCGGTGGCAGGGTGTTGAGGAGGCGGGCCCCTGTCATACAATCAGCTACAGCCCAACAACCACAACAACCACAAGCGAGCCAAACAACAGCAAGAGCTCCACCCGCTGAAGGTGCTGCGCTGGAACATCAGCCGGCGCTCACTCAAGCGGGACGACCGAGGCAGCGCATGAAATGGACTGTGTCCATTAATGAAAACATTTTGCGCTTCTACTACAAGGTGACAAACCTCGGTCAAGAAACGATCGGCTACCGTCAACAGCTGTATGCCGAATTCTGCAGAGAGTACCCAGATATTCAAGTATCGGAGCAACGAATATCAGATCAATACCGGGTAATCATAAGAAATAATCTTATCCCAGAGACTAGACGCGATACCATCAAAAGCGAAGTCGAACGGGAGATTAACAACCAAGGGCTAGTTTTAGATCAAGTCCCTAATGAAATCCCTGATGAGCAGATTCCTGAACTTCCCATACCAGAAACTCAACCTGATAATACACCGCAGGAAAACAACGAGTTACGTGATAGCCTAGTAAACGAAATGGCTCGCGCCATACAAGAGTTTAATGGAACAAACCCACTTAGCAGACCACCGCTACCAAGAATAAACTCTTGTAAGAAACTAGGTGCGCTGTTACAAATTGTGAACACTGAAATCCTACCCAATTACGTCGTAGAAGCTCACACGTTAGAATATCTGCATATGCTTATCTACTGTGCAGCAACAGCAATTGTTAATGTAATGGGCATTAAGATCAAAACGCGACGGGGTACTAATAACGGAAGAACTGTTAACAGAATTGCACCCTGGGAAAAAAGACTGCTAGGGAAGATTGAATTACTGCGTAGGGATATTGGCCAAGTCACAGAATATTTACGTGGAGTACCAAGTAGAAAAGTCATTAGGAGAGCTGAAGAAATAATGCGGAGCACCGCAAGACACTCGAGATACGATCCAGACAATAACACAGCCCAACAGTGTCTGGATACATTAAAGCAAAAACTATCCGTCTATTCAGGACGACTAAGGAGGTACAAAGTTAGTAACAACCGAAAAACTGACAATGCACTTTTTGAAAATTCCGAGAAGGCATTCTACCGAAAACTCAATTCCACCGTAGAAAGTGCCGACAAGTCTTACCCAAGCCAAGAAGAAATTCATGTCTTTTGGGGAGATCAACTTTCCACACCAGCTGCTTTTAACAACAATGCTGGCTGGATAGAAGATACGACGCACAACTGTCACCACTACGTTACTGCTAACTACGAACCATTCACGACTGAAGAGGTCTCAAATGTCATCAAAGAGCTTCATAACTGGAAATCCCCTGGACCAGACGGAGTTCAGAACTTCTGGCTTAAAAAGTTTTGGTGTATTCATGAGTGCTTATCAACATTAATTAACCATGTTATTTCTAATCCGCAGGAAATACCATCATTTCTAACTCAGGGAACCACTTATTTAATACCAAAGGATCAAAATAACACCCAAGATCCAGCCAAGTACCGCCCAATTACTTGTCTTCCAACTTTGTATAAATTGGTCACATCCTGTGTAACCCGGCGTATCTACCAACACTGTGCTCTAAACAATATCATAGAGCCTCAACACAAAGGATGCGCTAAGGGTTCCATGGGTTGCAAAGAACAACTTATCATCGACTCAGTCATTTCTAACCAGGCATTCACTAAAAAAAGAAACCTTTTTACTGCGTTTATTGACTACAAAAAGGCCTTTGATTCAGTACCGCATGAATGGCTTATAGATATATTGAGAATATACAAAGTCGATGATAACATAGTGACCTTTTTAAGGCATATAATGACAGATTGGAGGACTAAAATTCACCTCCAAATACCTGGTGAAAACAATATCGAAACGGAAAATATCGCAATCAACCGGGGCCTGCTTCAAGGAGACTCGTTGAGTCCATTGTGGTTCTGTTTAGCTTTGAACCCCCTTTCCCAGCTATTAAACTCTACTGACTCAGGTTTTAGCATTAAAAACAATAATACTGTGGTAGCGAAGCTCAATCATCTGTTGTATATGGATGATTTGAAATTAATGGCTTCCACTCGAGAACACCTAGAACAGATGCTAAAAACTGTAGAAACATTCTCTAATGATATTAGTATGCAGTTCGGCCTAGACAAGTGCCGTGTTTTGAACATAGTCAGAGGAAAGGTACAGCCCGGTGGATTCGATATGCAAAATGGCCAGAACATCGAGGCCATGGGCGAAAACGATATGTACAAATATCTTGGAGTAAAGCAGGCGCGGAAAATTGACCATAAGCAAATGAAAACAGAGATAACTACTGAGATTATACGAAGGGTAAAACAGCTGCTTCGTTCACAGCTTAACAGTAAAAATTTGTTTAAGGCACTAAACACCTACGCTTGTTCCGCGCTTAGCTATTCATTTGGTATTGTTAAGTGGACAAAAACGGATATAGAACATCTTCAGCGGAAAGTACGAACACACCTCACAAAAGCACAAAAACACCACCCTAAAAGTGCAGTAGAACGAACGACATTACCGCGGTATTTAGGAGGCAGAGGTCTTATGGATATAGGTGAGCAATTAGATAAACAGATTGCTAATTTAAGGACTTATTTTCAGATGCAGGCTGAGTCATCTACTCTACATCGCGCTATTTGCGCAGTAGATGACACAACACCGATCAAACTGAGGGAACCAGAAATGCGCATAAACCACCCCACTAAAGAGGAAAAAATGCGCACCTGGATGGGTAAACCTCTGCACGGGCGACATCCCAATGAGGTCAGCCAAGACTACGTCGACAATACAGCGTCGAACTATTGGTTGACGTCAGGAAAGATGTTCCCTGAAACGGAGGGTTCATTACTGGCCATTCAGGATCAGGTTATACCAACCAGAAATTACCTGAAATATATCATCAAAGACCCTCAGGTTCTAAACGACAGATGCCGATATGGATGTCAAGCCCAAGAAACCATCCAACATCTTACAGGGGGCTGCCAGGCATTTGCTGCAACTGAATACAAGGAACGGCATGACGCAGTGGGAAAAATCCTTCATCAAGAGATAGCTATCAAGCTGGGACTTCTCCAAACGGACCATCTCCCGTATTATCAATACGTCCCCGAGAGTATGCTTGAGGATGGCAACTACAAGCTATACTGGGACCGCACTGTGCTCACAGACCAAACAGTGGCACATAATAGACCAGATCTCGTACTAGTTAATAAATTAACAAGACAAACAACACTAATTGATGTGGCGATACCTAACAACAATAATCTACGCAGTAAATTTACTGAAAAGATCGCCAAGTACAGAGATCTGGAAATTCAAATACGAAGGCAATGGAGAATGCAAAGTACCCAGACGATACCGATTATTATGTCTACTACTGGAGTCATTCCGAAGACCCTCCTCGAAAGCATAAAAAAGCTGGGACTAAATGAACACCTTTATAAGACCATGCAGAAAGCTGTACTGCTCGCGACGGCAAGATGCGTACGAAAATTTCTGGGAGAAACTCCAGCATACCAAGTCACCTAGGGCTCGATAACACGGAAAGAGTCCCACCAGAGCTCAATCCTTTTGATACCGTAGGTATCTGGGATGAGTCAATTTTCCCCTTATAGGGAGTGTGAGCCGTATGGCTAAATCTGGATAATAACAATAATTATAATAATCAAAACAGAAGTAAAATAATAGATCAAATAACAATTACAATAATAATAGAAATAATAATGGACGTGGAGGTTATAATAATTATAACCAATATAATAATAATAACAGGGGCTATAATAATTATAGAGACAATAATTATAGAAATAATGGTTATAGAAATAACTATAATAATAATAATAATTTTTACAATAATAATGATAATAATGGTGATAGCAGACGATCACCAAGACGAGACTTGGGTAATTCGAGTTCGAATCAGCCTTCCAACAACCATGGTAGAAATAGTGATAATAGGGCACAATTTAGTGTAAATAATGTAGTCATGGATGGTGAAATTTCTGATCAACCATCAACGTCATCAGGTGTTCAAATGGAGTCATTTGAACAGAATTTTGTAGATCGCACCTGCTAGGCAATATAGCAACCAAACTGTACGAGCATCATAGGGAATTTTTGGACATGGGAGCTAATGTTGTATCTAAAAAGTTCAGGGGATTAATTTTTATTAAAGTTCAATTTTGTGGTAAATATTTTAAAGTTTTATTGGATACAGGGTCAGAGATTTCATTAATTAGTCAAGATGTCATTAAAAATTTGAATTTAGAAGATTCATGTTTTAAAATTCCAAAGTTAAGTTTAGTAGGTGCAAATAATAAAACGATTACACATGTTAATAAAAGTATTGTTGGTCATATTAAATTAATTAAAAAAGATTATATTCTACAACTGATTGTCATTGATAAGATGAAATATGATATTGTGATTGGATCGGATATGTTAGACAAAATGGGTATGGTAATCAATTATGAGAAAGGTTTGGTACAAGTAGAGGAGAGTGAAATTTGAGGAAGAATTATGTCCAGAAAAGGGCAAGGAATTGATGAATATGAGGAGAATGTATATGGAGGATAATGAAATATTTTGTTCTGAAGCTATTTCCTTGTGGCATTTTTATAATTACGTATTTTTTATGGGAAATAAGCCACAATTTTACTAAAAAATGAATTTATTAACGCTTCGAAGCCCAAATCGGGTTTCGTTGTCAAAATACAAAATACTATTAAAATAAAACAAACATGTTGTTGCTAAGTAAAAAAATTCTTCTAATAATTTATTTAATCTGACTCATTTATATTGGCAATTCAGACGTATATTATACATTTTAAAGTAGAAGACTTTAAAATGATATCGCCAATATTTATGAGTTGCGTTCCTGGGACGACTTTACTAAAAGATAGTTCATTCGATTACATGAAATCAATCCCAACTCAAGAATATCCGTCGCAAAAAAATCATAGCATGTGATCTGTCTTTAAAAAGACAACCAAATACAACGATGACAGTAAAATTCTCGCGTTAGAGATTCCATAGTAAATCACGAGGGAAAACCAGGAAAAAACCTCGTGATACTATCCCGACATCGTAAGTATTTGGTCTTACATTTAATCTACCTTCAAAAAACTAATACCAAATTCTGACTTTAATATGTTTAAATTATAAATAATATTAATATTACATAGATATACAATAAGTAATACTAAAATATAAAATTTGTACTAACTCGATATGTTATTGACTTACTAATCGTATTTTCTTTCTATTGACTTCCTCTTTCAGTATGGGTCTATTTTATTATTAAATTAGGTAAATAGAGAAGTAGAAAAGATGTTAGAAAATGGAATAATGAATAGAATAAAAATAAATAGAAAGAAAATACCACGCTTAGTAAGTCAATAACATATCGAGTTAGTACAAATTTTATGTTTTAGTATTACTTATTGTATATCTATGTAATATTAATATTATTTATAATTTAAACATATTAAAGTCAGAATTTGGTATTAGTTTTTTGAAGGTAGATTAAATGTAACACCAAATACTTACGATGTCGGGATAGTATCACGAGGTTTTTTCCTGGTTTTCCCTCGTGATTTACTATGGAATCTCTAACGCGAGAATTTTACTGTCATCGTTGCATTTGGTTGTCTTTTTAAAGACAGATCACATGCTATGATTTTTTTGCGACGGATATTCTTGAGTTGGGATTGATTTCATGTAATCGAATGAACTATCTTTTAGTAAAGTCGTCCCAGGAACGCAACTCATAAATATTGGCGATATCATTTTAAAGTCTTCTACTTTAAAATGTATAATATACGTCTGAATTGCCAATATAAATGAGTCAGATTAAATAAATTATTAGAAGAATTTTTTTACTTAGCAACAACATGTTTGTTTTATTTTAATAGTATTTTGTATTTTGACAACGAAACCCGATTTGGGCTTCGACACGTTAATAAATTCATTTTTTAGTAAAATTGTGGCTTATTTCCCATAAAAAATACGTAATTAATGAAATATTTAATGAATTAAGTCCAGAAAAGGGCAATGAATTGATAAATAATGATTATATAGATATTAATAATGTATTATATGAAGATGTTGACGATGATTTGTGTAAAAGTAGTATGGATATAATGGAGGAGGAAGTAATATGTAAGAAAGAGTGGATAGGAGAAGTGAAGCAAATATTATTAAAGTATGAAGGACTCATAAATGAGGAAAATAGATTTGCTAGTGATTATGTTCACAAAATATAAGTTAGAAATATCCAAGATTTTAGACCGAAAACATATCCGATACCATATAGATACCGAAGTGAGGTAAATAGAGAAGTAGAAAAGATGTTAGAAAATGGAATAATAGAAAAATGTAATTCAAGAATAATAAATCCAATTGTTGTAGTCAAAAAGAGCAGTGGAGAATTAAGACTTTGTCTAGATGCAAGAAATTTAAATAATCACACCATACCGCAATACGAAGCACCTGCTACAACGGAAACTATTTTCGGGAGAATAACGGGGGCAAAATATTATAGCAAAGTAGATTTGAGACATAGTTTTTGGTTAATTCCTTTAGCCCATGAATCCAGAGATTATACAGCTTTCATGATTGATGGTGTTCTGTACAGATTTTGTGTTGTGCCTTATGGTTTGCAAAGTTCATGTAGTGCTTTGGTTCGTGCTCTTCATAATATTTTAGATAAATATGATGATTTTATTCTTCATTATATAGACGATATCCTTATACTTTCAAAAGATGAATTTTCACACCTAAAAGATATAGAAATATTATTAAGAGAATTAGATTTAGCGGGTCTTAAAATAAATATAAAGAAATGCCAATTTTTTCAAGATAGTGTTACGTTTTTGGGATATAAAATAGATAATTTGGGAGTTTCAATGGATGAGGAGAGAGTAGAAAGAATAAAGGAATACCCTACTCCTAAAAATATTAAAAATTTGCGTGGTTTTCTTGGTTTGATCAACTATTTTAAAAGGCTTTGTAACGGAACGTTACTTAATGAAAATATTTTAATTAAAAATCAATAATTTAATATTTATAAAATGCTACTTTTCCATCTTGCAACACCGCCAACACTGGACATTAGTTCCACGAGTAGCCGCTGTCGCAAGTATCAAGAAGAACTGAAAATTTTTAAAAAGTTTCACTGTTAGCTGAACCTCCAAATAAATAAGTTCCAAGTGGTCGGTGGCTTTTTGAACAAAAAAAGGAATCACCTTTTAGTTATTTTTTTTATACGGAAGCTATCGTAATTAAGTTGAAGGAGGAGAAAGTTTTGTTTTGTTGAAGAAGAAAAGTATTAATTTGGTAAAAATTTGGGATGATTGCTATCGGGTAAGTTGTATTATTACTTCATTCATATAGGAAGCCATATTGATGACCGGAAAATTTATAATTTCCATAAATTCTTTTCATTTCTTCTTGTCTTTATTATATATTTCGACTAATTATCTATAGATACAATTTTTAATATCATTCCTAGCTCTAAATCCACATGTTTCTATATAAAATTCCATAAAGTTATTCAAGGTCAAGTGGAACCTATGTTTTTGGCACAGAAAAAAAAACAACACTTCTTTTAATGGATCCTGACCAGTTTTTATTGGAAGTTTAACTTCCAACTTATTTCCTAATTCCATAAGATTGATTACCCAAATTAACAATGGGTTTGTATCTTTTAGCCACTTGGAACCACTGGAATGTTCATCCCACTAACATCAGGGATGAAATAAAAAAAAAAACTTTAGCAGCAGTCACGGGGTAGCCTAGGAGCTGGAATCGTCTTGAGTTGGTTTTTGGACTATCATTTTTTTGTTTGGAACTTTGGAAAAGACTTTACGTTAGTTGGTGTTGGACAGTGATTAAGTATTTTTTTTATTATTATTCTCAAGAACATTAATTTTTTTGGAACATTAAATAATCTATTAAAAATATCAAATTAAATAAGTTTACCTTCTACTCCACTAAGTTATTCATAATTTTTCAAACAAAAAACAAAAGAAATAATTTAAATATTTTCAATTTTAATAATAAATAATACCTCCTCTTCAAGGCTTCAAATTTGCATTTTTCTAATAAATTAATTTCTTTTGTTTCTTTTCTCACGTGTAAAGGTAATTGAGCTCAACTATCCGGAGAAAATTTGGTAATTTTTTTTTATATATTATAATTAATGAACCTTGGCTTTCGTCCCCCTCAGGGTAATTGACCATTTAACTTGTTTTTTTATTATTGTAACCGCACATGAAGTTAGAGTTTTACCTCGAGTAGTGTGTCGGTTCATTTTTGTACCATAAATTGGATTTGACATTTCAAACCAATTTTTAGGGGTGGACTTTGTTCCTCTTTTGTTTAAACTACTCTGTAGACTGTAAATTGTACATACTTTATTAGTAAAATATTTTTATTAATTTTAGGGTATACCTTGTTGGTACATATACGAATTTTTTGTACATATAAGTAAAAGCTAAATACACTATTGATTGGGTTGTATAATATTTCTTTTATTACCTAGTGGTTGTCATATGTTTCTAGGTTTACTAATTTTATTGTCATAGCAACTAACTAGTACGAGTGCAGCAGTATAGGATACCTGGTAGAGCCATAGTCTACGCTCTACTGGCGCCCACGATTTATTGTTATTTTTCTATATTTTCTAGTCTTTGTTCATCTTGATATTCCCTTTATATCCATCATCTATACTCTGTAGATTTACTGTCTTTGACGGCGCGAAAATTGGCCGAACTATCCTTGAGTATCAAGGGCTCATTCTCTTCTATACCCTGCTAGCTTAACTACAGTCAGTTTCATCCATCTACTTCTGTTTCTATCAATAGTTTACCATCTGACTTTTTCATTTCACATTCCCATACAAGTACTACTTGTACGCTAAGGTAGTATTTGTTACATTTGCTTCCCAACGTAGAAGTCCCTTCATTCCAATACATTTGCTTCCCCTTCTTTGCCTACTTCTGTTGGAGTTTAGATATTTCTCCCAACGGTTACTCAAACAGAAGTACCCCACATTTTGTTACAGTGACGTATCCCAACGTGGTGCCATCTCAGGTCAAAGACAGTATTTTCTTTAGGTCATATTTTCTCTTTTATCTAAGTTTCTGTATTATTTTCTGTTGGTATTCCCTCACATCTTGTTGTTGGTTTATTTTATCCCTAATTTTGTTATTACTATTTTTCAGGTACTCTTATATTGCTGTATTGTTAGATAAATATTTAAATACCCTATTTTTTGCTTATAGTTGTACAGCTGGCAGTCTATATTGGAGTTTATAATTTATTAGGAGTTTATATAATATATATTTAACCTAACAATAAATAACTAAAACATATATTATTCTATACATTTGAATACATTCAGACAATATTGGTATATTTTTAGGATCAACTAATTGTTGACCAAAAATATAGGTACATATTTTTTTTTCAGAGCTATTTTTGAACATAACTGAAAATTATTTTTATTACTCACATTTACACTGATAACCTGATTATAATTATTGGTGAGATTTATTGATTTTGTTGGTGTGTTGCTAATATTTTCTTCATAGATACTTTTACAAACTTAAATATACCTTGCTGGTCACATTTTTATTTTGATCGTACTTTTTTTTCTCCTCTCATCATGTGTGCTTTTAAAGCAGATCACCTCTTAGTTAAAGAAGTGGATTATGAGTTGAGGATAAGGGAGGTCGAAGTTGAAGAATCTGCCAAGGTCGAGGCGAAACGCAAACTATTGCGAGGTGCTCTTCAACAAGAACAAGGGAATAGAAGTTTCCGACAAATTTCTGCTGCAGCTATTCCTTTTCCTGAACAACAACAAGGGATAAACGAGACAATTGAGGATCTTGCTAAAAAGATATCTGAGTTTAGAGGGACTGTACATGATAGCATGTATTCTAGGTACATCTCACGTCTTGCCCATATCTCTGGTCGTGTTCATTTACTAACTTGTGCTGATGAGGAACAACAAACTTACAAGCGCTCTATGTCTGTTAGGATTCTCGGGTTAGAGGGCGAACTCGATTCTCGAGTAAGTCCTGTAGCCACCTCCACTCCTATTTCTTCTGTTCAAGCAGCTAACCCTTTGTTACACCCCAAACCTATTCATATACATAAGTGGGGAATTTCATTTTCTGGTCAAGGTCACTACGATCAAGTAATTACATTTTTGGAAAGGGTGGAGTGTCTCCGTATTTCAAGAGGTGTGAGTGAGGATGATCTTTTTGCAGCTTCTGCTGAATTATTTACAGGTCCTGCATTTACTTGGTATATGAATAATCGTAATAGTTTTTCCACTTGGTCTGAGTTAGCTCAGAAATTAAAATCTGATTTTCTCCCTTATTCTTTTCAAGATGACCTCTTAGACGAAATAAAGAACCATAAACAGAAACCAAATGAACCTGTGACTATGTTTATTAACACAATTTTGGGCATGTGTAGTCGACTTGAGACTTCTCTAACAGACTCTGCCAAAATAAAAATCATTCTCAAATGTCTGTTACCTTCTTACCATAAGCAATTAGCTTTGATGGACATTCAAAGTATCACAGACCTCACTGAAAAGTGCAAACGTTTGGAGGAAACGTTATCTTGGTCTTCTCCACCTTCTTCCTCATCTCGACAATCACCTATTTCTTCCTCTCAGCCAAGTTCTTTTAGGCCCCGTTCATGGCAAAATAAGGGTCCTGAACGGAATGTTTCGGCATTGAATTCTGTTGTCTGCTGGAATTGTCATCTCTCGGGTCACACGTTTGTTGGGTGTGAGATCCCTCAAAATCGTATTTTCTGCCACGGTTGTGGTCGCGAAAATACCCTCAAACGGAACTGTTTCAAATGTTCGGGAAACGGAACGTTGGAGGTCCGTCCCCTGAGCGTTTCTCCTTCCACTTCCCTATCAGGGAACCAAACCCCAGCATCAACAGAATCTGCAAGTCCAAGCACGTCAAGCAACACAAACCCATCTCCCAGTCGGAAAGGGAAAGGGGTGTCATCAAAAAGATCAGCACGCACCACAGATCAAAATCCATCAAAACAGTAAGCTCTAATTGTGATATATTAAGTCCACATTGTTCAAGTGATTATAGATGGTCATCCATAAATACTCCTTTAATTTATAGTGTTCAACATAGTGGTTATTGTAGTAGTAAAGTAGTTCCCTTGTCTATACCAGTTTCTAGTTTTGTTAGTAAGGATAATATGTCTGTGTTATTACCCCATAATTTTGATAACCAAGCAGATCCTTTAGATTTTGATATAAATTCTTTATTAGTCAGAAAACACAATGATAACCGACCGTATCTTGAAATTGAGATATTAGGACAATCATGCTTAGCTCTATTAGATAGTGGCTCAAATATTTCTTTAATAGGTTCTTATTCATTAAAGTTACTAGAAAATACTGATATTACTATTATGCCTATTTCTTCTTTGCAAGTGTCGACTGCAGATGGTACAGTTCAGTCAATTACAGGTAAATTTGAGACAGACATCTTAGTTGCTAATATTCGGAAAACAATTACATTTTATATCATACCTTCTGTTCGAAACTCCATAATTCTTGGCATGGATTTCTTAAATACATTTAACAGCACATTGAACTGTTCTGACCTTTCCGTTTCTATATCATCATTCAATTTGTCAACCCTCAAAGCTATTCGTGAGTTTTCTAGTTTGTCTGTCAGGGAACAAAAACAACTAGAGAATATCATTTCTAAATTTTCATCGATTTCTTCTAACGATAAATTAGGCCGTACTCATCTAATGTCTCATACTATTGAAGTGAATACTTCAACCCCTTTTCGACAATATCAGTATCCCATACCTCAAGCATGGCAGGCAGATCTAGAAAAGGAGGTTGATTCGATGCTCTCCTTAAATATTATCGAACCGTCCAAGTCTTGCTATTGCAGTCCGCTTTGGCTCATAAAAAAGAAGGATGGATCCTTTAGAGTTTGTTTCGATGGTCGAAAATTAAATAGTATCACTACTAATAGGGATGCTTATCCTATCCCCAGAATAGATGTTATCTTAAGCAAACTTCAGAATGCTAAATACATCTCTTCCATTGATCTATCTAAGGCCTTCTTACAAATTCCTTTGAGTGAAGAGAGTAAGAAGTATACCGCTTTTGCTGTCAGTGGGAAAGGGCTATTTCAATTTGTTACCATGCCTTTCGGTCTTGTTTCTGCTCCCCAGACAATGTGTCGTTTAATGGACTTGGTTATCGGTCCACAACTTGAGCCATATGTCTTCTATTATCTAGATGATATTTTAGTTGTTACTCCTGATTTTGATTTACATATTGAAATATTAGGCAAGCTATTTTCACGCCTTAAAGAGGCTAATCTTACGGTGAATTTAGATAAATGTAATTTTTGTCGTCCTAATTTAAAATTCCTAGGATACGTTGTTGATAGTCAAGGTCTGAGGACAAATCCGGATAAAGTATCTGCTATTAAGGACTTCCCCATACCTAAAACCACCACCCAGTTACGTAGGATCTTGGGAATGTGTGGATACTATCGCCGGTTTGTGCCTTCTTACTCTACTTTGTTGTCACCTCTTACTGACCTTCTTAAGAATAGGAAAAAGGGCCAGACTATTACCTGGACTCCTGAGGCTGATGATGCTTTCCATCGCATTAAAGAAGCCCTTACCAGTGCTCCAGTCATGACCTCTCCTGATTTCAAGGAACATTTTTACCTCATGACTGATTGTTCGAATACAGCTTCAGGTGGTGTACTCTTTCAGATGAAAGACGGTTCAGAACACCCCATAGCTTACACAAGCAAGAAGCTGAACAAGGCTCAGAAAAATTACTCCACTACTGAACGTGAACTGCTTGCCATCATTCATGGCTTGGAGGCATTCCGTTATTATTTGGAAGGTCGTAAGTGCACACTTATAACTGATCATAGTTCGTTGTTGTGGTTGCATTCTATGCGTAATCCATCCCAACGATTATCTCGTTGGATTTGTAAGTTATCAGCGTTTGACTATAATATCGTACATCGCAAGGCTAATGGTGTTGTAGTAGCTGATGCATTGTCTCGAACGTTTGATGTCAACCTTCTTGACATATCCACCTTAGTTCCGGATACATGGTATCAGAATATGTTGGAGAAAGTTACCCAAGAACCTGGTCAGTACCCTGATTTCAGAGTAGAGAATAATGTTCTATATAAACATGTTATCAGTCCTATAGAGTCACTGTCGAATATGTCTGACTGGAAAATAGTAGTTCCAACAGCTAATAGGGAAGAAGTCTTGAGAAATTTTCATGATGATGTGACATCAGGTCACTTCGGGTTTTATAAAACTTTTTGTAAAATAGCTGATTTATATTACTGGCCTGGTCTGCGCCATTCGGTCAAGAAATACATCTCTAGATGTAGAGTTTGTGCAACCTGCAAGCTAAGTAACCTACCTCAAGCTGGACTCATGGGTTCCTTCAGGAACATTAATTTTCCTTGGCAAATGATATCATTAGATCTTATTGGACCATATCCACGTAGCTATAAGGGTAATACATGTTGTTTGGTAGTTGTGGATTATTTCACTAAGTTTCCCTCAGTTTTTCCTCTTCGTCAGGCCACAACTCCAGCCATTTTAAAATATTTAGAAGAACAAGTTTTCTTACTATTTGGGGTTCCTCAAATAGTATCATGTGATAATGGACCACAATTTGTGTCCAAAGCTTTTAAAGATCTCTTGAGTAAATACAAGGTCCAAAAGATTTTTTATAATGCTGCATACCATCCGCAGGCAAACCATACTGAGCGTGTTAATCGCAGTATCGTAACTGCACTAAGGTCTTATACCTATAGGTATGGATCATAGAGCTTGGGATCAATATATTCATTCAGTCGCTCAGGCCATTCGTACTTCTGTTCATGAAGTCACCCAATGTTCTCCAGCCTATCTTAATTTTGGAAGAAATGTTCCATTGTCTGGTGACTATTTTGGATTAATTTCTGAGAATCGTACTACTCTTCCTCAGATTTCGGAGAATCTCCATCGTCTGGAAGATCTCCAACAGTTACCCCCCATTTTTGCTGACATTAGGAAAAGGTTAAAAACTTCTTACCTCAGGAATCAGAGTCAGTATAATTTAAGGAAACGAGATTTGCGATTCTTTGTTGGTGATCGGGTCTTAAAGCGTAATTTTGTAAAATCCAGTAAGGGTGATGCCATTTCTGCAAAGTTTTGTCAGAAATATATCCCGTGCACGGTCGTGAGGGTATTATCTCCTTTAGTGTATGAATTAAAGGACAATTCGACGAACAGACGAATTGGTCAGTTTCACATAAAGGATTTACTACCTGATAATACCATGGACGAGGTTGGTTCTTCCTCTTCAGACGAAAATTAGCTAAACAGAGTTGTTTAAGCTAATATCTTCCTCTGTTGTCTTTAGCTCGATTTTTACTGCGGTTTGTTATTTTAATCTAATGTTGTTTTGTCACCAGATAGGTTTTAGTTACATGGATTAATTTTTATCTTTTGGCAGTTTTTGAGACTTTAATTTGTTAGGTAATTATTGCATATATGTAGTACCGGATGGGTGAATTCATCATATTTTGGTGATATAAGATGTGCATTTAATTACTATCAGTAACAAGCTTAGGTACTAGTCCTGTCATCAGCAATATAAAATAAATAGGGACTCAGACTTATTTCTTTTTGTTCTTTTTGATACACATCCATTACATAGGAAGGATGATTTATATGTTTATATAATATATCTGGCAATGTAGACTCATACAACTACTCATATTTAACTGCAATGGGACTACGTTGTACACTACTATATCTTGACTTGTGTGTTACCTTTGGATATTGGATTATCTGCTATTTGTTTTATATTTTGTTAGTGGATTTGCCATATTGGAAAGATGTTACAGTTTAATTTGCTATTGGTTTACCTTATCTATGTTGTCACGGATGTCCTAAATACTTCACAATAATTTATACCCTTATTAATATACAGTATGAACCTGGAATTAGTTGTAATTTAGATTTAGGTATGGATTCTTGTGTCTTTCATATTATTTCCTCTAAGAATTAGTCTGTGTGTACTAGGATTTAGTGAATACGTGGGTTCGAAGTTGTTGTTCGGTACGTGGCTAGTGCTGTTCGATTAAATTTCGTAATCTATGTCTTTCATGGCAGAGTACACAGATGTTTATTCGTCATAACCATGTTCAATCATGAAATGATTGATCCTTTTTTGTTGGATAATGACAACCATTTTTAGTGTAATTATCTAATTATTCCAGTTACCTTGTTACAGGTTGATAGGGAAGTTTATTTAGTTTATATTATGTCTCTTATTCATAGAGTTTGTGCTTTGACTATCCCTATACCTAGCAAGTTCATTTGATTCCATATTTAGGGTATTTAGACAGATGAGTTGTTATTGTCATTATATTGTTACTTCTTTCCTTAGGCAAAAGTTGTTGTTTAGATTCAGGTATATTTCCTAGATAATCCTACACATGTGAGAACATATCATAAATCTACAGTTTTATTTAAAATTGTTTGCTTGTTCTCGACATTTTTCTGTTACCCAGATAGTGGTATCACAGAACAGAATATTAGTTCACCACTTTATTTTTACTTATTATTGTGTCTGGTTATTGGCATACATCTTCTGTAGCAACATGCTATAACTAGCGAATACCAGCACGAATCAATTTTATTTAGTCACCGAATTCCTTTAGTCGATATACTTTAGGTATTTATCTTATTATCGGTTTAATTGATTACATCTCTGTTGGTTAGTATGGATAAGTGTGACATACATTACCTCACACTTTGTTCATTTTTTTTTTGTTTATTAGATTGGGTTCATGGATGCTATGGTAACTCGATATCAGGATGGAATCGATCAATGGCTGTCCTTTTGTTCGAAACCATTAAGTCTATATTGGATCCAATATTTAGTTTGGTATAGTCTGGATGGCTCATGCTACCGGATGTAAGTTATTTATTTTATATAGTATTAATGAGAATTGGTCCATAAATCTTCCTGATCGGTCTTCTCTGGATATGCTTTTATGAATCTGGTGTCCATTGTTAGTCCGATTGTGGATAGTGTCCGATTGCTCACTTATTTTGCTTTAATCAGTTCCTTGTTATATTAGTATTATTTGGGATTAGTGAGAATTGTTCCAAAAATCTTCCTGGTTGTTCTTCTCTGGATATGCTGTTATAAATCTGGTGTCCATTGTGAGTTCAATTTTGGATTAAGTATTCAATTCTTCATTTTCTTTAGTCAATCATTACTATGATTTTATTTTAGTATAGCTACTAGTTCCTTATTGTGCGAATTGGATCACATTTTGCCTGGTTGTTCGTCCTTGGATATGCCATCATAAATTTGATGTCCATGGATATTTCAATTTTGGACCTAGTGCCCAATTCGACACTTATTTGTCACTATAAATTTATTACTATAATCGAGTCAATGTTTTGGTTTCTTCACTAATGGTTTATACAGACATTTAATATGACTTTGAGTCATCTTATGGAATCTGAAGAAATAGACCACTAAGGTTAGTGATATTTTAAGTTTAGAAAAAAAAAATTTTGTACCTAAATTTTTTTTTCATCAAGTTGGAGGGGAATGTAACGGAACGTTACTTAATGAAAATATTTTAATTAAAAATCAATAATTTAATATTTATAAAATGCTACTTTTCCATCTTGCAACACCGCCAACACTGGACATTAGTTCCACGAGTAGCCGCTGTCGCAAGTATCAAGAAGAACTGAAAATTTTTAAAAAGTTTCACTGTTAGCTGAACCTCCAAATAAATAAGTTCCAAGTGGTCGGTGGCTTTTTGAACAAAAAAAGGAATCACCTTTTAGTTATTTTTTTTATACGGAAGCTATCGTAATTAAGTTGAAGGAGGAGAAAGTTTTGTTTTGTTGAAGAAGAAAAGTATTAATTTGGTAAAATTTTGGGATGATTGCTATCGGGTAAGTTGTATTATTACTTCATTCATATAGGAAGCCATATTGATGACCGGAAAATTTATAATTTCCATAAATTCTTTTCATTTCTTCTTGTCTTTATTATATATTTCGACTAACTATCTATAGATACAATTTTTAATATCATTCCTAGCTCTAAATCCACATGTTTCTATATAAAATTCCATAAAGTTATTCAAGGTCAAGTGGAACCTATGTTTTTGGCACAGAAAAAAAAACACTTCTTTTAATGGATCCTGACCAGTTTTTATTGGAAGTTTAACTTCCAACTTATTTCCTAATTCCATAAGATTGATTACCCAAATTAACAATGGGTTTGTATCTTTTAGCCACTTGGAACCACTGGAATGTTCATCCCACTAACATCAGGGATGAAATAAAAAAAAACTTTAGCAGCAGTCACGGGGTAGCCTAGGAGCTGGAATCGTCTTTTGAGTTGGTTTTTGGACTATCATTTTTTTGTTTGGAACTTTGGAAAAGACTTTACGTTAGTTGGTGTTGGGCAGTGATTAAGTATTTTTTTTTATTATTATTCTCAAGAACATTAATTTTTTCTAAATAATTGGAACATTAAATAATCTATTAAAAATATCAAATTAAATAAGTTTACCTTCTACTCCACTAAGTTATTCATAATTTTTCAAACAAAAAACAAAAGAAATAATTTAAATATTTTCAATTTTAATAATAAATAATATTTCCTCTTCAAGGCTTCAAATTTGTTTTTACCTCGAGTAGTGTGTCGGTTCATTTTTGTACCATAAATTGGATTTGACATTTCAAACCAATTTTTAGGGGTGGACTTTGTTCCTCTTTTGTTTAAACTACTCTGTAGACTGTAAATTGTACATACTTTATTAGTAAAATATTTTTATTAATTTTAGGGTATACCTTGTTGGTACATATACGAATTTTTTGTACATATAAGTAAAAGCTAAATACACTATTGATTGGGTTGTATAATATTTCTTTTATTACCTAGTGGTTGTCATATGTTTCTAGGTTTACTAATTTTATTGTCATAGCAACTAACTAGTACGAGTGCAGCAGTATAGGATACCTGGTAGAGCCATAGTCTACGCTCTACTGGCGCCCACGATTTATTGTTATTTTTCTATATTTTCTAGTCTTTGTTCATCTTGATATTCCCTTTATATCCATCATCTATACTCTGTAGATTTACTGTCTTTGACGGCGCGAAAATTGGCCGAACTATCCTTGAGTATCAAGGGCTCATTCTCTTCTATACCCTGCTAGCTTAACTACAGTCAGTTTCATCCATCTACTTCTGTTTCTATCAATAGTTTACCATCTGACTTTTTCATTTCACATTCCCATACAAGTACTACTTGTACGCTAAGGTAGTATTTGTTACATTTGCTTCCCAACGTAGAAGTCCCTTCATTCCAATACATTTGCTTCCCCTTCTTTGCCTACTTCTGTTGGAGTTTAGATATTTCTCCCAACGGTTACTCAAACAGAAGTACCCCACATTTATGTTACAGCTTGTGCCTGATTTGAGCCAAAAGATAGTTCCTTTAAATCATTTACTCAAGAAGGGAGTGAAATGGTATTGGGGTAAAGAGCAACAATTAGCGTTTGAAAATATTAAAAACCAATTTTGCCAAAATTTGAAGGTGTATCATCCTGATTATAGCTTGCCATTTATTTTACGAACAGATGCATCTATGCATAAGTTGTCATGAGTATTATTGCAATGTCAGAATGAGATAGAAGTACCTATCAGTTTTGTATCTCGTTTAACTAGATCATATGAGCAAGGATATAGTGTTGGGAATTGGAATTTGCTAGTATTGTATTTTGTGTTAATAAGTTAAGATTTTATTTATTAGGTGGTAAATTCTTTATAGAGACAGATCATTTATCATTAATTAATGTTATGAATAATCGTTTATTGAACAATCGCATACATAGGGGAGCTTTGTTACTCCAAGAATATGATTTCAAAATAAAATATATATCAGGTAAACTTAATATAGTAGCCGATGCATTGTCAAGAGGCAATGAAATCAGAAATGTCAGTGAAAACAAGGTATATATTGGAATAAACATTATGAATGGAATGGAAGGATTGTTTTCACTCGATACAATTAGACAGGATCAACTGACTTTGAGGGAAAGTGACAAAAGACGAATGATAATAATAAATGACTTTTATATCAAGAGGGTAAAACAACAGGAATGTTATGTTGTTTCACAAGATTTGGCTCAAGAGATTTTGTTGAATCTACATGTCAATAATGGGCATGCAGGTAGTAGGAAAATTTGGTTAATGTTCAGAGAAAATTATATAAGTAAACAGGACAAAACAATAATTAAAAACATTACTAAGCTGTGTGACATATGTCAAAGAAATAAACATCGAAATATTGTGAACTTTAATACACCTAAAAACATTTTAGCTAGGGAACCATTGGAAATTGTTGCTGTAGATTTTTTAACAGATTTAATACCAACAGAAACAGATGAGAAGCATATTTTTATTATTGTAGATATTTTTTCAAAATTTATTATTATATCCAACCAACAGAACTAATGTGGAGTCAATAAAATCAGCATTTTCAAATTATTTTGACAATGTAGGTAAACCCAAAACATGCATTGCAGACAATGCAACTTATTTTCAGAGCCACAGATTTAAACAATTTTGCCAACAGAATAATATCCAACTTCAATTTACAAGTATTAGACATCCACAATCAAATCCATCAGAGAGATACATACAAGAAATTATTAAATTTTTAAGAATCTATGTACAAGAACATATAAATTGGTCACAACATTTGACAGTTATTGAAAACAACATGAACTTCTTACCAAATACAGTTACTGAACAAACTCCTTATTATCTGATGACTGGACAACAACCTGATAGACCATGGACTATACAAAATGATGTCACGTTTAGACAAGCTATGGACCAAGCCAATAGAAATATACAGCGCAGTGGGGAAAAATATTTAAATAGCATATCTAAGAAAATGAAGGGTAGGAAAGTTAATTTTGAGCAGGGAGATTTAGTTTTATTAAAGGCACATAGAGTAACCAACATTAGGGAAAATTTGTGTGCGAAGCTTATGTCAATTTTTGAAGGTCCATATAGGATTCGAAATAATGACGGACAGAATTCCTATGAATTGGAGTATATTGATGGAGGAGGATTTAGAGGCATTTTTAATATAAATGATTTGTATAAATATTACCAGGGATAGATTAAAGTTTATAGGATAAGTAATTTTTTAAATGAATATAATTAATATAATAGTTAAAATTTTAAATGAAAAATTTAAATTTTACTTAAGAAAAATTATCAATTTTTCATTTAGGGCAATTGTCATGATTTTAAATAGTTATTATGATTTTTTAAGATACCCAAACCATAGAATAGTTAAAATAATAGATAATTTAGTAATTTTAGTAATAGAGTAGTAATTTAGTATATGGATAATCATTTTTATTATTGCCACTTTTGAGGGGTATCGTTGATTGGAAGGTTGAGAAGAATAAGAATTATAAAAAGAACTAAAGTTCTGAGAGCACTTAGTAATAATTAAATAGTTATAAGATGATTTTATTTAAGATTATAAAGGTAGAATTACATAAGAAATCAAAATAGGTAATCCTATATCAAAGATGATATTTGAATGGCATATAAATTAGAAATTTGTTACTACAACCTATAATAATTTGAAAGTTGAATTTTACCAGAGAATTGCTTATAGTTGTATCACACAATAGCCTTATTTATTCGTAAGAATCATCAAAAGGTTCCATTTTTCCAAAAGTCACTTCGAAAGGAACTTCGTTAAGGTGACACGTCTTGCATCACTTAGCTGCATGTGTGAATTTATGACATTATGTTGAAATAGACATCAATCTAAAATTTGAGAACAATAGTTAGTTCAATATTAATATTATTAGTATAAATTTTACCAAAAATGTGGAAAATAGTTCAATAGAATCATAGCTTTGACAAGGGTCGAAACTCTAGGTAAAATTTAACGTATAAGAATGATATTTTGAGGAAATGGCTTATGCATATTCAATTGCTGATTTATTTTGTGTAAATTGAAAGTTATTTCAATCCTTTGTGTGTAGTAATTGTTTAAATATTTAAATTTTAATGTGAAAGTGTTAAAGAAACTAAAAATGAAGTGTCGAACGTTGAAGTGAACCCTAATAGAACTTTAATAAGGGCACCTAGGAAGAAGGACATTATATCAAAATAAACTAGAAAGTTTAATCTATTCAAATCCCAGATTAGATTATACCCAAATATTAGAATAGAATCACAATTTGGGTTCATATTTCCAAAATTTTCATCAACATTATCATTTTGATGAAATGTCAAATTTATTGGAATTATTTTATTGGTGGATTCAAATTTTCATAGCAAGGATTGTTATTAATAATTAATTTTCATTGGCTGTGAAGGGACGCCAAGCCAAAAAGAATCCATTTTAGGGAGTGTTGCAGAGCTTTGAACAGGCAACAGATTGTGCAATTGCTCCTCAAAATTTTGGAGAAAAATGCGGTAAAATTATAAAAATTAAGGTTAAAAACTTTCATTCTACTAACCTGTATAAGTAATCTTCATAGTGAAACTAATTTTTCAAAAATGACACTCAATTTAATAAGAAAAGTGAAATAGTATTCTGCATATGCCGGTATCTACCATAGAATTTAGAACATTGTTCCTGTGAAGGAGAATGGATTGGTTTCTTCTTGGATCCGAAGAGATTTCATAACAGTATTTGTTGGTTTCGTCATGAAAGGTTGTACTGAACAAAATTTTTAATCGATCATGATCAAAATCAATGTTTTTCATTTTCTAGCTTTAGTATAACAAATTTTGAATATTCAAGATAATTTTTTGGTTATCTTAGACTTAGTTTTTTTTTTTGTCAAACAGTCTAGTTTATTTCATAGTCAAATTCATTGCATCATATTATCGTATTTTTTTTATTGAATTTTCGACGAGATAACCTAAAATAAATAATTTAGAGTTAGATAGATCAATAGATGTTTCAAATTGATATTATATTGATCTGATCTTTATTATTGTATAATTACCTTGTATTTTTGATGTTGCATAACAAAGCCTTTTCATTTTTCAATATATTTTCAAGATTTTGCGTACAAATTTGACAGTGTTTTGTTTTATCCACCATTTTGCAGTAGAGATTGAAACATATCTCAGATGATGACTTTAAATTTTTTTGTGTCGTTTTGTTCAATTAATATTTCAGAAATCTTTTTCTCACACCTCCAAAGATTAGGAGATTTTCATGCAGGTTTTTACATTGTAGATGAGCTAGCTAGGTAAGTTGATTAATAGAAGGCGCCGGGCAAAATCGATATTAAAATTAAATAATCAATATTTTAAAAATATAATAAATAAATATAAATAAATATAATTCAATAATAAAATAAATAATAATTAAATTAATAAAATTATAAATATATTAAAATTCATGTTAATTAGCTTACCCAATGTGGAAGCTAAATAAATAATAAATTTAAAATAAAATAAATTAATTATTACCATAAAAATTTATGTTAATATATATATATATATATATATATATATATATATACAGTGCTGTTTTTGTGACGGTACGCGCCGGTACGCCGTACCGGCACCTTTTGGGACAAGAAAGCAAAAAAAAACAACAAATATTTTGTAACTTTAGGTGAGCCATTATGCGATTGAAGCGATGTAGAACTTACAACTTTGTATTTAACGCGAGACAGGTGGGATCACGATCGGTAGAATTCTATTTTGCTGACGTCACAAAACGAATTTTACAATGCGAGAATCGACGGTTGCTAGGCAACATAGCAAAATAGAATTCTACTCATCGTGATCCCACCACTGTACTTTCTTCTACCCTCTCCGCCCCCGCGGCCGGCAATATTGCACTATCCAAGGTCGTGTGTTGTTTTGTTTTCCATATTTTACTCAGTTCAGTGACCGCGGTCAAAGTGACAGGTACTTGCCACTGCCCTATTTGTGCGCCCTAATCTGCTACCCTCTTCCGATCATTTAGTATGAAAGTGTTGTGTTGCTTCAAAAATGCAGAAGATTACTAATTATTTTAACCATCCCAAAAAATCGAAAACTAGATGAACAATTTCAAAAATGCTTAACATCGCCAGTGATATTGGACCAAACGCCTTCACTAGTGTCTAGTCCAAAGAAGGTGATAAACATTGGCCAGACTGTTGGACTTTTGAACAAAAGAGTGAACATTGTAGGAAAAACGATTGGCTTATTGTACAAAACAAAAAGTTAGGCCACAGTATAAAGAGGGATAATAGAACCACTCTCCGAAAAATTGGAAGTAAAATCTGTAGTCGCTCATGGCGACCGCGCAATGTTCTTAGTCGCCTTTGCCCCACTCTCCCATTGCCAGTCGCATAGAAATGTACGGATTTTAACAGGGAAAACCCGCATCCACCACTGGTGAACTACCAATTGCGTACTGCCGGTATTACTTCTTGAGATCAAAGCGCCGACAGAGGAGTAGTTTTACTGTGGAACCTCTATATACTGTGGTTAGGCTGTGACGTTTGTAGAAAAGTTGGATCTCTGGGTGTAGAAAAAAAATGGTATAGAAATGGTCAAGCAGTGGACTGAATGTGATGTCTGTAGAGAGTCGAGCTCAGCAACAAACTTCACTAAGAAAAAAGATATTTGATCACAAAGTTAGTGCTGCTCATGAAGCTGCTGTTAAGATATGGGCAGAATTTTACATTCACGGAACGCTTGTGCTAATGTAATTACTCACATAAGTTCAGAAATGAAGAAACAAGTTGTACAGGAAATTGTAGAAGGGACTGATAAATTTGCGGTTATTATTGATGAGTCAACAACATTAAGTAAAAAATCAACATTTATTTTGTACCTTAGAGTGTGCCTAAAAAAGTTAAATATGGAGTCACCTGTAAACTTGTTTTTAGACCTTGTAGAACTGGAAAATGTGGCGTCTCGTGGAATTTTTAATGCTGTTTTGAAATGCCCTTAAGGGCACAAAATAGATAAAAACGTTTTAAAAAGTAGATTTTTTTGTTGCTTTGGCATGCGATGGAGCAGCAGTGATGCTTGAAGGGAAGTCTGGGGTTGGTGTACTGTTGAAAGAGAAGTTTCCATCTATTGTTATTTGGCATTGCCGTAATCATAGACTTGAGTTGTGTGTGAGTGACGTGGTAAAGAAAATGGCAAGTATAAACCGGATCAAGGGATTTATAGACAAACTATACGTACTGTATTACGCCTCGCCCAAGAACAGTCGGAAGCTGCACGATGAGCTTGGTGTACAACTGTTAAAAATCGGTAGAGTGTTGAACACGCGGTGGGTCGCATCAAGTTTTCGCACAGTTTCGGCCGTTTGGTAAAATTATGAGGTCTTAGCCAACCATTTTGCAGCAGCCAAAGTAGACCAGACGCGTGATCCTTTGGAAAGATCCAAATACGAAGGCCTACACAGAAAGCTGACATTAAGGTGTTTCTTTTTTAATTAGGGACTGATGTGCGACGCACTGCAAAAACTATCTGATGTTAGTGAGGAGTTACAACATCGAGACCTTGACCTATTTCGAGCTAACAAGAAACTTCAGATTTTGATGAACACGTTTGTTTCTCGAAAAGGCAGTCCTGGAATGTTTTATGCGCAAGCTGAGACAGCTGTCAACAACGGAAGTTTTATGGGAATCGAACTGTATGTGAAATCTAAAGAAGACCCCATCATGTTGTTTTATGACCACCTTGCTCAATCAATCGAAAAGAGGATGCTCAGTGGAGACGATGCAGTGTTGGCCAATTGTGCCCGCATAGTTGACAAAAGCGCTTGGCCCAAAAACATTAAAGACAATACTTTTGGGGAAAGAGACATTGAAGCGCTCGCAGTTCGTCTACAAGTGAACAAACGAGAGGCAATTAAATCCTTCAGAGAATATGTTTTTGACAATTGTAGAAATTTGGGAAAGAATTGTGAGAACAATAGCTACCCAGAAAATTTGCTACGTTTGACAACAGCTTTAAAGAAAATACCAATATCCTCCAGTGAGTGTGAAAGGGGATTTTCCCAAATGAACCTGATAATTACTGATGGCAGAGCTTCCCTACTCACAAAAACTGTTTCTTCATTAATGTTTGTGAAGTTAAACGGCCCACCTCTTACTCGATTTGAACCCTCGAAGTACGTGAATTCGTGGTTGCTTCGGGGACGGCACTCAGCATTGGACACAAACAGCAAGGAAAGAGGCAGAGAAGAGACTTACGACAAAAACTTCTCCAAACTTTGGACAGTTCTATAAACTGTAAGTTATCAAATTTATTGCTTTCTTTCTTGTACAATGTAGCTATGATCTAAAAACTTACACTGATTAATTTGTTACTGAACATTAACTAATTTGTTACTTTTGAACTGTTATTTGGAAAATTATGCAATAAAACATTTAAACTAAGATTTTGTGCGTTTTTTATAATATGCCCTTGAAATGTGTACAAGACTAAATTTCTACAGTAGGCCAGTTAATTAGCAAATACAGTTTTTTCCAGTAATAGCAGATATACAGTAGGAAAAATGAAAGAATACCCATGAACGAACATACAAAACACGCTGTATTTTCCTGTCACCGTGTCAGACAAAAAATTGGCCACCGCAAGTACATGTAATAATTATTGTTACATGTACTTGCACTGGACAATTTTCTTTATGACACGGTGACAGGAAAATACAGCGTGTTTTATATGTTCGTTCATGGGTATTCTTTCATTTTTCCGACTGTACCTGTTAAGAAACCACAAGTTTAATAGGAGTAAAAAATTTAAAGTTTCCTGAGAAAAATAATCTTTGTACTGTTATTTTATCAATGATGTAGCCAAGTAGAGATGGTCTTAGATTTTTTATAGTATTCAGGTCAAATTATACACAAATTCTTAAATTTTTTCCTTGCTCCCAAATAGCTTTAAAACGCCCTTTTTGAGGCTGAATTTACAAAGTTTTCCCGGGGCCTGATCCCCCTTCTAAATACCCCCAGACTCCTGGAACATTGCGTACCGGAACCTATATTGTTACAAAAACAGCACTATATATATATATATATATATATATATATATATATATATATAAGATTATGGTATTCTTGACTGTATATTCAAATATCAAGCAGTGATTCTTGAGGATGCAGTCTATTTTGGCCCACAAGACAAAGAAAACTCTCGAAAGCTTGACAGTAAGTCAAAGAGTTTTCTTTGTCTTGTGGGCCAAAATAGACTGCATCCTCAAGAATCACTGCTTGATATATATATATATATATATATATATATTTCAAACCACTATAATATATATATATATATATATATATATATATATATATATATATATATATATATATGTCTTCATATCAAGGCGAGATCCGTTTGTATCATAAGCTATACAAGATGAGATCCGTTTTGCAAGGCGAGATCCGATTTTGGATCTCACCTTGTATTCACGTGTATATAGTGACATCTCGATGTAACAATGGTTAGGGTACAAGGAAATCGATTTTTGTCTGGACCTCATTTTGCACCCCTTTTGGTGAATTTTATATTGCAGTGGTTCCACTAAATCCGCTGTAGAGGGCAGCGCGCGCGATCCGTTGTGTATATGGTAAATATATATTTTGCAGACAACCCGAGATCCGGTAAATTTGGAAACATCGCAAATGAATTTCACGGTCAGCTCTCTCACTCGGCTTATGTCTAGCTTGAATAAGAATGTTTACATTATTTAAGGGCTCTGTCCAGAAAGGCGATTGTCAAATATCTCTAGAACTAGACGGCATATCGAAAAAACTTTGGAATGCTTTTTGAATGGTTTTTCAAAATCTATATACTTATGCAATAGCAGGGTTCTTATTCTGCCTGCGAAAGCGGTGGGTGTAGCAACTTTGAATTTTCAACTGAAACACTTTATTTTTAATTAAATAGTTGAAATTTAGAATTAAAAATACACAACTTTTGTTTGAATCGATAATAGCTTCTTTAATCCAGTCGGAAGAGCTTCACAATCGTCGTTTTGATGACATTTTTAGGGTTTAGGGGTACCTCAGGTAGTTAGCTTAAAACGTAAGAAATAAATTTGAATAGTTAATGTTTATTGATTAACAAAGCTCTAATTCTATTTTACTTCAACTCATTTTAAGGCTATTTCAATAAACTCATCGGTTCTTTTTTCAGTTTTTTGGTAAAACATTGTAACTTATAGACGAAAATTCTTAAAATCGGCTATTTTTCATTTAAATTGTCAATAAATAATTAAATTGAGAAAAAACTGGTCAGATTTACATAAATTTTGTTATTCCGTCCATATAGAAACTAAAACAATTGTTACGTAGTTACACTGAGTGTCATAAAAACCGTGTATTTTTACTCATTTCTTTGAGCTATTTCACGTAATATCGAGATATAAGTTGTATTTTTTACATAAGTTATATTAACGTTAAACTGACTTAATTTATAGTTTTATAAGCAACAATTAAGTATAGCGAAATTTATAAAACCTTGTTTAAATTGTTTTTTCATGCTCTATAATGCGGTTATCTTAAATTTTGTTTTGAATGTTTTTCTTCTTACTGGTAGACAAAAAATGGCAAAATGTGCATTTTTGACATCAAATTGTTGATAACCAACATAGTTACTAATCAAAATATTAAAAAAACTAACCGTCGGTATAACAGGTTGCCTGGAAACCAGATGCAGAACAGTACCATAAATGTTTTAGACTTTTTAGCACTTTCTTTAAGTGAAATTTAAAATCATTTACCACCCATGTACACTCATTACGGAATCTGTTACAAGAATTTCAGCGATTTCAGCCATTTTTTCAAAATTTATTTGGATTTTCTCTAGTAATCCTTCCAAAAGACAATACATAAATGGTGAATACCTTTTACACCAACTTCAAGGAGGGTAATTTATACAGGTACATACCTGGAATTATTATATGGACCGTTCACTCTTGTTAGAGTATAGTTCGCTCAAATATGAGCTCTTTTAATCCATTTCACGCGGTAAAATAGTCCGCTTTTCCTTTAGGTCTTAGTTCATAGGTTGTGATGTTTTTTTGCCCTCTCTACTATCTTCTTCCACTCTCTCCGGTCCTGAATCTTTTCTCTCCAGTTTGCAATTTCCATCTTTGATATATCGTCTAGCAGTTGATCTTCCCATCTAATTTTTGGTCTTCCTCTTGGTCTATTTTTTACTGGTTTCCAGTTCATTATCTTCCTGATCAGTTCTTCTACCCCTCTTCTTTGTGTGTGCCCAAACCATCTGAGGCTTTGTGCTTTAATGAATTTTACTATATCTTCTCCTTTATTTATATTTATTATTTCATGGTTCATCAGCTTTCAATATTCCCCTGTTTCTGTCTTTACTGGGCCATGTATCCTTATAATTTTTCTCTCAATTATATTTAACTTTTCTTCGTCTTTTTTCGTAAGGCACATTACTTCTGCTCCATAGGCTATCACTGATCTGATTGCTGCTGTGTATATTTTTGATTTTGTTTTTTTTTGCTCAGGTTTTTGTCCTTGAGTAGTTAGTGATATTTCCAATATACTCTATTACCTGCTTTAATTCTGTCGTTTATCTCTATACTCCTTCCGTTTTTGCCGTCCACCATCACCCCCAGGTATTTGAAGCAATCTACTCTCTGGAATGTATTTTCACCTATCTTTATTTCTGCTATTCTGTTTACATTGTCTCGTGTGCTTATAAGATATTTTGTTTTATTCTGATTGATTATTAGTCCTCTCGTCTTTGCTTCTCTTACCAGGGTTAAAAGTGCCTCTTCTAGTCTTTTTTTATCTCGTGCTACCAGTCCCAGTTCATCTGCATATCCTATGATCTGTGTTGAGCTTTGAATAATTGTCTTTTTCAGCACTGTGTCCCTAATTACTCCTTCTAGAGCGATATTAAATAGTGTCGTTTGTCGTTGACAGACTGTCTCCTTGTCTTACTTCAAGTTCTATTTTGATGTCATTTGTATCGCCCTCATTTGTTTTAACTTTTGCTGTTGAGTCTTTTATTGTCATTCTAGTTAGTCTTATTAATTTTGCCGGTATCTCCATTTTTTTCATTTCTTTTAATAATTGTTGTCTGTATATGCTGTTGAAGGCCTGTTGGAAGTCGATGAATAGTATGTGTAATTCTATGTCATGTTCATAGCTTTTTTCAATTGTTTGTGTCAGTACGTGTATTGCATCTATTGTTGATCTTCCTTTGATCTATTGTTCTAAAACCCTGTTGATATGGTCCTATAATTTTTTCTGTGTATTGATTTAGTCGGTTTCTTATAATTGTGGTCAATATCTTATACGTTGTATTTAGTAGCACAATTGGTCTGTAGTTGCAGCACTTAGTTGGATCTCCTTTCTTAAAGATTGGTGCGATGTGTCCGTTTTTCCATTCTATGGGCATGCTTTCGTCCTTCCAAATTGTAACCATTAACTTGTGCATTCGCTTCGTGAGCTCCTCTCCGCCGTTGATGATCAGTTCGTTGTTGATTTCATCTGGCCCTGGCGTTTTGTTTACTTTTAGTTGTTTTAATACCTCCATGAATTCCTAATAAGTTGGTGCGACTTCCTCTTCATCTCTGTTATCTCTTATATCCTCATCCTCTGAATATGCCTTATTGTCGTTTTTGTATAGGTCCGTGAAATGTTTTTCCCAATCTTTTTTGTTCATTTTTGTGACAAATTTTTTGGTACTGTGTTGTTGTTTTATCTATTCGAACAATTTCTTGTTGTCTTTATTATTCGTTTCTAATTCTTGCATTTGTTCAGAGATCCATGTGTTCTTCTTTCTTCTATAGAGTTTCAATGCTTCTTGTTTTTCTTTTCTATATTGGTCCAGTTGTTCCTGTTCGGCACTTTGTAGCCATTTGTTTCTTGCGAGGTGCTTCAGTTGACTTTTTTGGTGACATTCCTCATCAAACCATTCTTTCGATTCTTTGTTTTTTTGGAATCCTATTATTTGTTCTGCTGTCTCTATTATGCTGTTCTTTATGTTTTTCCATTCTCCTTCTACTTCTATGTGCTCGTACTGACCCAATTTTTGTTCCAGTTTTTCTGTTTATTGTTACTTTGTTTCTTGCGTTTTCAGATTGGCTATATTCCATTTCCTCCTTTTTCCTCCCAGTACTAACTATATATGTATTTGTTGCTGCTGCTAGGTTGCAGATTTCTCCTCCATTATCATTCGTAGTTTCATGAATGGTTTCTTTGCCAGCTACATCACGATTATAGTCCTCCTTTCCGATCTTTGCATTGAAATCACCCAATATTATTCCTCGTAATATTTTCACAGGTTTCTTCCAGGATGTCTTAGAATTCTGTTTTATCTTCTTGGTTTGCTTATTCGGTGGGTGCATAGCAATTGACAACCGAGATATGGGCTTGTTTATTTTCTTATGTAAGATATCCTTTCATTAACTGCTTTGAATTGTATCAGTTTTTCCCTCATTTTTTTGTTCACCATAAATGCCGTACCATTCGTTCCCTGTTTGTTTTCTCCCGAATAATACATGCTAAAGTTTTTCTTCTCAATTTTTCCTTCTTTCTTCCATCGTATTTCCTGTACGGCTAGGATTTCTAGTTGGTATTTTTTCATTTCAAGAGCTATTTCTTGCATCTTACCTGCTGCCAGCATGGTTCTAATATTCCAAGAGCCCATTCTAATGGGTTTTGTTCTTTTCTTCTTATTGAGATTCTTTCTTTATTTTGTGTGCGTTATTTTGTTTTCGTTAACCGTTTGCATTTCCGAGTCTTTTTTTGCCATGTCAATATCATATTTCAGCCGCTGTTCTTAGTTTATTAGTTTTTTGAATTTTCTATCAGCTGTTCTTTCTCTTCGTCCCATATCTAGATTTTGCCATTCACTATTAATTTCTTGTAGCCGATTTTCGTTTGCTTACCTTTGCTTCTTTCGTCCTTTGCTATTTTAGTTATTTCCTTTTGTATTTCTTTTTCTTTAGATGTCCAATCGTTGTTTATATAGATACGATCTTTATGCTGTTTTAGTTTACGTTTCTTGTTTAGGATTTCCATTTTATCCGTGAGGGCTTCTGTTTCTATTGCGCATACTGTTTCTCCTATTTTTTTGCACTTCTTAGTTTTATTTGTATTTGCAACTCTTGGGCTCTGAAATTTTCCATTTCTTCTTTTAATTTCTTATAATCATTTGTTTCTACTTTCAACCCAGTTACGATCAAGCTTTTCTTTTTGCTAAATTTCTCCAGTTGCTCCATTCATTCATGTAGCTGTTTTACTTCTTTTTTTAGTTTTTGTTTCTCTGCTTTTACACCCATTAACTCTTTATTGGTTTGTTGTTATTCTTTCCTTATTTGTTTTATTTCCTGAAGCATTTCATCGTTTTTATTCATTAGCTCTTTCATTATTGTAATCATAACATTTTCCATGTCTTCCTTGTTTTCGTTGCCTGCTTTGCTTTGTGACCGTTTTTTAATTTTACTTCTATTAAAACAATCATCCAAGTTTTCTCTTTTGCGTTTCGTTTCATCATCGGTTTCAATTCCTGTGACATTTTTTCCATTTTCTAGGAGTGCAGCGCTAAATACCTGGAATACCGATATTAGATTATCAACAATACTTAAAAAATGAAAGTTACCAATTCACCGGTAGTTAATGCGTTATTTAAAAATTACCTGCGCACCAGAGTTGCCAGTTGGTCTGTAATTAGGATGGGGATTAAAATAGATACGAATTCACCGGGACCCGGAAATATGCCCACCCTAATATTCTAGATACGTAAGCTCGCCCGATTGGCGCATGACGTTAACAACAGAGTAAAGCATAGTCCCGTCTATGCGTTCGTAATACGAACGCGAATCAAATTTGAGAATAGTACAAATGAATGAATTATGACTAAAAGAAACTAAGTGATTTTTATAGTTTAGAGGAAAATTATTAAACTATTTACTTTTATTTAAATTGATTTTCAGTTATTTGTAAAGTTCCCAGTTTCTTGATTATATTGGTATCCGGAAAATAAAAATATTCATATAATCGATATCTACTAAAATTATTATATTTCGTTAGTTGGCAAAAATTGATTAGTGGCCTACACATTAGTAAATATAATTTTTACCAAGGGGAAGAAAAGCCCCAAAATAAAACCATAAATTTAATGGATTGATAAAAAAACAAAAATTTTTAATTTTAAATAATGTATTTCATCAGATTTAAGTAAGAGGCTTGGAAAAGACAAAAATAAGTTTTACAGTTTTCATGCCATGCACTTTATTTAAATTTTGTGCATTGCCATGCACTTTATTTAAATTTTGTGCATGTGAAATAGACGTACATACAGCAACTATGTAGCAGTTTTCATAATTTTTCTTTTACGCAATGTCAGGTTGTTAAGAGACTTGTTTAATTCTTTAATTCGGAAGTACATCCGAGACCTAAAAAGTAACTTGTTCGCTTTGTTAGAACAGTCTACAGTTACACTTTTGGACATAAGGTTTTCTAAATAATTTTTAGTTACCAAAATGGAATCACCATTCATGTGGAAGGAAAAATTGTCTCCAGTTACTTAATATATGACAAGAGAGTGTCTGATGGTTTACATAAACCACACTTACTCAAATGATCAACCCACGTGTACGTTGAAACATCTTCGGATTGAATACTGGAGTCCTTCAATTTATGGCAGATATAACCAGCCAAATTCTCCAAACCATCATACTCGAGGTCACTAATGTTTTTTCATTCTAACTCTCATTGAAAACTTGAAAATCCACAACTGTTTCGTTGTTAGAATCCAGCCTTTGGATCAATTGTCCAGAAATTGGTAAATCTGGGATGTCGTCTGTTTAAACGTTCGAAAATTCGTTCCGTTGTCTCTCCTACCCGTATATAACTTTTATAAAATAAAATAAAACTTTTTGTTAACACTTTAAAAAAATTTTAATGGGTTTTCCCCGAAAAGAGCTTCATTTTTTGGTACTATGTATCACGTTAAAATATTTGTTTTGGAATTTGAAGGATAAGATCGTCTTTTTTATGAGCTACAAATTTACTTTTACTGGTTCTATAGACTAAGAATATATCATTTTTTCGTTTTTTTTTATATGCTACATTTTTTCCAAGAATATTTTTTCGATATAATACTTACTTTTTGAGTATTTGCGAAAAACCGCCGAAAAACGTGTTTTTTTTTGTTAAAAAGTAAATATTTTTAGTCGCAAGTGACTCTAGTACCTACTACTAAATTAACCTAGTACCTAAGTTAAAAAAACTCTATAGAACAAAAGTTGCTTAAACTTAGTCAGATCTGTTTCCGGACTTATTTTAAACGTATATTTTTTCACCCTCCAAGTAAAAGCAATCAACGGCACAAATTCAACTTTGAAGTGGGGGATGGGTAGAATCTAAATCCAAATTTTCATGCAATTAGGAGTTGACCCTGAAAATTATGTGTTTCTTTTTATCTTTCAAATCATTTCACTTAAAATCATTTTTTAACTACCAAATAATAATTACATATTGAGTTATTTTATTTTTTAAACTTTAATAATATTTATAAAAAATTTTACTTTCTTGTAATGTATTTTTAAAACAAGCAATCATTTAAATAATTATTTTGTAACAATTTGTATTATTTAAGAATATAATAATTACATTTTGGTTTCGTAGTAAGTGTTTTTTAAGAATATTAATGTATAGTTTTAAAATATTGTATTGCAAATAATTATCATTATTAAATGGTTATTATTTGTCAAGTATTCTTTTTCTTTTTTCACACCCTTATGTATGTAATAAAACTAAGGGACTTTCTGAAAGGTCAATCGTAGACTTTAAAGACACAAAAGAAGCGATGATTAATTATTTATATGGGAAATATTAATTATTCAGTGGAGAGATTCAAGTATAGTCCTGAAAGAATCAGATAGTAAAAAGAGAAAAATCAAAGAAGCGGCTCTAATTATGCTAAATGAAACCAATTGTGTCGCAAATTCCTCGGTAGAATGCAGTAGGATGTGGTTACCCATACTGAAAGAGGAAGTCAATAGAAAGAAAATACCAAGATTAGTAAGTCAATAATATCGAGCTAGTACATATTTTATATTTTAGTATTACTTATATATCTAGTATTATTAATAATATTTATAATTTAAACATGTTACAAGTCAGAATTTGGTATTATTTTTTGAGAGTAAATTAATGTAAGACCAAATACTTACGATGTCGGGATAGTATCACAGGGTTTTTTCCTGGTTTTCCCTTGTGATTTACTATGAAGTCTCTAACGCGAGAATTTTACTGTCGTTGCATTTGGTTGTCTTTTTAAAGACATATCACATGCTATAATTTTTTATGACGGATATTCTTGAGTTGGGGTTAATTTCATGTAATCGAATGAACTATCTTTCAGTAAGTCGTCCCAGGAACGCAACTCATAAATATTGGCAATATCATTTTAAAGTCTTCTACTTTAAAATGTATAATATATGTCTGAATTGCCAATATAAATGAGTGAAATTAAATAAATTATTAGAAGAATTTTTTTTGCTTAGCAACAACACTTTAGTTTATTTTAGTAATATTTTGTATTTTGACAACGGCACCCGATTTGGGCGTCGAAACGTTAATAAAATTATTTTTTTCATTTTAATTGTGGCTTATTTCCCATATAAATAATTAATCATAAAAATGCCACAAGGAAATAGCTTCAGAACAACAAAAAGAAGCGATACTTAAAAGTTACGCCCATTATATATCTTTATATCGTGGGAAATATACAATACAACACGAGCTCCAACCGCTCGACTAATACTCTTTAGAGCTGGCATCAGTGTGTGATCTCGCGTTGAACGGTAAATATCTAAAATTTCGTATATAAGTCCCCCCCTTTACTTTTCAGCCACGGATCTCGTTTCGCTGTAAATTTATCAGAAAAATTTAAGTACAAAAATCTTTTCCCCTCTAAGTGTGCCATGATTAATATGTTAATTATAAAGATACTTATGAACAATATACTCCAATAATTAATTTCCTATTGGTGGATCTCGGGTTGTCCTCGATTTAGTCGGATCTCGCCTTGATATGAAGACGTATATATATATATATATATATATATATATATATATATATATATATATATATATATATATATATATATATATATTATATATATAAGTTTTGTTTTGGGGTTTCAGTCACTTATTTTTTAGGGGCAGGATTAGTAAAACTCTTTGTTATTATCGAGCTTTCGCAAAATTTATTTGCTTTTTCAAGATAAGAAATTTATATACATTATGTTTTGTAAAAATGTTTACTTTATGGAATAACCTCAAGTTCTTATCTTGAAAAAGCAAATAAATTTTGCGAAAGCTCGATAATAACAAAGAGTTTTACTTATCCTGCCCCTAAAAAATAAGTGACTGCAACCCCAAAACAAAACTATTATATATAGTATCAGTCAATATTACCAAACTACTGTAAAGCTAGTTCGCGTCCGTAGTGTAAAGCTAGGGGTGTAAAGCTAGTTCGCGTCCGTAGTAGAATACTACACGTGCACCCTGGGTAATGCTAAATGAACTAGCACGATAGGCAGCCAGACAATCTAGAATCTCTAGATCTCCTGGCAAGGAACACATTAAAATAATAAGATATGCCTCCAACCAACAACTTAAAGGGACCTTCTCAGGACCAAGCAACAAAACGACTCGGACCAAGCGTCCGAATATGCCATTTAAATATAGAAGGTATTAGTAGAAGTAAATGTGAGTACCTTCAAAAGGTACTCATTGAAAATAATATCGACGTAGTCGCAATTCAGGAAACCCATGTAGAAAACGAGGAACAAATTATCGCTAGAGGAAGAATTCATGGTTACGATTTACTGGGTGCAACTTACCATCCAGCTTATGGAGTAGCAACATATGTCCGAAACAAAATAGAAAATGCACACATATGTTCTACATCAGACATAAATAACATTCATACGGTTACCATACAAATTGGCGAAATTACTGTCAGCAATATTTATAAACCTCGCAGTCCTGTGGCCTCCGCATGTTATTCACGCTCACCCTTACCCCTCAGTGTATGTTGGAGATTTCAACAGCCATCACGAACTCTGGAAGTATAGACAAAGTGATCAAAATGGCGAGGCTTTGATAAATTGGAGCGAAGGGGCTGGTACGTATTTAGTCTTTGACGCTAAAGATAGGGGAACTTTTCGATCTGCAGCCTGGAGGAGAGAATACAACCCAGACCTATGCTTTGTCTCCACAAACGAAAACAATCAACCCCTGGCAGCTTCACGTACAGTGCTCCCAGATTTTCCACATAGCCAACATAGACCAGTTGTAATAGAAGTTGGCATCAAAATACCAATAATAACATCTTTCCCTCGACCTAGGTGGAATTTTAAAAAAGCAGACTGGGCGACTTTTACTGCAAGATTGGACAAATGTCTCGGATGGATAACCCCAACACGTACAAACTATATGAGATTTGTTGGCGCGGTTATATCTACAGCGAAGAAAACTATACCCAGAGGATATCGTAGAGATTATGTTCCAGGATGGGATGAAAATTGCGAAAAATTGTATCAAGAATACAACGAAAGCCAAGACCGAGAAATTGCGGACGAACTGCTGCACAGTTTAGATGCAGCCAGACTGCAAAAATGGATGGAAACTGTGGAAAAACTAGACTTTAGTAAATCAAGCAGAAAAGCGTGGTTCTTACTTAGAAAACTTGGTAGTAGCAGACACTCAACTAGAGGCAAAGTACCTATAGTTCCCAACAGAGTGGCCTCCCACATTGTAGCAAACTCAAGGGCACCTAGAGATCGTGACCACACCACCAAAGTAAAACAAGAACTAAAAATACTAAAGTCTGCATGCCCGCCTACATCTGAATACTCTGACGAGTTTACTGCAGAAGAAATTACCTCAGCAATATCAGAAATAAAGTCTGGAAAGGCACCCGGCTCCGATAAAATACATCCAGAATTTTTACTCCATTGTGGCAAATATGCTAGGAAATGGCTGGCTGATTTCTACACAGATATATTAAAATCAGGAGAAATCCCCCATTCCCTTAAAAAGGCCTCCATTATAGCCATATTGAAACCAGGAAAAGCAAATGATCAACCCCAAAACTACCGACCGATTGCACTGCTGAGCTGTGTCTATAAACTGTTGGAACGCTTAATCCACAACAGAATTAGTAACACCATATTGGGGGTGATACCTATTGAGCAAGCAGGGTTCAGACCTAACCGCAGCTGCACAGATCAGATCCTATCCTTAACAACACATATTGAAGCAGGTTTTCAAAGAAAGCAAAAAACATCCTTTGCTTTCATTGACCTATCAGCTGCATACGACACCGTCTGGAGACAAGGATTAATCTGCAAACTGATCCGTGCCATCCCATGCCAAAAGGTAACCAAACTCATTGATAGCATGCTCACTGACAGACCTTTTCACGTCACAATGGGCAACTTAAGAAGTGTCCAAATGAAGCTCAGCAATGGACTGCCACAGGGATCTGTTTTGGCACCCTTACTCTTTAATTTATACATCGCGGACCTACCTAGGACAACTTCGCAGAAATTTGGCTATGCTGACGATTGGGCCATTGCAGCAAGACATAATAACATGAATGTTACAGAAACAATACTAACGGATGACCTTGCTGTTATGGGTGGATATTTTCGCAAATGGAGGCTACGGCCCAATTCAACGAAAACTGAAGTGTGTTGTTTCCATCTGAATAATGCCCAAGCCAACAAAAAACTCTCCGTTCACTTTGAAAACAGACGACTCACTCATAACTCAACACCAAAATATCTTGGAGTGACTCTTGACAGAACCTTAAGTTTTAAGGAACACCTACATAGACCGGCAGAAAAACTGAAGACGCGAAATAATATAATCCAAAAGCTATGTGGCACCACATGGGGGTCCTCAGCCTCCGTACTCAGATCATCCGCTCTCGGACTCGTATACTCGGCGGCTGAATATGCTTCGCCGGTATGGCTCAATAGCAAACACACGAAGATCATTGACACCCAATTAAACCAGACAATGCGAATGATCTCAGGTACAATTCGACCAACACCGAACTATTGGCTTCCCGTTCTGAGTCACATTCCACCGCCGAAACTAAGAAGAAGTCATTCTCTTCTCAGAGAATATCGAAAAATCGAGGCTAACCATCAACTACCCATCCACCATGATAAGCTTGATATCGAAATGAACAGACTGCGCTCCAGATATCCCCCATTGTTAAGGCCACCTCCCTATATCAGGAACATTTCGACCTCACCAACGCTTGGAGAAGACAATGGGAGAGCGACTCACCACAGGAATCACACCAAATGGCCTGTATCGATCAGAAACCGCCAGGCTTTGAACTGCCCCGCAATACATGGACGGCGCTGAACAGAATAAGAACAGGTACCGGTAGATGTGCTGACAGTTTGCATAGATGGGGAAAGGCCCTTACTCCTGAGTGTGACTGTGGTACGCAACGGCAGACCGTCCGCCACATTATTGAGGAATGCCCCCGAAGGCGGTACCCTGGAGTTTTCGATGAGTTCCTGAATGCGACCGAAAATGTTTTACATTATATTAATACATTAGATGTTTGTTTGTGATACTTCATGTAATGTTTTATATACTTTTTTTAAATTATGTGTTCTTATTGTATCTATGCCATACGATAAATAAAAAAAAATAAAATAAAAAAAATAAATAAAACCAAACTACTTATATATATATATATATATATATATATATATATATATATATATATATATATATATATATATATATATATATATATATATATATATATATATATATATATATATATATATATATATATATATATATATCCTCTTAACATTGCGGACTCGGTATTAAGGTTTTGACCATACACAACGGACTCGAGCGATTTACGGCCTCAATATACGGAGTCCGTAATTTTTTTCATGTATTTCTTTTAACTGGTTGTCATTTTCTACCAAAGTTTTGTTGAATGAGAAACTAGAGACCTCTACCTACCAAACAAAAATGTTACAAATCTTGTTGGTGTCTTAGAATTCCTGTAAATCTTAAAACAAAATGAGTCCGTAACGTCGCTTATAGTTCAGCCATTTGCCGTTGGAGGTCGCTTTTATGTGTATATTCAATGTGTATATCCTTCATGTGTTAAACTATCATACGACATTATGGCCTCGACTTAGCTGGCAACACTGTTGCTCGAATATTGAATCATTCTATCCCGCATATTTTACAATCGTCTTGCTTACAGGTGATTTACTGGTATTGTTCATTTTTATGTGTTAGAAAATGTATTGAATTGCATTAGGTATATTTTATTTTATTAATAGTCATACGCGAGGATATTTTGTTTCACAGAAATTTTCCACAATTCTTTAAATTTTCATTAACACATTTATTAAGGTAGGTATGTATATATGTTTGTAATTCAGAATATAACTATCGCTGTTACATAAATAAAAATAAATATTGTTTTCGCCCATTCTAAAAAAATGTGAAAACGTTGAATTTATGCATGTCTGTCTGTCTGTCTATAAACACAACTTCTTCCCGTCATTAGACCAGATAGAAGGATAATAAATGAGGCTAAATGCAATGTTGAATGAAAGCTTATAACCTAAGGATGGTATTAATCAATCAATCAGCCAATCGCGTCCACTGCTGGACGTAGGCCTCCCTCAGTTCTTTACAGTATTCTCTACACTGGGCCTCTTGTAGCCAGTTTCCTGCAATGTCGTCGGTCCATCTAGTCGGTGGTCGTCCTCGGCTTCTTTTATAGTTTCTGTGCCTCCATTCCATGATTCGTTGTGTCCACCGTCCATCTTGTGTTCTAGCTAAGTGCCCTGCCCAGTTCCACTTAAGCGTCGTATCGTTTTCGATGACGTGTCCTGAACTCCTGATCTTTGCCTGATTTGTTGGTTTGTTATGTGGTCTCGAAGGCTCACGTTCAGCATTGCACGTTCCATGGCTCGTTGTGTGACTCTGATGTTATTTGCTGATTTTTGCGTCAGTGCTAAAGTCTCTGCTTCATAAGTTTGTACTGGCAAAACACATTGGTTATAAACCTTTCGCTTAATACACGTAGGAATTGAGCTTTTTAGAATATGGCTTACTTTGCAAAATGCTGCCCATGTAAGGCCTAATCGCCTCTGTGTGGATAGTATTAAATGTGGTAAATTTGACCTTGCACTTCCGGTTTTATAGTTACAACCGGAAGTACTGTTATAAAGTCACCGAAATAGTCCACGCGATATATTATTCGACGCACCTTAGCAAGATGAGAACAAATTAATATATACTTCCGGTTTCATGCCTGTCGGTCCGTCAGTCTGTCTGTCGGCGAATATAACTCCTCCGTTATTAAAATAAATAGTGACAAATGAGGTGTCGAATGGGAATTTCTAACCCAAAAATTTTATTAGAGGTATATTAGAAATTTGATTTCCGACTTCCGGTTTTACAGTTGAAACCGGAAATATTGTTTTAAAATCGCTGAAATAGTACAAGCGAAATATTAGTTGACAGGCCTTAGCAAGACGAAAACTAATATATACTTCCGGTTTCATGCATGTTTGTCCGTCCGTAAACACAACTTCTTCGTCATTATACTAGGTAGAATGACAAATGAGGTGTCAAAAGAAAGTTTATAACCAAGGAAGGTACTAAAGGGGGTAGAAATTTGACCAAGGATTTCTGGTTTTAGAAATGAAACCGAAAATACTGCTTTAACATCGTCAGAATAGTACAAGCGATATATTATTCGACGCGCCTTAGTAAGACGAGAACAAATATATATTTCCGGTTTCGTGACTGTCTGTCCGCGAATATAACTCTTCCGTTATTAATACCGATAGAATGACAAATGAGATATCGAATGAAAGTTTGTAACCCAAGGGTAGTATTAAAGATGAGAAATTTGACGCCCGACTTTCGGATTTAGAGTTGCAAGCGGAAGTACCATTTTAAAGTCACCTAAATAGTATACGCGATATATTATTCGGCGTGCCTTAGCAAGATGAAAACAAATGTATATTTTTGATTCTTACATCATTTCCGATTAAATAATTCTAACCGGAAAGTGCCATATTATAGTTGCAGAAATAGTACATTGTGACATAGCAATCGAAGCTTATTGAAAAGTCGAGCATGAATTTTTAGTTCAGGTTTGGAAGTCATTTCAGGTTAAACAGTTATGACCGAAAGTTTAGTAAAAATTACTCAAAATTAGTGAAATCGTATATCAATCGACGGACGCAAAGTTACACGAATAGTTCAAATATCGACTTCCGGTTCTACTTTCGGTCACTTTGGATGAAAACCTAGGATTTACGAATTCCAATTACTTGTTTTGAATAGTAAGAAGAATAATCGCAAAAACACTATTGGACAGATAAATGAGTAATGAGATTAGACACATATGCAGAATAAACAACATCAAAGAATGAGTGCAAAAAAGAAGAAGAGAATGGAATAGGCTTACCAGTAAAATGTAAGAAGACAGAATAGTTAGAATAATACGGGATAAATAACATTTCAAAAAGAAGCACATATCTACAACGAAAGAGACGAGATGATAATATTTCATTTGATTAGGAGGCACAGCCGAAGAAAAACAGGCATTTTGCCTATTAGGTAAATGACGGATTTGCTTGAAAATATGGATTTAGGTTCCTTTTCCCCTTTACTTCAGTTTTGGACGTGAGCCCAGGGTTGCTTTTACTTGAAGGGTGAAAGCCACCCCTTCTCAAAAATGGTGGATAAACTGACTAATTCTAAGCAACTTTTGTTTTATTGGATCTTTTCACGTTTAAGATAATACTTTTTGAGTTATTTGCGAGTGAAACTGTCCATGTTTCAACAAAAAAAAACACAAATTTATAGACGGTTTTTCACAAATAACTCAAAAAGTAAGTATTTTATCCAAAAAAATATTCTTAGCAAAAATGTAGCTTATAAAAACATGAAAAAATAGAATATGAATTAAGTCTGTAAACCCCGTAGAAGCAGAGTTATGAAAAGTAGGTTCTTAGTCGTCAAATTCCAAATTGAACATGTCAACGTTAAATAACCAAAAAATTAAGGACTTTTCAGGGAAAACTCATCAAAATTTTTTAAAAGTGTTTAATAAAAGCTTTGTTTTTGATTTTTATAACAGTTTTTAGCACCAAAATTAAGCAAGTGACGCGACGCTTAAAATAAAGTTGTTCCCTTTTAGTGGAGTCACTGAAGGTGGATATGAGCTATTACCTCCGATTTCGTTGAACCTCCATCGATTTGTATGAAAATTTGTGAGTAGTTAGAGGATATCTCAAGGAACAAAGGTGACATGGTGCCAACTTGCGCTTTTACCCTGGGGTGGATGTCACCCCTTCTCGGGGGTGAAAATTATTTTATTCAAAATAACCCCATAATTCGATAGAGGAACAAATTCTAAGTAACATTTGTTATATAAAGTTATTAAAATAAATGTAAACTTTTTGAGTTATTAAAGATCATAGATTTTAATTTTTCTTGAGAAAAATACATGTTTTTAACCGATTTTTCATCAATAGCTCAAAAACTATAAGATTTTACAAAAAAGTTATTATTACCAATATTGAAGCTAATAAAAAACGGAATAAACTCCTTACTAGAAAAACCTTTTAGTGTTAACTAAAAGTGAGTTATAGGTAATTGAATGTATATTTTTTTCGGCGAGTAAAAAATCTAAGTGTTCAAGCTGAAATAACGGAAAAATGATGCATTTTATAACATAAACTTATTAAACATTTGTCAAAGTACTTAAAAATATCTATCAAATGAGCCCCGAACATGTTGATGGCATTAAAATTTATGCTCCAAAATTTTTTCAAAATTTATCTTTTAAAAATGTTTCCAAAAAATGTTGTTTTTTTTAATACCTCCGTCCACTTTTACGATATCATGTTCACCTAAAAACCGTTTGAAAGTTAGTTTGAAGGGCTATTTCACCACGTAAAACTTAATCTTTTATACCTCTTACTTTTTTAAAAATAAAAGGTTAATTCAAGATTTAAACGTTTCTATCTCGGCTATTTTTTACCCTATAGAAATAGTAAAATATTTGACAGAAAAAACTAAAATTTGGGTCTATATAATTTTTTACGTATTTTGATTATTTTTGGAGTTATTATCAAAAGAATATGAAAATTACAATAATTTGAAAAATTATGATTTTTTTAAATTATATCTTTTTTTCAAAAATATGCATTCTAAACCGGTCAAAATTATTGAAATCATTACTTATGCTAATATAAAGAAGTTCTTGTAAGGATTATTATAAATTTTAATTTTTGTGGAAATGGAATTTTTTTTTAAATTCCAAGGGGTTCTCTTATTTTCATAATAACTTGCTTAATTTTGACGCTATTAACTTATTCTTAAGCTCATTTGATAGGTATTGCGAAGTACTTTGACAAATATTTAGCAGGTATATTTTATACATTGCATCGTTTTCCCGTTATTTAAGCTTGAATACTTAGATTTGACTACTCGTCGAAACATGTATGATCTTTAAGTTTCACCCACCGGTTCAAAGTGCTTATTTTTGAAAAGAAAGTGGTTACTGATGAAATAAAAAAACAAACTTCGAAATGTTGAAAAAAAAAAAATGCTTTTTTTAAAAATTATATTAAAAAGTGTTAGTCATAAGAAAGGAAAAATTTAGAAAAGTAAATAAAAGTTTTGAGTTTTCTGCATATTTTCCCAAAAAGTGCTTCATTTTTTGGTTATTTCACGTTGAAATACTCGATTTGTAATTTGAGTCTACAGACTTTATGAATGTACCGTTTTCTATTTTTTATAAGCTATATATTTGCTAATATTATTTTTTTTACAAATTATTTAGTTGTTGAGTTATTTACGAAAAACCGTCTAAAATCGTGGTTCTTTTCGTTGAAAAATTAACATTTTCACCCACAAATAACTGAAAAGTATTAACTTAGAGCAAAAATTCTATAGCACAAGAGTTGCTTAAAATTTGCTAATTTATCCATTTCCGTACATTTTTTGAACGTACGTTTTTTCGCCTACAAGATTTCAACTCCCAAGTAAAAGCAACCAATGGCACAAGTTCAGAAGTAAAGTTGAGTACTTATAAGAGGAACCTATATCCAAATTTTTGTGAAATTTTATCGCCGTATTTCACGTTAATTCATCGCCGTATTTCATTTTACCGACCTATATACAGGTTGTCCCGAAAAGATTGGTCATAAATTATACCACACATTCTGGAGTCAAAAATAGTTCGATTAAACCTAACTTACCTTAGTACAAATGTGCTCATAAAAAGTTACAGCCCTTTGAAGTTACAAAATGAAAATCGATTTTTTTCAATATATCGAAAACTATTAAAGATTTTTTATTGAAAGTGGACATGTATCATTCTTATGGCAGGATCATCTTAAAACAAAAATATAGTGAGATTTGTCCACCCCATAAAAAATTTATGGGGGTTTTGATCCCTTAAACGACCCCCCAGACTTTTGTGTACGTTCCAATTAATTCATTATTAGTTAAACACAACGTTTTTAAAACGTTTTTTGCCTCTTAGTATTTTTTCGATAAGCGAGTTTTTATCGAGATGCGGCTTCTTTTTAATGTATTTACATAAATATTTTATGGGAGTTTTGTACCTTTAAACCCCCCAAATGTTTGTGTACGTTCCAATTAAACTATTATTGTGGTACCATTAGTTAAACACAGTGTTTTTAAAACTTTGTTGCCCTTAGTCTTTTTTTGATAAGTCACCTTTTATCGAGATGTGGCTTCTTTTTTTAAAATATACCTAAAAATGTAAATTATAAATAGGTTATTAACAAATTTTCAGATTATTAACAGGTCTCTATAATCGTACTTAGACATATACAAATATGTGGTGGATTCGATAAATATTCAAAATATCTCGATAAACACTGGATTATCAAAAAAGTCTTAAGAGGCAAAAAATTTTTAAAAACAGTGTGTTTAACTAATGGTGCCACACTAATAATTGGAACGTACACAAAAGTTTGGGGGGTTTAGGGGAACAAACCCCCCATAAAATTTTTATGGGGTACACAAATTTTACTATATTTTTTATTTAAGATGCTGCTGCCATAAGAATGCCACATGTCCATTTTCAATGAAAAATCTCTAAGAGTTTTCGATATATGAAAAAAAATTTATTTTCATTTTGTAACTTCAAAGGGCTGTAACTTTTTTTGTGTGCTTTATTTATATAGGTAAGTGAGGTTCAATCAACCTATTTTTGACCCCAGAATCTGTGGTATAATTTATGACCAATCTTTTTGGGACACCCTGTATAAAAAATAAATTTAATAAAAATTCAAGAAATTTGCTTTCTAGGTGTATATTAACTACGAATCTAATTATATTCTATATTACCTAATTATCTAATATAAAGTTAGATTCTATATATTTATGTATTATCGTTGAGAAATTAAACGAATGAACAACGTGAAATATTAAAAAAGTATTACATTGACCCAACCAAAATTATTATATTTCTTTCAATACATATTATCGTGTTCAGATTATTTTTAGAAGTCATTAAAATATTTTACCAGTAAAGTTATAAGCGTTTGTTTAAAAATACAGACTATTAAATTATTATACTTTTGTCGATTTTAAAACCATATGTTCCGATTTCATGTATCCCATTACTTAAACAATCGCGAAATAGGAAATAACTTCGTTGAAATCACAAAGGGGAAACCCCAAATTATCTAAATACGCAGTGAGCGAATTGACAACACTGTTTGAGTCTATAATGTTGTGTATATGAGGCCGCAACACCACAATACTGTTTAAAATTATACTCATGAGGCTGCAAAAGTAAGAAATCGTAATGAGTTTATAATGATAACGGAACCAAAAAGACAAGTATATTTCATAATTACAGACCTATTTCTAAGTTAAATATTTTTAGTAAGGTATTTGAAAGCATAATTTCTGATTTTCTTTATTATGACGTAAAAAACCTACTTAATATTGAACAACATGGCTTTATGAAGAAACGTTCAGTCGATACAAACTTATTCTTATACATTGAATACATACTTCAAAGTCTAAATGAGAGAAAAAGCGTTGATTCAGTTTATACTGATTTCAGTAAAGCTTTCGATAAAATCGATCATTCGATTCTTGTTTTGAAACTATCTGAAATCGGTATACATGGTAATTTATTAAGATGGTTTGACTCATACGTCAGAAATAGATCACAACAAGTAACTTTAGGAGCTTTTAAATCCAATGCTGTGATCACTACGTCAGGAGTGCCTCAGGGGTCCCATTTAGGTCCTTTACTTTTTAATTTATATGTTAATGATATTTCTGCCTAAAATGCTGTTTTAAATTTGCTAAATTTATTATGTATGCCGACGATTTAAAGGTATATCACTGTATTTCATGTCCTAATGATAGAATTCAATTTCAAGAAGACTTAAACAATTTATCTGATTATTGTGTAAGAAATAACCTGTTTTTAAATGTTTCAAAATGTAATTATATACATTTTTCTCGCAGCAGCCCTGACTTAAACTATAACACATATGAAATTTCTAACTGTGTATTGCATGCAGTAGAAAGCGTTAAAGATCTTGGTATACTTTTGGACCGTAAGCTACTCTTTGATCAACATATCTCTAATATTACTAGAAAAGCCAGTAAGCAATTGGGCTTCATATATAGAACTTGTTTTGAGTTACAAAGCCCTTTTACCATTAGAACGTTATATATGGCATATGGCAATAGTATTTTAATGTTTGGTTCTATTATTTAGAATCCGCGTTATTCGGTATACATCTCTAAAGTAGAATCCATTCAAAACAAGTTTATTTCCTATTGTAAAAGGAAATTTTATCCTGATAGTGATAGACAACGCATTCGCTCTAATTTAAAAATAATTTCTCTTGAGCATAGTAGACAAATTGTGGATGTCTTATTTGTTCACAAGGTCCTAAATAATAATGTAGATTGTATTGACCTTATAAATTTCCTGAAAATTCGTACTCCAAGCCACACTACTAGAAATAATTATACTTTTGTTACGGACCAAGCATGCACAAATTACTTTTTAAATTCACCTGCTCATAGAATGACAAATACTTATAATAAATTATCTAGCGTTGTGGATATTGATATCTTCTTTCATAAAGCGGATATGATTAAAAAACTATTGAAGAATCACTTCCTTGAAACTTAGTCTTTTGGTGTATTCAGTCTTGTTATCGCTTATTTTCTCATTTTTTTCTTTTTTTTTTCTTCTCTTTTGTTCATACATAATATATCATTTTATGTATTTATGTTCTAACTTCAATGAATATTTTTACTTTTAGTTTGTAGTTATATATCAGTTTGTAAAATTGTAAATGTATCTGAAATTCTGTAGTGGATACTTTTATGGGTTTGTCCTGTCTGTATCCCAAATAAAATAAAAAAAAAGAGAGTTCATTGAATTGTCATATATTTTCCTTACCGATTGCTCCATCAATGTTAAGAGTGACATTAAGAATCTAAGCGATATATACCACTTCTTACTTAAATCCGATACCAAGAACAGTGTAACATCACAGAGAACTAACGTGACTGATTTATCCATTAATAACTAACCTACTTAAATAATAATTTTCATTAATTAATAAAAAAAAGATAACATTCCCTTGCTTTTCTTATATACATCTCAATAAGATATTATAATAACAACACATGAACAATATACTATATAAAACAATTTTTAATAAGAAAAATCTAAAATAATAATATTACCCTAAACTGGTAATTAACTTCATTTTGTTACACCAATGAACCTTAACGACATTAGAAAGAATCATAAGAACTACTTTGACATGTCAGCGCATGCGTTCTGGTAAAACAGAACCTGACATGTGAACTTTTCAACAATCAAAAATTTAGTTATTGCCGACAACTCAAAGAATTTAATTCCTTTAAAATGTAGTTGCGTTAGTTTTTTCGGTTCCCCTTGGGTACACTTTTGCGTCTCAAGGTCACAGCTACCATACATTTAAAACAGTAACTTTTTCTAACAGTAACAAACAACCACTATGTTGTTACTAGCTAGTTTTTTTTAACATCCTAACTCTACAATTCAAAGTTACGGTACGATCTCCAGTGTTTTTTTTTAATAGGTAATATGGTAGCTAATTATAATTTCTTCTCTTTCAGCCCTGAAGAAGCCAAATTAATTCTCTTTGGCGAAAACGTTCGGCGAAACAATTGATACTCATTAGAGTCTTTCTTGCAGATTTCCCCAATATTTAAGAGTTTACTATTTAACTTATTTGCAAAGATTAAATTTCTTTATATATATACATACATATATATATATATATATTTAATAAATATATAAATAAATAATTTATAATTAATAAACCAATAAACCTCAACCCCATTTTTATCTACCAAGTCAGCTGTTATCTTAAAAAAAAAAAAAAAAAAAAAAAAAAAATAATTATATACATATATATATATATATATATATATATATATATATATATATATATATATATATATATATATATATATATATATATATATATATATATATATATATATATTTACTCCCAGCGTATGAAGTGAGCCACATATCAAAAGAAACTGCGGTTGAAGTGAGGTCCTGTACAAAGTGAGGTCCAGTATACGGACCTCACTTAGTCAATCAATGTAAGACTTTTTCGTAGACATGTACTGATAGCAAACACTGTTTTTTTACAAAAAAAAGTGGGACCTCACTTTGTATGGTCCACATCAATTTTTAGTTCAGAGATTTTCCGCATAGAGGCGCTGACTTTGGCGTATATTTTCTAACCATGTATATTCTATGCCCTGTTGAATAACTTACGATACACATAGTGAGGACCATACAACTGGCAACATCTGTTCAACCAATCTTTAAAACAGAGGATCGTCAATCGTCGCATAAATTCAAACAGTACAAAAATATTTAATACTTTAATCCTTTTTGAGAGCGTAGGCGCAAAATTTCGGTCGAGTTCTTTTTAAACGCATTTATTTTTTTCGAATCCTGAGATAACTAATAGGTATTTTTAAAAAATTTAAACGCAAAATAGAAGACTACATTATTCCCGAGGGCAGAAAGTCCCTTATAATGAACACAAAGTTTCTTTTGTAATATATATTTAAAATTAAAAATCAGACTATTTTTTTCACTCCAGTGACTTATTAAAATAAATATTATAGAAGTTCTCAAGGACTTTCGACCATGGATAATACAGTAATATTTCTTTCTGCGTTTAAATGTTTTAAAAATACTTAAGGTTTTCTCAGTATTCGAAAAAAATGAACGCATTTAAAAATAATTCGAGCGAAATTTTTGCGCATATGCTCTCAGAAAGGCTTAAAATACTATAAATTTTTGTAATCAGTATTTCAATAGTTATTTATGATATAAGTGTTAAAAGTACACGTTTAAGGCACGCATGTGAAAGTTTGCAGAATGAGCGACAGCGAGTTCTGCAATTCACATGAGTGCCTTAAAAATGCACTTGTTAACACGCATATCATGCAATATTTTTTCTACAAACGTAATTACAGAACAATATCTACAAAAACTTTTACTTGAACTTGACTGACATTCCATTTTTATATTTTTTTGATATTACATCAAAATTGCCTATACGATCAATACGAATTGCAGTGCCATAAAAATTTTAAAGCACTAGTGCCTTAAAGCAGCGCCGGATAAAGGGGCGGGCGAGCCGGGCGACCGCCCGGGGCGCCAGAATTTGGGGGCGCCAAATTTTGAGAGACGCTGATATATAAATATAATATTTGCCCCTATCCGTAGCTCAGTGGTAAGAGCGCCTGCCTTTGGATCGAAAAAATCCGAAAGGTTGTGGGTTCGAATCTCACCAGGGTCGGAAATTTTTCATTTATTATAAATTAATAAATGAATAGTTTCTGTCCTCGTGGGATCGGTTCTTACCGGAGGGACCGCAGACGTTCGGATACAATTAGCGTCTCTTTGCAAAGACAATGACGTCGACATTGCAAAGTAACAAGCCACTTACTCAACACACACACTACTTACACATGAAACTAGGTACCTAACTGTTCAAAATTACCGTACCTACCATGCCAATGGCCATTAGTTGCCGAGGCATTAGCTAAACAAAAAAAATATAATATTTTTTACATTCACTATTTTTTTGGACTTTATAGATTATCTTTGGGCTAATATTACTCCTAAGACAATTAATATTAAATAATTGTAACAATAAGAAAACTATTTCTAGCTCACAAAAATTCTCTAATAAAAATAATGCAACCTAAAAATTGTTATGGCTTTTAAAGGTCATTTGTCAGGTAATACCTATCACTTTTATGGTATTACAATGTTATACATACATACTTAAAATACACGAAGATCAGATTTACGAAGTATCAACAAATTTATGAATAGTCAGTGATATTATTATACTGCTGCTTGTCATTACAGCCTCAATGGTTAAATAGTTTTGTCTTCCTGTTCTGTAAACTTTGCTTTATCAACATTGTCGTGTGTCCGTGGGTGTGTAATTTGAAATAAAAAAAAACAAACCAGGTATATCTATATGAATTAGAATTGACAAGTTCTTTTTCATAATATGAATATATAGAAATTTATTTCGAATACTTTGTACGCGTTAAGATGTTTCACTTTTTGCATAAAAACGGCACGAACGACGTATGAAAAAAAGGAATAATAGATTTTTGTATATATCATAAATTGAACGAGTAATTCCAAAATGATTTGTTATTTGAAATATCTCAGTGGCATACTATGTTTTTGTTTAAAAAAATTCACACCATTTCAACAGTAGATATAAAATTATTAATTTTATGTCAAAAAATGCGCAATAATTACCTCTTAAAACACATCAAATTTCATTTGCATATCTGAACCGGTTTTAGAACAATAAAGAAATCGTCAGTTTGTAAGAAAAATGTCAACACCCCATATCTCGGAAACGAAGTATTTGCTGACATACGCTTATAGAGCAAACTGTCATTATTTTTTCATATAGAATTAACTGTTATAGTTTGTCGCATTTATTTAGAAACATCCTGTTTTTTCTTGACCACCCTGGATTTCCATAGTTTTTCCTGTATTATTTCACTTGACCGTTATTTTCAGTTCTTTCTGTTTTTCCAGTCCTGCAGGTTTCTTTTCTAATATTGCTTCGTCTATTTTATCTCTAAAAGATTTTCGGGGTCTGTCTCTCTTCCTTCTTCCTATCGGGCTCCAATCTGTTATTCTGTTTATCAACGATTTTGGTCTGCTCTTCTGCCATATCCGTACCAGGTTAATCTCTTTTGTCCTATGTTGTCTATTATCCCTTGAATTCATTACCATGATTTTCTTAATCTCTATGTTATTTATTCTATCCCTTCTACAGCTTCTACTTAGGTATTCGATCTCTGTTGCTCTTATTTTGCATTTGGTTTTCGTATTTTTTATTCAATTTTCACACCCATTATTCAGAATACTTTTTGTCATGGTGTTATATTATATTCTTCTTTTTGTTTTTATACTGATGTTCTTATCCCACAGTACCGGGTTTAATTTTAGTATGCAGCATATTGTTTGTCCTAGTAACTCGATACCTAAAACCATAGCTTGGTTCTATACGTATCGAGTCATAGAGATAATAAAAAGCTCATGAGATAATAAAAAAAAATAATGAATGATTTTATTTGAATTTGCATAGATGATTGTAAGGCCAAGGATATCACAACGGCTCTAAAAGGAAGAGAAAAAATAAAGATGTACAAGCTCGCGTTTGCAAAGAATATCCGCATGCTATTTTATGCTAAGTGGATGCCACTCCCTCAATTTAGTTATTGGGGATGCAGCTATATCTTGCGCACAATCAACATGTTTTTTGGTCTTGTAGAAGATTTATACACATTAAATGATATAAATGAGTCAGATTAAATAAATTATTAGACGAATTTTTTGCTAAGCAACAACATTTTTGTTTAATTTAGTAGTATTTTGTATTTTGACAACGACACCCGATTTGGGCGTCGAAACGATAATAAAATTATTTTTTTCAATTTAATTGTGGCTTATTTTCCATCTAAATAGTTATTTATACACATTTTTTACTGGTTGTTGATAATGTGCATTTATCTTTTACCTCGCTTCTTCGTCGCTTGAACTTAAAATGTGCTCGCTATGCTATGCCCTATGTTGGATAAGTTATAAGTAATAACTATCCTACTATTTTTTAAATAAATATATTTTTACATAGTTCTTTATGGTAAAATTTTGATTTTTTCCTATTTTTTTATATTTGCAGTAAATTTGTATATTCTTATATGAAGGGGCGCCAAATTTTATTTTGCCAGGGGCGCTCAGAACCCTAAAACCACTATTTTTTAAATAAATATATTTTTACATAGTTCTTTATGGTAAAATTTTGATTTTTTCCTATTTTTTTATATTTGCAGTAAATTTGTATATTCTTATATGAAGGGGCGCCAAATTTTATTTTGCCAGGGGCGCTCAGAACCCTAAAACCACTATTTTTTAAATAAATATATTTTTACATAGTTCTTTATGGTAAAATTTTGATTTTTTCCTATTTTTTTATATTTGCAGTAAATTTGTATATTCTTATATGACGGGGCGCCAAATTTTATTTTGCAAGGGGCGCTCAGAACCCTAAAACCACTATTTTTTTAAATAAATATATTTTTACATAGTTCTTTATGGTAAAATTTTGATTTTTTCCTATTTTTTTATATTTGCAGTAAATTTGTATATTCTTATATGAAGGGGCGCCAAATTTTATTTTGCCAGGGGCGCTCAGAACCCTAAAACCACTATTTTTTAAATAAATATATTTTTACATAGTTCTTTATGGTAAAATTTTGATTTTTTCCTATTTTTTTATATTTGCAGTAAATTTGTATATTCTTATATGAAGGGGCGCCAAATTTTATTTTGCCAGGGGCGCTCAGGACCCTAAATCCGGCCCTGCCTTAAAGTAGCATTTTTAACGCACGTATGGAGTTCTAAAAATTGCATTTTTAACACGGTTGTAGAAAAAAGCCTTTAAATGAGGTGTCACATGATGTACTTACTTTCCTATTTAAAAAAATCAAAGTTGTGCCTGTCACCTGAAGAAGAGGGATCGCGTAAAGTTCGAAACATTGACGCTATAATATACTATGATTATTTTAAAAATCGACCTATCCGAGCGTTTTTCTTATGTGCTAAAAATAAATAAGTTAATAAGGGGGGTAAAACTTATTCCAGCGAACTGTATTTGTAACAACCAAGGTAGGGATGGCGGTTGTTGAACAAAAAACCGGTTTTCGGTTATACCGGTTTTTTACTTACGGTTTAACCTGACGGTTATAACTGGTCAAAAAAAGCGGTTGTTCCAAAAACCATTTTTCGGTTTTTTTAATCAGAAGCAAATACTCGATAGGTTATAATGTTAATATAATGTTATATGTTACATACATTTATATTGCAATTCAGTTTGCTCAATTTTCCTCCCGAAAAATTCCCCAACCAATTCAACCTATAAAAATTTTCCCATGTGCTTTCAAATTACCCTAAAAATGGGCGAAAGTACCCCAATCTGGCATCTCTGATTCGTCGCTCGTTGTAGACGGCGTCGGTGTATATTGCGTTGTCAATTGGGATACTCCCAAAACTCCCAAAAGTGATGATCCTACCGATCTACCGACATGTCCCTAGGATCTATCGAGTTTAAAAAAATATCCAAATGACATATTTTACTTAAGAGGAAACAGTAGCGATCAACAGGTAGCGAAAACGCGTTCCAAGATTGCGGCTGTAATTTTGAATATTTTTTCGAGATATGTGGCACACGTATTCGTAATATAATAAAGAATGGCGGTACAGAGCCCAATTTAAAAAATATATTAATATGTGGAAATTACTCTGTAATTAAATACAATATTAAAAAAACGAGCCTGTACCGCCACTAAGAAGAACAAAAAAATACATTTTCTTCAAATAAACTTTTTTATCCGATGCCTAGATTTTGTGTCATTTTGGAACTACTAAAATTTTTTATTTCATTAGTAGTTCCAAAATGACACAAAATCTAGGCATCTGATAAAAAAGTTTATTTGAAGAAAGTGTATTTTTTCGTTCTTCTTAATGGCGGTACAGACTCGTTTTTTTAATATTGTATTTATTTACAGAGTAATTTCCACATATTAATATATTTTTCAAATTGGGCTCTGTACCGCCATTCTTTATTATATTACAAATACGTGTGCCAAATATCTCGAAAAAATATTCAAAATTACAGCCTCAATCTTGGAACGCGTTTTGGCTACCTGTTGATCGCTACTGTATCACCTTAAAAATAAATTCGATAAACCAATTCATCATTCATTGCCATCAAAAAATTTCAGTAGGTAGTATTTTTTAACACGTTTGTATAATACCTTTCATTTCCTAAGAATTATGTATTATTTAAAAATTACATAATGGAGATTCCTAATCGTATTTCGGTATTCACATTTCATACAAGTCTCAAAGTACTCAAGTATAAACAATTTTTAGATGATTTTGGGAATATCGATTTCAAGCAGATCACTTACCTTTTTATGGAAATATTCATGTGTTTCATAAAAGCTGATGTGACACTTTCGTCCAGTTCTTTATTAGTAAATAAAAGTTGAATTATGGTTGTTTGGGTTAATAATTACTTCGCATATTATTTATAATACATATATAGTAGGGGAGCAAAGTATGCTAAATGTGCAGTCACTCGAGCGCTTTGAGGACCTATTGGGTTGTGATTATTAGGTTCTAAAACCAAAAAAGTTAAGTAAAATTTTCCATTTTAGTGGGGGCTTTCCATATTTTAATTTAATTTTCCATTTCCAACACCCGTTTTCTCCGATTATAGCGCCACCTATCCGTAATTAGAAAAAACGTTTCGAATAAAAGTTGCTTATTTTTACGCAAAGAATCCAAATCTGAAATAAAAAAAGGAGTTCCTATTTAAGATTTTAAAGTAACCCCCCCCCCCCCCCACCTCCGTGGGGGTCGTGTTTGGTACCATTCGATAGATTTCAGAAAAAATATTCAGAAATTGTAGTGTATTACCTATAAGAAGTTACCGTTAAGCCGGGTCCAGACTATGTAACAAAACATGTTAAATAACAAAGTTTTGTAACTTGTTACAAAATTTTAAATAAACAAGTTTTAAAACACAGTGTTGTATAACATTTTTCTGGTTATATAGCATGTTTTATGTTATCCAACAGATGTCGGTAAACATCAAAGAAAGTTATAAAACCGCACCGCGACTGATCTACACCTAAAAACATGTTATTGAAACATTTCTCTGGCATAGTACCTACGCGAGCAGCAACCGTTGGAGTCATATCGCCTTGTTCATTCTGGAGTGATTGTGCTAGATTTTTCTTTGCTCTGTTCACGTAGGGTTATTTACGCGATGAAATTGTCGAAAGAACTGACTACTCATTTAATTGAGCTATTTCGTAAGTAACGAGTATTATGGGACTGCTATGGGATGAGCTACATTTATTGATTTAAAAAACAAATCAAAAACACGATGAATAGACTGAAATAGAAGTAAAAATAGATACAGAAACTGTAGTTAAAACTAATGCACGTACGCCTATAACTCAAGCCAACAAAAGAAAAGCAGTACGCGGAACCTTAACAGCAAATCGGTGCAAATCAACTCTAAATTTGACATAAATACTATTCTCTACAGAGCAGAGTGTTCAGACATAAAACCTGTAACATTCACTTCATTCGCTACACAGATGCAGACTGCTTCATCAGCTACTCAAACAGGCACTCAATCATACAATATATCTGAGCCTTTCTATTCCGTCTACTACACCTACATCCGCTACTTCTCCAGCTACACCAATTCAAACAGACAGTGACACTCAATCATGAACAGGTGAAGACGATAATACTGAGGAATTAAATTTTACAGAAATGTTATACTTCCTCTCTGAAACAATGAGTAAAAAGGTTAAAAAATATACTTTGCTAATAATATAACTGTTAATCTTTCTCTTACTGGAATTGCATCTCGAAATGTCTTTCCTGCCTATTTTATGGCCGATTTCATTTATAAGAAATTCAAAATAAGAACTTTCTATTCTTAAGAAGTTTTTAAAACTGCCATCACATTTAATGTCTCCTGTCGATGGGTCTATGTTATCTCTTTCCAGATCAGCTAAAAGAGCTGTACCACTACCTATATTTTGCTCGAGCTGCTAATGAAGGACACATCCAAAATATTAATTTAACACGCCGGTGTCGCCTCCACAATATTACACAAGCTGCTATTGCTATGAAGAGATCCTTCATACTTATATGACGCAATTTTATATACTACCTAACCTACCAGCTATCCATCTAAAATGCTGCAAAATTTATGCGCATGTTGTTGTTTTGTTTTTTGTTATATAGTCTGGATACTCATGCTATATTATAACAAGTTACATAACAAAGTTGTACAACAAATTTGTTGTACAACTTTGTTATTAGCATGTTTTGTTACATAGTCTAGACCCGGCTTTAAAAGTTCCCCGTTTCAGGAAAAAATATTGTCTAAGAGCGATAGCCTAGTGACCTAGTGGGTAGACCTCGGATCTCGGATTCGTAAAGCAGAGGTTTCGATTTCAAATCCGGGGTGTGGATCTCCGATTTTTTTATTTATTGTTACTGCATTCATGTCTGTAGACAATGTTGCAATCTATTATGAGCACAATAAAAAAATATAGTAATAAAATAATAAATAAATATTTAAAAAAAAAACAAGAAAAAAAATACAATCACTGGAAGCGAAACTAAACAATACGGAAGAAATATAACCACTGGATTCGGAACTGGATAATATTAGAAAACTGATATTATAATATGTAAGCACTACGAGCCTAGTAGGCCCATGGCTTGATGTACTATTCTTTTCCACTCCCTTTTGTCAGTCGCTTTTGTTTCCCAGTTCCTTAAGTTAATTCTTCTCATATCTTCTCTAACTCCATTACTCCATCGTGACCTCGGTCTTCCTCTTCGTCTTTTCCCTGCCAATGCACTAGATAGTACCATTCTGGGAATTCTAGATGGAATCATCCTCTGCACATGGCCCAACCATCTAAGTCTTTGCGCCTTAATTACTGCTAGTATGTTAGGATCTTGATAGAGCTCAGTTAGTTCCTTATTTGTTCTTCTTACCCATTGTCCATTTAAGTTTTTCCCACCGAAGATTTTGCGCAGTATTTTCCTCTCCCAAACTAATAACAACTCTTGATGTTTTTTTGTTGTGACCCATGTTTCAGAAGCATACGTTACTATCGGCCTTATTACGGTCTTATAAGTTCTTAGTTTTGCTCTTCGTGATATATGTTTACTTCTTAACAACCCATTAAAAGCAAATATAGCGCGGTTGCCCGACATAATTCTCTTTTGTATTTTTTCTTCACAGTTAGGATCTCTTGTGAAGACAGTTCCTAAGTACTCAAATCTCTCAACTTCTTCGAATTTATACTGTGTTCCCTTCGCTGTTGTCATTGTTATGTATTGCCCCCGAACGCACTGCTTATTTGTCCATTCCATATACTTTGTTTTTGCTTCATTTATATACAATCCTTTGGTTGCTGCCCTCTCCTCGAGTTTCATGAGTGTTTCTATAAGTTCTATTTTGCTCCTAGCCAAGATTACCAAATCGTCTGCGAATGCCAAGCACTGATGTTTTTTGTGGTAGATCAGACCTGTTCTATTAATGTTTGCTTCCTGTATAACCTTTTCTAGTAATATGCTAAACATTATAGACGATAATGGATCACCCTGTCGCAGTCCTTGTTTGACCTCAAAGCTTTCTGTTATAGTATTGTTTATCTTGACTTTATCATACTGATAGATCATACTGATATTGTTTAAAAACACTAATAATATTGATATAAAATGTTAATCAATTTTATTTATTGTTATAAGAATCAAAGGTAAATATGATTAGGCGAATGAAGCCTTAGGTTTCGCAGTCAATATCCCAACCACACACACCTGTTGCAATCTATTTCAATACGGTTTATAGTACAAACTATACATTTAATAATCCACTAGGAAGAATTTCCTGTAGCTCGCTGTATACCATTAATTACAAGTAAAATTTAATAAAAAATTTTGGTCTTGGTAAAAGGTATATTATTTTAAAAAGCCCTATAGGGCTACAAACATCGAACAGAACGTTTTCGCTCTAAAAAGAGCATCATCAGTGTTGCAAGAACATGGTGAGCCAACCAAAAAATACGAAGGTCAAAGCCTTTCAAAAATGGACTAAAAGTCACATCAAAATGCTAACATAGCAAATTCCAAAGGATGGATATAATCCCTAAGGATATGGCCCTAGGATAACATATGACTCCCACACGTTGTAAGTGGGTCAAAGGTAACAAATTAGGTCATTATGTTACAAGCCTGTCAGCTCTTGTAACATAATGACCTAATTTGTTACCTTTGACCCACTTACAACGTGTGGGAGTCATATGTTATCCTAGGGCCATATCCTTAGGGATTATATCCATCCTTTGGAATTTGCTATGTTAGCATTTTGATGTGACTTTTAGTCCATTTTTGAAAGGCTTTGACCTTCGTATTTTTTGGTTGGCTCACCATGTTCTTGCAACACTGATGATGCTCTTTTTAGAGCGAAAACGTTCTGTTCGATGTTTGTAGCCCTATAGGGCTTTTTAAAATAATATACCTTTTACCAAGACCAAAATTTTTTATTAAATTTTACTTATACATTTAATATCAAAATAGTGGGATATATTTTTTTAGTTGAGGACACTTGGTCACATTGCATTGTTTCAGGATAAGGTGAAATATCTTCAATAAATGGAAAAAAGCATGTATGTCATATATTATAATACTTTCTATACTCTTAATATGCAGTCTCGTATAAATTTGTAGTGACATGATTTTAAGTATAAGAACAAGAAGCTTGCAACAATTTTCAGAGAAAATAGAAAACTAAAACTATTTTAAAATGATTATTCGAAATAAAACATATGCACATATTCACTGTATTTGCCATCTAGTGGAATAACTGTAAAATTAAGTCAGTAAAAAAGGTACATTAAGTTTAATTAAATTAAGTAAATCATCTTGTATACTAAAATTAAGGTTGGAAAATTGTCATTTCAAAATGAAAATCGACAGGGGCAACAGTACCTATACTAAAATACACTCTGTATAGATAATTATGTCAATGTTAATAATACTGGATAGAGAATTGAATATCCTTTCAAATGAGCTAGCACACGCCCCTCTTCCCTATTTAAAAATAAGGGGTGGGGGAAATGGAAGGGAGGGGGTTGACAAATGACAGATATGTATGTACCGTAAAAACTGTGTTCCCCTTAGATCAAAAGTCGGGCTTTTATATTTATATATTAAGTTCAATATAAATTTCACATAACTGAACTATCACTGTATCCTCCATTTTGATTATTATTGTTCTCAACTAACGCTATTTTCAAAATTCTTGCTTTCCTATCCATCTTTAACGTAAATTATTAAAAAATATAAAACTATTTCTTTATTAACGCTAGTCTCCGATAAGGCTACCGTGATTTAATGCTGAGGTACTAAAATGTTATAAAATTAACAAACAGTACGAGCAAGAACAAAGAGTCCACATCCTTCTTATAACTACAAGTGACTGAAACATCGAAACAATAATAATTCTTACTGTGTTATACAGAAAAAGGCAGTAGAAACGATTAATCTCATGTTTATCGACAACACTGTATGGTCCTCACTTGATGAGCTGTAAGGAAATATACACGTAAAGTTGTCCTCATTTTGTGCGCATAACGAAAAAGTATATACAGTCTCACTTTAATAGCTGCGTATAATGGCCTCACTTGGGTGGCAATATACTTGAACCATACGGGGCACACATACGTAATTTTTTTTGTGTATACTCGTCATTTTTTAATTGCTATTTACTTGTCAAGGTCACTATGAAGAGTTGAAACGATTATGTCTACGTTTTCTACCGGTCCTCACTAAGTGCGCGTAATGTCAGGACCTCACTTTGATATCTGTGCATAAATATATATATATATATATATATATATATATATATATATATATATATATATATATATATATATAAAGGAAACGGCGATTGCATTTTATTTCACTTCGACCACCACCGATATTCTACACGACGTGTTTCGAGCTCATGTCAAGCTCTCGTCAGGAACATCTAGGTGGATGGTCGAGGTGTAACAAAATGCATTTGGCCTTTCTGGTAATAATGAAATAACCAGACTTCAGTACACTTGGTACGACATCTATATGAATTAAACGAAAAGATTTCTCTGGTATACAGAAATCTTTTCCGTAGCGGACGCGAAAATGTAAATTTCAAAGTCTTCATAAAAGACGATGAACGACAAAAGACACCTCTTTGTGTCACAGATTTGTCTACAAAGCCACGTTATTCGCTACACAATTTCGTCAATAACGGAGAAACCGTTGATATGAAAAGACACAAAGAGGTGTCTTTTGTCGTTCATCGTCTTTTATGAAGACTTTGAAATTTACATTTTCGCGTCCTCTACGGAAAAGATTTCTTCTGTATACCAGAGAAATCTTTTCGTTTAATTCATATAGATGTCGTACCAAGTGTACTGAAGTCTGGTCATTTTATTATTACCAGAAAGGCCAAATGCATTTTGTTACACCTCGACCATTCACCTAGATGTTCCTGACGAGAGCTTGACATGAGCTCGAAACACGTCGTGTAGAATATCGGTGGTGGTCGAAGTGAAATAAAATGCAATCGCCGTTTCCTTTCATATCACGGTTTCTCCGTTATTGACGAATGTCTAGCGAATAACGTGGCTTTGTAGACAAATCTGTGACACAAAGAGGTGTCTTTTGTCGTTCATCGTCTTTTATGAAGACTTTGAAATTTACATTGTCGCGTCCGCTACGGAAAAGATTTCTTCTGTATACCAGAGAAATCTTTTCGTTTAATTCATATATATATATATATATATATATATATATATATATATATATATATATATATATATTATATATATATATTATATATATATATTATATATATATATTATCTTACTTACTCTAAAGTAATTAGGGAATTAAAACTTGAGACTGACATTTTCAGGTTGGGCGTAGATTTACGCTCCTGTTATGTCTATGTCTCGGATGTTGTTTTTTGATGGAATGTGTCTAAAGATATTCAACCTCTCATCTTTACCGATGAGCCCACGGAGGTTGAAGAGGGCGAAACACATTTCTAAGAACTGGTGTTTGGATCTTTGATTCTATTCGAAATATTTTTCCCAGCCAGAAATAGTGGATGTGTGAGTTATTCGTAAGGGGATTTTTCCACATTCTCTATTTCATTTGTTTAATATATATATATATATATATATATATATATATATATATATATATATATATATATATATATATATATATATATATATCGATGGTGCAGAATGGAAACCTTCGATGTCAAAAAATATCACATTCGGGTTTTTGTTGAATATCTCTACAAAATATCGCTGTGCGTGCTTAACAAACCTCCTATGGCAATACAAAAACAAATAACAGCTGTAAAGTGAAAAATATAAAGACCTCCTATGTCAATTGCTAAAATTCTGCTGTGGAAACCTTCTATGTTCAAAAGCAATAAAAAATATGGAAACCTCCCAAGTCAGTTACTGAATTTTTGCTGCGGAATCCTTCTATGTTCACAAATGATGAAAATGTGAAAACCTTCTATGTCAAATTTAACAATATTCTGCTGCTACAACCTTCTATAGTCAACAGCTGGTATACGAATTGTATCGTGTTCTTTTGCTTTCCATTATTCGCTTATCGTTAGTCGAGCAGTGATTTAATGTGAGGTTATATTTCAGCATTTTACCAAGTTACAGAAAATAATGTTTACCTCAAGAACGAAGAAAATTATGAGAATGGCTGCCCCAAACATTGAAAATACAGGTAACAATTCACATCATTATTAGGCTACCGGTGTTCAAAACAATATTTTTTCTGCAAATTATTTTTTACACTCAATTTACAAAGTAATTTGGTACCATGCGTGTTCTATTACAAATTACTACAACAAACTATTTCCTTTTTTCAGGTGACGTCCACATTCCAGATGTTGATCACTTACGAAGTACATCTAACTCATTCAATTTACTTGAATTGCCAGAAGAGAGTGAAAACTTAGACCTACCAGTGTGCAATTTGGAGGACATTATTCAAGATGAACAGCTAGTCTATACTGTCATAAGTGAGTATTATATTTACACTTAGTTACTCAAATTTTAAGGGTACTTGTGCATTAACAGGCGTTTAGGATGATAGGCCCTATTCTTATTAAAGAATATCATTAAAGCTTTTCAATGTATTGCCATATTTGGCAAGATTTCTGCTTGAATCAAAATGCAAACGTGATTTGGAACGCCTCCTTCTTGAAAACCCTCTGTACTCTCTCACAGACTTCTTCCAATTACCAATGGAAAATTGTTTCAATTATAAGAGCGTTATTAATTAGCCGCCAGAAAAATTCTAATAGCATTGTACAGTTTTTTGAATTAGATAGCATATAAATAGCACAACATTTTGATTTGTTTTATTATTTAACAACCGAAATGTATTTTAGAGAAATAAAATTGTGATATTAGGTAAATGAGAATTATTGTTCTGAATGTTTTTATTTTTGACACAGTAAACAATGTTAACCTACTTATTTATATTGTGTGTATTCATCTGTATTGCCGTTTCCAATTGTATAATTCTGTATACTTGAAGGAACAAAATCATTTCTATTTCTATTAATTTTTTGTAATTGTGTTCCAGGTGAATGTCCTACATCCGTAACGTGTGCAATGGAAATTGACACTGACCCAACTGTAAGTCAACCCACCGTTTATTCTACACTGGTAGCACTGAGTGTTACTACTGATGTAATTGATAAGTACACTAACGAATGTGACAATGCAAATGACCCAGATAATATGCAACTGTCTCAAGATTCTTGTGCAAATGATACACAATGTAACACTACAAAAGAGAACATGACAACAGAAGTTGATAATGGCACCACTGCAAATCAGTTCGAGTTTGCTGAGGAATTATGTTCTACTATCTCTACCGATATTCAGATACCCCACGGTGATGCTGAAGAATGTGATGTAGATGATCCAGATTATGTGTTAGAAAATAATGAAAATTCTGATGACGAAACAAAAGATGGCAGAACTACAGAGAATGAAAATAGTGTTGATCCAATTACTAAAAAACGAAAAGGGGTATGTAATAGAAACGAATGGAAACGTAATAAAATGCAAGCACTTCGAGAGAAAGGCAAAAGTTACATAGGCCGTGTCAGAAGAAAAAACAAGAAAGATGGAGAAGTAGAAAAGAAAGAACGAAAAATGGGACCCAGGTGCAAATCATCATCTTGTAAAACCTGTAAGAAGAGATTCTGTCCTGAAATAAGTGATGAAACACGTAAGGAAATTTTTATTCACTTTTGGTCTGTACTAAATTGGGATCAAAGGAGAGCTTGTGTTGCATCTTTAGTTGATTGTGTTCCACCAAAGCAAAAGCGTCGAATTGAGTCTGGAGATCGTAGAGGTGCCACATTCCATTACTTTTTGAAAGTTGGGACTGAAAGGAAAGAAGTTTGTCGGGAAATGTTCTGCAACACTTTTGCTTTAGGTGTTTGGAGTGTTAAAAGCTGGTCAAAAAATGTTGTTCATGGTATGAACCAAAAGCTTCCATGTAACAACCCTAGCAGGCAAGTACATATTGGAAATAATGGTACTAAAAGAGACTTTGCTGTTTCTTTTGTCAATTCACTTCCAAAAACCCCTTCACACTACTGTCGGAAAGACACAGGAAAATTGTACTTAGAAAATACTTTCCACTCAGAAATGGAGTTGTACAGACTGTACAAGGGCAAATGTGATAATTCTGGCAATGAACCATTAAGCAGGTTTACATTTAATAAAATTCTGTGTGAGGTGAATGTTGCATTGTTTCAGCCACGAAAAGATCAATGCGATAAGTGTTGCCAACACAAAGTCGGTAATTTGTCAGAAGAGCTGTATGCAAAGCACGTTGAAGCCAAGGATCGAGCACGTCAAGAAAAAGAAAATGACAAACGCAAAGCTGCTGGAAATGAATTTGTTGCGTTGTGTGTCGATGTGCAAGCAGTCAAGTTATGCCCATTTTTAAAAGCTTCTGCGATTTATTTCAAAACCAAACTATGTAACCATAATTATACTGTGTACAATTTGAATAATGCTGAAGTAGACTGTTACTGGTGGAGCGAGGTTGAAGGGGAACTGAAATCATCAAACTTCGCAAGTTTGTTGATTTCACATTTGAAGAAGTTGATAAGGAACTGGAAGCCAACAATTCCTAAAATTATAAAAATATGGAGTGACGGTTGTGGCTACCAGAATAAGAATAAAGTTTTATCCAACGCCCTTTTAAATTTAGCAGTTGAGACAAATTTCACTATTCACCAGAAATATCTGCATGTCGGTCACACACAAATGGAAGTGGACTCTGTACATGCAACTATAGAAAGACGTCTAGCTAACAGAGAAATATACTTGCCATCAGACTATGTGTCAGTAACAAGAGAAGCTAGGCTGAAACCGTCTCCATACAGAGCTCATTCCATAACATTCGATCTTTTCAAGGACTACACCACCAATGAATTGTACTCCTCCATCAGACCTGGAAAAAAGGTATCCGACCCCACCGTGAATGATGTGTGCCATTATTTATATCTACCGACTGGAGAAATAAAATACAAATTGAATTTTGATGAAGAATTCCAGGTACTACCACGTCCACGTCGCCAGAAATCTCTGTTGGGTAATTTTGTCTATCCTGATTTATACAGGACAAGAATAAAAATTGCTGACTCAAAATGGGAGCATCTACAGCAATTGAAGGCAGTCATACCGAAGGATGTCCATTCATTTTATGACTTACTTCCTCATTAACAGCCTGTTAAGACATTTTGAACGTTAATGATCTATTTTTAATTTTTTATATCCAATAATAATTATTTCAGTTTGAATAAAATTGCTTTTCATAACAAATTTCTCCACATTTCATTTAATTCATTACTACCCAAATGAATGATAGGAAACCTCCTATGTCAGTATTTTCAGCAATATTTTTGATGCCAAACCGTCTATGTCAAATTACTCTAAAGTTAATGAAAAGTTTTTTACAAAGTTACTTTTATTTGTAATATGCATTTCTAATTGTATTAAGAAATCAATTGCTGTGAAGGAATTGGCTCAGAAGCTACTTTAGAGAGTTATTTCTTCCTCCTGAAAAACTAAGATTTTTGACATCGAAGGTTTCCATTCTGCACCATCGATATATATATATATATATATTGTTGTAATCTTATTTATTTATATGTGATGATATTCTTATATGTAATTTAATTTAATTAATGCATTAATGATAATCTAATTAATCAACCAGATCACATATCAATATGTTTTCAATCTCAGGGCGAATTATAAAATTACTTACTTACTTTCGTGACTTCTAAGTATTTCTCAGTGGTTCCTAATCGGGATAGAAAAAAAATAAAATAATACACACATATGGATTACAATTATAAATCAAAATTTTGTTTATTTTATATAAATGGCAATTACTGCTTAATATTTGTTAGATCTTATATTTATTTAATACAAACATTTAAAAATGGGAATCTTATTTCCTTTTGGTTTCCAATTTGAAATTTTTATTAATAATGAACTATTAGGATTTATTAGCAACAAATTGATTTAAGTTTGATGAAAATCTTCTGATATTAGCGATTATGTTCTTCAATTTTTAATGTGGTATTTAATACAAAAAAACCATACATTCATGTTCTGACAAATGAGACTGACCTTTATCTGGTGAACTGCGAATGTCCTCACACAAGACCCGTTTCCTCCTACCCTTGGTTGCGATGAAAAACTCGTCCTGGCCTCCAGTAATGTTCTCCTTTGAAAACTACCTCGTATCGCTCTCGTTCCTGCTTTTCTCGTGATGCCGTGTTCTATCCTTTTTCGAACCACTTCAATCAGCTACCGGGACACTCTTTGCTCAAGGAGATTCTTTTCTCTCGACTCGGCCTACCTCTCGTTCCGATGGGTACTCAACACTCACGGAATTATACCGGCTTTTTCACTCTTCGTACACTACCGTCTACCACTGGACTTCACCTCTCGACCGCTCAAAACATTCTGATCTCTCATCCTCATTCATTTCCCTACTTTCTAAATATCCCTTCCAGATTCAAAAATCAACATTCCACCACAAATTATAATTCGCCGTATTCCTTAATACCAACTTTTAATCTTTCTAAATATGTTTAATGGATTTCAAGAAAAAATAATCATTTCCCAATTTAAACTTACTTTCTACTTTTTACAAAACTTAATGACCTATTATCTATTTCACTGAGTCTTATTTAGCGTAGGCTAATGATCGAATCTTCCGCGAACACTATAATGGTCCGCGTCACTCAAACTTGTTTGTCTTGGCGCATTGTTCCCGAGTTTCGTCCGCTTCTTCGAATCACTTTCTTAAAAACTAAATATAATAATTTGTTGTATACAGGTTGTTCTAAATTTACATGCCCGTGGTTGAGAAAATTGAAGATCTTTTATATTAATTTAAATTTTGCTTATAATCATAAAATTTTAATTTTCATATCAAATAGGAATATAACAATATATATGTGAATGTTCATATGTATATATATGTATATATATATATATATATATATATATATATATATATATATATATATATATATATATATATATATATATATATATATATATATATATATATATATATATGTCTTCATATCAAGGCGAGATCCGTTTGTATCATAAGCTATAAAAGATGAGATCCGTTTTGCAAGGCGAGATCCGATTTTGGATCTCACCTTGTATTCACGTGTATATAGTGACATCTCGATGTAACAATGGTTGGGGTACAAGGAAATAGATTTTTGTCTGGACCCCATTTTGCACCCCTTTTGGTGAATTTTATATTGCAGTGGTTCCACTAAATCCGCTGTAGAGGGCAGCGCGCGCGATCCGTTGTGTATATGCTAAATATATATTTTGCAGACAATCCGAGATCCGGTAAATTTGGAAACATCGCAAATGAATTTCACGGTCAGCTCTCTCACTCGGCTTATGTCTAGCTTGAATAAGAATAAAGAATATTTACATTATTTAAGGGCTCTGTCCAGAAAGGCGATTGTCAAATATCTCGAGACTAGACGGCATATCGAAAAAACTTTGGAATACTCTATTATACAATATACTCTATTACCTGCTTTAATTCTTTCGTTTATCTCTATATTCCTTCCGTTTTTGCCGTCCACCATCACCCCCAGGTATTTGAAGCAATCTACTCTCTGGAATGTATTTTCACCTATCTTTATTTCTGTTATTCTGTTTACATTGTCTCGTTTGCTTATAAGATACTCGTATTTTGTTTTATTCTGATTGATTATTAATCCTCTCGTCTTTGCTTCTCTTACCAGGGTTAAAAGTGCCTCTTCTGGTCTTTTTTTATCTCGTGCTACCAGTCCCAGGTCATCTGCATATCCTATGATCTGTGTTGAGCTTTGAATGATTGTCTTTTTCAGCCCTGTGTCACTAATTACTCCTTCTAGAGCGATATTAAATAGTGTCGTTTGTCGTTGACAGACTGTCTCCTTGTCTTACTTCAAGTTCTATTTTGATGTCATTTGTATCGCCCTCATTGGTTTTAACTTTTGCTGTTAAGTCTTTTATTGTCATTCTAGATAGTCTTATTAATTTTGCCGTTATCTCCATTTTTTTCATTTATTTTGCTGCCGAAGGCCTGTTAGAAGTCGATGAATAGTATGTGTAATTCTATGTCATGTTCATAGCTTTTTTCAATTGTTTGTGTAAGTACGTGTATTGCATCTATTGTTGATCTTCCTTTTCTAAAACCCTGTTGGTATGGTCCTATAATTTTTTCTGTGTATTGAATTATGATATTTCTAGTCGGTTTCTTATAATTGTGGTCAATATCTTATACGTTGTATTTAGTAGCATAATTGGTCTGTAGTTGCAGCACTTAGTTGGATCTCCTTTCTTAAATATTGGTGCGATGTGTCCGTTTTTCCATTCTATGGGCATGCTTTCGTCCTTCCAAATTGTAACCATTAACTTGTGCATTCGCTTCGTGAGCTCCTCTCCTCCGTTAATGATCAGTTCGTTGTTGATTTCATCTGGACCTCCATGAATTCCTGTTAAGTAGGTGTGCCTTCCTCTTCATCTCTGTTATCTCTTATATCCTCGTCCTCTGAATATGCCTTATTGTCGTTTTTGTATAGGTCCGTGAAATGTTTTTCCCAATCTTTTTTGTTTATTTTTGTGACAGATTTTTTGGTACTGTATTGTTGTTTTATCTATTCGAACAATTTCTTGTTGTCTTTATTATTCGTTTCTAATTCTTGCATTTGTTCAAAGATCCATGTGTTGTTCTTTCTTCTATAGAGTTTCAATGCTTCTTGTTTTTCTTTTCTATATTGGTCCAGTTGTTCCTGTTCGGCACTTTGTAGCCATTTGTTTCTTGCGAGGTGCTTCAGTTGACTTTTTTGGTGACATTCATCATCAAACCATTCTTTCGATTCTTTGTTTTTTGGAATCCTATTATTTTTTCTGCTGTCTCTGTTATGCTGTTCTTTATGTTTTTCCATTCTCCTTCTATTTCTCTATGCTCGTACTGACCCAATTTCTGTTCCAGTTGTTCTGTATATTGTTGCTTTGTTTCTTGCGTTTTCAGATTGGCTATATTCCATTTCCTCCTTTTTCCTTCCTTATGATTATTTGCTTTGATTATTTTCATCTTAAGTTTTGCTATCAACAATATGTGGTCAGTGCCTCCATTTGCCCCTCTATATGACCTTACGTCTTGTACTATTTGTGTCCACTTTTTCGAAATTAGAGTATGATTTATTGGGTTTCCATCCATTCTTCCTGGTATCATCCATGTTATTTTGTGTTCTTTTTTATGTTTATGCCCAGTACTAACTATATATGTGTTTGTTGCTACCACTAGGTTGCAGATTTCTCCTCCATTATCATTCGTAGTTTCATGAATGCTTTCTTTGCCAGCTACATTACGATTATAGTCCTCCTTTCCGATCTTTGCATTAAAATCACCCAATATTATTAATATGTCATTCCTCGGAATATTTTCACAGGTTTCTTCCAGGATGTCGTATAATTCTGCTTTATCTTCTTGGTTAGCTTCTTCGGTGGGTGCATAGCAATTGACTATCGAGATGTTGGCTTGTTTATTTTCTTATGTAAGATATCCTTTCATTAACTGCTTTGAATTGTATTACTTTTTCCCTCATTTTTTTGTTCACCATAAATGCCGTACCATTCGTTCCCTGTTTGTTTTCTCCCGAATAATACATGCTAAAGTTTTTCTTCTCAATTTTTCCTTCTTTCTTCCGTCGTATTTCCTGTAGGGCTAGGATTTCTAGTTGGTATTTTTTCATTTCAAGAGCTATTTCTTGCATCTTACCTACTGCCAGCATGGTTCTAATATTCCAAGATCCCATTCTAATGCGTTTTGTTCTTTTCTTCTTATTGAGATTATTTCTTTATTTTGTGTGCGTTATTTTGTTTTCGTTAACCGTTTCCATTTCCGAGTCTTTTTTTGCCATGTCAATATCATATTTCAGCCGCTGTTCTTCGTTTATTAGTTTTTTGAATTTTCTATCAGCTGTTCTCTCTCTTCGTCCCATATCTAGATTTTGCCATTCACTATTAATTTCTTGTAGCCGATTTTCGTTTGCTTACCTTTGCTTCTTTCGTCCTTTGCTATTTTAGTTATTTCCTTTTGTATTTCTTTTTCTTTGGATGTCCAATCGTTGTTTATATAGATACGATCTTTATGCTGTTTTAGTTTACGTTTCTTGTTTAGGATTTCCATTTTATCCGTGAGGGCTTCTGTTTCTATTGCGCATACTGTTTCTCCTATTTTTTTTGCACTTCTTAGTTTTATTTGTATTTGCAACTCTTGTGCTATGAAATTTTCCATTTCTTCTTTTAATTTCTTATAATCATTTGTTTCTACTTTCAACCCAGTTACGATCAAGCTTTTCTTTTTGCTAAATTTCTCCAGTTGCTCCATTCTTTCATGTAGCTGTTTTACTTATTTTTTTAGTTTTTGATTCTCTGCTTTTACATCCATTAACTCTTTATTGGTTTGTTGTTATTCTTTCCTTATTTGTTTTATTTCCTGAAGCATTTCATCGTTTTTATTCATTAGCTCTTTCATTATTGTAATCATAACATTTTCCATGTCTTCCTTGTTTTCGTTGCCTGCTTTGCTTGGTGACCGTTTTTTAATTTCACTTCTATTAAAACAATCATCCAAGTTTTCTCTTTTGCGATTCGTTTCATCATCGGTTTCAATTCCTGTGCCATTTTTTCCATTTTCTAGGAGTGCAGCGCTAAATACCTGGAATACCGATATTAGATTATCAACAATACTTAAAAAATTAAAGTTACCAATTCACCGGTAGTTAATGGGTTATCTAAAAATAACTGCGCACCAGAGCTGCCAGTTGGCCTGTAATTAGGATGGGGGATTAAAATAGATACGAATTCACCGGGACCCGGAAATATGCACACCCTGATATTCTAGTTACCTAAGCTCGTCCGATTGGCGCATGACGTCAGCAACAGAGTAAAGCATAGTCCCGTCTATGCGTTCGTAATACGAACGCGAATGAAATTTGAGAATAGTACAAATGAATGAATTATGACTAAAAGAAACTAAGTGATTTTTATAGTTTAGAGGAAAATTATTAAACTATTTACTTTTATTTAAATTGATTTTCAGTTATTTGTAAAGTTCCCAGTTTCTTGATTATGTTGGTATCCGGAAAATAAAAATATTCATATAATCGATATCTAATAAAATTATTATATTTCGTTAGTTGGCAAAAATTGATTAGTGGCCTACATATTAGTAAATATAATTTTTACCAAGGGGAAGAAAAGCCCCAAAATAAAACCATAAATTTAATGGATTGATAAAAAAACAAAATTTTTTACTTTTTAAATAATGCATTTCATCAGATTTAAGTAAGAGGCTTGAAAAAACAAAAATAAGTTTTACAGTTTTCATGCCATGCACTTTATTTAAATTTTGTGCATGTGAAATGGATGTACATACAGCAACTATGTAGCAGTTTTCATAATTTTTCTTTTACGCAATGTCAGGTTGTTAAGAGACTTGTTTAATTCTTTAATTCGGAAGTACATCCGTGACCTAAAAAATAACAGTGTCTGATGGTTTACATAAACCACACTTACTCAAATGATCAACCCACGTGTACGTTGAAACATCTTCGGATTGAATACTGGAGTCCTTCAACTTATGGCAGATATAACCAGCCAAATTCTCCAAACCATCATACTCGAGGTTACTAATGTTTTTTCATTCTGACTCTTATTGAGAACTTAAAAATCCACAACTGTTTCGTTGTTAGAATCCAGCCTTTGGATCAATTGTCCAGAAATTGGTAAATCTGGGATGTCGTCTGTTTAAACGTTCGAAAATTCGTTGCGTTGTCTTTCCTACCCGTATATAACTTTTATAAAATATAATAAACCGTTTTGTAAACACTTTAAAAAAATTTTAATGGGTTTTCCCCGAAAAGAGCTTCATTTTTTGGTACTATGTATCACGTTAAAATATTTGATTTGGAATTTGAAGGATAAGATCTTCTTTTTTATGAGCTACACATTTACTTTTACTGGTTCTATAGACTAAGAATATACCATCATTTTTTCGTTTTTTTTATATGCTACATTTTTTCCAAGAATATTTTTTCGATAAAATACTTACTTTTTGAGTATTTGCGAAAAACCGCCGAAAAACGTGTTTTTTTTTGTTGAAAAGTAAACATTTTTAGTCGCAAGTGACTCTAGTACCTACCACTGAATTAACCTAGTACCTAAGTTAAAAAAGCTCTATAGAGCAAAAGTTGCTTAAAGTTAGTCAGATCTGTTTCCGGACTTATTTTAAACGTATATTTTATCACCCTCCAAGTAAAAGCAATCAACGTCACAAATTCAACTTTGAAGTGGGGGATGGGTAGAATCTAAATCCAAATTTTCATGCAATTAGGAGTTGACCCTGAAAATTATGTGTGTTTCTTTTTATCTTTCAAATCATTTCACTTAAAATCATTTTTTAACTACCAAATAATAATTACATATTGAGTTATTTTATTTTTTAAACTTTAATAATAATTATAAAAATTTTTACTTTCTTGTAATGTATTTTTAAAACAAGCAATCATTTAAATAATTATTTTGTAACAATTTGTATTATTTAAGAATATCCTAATTACATTCTGGTTTCGTAGTAAGTGTTTTTTAAGAATATTAATGTATAGTTTTAAAATATTGTATTGCAAATAATTATCATTATTAAATGGTTATTATTTGTGAAGTATTATTTTTCTTTTTTCACACCCTTATGTATGTAACAAAACTAAGGGACTTTCTGAAAGGTAAATCGTAGACGTTAAAGACACAAAAGAAGCGATACTTAAAAGTTACATAAAGAATTCGAGACAACGCTGTTGGTGCCGTCATTGACTCCGCCCGCTATATATCTGTATATCGTGGGAAATATACAATACAACACGAGCTCCAATCGCTCGACTAATACTCTTTAGAGCTGGCATCAGTGTGTGATCTCGCGTTGATCGGTAAATATCTAAAATTTCGTATATAAGTCCTCCCCTTTACTTTTCAGCTACGGATCTCGTTTCGCTGTAAATTTATCAGAAAAATTTAAGTACAAAAATCTTTTCCCCTCTAAGTGTGCCATGATTAATATGTTAATTATAAAGATAGTTATGAACAATATACTCCAATAATTAATTTCCTATTGGTGGATCTCGGGTTGTCCTCGATTTAGTCGGATCTCGCCTTGATATGAAGACGTATATATATATATATATATATATATATATATATATATATATATATATATATATATATATATATATATATATATATATATATATATATATATATATATATATTTGTACAAATATTTTCGACCGTACTGTGTTAAATAGTGATTTAACAATTAATTACAAAAAAAAAAAAAAAAAAAAAAATACCTTATGTCCAAAATTTAACAGACCAGATTGTCCCACTTTTCAAAATTTTTCCCAACATCAAATTAGTTAAGTACAATCCACTTCTAAATTCAATGTTGTTCTCAAAAACTAAAGCTAATACTCCAAATACATTAAAGAGCAACATAATTTACAAAATAAATTGCATTGAATGTCAAGGTTGTTATATTGGTCAAAGTAAACAATGGCTTAAGCAACGCGTCACTCAACATAAAAGTGACTGCAACATAAAAAAAAACTGTTGTGCCTTAGTAGATCACCACTTAAATACAGGACATAAATTTGATTTTAATAATGTAAAAATTTTGGAACAAGTTGACAACTATAAAAAACGACTCTTCCTTGAGATGGTACATATTAACAAAACTCCAGAATCAATTAATTATAAGACTGACACTAACCATTTGAGTAATATCTACTGTAATATTCTAAGTAATTCATAACATTTTTTCCCAAAATTTAAAAAATACAAACAAATTACTCAATTAATCTACTAACAATGAATCTACCTTATTTTTATTCAAGTTCTAAATACCAGTCTTACACTAACTCATTACGTACCATCGATTACATTTTATAGTCAATTTAAAATACTTCAAGTCCTTTTTCATTTGTCTACTATTACCTTTCCACCTTAAAATTTCGCAAATACTTTCTCTTGTTTACTTTGACGTATTCACTAAAAATTTTTTTCAATATTAGACAATATTCTATTAACATAAAATATATTGCAGTTACCATAACTCCGAAATATATGTCAAAATAACATCAGTCATTTCTCAAGTCAATGTTCAATATAATATGTTAAACGAATTTTTAAATTATCACTCTTATAGTTGTAAGTAATGAAATGTTTTGTCTTTTGTCCATATCTAATCTTAATAAATTTACAGTTTTCTCCTGAAGAAGTCACCAAATAGTGACGAAATATTGAGACCTAGAACAAATAGAGTTTTATTTCATCTGACCGAATTGCCGTTATTCAAAAAATCACTATATATATATATATATATATATATATATATATATATATATATATATATCTTTTGATATTATCTTTATTTTTATATTATATATATATATATATATATATATATATATATATATATATATATATATATATATATATATATATATATATATGATCTTTTGATCACTGAGTGTGTTTCAAGGATCTACATCTCATGTTTTTAAATATATATATATATATATATATATATATATATATATATATATATATATATATATATATATATATGAAATAAACGAAAAGATTTCTCTGGTGTACAGAAGAAATCTTTTCCGTAGCGGCCGTGACCATGTGAATTCAAAGTCTTGATAAAAGACTATGAAATGACAAAAGATACCTCTTTGTATCACAGATTTGTCTACAAAGCCACGTTATTCGCTACTCATTCCTCAATAACGGAGAAACCGTGATAATATGAAAGAACGGCGATTGCATTTTATTACACTTCGACCACCACCGGTATTCTACACGACGTGTTTCGTAGGTTATGTCAACCGCTCGTCAGGAACACCTAGGTGAGTGGTCGAAGAGAAATAAAATGCATGGGGCCTTCCTGGTAATAATAAAATACCATTTCCGTTTCATAGTCTTTTATCAAGACTTTGAATTCACATGGTCACGGCCGCTACGGAAAAGATTTCTTCTGTATGTAACGTTGAGTGATACTCATCGTCACTTTATAATATGCATTTCAAAATATTTATTAGGAAAAGCAACTCCCAATAAGTATGCAACCAAATATACTTCAGCGTGTAGTAGGTATTGCCTAGATTTTAATAAGTATTTGGACAAAGTTGGTGACTTTTAGGGGAATTCGTAATCTAGAAGTTGGTCCGTGTGTCGATACGGCTTCCGGCTGACGTGTTTGTCATTGCTTCGGGGAGAGCAGGCCAGCACTTAATTTTCAACTCTTGTACACAAGACATCTGATCTCCCGATCTCCGGTGGCCATTGCCAGAATTTACCTTTTAGTTGAAAAAGTTATAAGATTAATTTACGTTGGAGGAAGTTTTTATTTTGTTTTGGGTTTTGTGAAGAGTTTGAGGAGAAGAGTTTTTGTTTCCAATACTTTTTTGAAGAGCAATGGGTATGTATTAGATAAATGTCTCGTAGCTATGGTTTTTCCTTGGAAAAAAAAAATAGCCCTTTATTCACTGTCAATATCTTACATATATTATCTTTATATGAATTATTACTCTTCAATCATCATATTTGCAATACTTCAATACCATCGCACTTATATTTCTACAGAAAAAAAAATCTTTCATTATATTTCCGGTTCAAAGTAAGTTTGGAATCAATGATCATTTTCCTTTTCTCCTTTATATAACTCCATATAGTAATCTTTGATTACAAGATCCACATTTACTTGTCCAAATACTTTCTTATATTCGTTTAAAAAGCTGTTTCCATTCAAGGATAATCAAGGTCAATGAACTTCAAGCATGGACATCAAACTTCATTTTTTACTTAGATTTTTTCTCTGTCAAGTTCTGATAAGGTGATACACCTTTTTGTCGAGGCCCTGTTTCTTGTATACTCAAGGACAATCAGCTGATCAAGGTTTTTTTATTATTTTAGCCACTGGAGAAAAAGGAAATTAAGTCACCGTTTTGTTTTTGTTGGATATGGAATAAGCAATCAGTTTGGGGTTTCTTTTGGTTTGGATTGGGATTTTCTGTTTTTTTTGGAATCAACATTGATTTTTACCGGTACTAGTAAGTACCTCCTCATCGGACCATCCGTATTGTGGTTGAGTATCTCCCCAGGATTGGAAACCGGAGGATACCTACCTGGCTCTCCCATCGTCAACCTCTCAAGGAGTTTGGAGAAGCCTCCGTCCCTACTTTTGTAGAAGCGACAGGTTTTTATTATAAAATATATATTTTCAATTCTTTTAAATAACTGCTTGCAATATTAATATTTTCCCAATAAATTAGAAATAACCTTAATAATCATATAAACTCATTTTTTCTAAAATCACCATTTGTAATATTCAATCATTTTTTTTTTCAACAAGTTTTATCGTTCACTGTTCGTACCATTCATTTAAAATAGTCCGGGAATTATAAACTATATGTTAAGGTGTTGTATACAATATCTACGGTTTTAATTCCTATTTAATAACCTTTATTTCAGTTAACAGGTATGGTACTCAGGGTTATCACTTAGGTCAGATACGAGATTGTCAACCAATACTGTAACCAATATCCATAATACATTTTTGTTTAAGTAAATAACTTGTGATTCCCAATAACTGTCTTGATCTAACTAATTAAGTTCTTTGTTTTAATTTTTATTGCGATCTCATTGTCGACAGGAGCGTACTTTTCTAGTACAACAGGTACTGATTAGCTAGTTTGTATAAAATTGTATATAGGGGTTATAGGTTTTTTCATTAAATTTGTTGGTTGTACATACTTATATGTTTTATTATCCTACCATTTTGAGTAATATTAGTTAGGTACAGCAATATAGGTCACGTGGAGAAGAATTTATAAAATCCTTCCCTGGCGCTCAACACTACTTCTGAATATCTTCTGGGTCAGTAGTTCCTTTTTTTTACATTTCTTTCCTTATTTTACTTTAGTTTCTTAACACTCTAGTACTTCATTAGGTACCGTCTTATTTCGGGCGTGCAAATACGGCCTGATCCTCTCCTGAGTCCACTTGATACGGTCTCTTAAATATCCAGCTAGCCTATTTCTGTAGAACTTAGTCATTTATTAAGCTACCCCATTCAAACAGAAAAATCATACGTTACATGTACACCAGAGAAATCTTTTCGTTTATTTCATATAGATGTCGTACCTAGTGTACTATAGTCTGGTATTTTATTATTACCAGGAAGGCCCCATGCATTTTATTCCTCTTCGACCACACCTAGGTGTTCCTGACGAGCGGTTGACATAACCTGCGAAACACGTCGTGTAGAATACTGGTGGTGGTCGAAGTGTAATAAAATGCAATCGCCGTTCTTTCATATTATCACGGTTTCTCCGTTATTGAGGAATGCGTAGCGAATAACGTGGCTTTGTAGACAAATCTGTGATACAAAGAGGTATCTTTTGTCGTTTCATAGTCTTTTATCAAGACTTTGAATTCACATGGTCACGGCCGCTACGGAGAAGATTTCTTCTGTACACCAGAGAAATCTTTTCGTTTATTTCATATAGATGTCGTACCTAGTGTACTATAGTCTGGTATTTTATTATTACCAGGAGGGCCCCATGCATTTTATTCCTCTTCGACCACTCACCTAGGTGTTCCTGACGAGCGGTTGACATAACCTGCGAAACACGTCGTGTAGAATACCGGTGGTGGTCGAAGTGTAATAAAATGCAATCGCCGTTCTTTCATATTATCACGGTTTCTCCGTTATTGAGGAATGCGTAGCGAATAACGTAGCCTTGTAGACAAATCTGTGATACAAAGAGGTATCTTTTGTCGTTTCATAGTATTTTATCAAGACTTTGAATTCACATGGTCACGGCCGCTACGGAAAAGATTTCTTCGGTACACCAGAGAAATCTTTTCGTTTATTTCATATAGATGTCGTACCTAGTACCTATAGTCTGGTATTTTATTATTACCAGGAAGGCCCCATGCATTTTATTCCTCTTCGACCACTCACCTAGGTGTTCCTGACGAGCGGTTGACATAACCTGCGAAACACGTCGTGTAGAATACCGGTGGTGGTCGAAGTGTAATAAAATGCAATCGCCGTTCTTTCATATATATATATATATATATATATATATATATATATATATATATATATATATATATATATATATATACAGCGTGTCTACTTAATTTGGAAACATATGGGAAACTGTTTTATTATTGATTTTACGAAAAAAGTTATTCTTTATAAAAAGTTCTGCATGACCCAAAATAAGATTCAATCATCAGATATCAAATTTTCTGAATATTATACGAGGTATGTCAAAAAATATGAATTTCGGTCAAGGGTAAAGTATCTTTATTTCTCTCAATATCGAAAATTCTTATGATAAAAAGTTGTTTGGAATTAAAAACTAAGATCAAATATGCAATTACATGCTTCTAGTTGAAAAAAAAATTTTTCTCAAATTTATGGATACCTAACATCGTTTTTAATTATTGCAAATATGATAACTCGTTTGTTATTCATTTTACGAAAAAAGTTATTCTTCATAAAAAGCTTTGCAGGGTCTAAAATCTAAGACACAAACATGATATATCAACTTTTATTAATTTTATACAAGGTGTGTCAAAAAATATGAAATTCGCTCAAGATTATAGTACCTTTATATTTCACAATATTTCAAATAGAAAGATGTAATTGCATATTGAAATATAGTTTTTAATTCTAAACAACTTTTTTAATAACCGTTTTCAATATTGTAAAAAATAAAGGTACTTTACTCTTGAGTGAAATTCAAATTTTATGACATACCTCGTATAAAATTAATAAACTGTGATATCTGATGGTTGCATCTTCGGTCTTAGGACATACAGAGCTTTTTATAAAGAATACCTTTTTTTCGTAAAAGTAATAATAAAAGAGTTATCGTATGTGTAATAAATAAAAACGATGTTAGTGTCAATAAATTTGAGAAAAATTTGGAAAATATTTTTTCCAATTAGAAGCATGTAATTGCATATTTGATCTTAGTTTTTGTTTCCAAACAACTTTTCATAATAAGAATTTTCGATATTGAGAGAAATAAAGGCACTTTACTCTTGAACGAAGTTCATATTTTTTGACATACCTCGTATAATATTGACAAAATTTGATATCTGATGATTGAATCTTAGGTTTTAGAGCTTGCAGAACTTTTTATAAATAATAACTTTTTTTCGTAAAATGAATAACAAAAAAGTTTCCCATATGTTTCCAACTTAAGTAGACACGCTGTATATATATATATATATATATATATATATATATATATATATATATATATATATATATATATATACATATATAAGTAAACGTTCAATATTGGGTTTGCAGCAATAAAAAATGAAATGTGTACTCTTGTAAATTTTTTATTCCAAGCTTTCGGACATGGTTATGTCCTTCATCAGGGAGAAACTTATTGAGATTGTATCATCAATGATGTTATATTATAATGTTGATAAAATTTATCACAGTCTTTCATCCTTGTTAAGTCTAAAACTTACTCCTATATTTAAAATCAAAAATTGCTTTACATTCACAACACTTAATTATTATAAAACCATGCCATGACATTGTTATTCTTAATTTTATTATATCGCCTTTAGTTTTTGTCACGACAATCAAGTAGTTTTTATTATTGGCTTTTCGAAACTCTCCGTGTGTAAATTTAAAAATATTCGAATCGAATTCAAATTCGAATATTTTTAAATTTACACACGGAGAGTTCCGAAAAGCTAATAATAAAAACTACTTGATTGTCGTGACAAAAACTAATGGCGATATAATAAAATTAAGAATAACAATGTCATGGCATGGTTTTATAATAATTAAATGTTGTGAATGTAAAGCAATTTTTGATTTTAAATATAGGAGTAAGTTTCAGACTTAACAAGGATGAAAGACTGTGATAAATTTTATCAACATTATAATATAACATCATTGATGATACAATCTCAATAAGTTTCTCCCTGATGAAGGACATAACCATGTCCGAAAGCTTGGAATAAAAAGTGTACAAGAGTACACATTTCATTTTTTATTGCTGCAAACCCAATATTGAACGTTTACTTCCTTACGTTGTCAGCAAATACTTCTGGTTCATTTATATATATATATATATATATATATATATATATATACATCATGTTACCATTACTGCGTCCGTATAACAAAGCGATCTTATTGCGTCTCCTGGAAATACAAGGAAAATTGATAATTTTCCGACGAATATTGGTTTAAAATTTAATTTCTAATATGGAACTATACTTTGTTTTATTATATTTTAATTTTTTAAATATTCGAATTTTCGTTTATTTTAAACCATTATTGCATCTTTATAACAGGCGGCTTTGTTAACTCCGTATATACCTCCAACCATACACAGTTGCGTCCATTCAATGTTGCCAAACTGAAGGACGCACTAATATTTAGAAATACATTATACATAAAATGAAACAAAAAATATATTAAATTACCGGTATTTGAGCTTCGTCGCGAAATTGTAATACGAGTTGGAATTTTCGAACTGCTTGTTATATTCAATTATGATATCTATACAATTTTGATACAATTGTGATATCTACATATAAAAATAATCCTTATTTATTGAGAACGTATTAATATTTCATTTATTTATAGTTTTATATAGTAAACTCTCTCTTAACGGACACCTTTCTTCGCCGGACACCTCCTCTATACGGACGATTTTTAAAACAAAAATCATTCGGCGATATGTGAACTTGTACTCTTTAACTCCCTTCAACGGCCTGTGCAAATGCGGACAGCAAATGGAAAAATAAAAATTTTTATCCAAATATTTTACATTCTAATGTTATATAATAAAGCTACCTATACTAAATTTACAATCAAGATGCAGTAGAATTAAACAAACCAAGACACGTTAAATTCTACTAGGAGCACTCCCGAATCATAATTTACATATACATTGTAAATCCCAAATCATGATTTCCAAAATTTATACATTGTAAATTACGATTCGGGAGTGCTCCTAGTAGCATTTAACGTGTCTTGGTTTGTTTATTTCTACTGCAGCTTGATTGTAAATTTAGTATAGATTTATTATTTAAAATCAATACAGATGTCCATGAGATGGGTGATATTTGATATAACTGTTTACGTTAGCGGCACCAAGTAATAAAAGTTTGATATTTCCACTTTACATTAACAAACTGTAAGCAAAGCAAGCAAAATAATACATTTTACTAATGTCCTGTGTGTGACCGATGACGCGAATGCCGATGCCAGGAACAATAAATTTTAGGATGAAGTTATTGTATTTTGTCTAGAATACAATTTTAACGGAAATATCAGATGAAGCAAAATATTCAAAAACTCAACTTAATTTTTGTTACTTTCGGATTAAATTTCGTAATAGATTTTATCTGAATATCGACCTATGTAAAATTAGTAAAACTGAAATAATTTTAGTTTTGAAGGTTTTGCAACGTAAATAATATGGCGTCCACCAAAAGGAAGTTTTTAGGTTTGAAAGAAAAAGTCGATATGGTTCATTATGCAGAGATGCATAAGTTAAGTGTTAGAAAGTTAGCAGAAAAATTTGGAATTGGAAAAACTCAAGCTAGTAAAATTTTTAAACATGTGATTATATTAATTAATTTTCTGAGAGCGGAAACCTGGAAGCGAAAATAAAATTTTTGAAAACGTAGGGTGCTGCATGAGACCAAATTGTTTTCGTTTTCGATTGGTTTTGTAAAGTGAGGTCTAAAAATATTCCTGTTTGTGGTAAAATTATTCAAGAAAAAGCATTAGAAGTTGCAAAGGAACTAAGTCTCGATATTATGAAAGCTTCTGGCGGATGGCTCGAGAAATTTTGTAAGCGTCGTAATATTTCCTTGAAATCCATATTGTGCGTAAGCAGCTGCTGTAGATTTATTAGTGGTTTCTGACTGGAAAGAGAAATTGCTCGCTCTCTCTCCGCGAGACATTTTTAACGCAGATGAGACGAAATTATTTTTTAGAGCATTACCCAACAAAACTTATACCTAAAAGGAGAAAGATGCACTGCAAATAAGGCTTCCAAAGAAAGAGTCACAATACTATTTTGCACCAACATAATAGGGGACAAAGAAAGGCCACTCAGTAATTGGAAAAAGTAAAAAACCCCGTTGTTTCAAGGTTTCACACATAGAAAAATTACCTATCGAATGGTATAGCCATAAGAAGTCGTGGATTACAAGGGAAATCATGACAGACTGGCTAAATAAATTTGATAGAAGAATGCAGAGAGAAAATCGAAAAGTTCTTTTGTTTCTAGACAATGGTACGTCTCATCCACAACTTGTTTTATCCAATATTAAAATAATATTTCTACCACCAAATATTACATCAGAATGCAACCCCTGGATCAATGGATTATAAAATGTTTTAAAACATACTGCCGACAATTTTTGATTTGAAGGCTACTGTCGTCAATGGACGAATATGATTCTACAAAGGAGATTAAAAAGTCTATAAACATTACCAACTTCTTAATTTGGACCGTAAGTGCATGGAAGCAAGTGCAACCGAAAACAATTAATAATTGCATCTAGAGATAAACCGAAAATTGTGTTAACAGAATCATTTGTGTAATAAATTATTCTGAAATTTTCGAATTATACAGAAAAAAAATTGACGGACAAAAATATATAAGGCAGTAAAATTCCATGCTTCGGAAAGGGAGAACGGCTATTCATCTATGGGAAAAAAAATTGATAGAAGTGCTCTCATAGCGCAACAAAATTTATATATATTTAGGTATGTACATAGGTACTTCTTGTTGTGAACATTAACAATACAAAAATAAAATGCATAAATAGACCTAAACTTTTTTTTCTGAACATATTTAAAAACAGGAACAATTTAATAATTTATTTGATATGCAGTAATCAGATTGTAGGTATAATTATGAACAGAAGATAAAGTAATTTAAATGAGGGTCTTTCATTCCACCATACCTAACCTGAAGCTAAACTAAGGATTTTAAATAAATAGCCATAAAAAAAATGAAACATGACCACATATAAAATCACCCCCTGGGATGTCTTAGAAACCAAATGATATACAATATTAAACTCAACTCCACCATTTAAGGAAATACTAAAAAAATACTAAAGCAGATTTTAATTATTTTCTTACTTGTCTTTATATGCATTTTGTATAAAAATTTTGATTTTTAACCAATCTTTGTTGTATATTATTTTTTAAAACTTTTACTTAAACTCATCTCACTCTAGTCTTTTAGGGGCTTTCTTTACTTTTATATGATTTTTAAAGTACTTTAATGTTACTTCCTTCTGTTCTTTAGTCCACGGGACGACTTTCCCAATAATTTTCTTTTTTAATTTGGGTGCAATTGTTTTAATTAGTGTATTATCTGCATTGCTATTACTGGTCGACATTTCGGTACCCTTGCTATTTATTAAATCATCCAACATATCATTTTCACCCTCATCACTGTCATGATAATTAAGTTCCAGAAGATTTTCTGCCGTATTGTCATCTCCTATGTCATCTATAGATTTTTCTTTGTATTGGTCTGCTCCGCCTTTTTCCATAACCATCAACAGCTTGGAGATTTTAGCTGTTGGGTAAACATCATCTGGGAGGCGATAGGAACTTCGATGAACACAGGATGTATGACCCAGAAAGGCTCTCTTCAAACATCAATGAAATATCGAATCAAATGAGCAATCTAATCAAAAGTATATCTACCATAACAACGAAAAAAGAGGTATTGAAGAAAAATACATGTTATGCCACCTCAAGTACCCAAACTGAAGAGCCTCAACATTTCGAAGAAAGTCCAGAGCAAAAGTCAAAAATTACAGAAGTGTCACTTTGTAGTTATTAGTAACTTGAGCCCAATATACACCCCTATACAAGTGGTTCACTATATTAAAGAGAAGCTAGGTATCAAGGAATATATAAGACGTTATATCCTCCTTAAAGACGCTGACACAACAACTGGTTCTTCATTCAAAATAGGTATAAAATCTAGAACATCTATTAACCTATTACTTAATAAGGGCATTTGGCCACCTGGTGTAAACATTAAATGGTCTATCGAATCTTCATATTTCGAACCAACGCTTTCATCTGGGTCACATAAAAATCCGAAGAATATCAGAAGAGGTATTAGCCTGGAAAATTCAAATAGCAGTTTATGCAACAACAAAGATGAAGTTCAGAGCACAAACATACATACAGACAAACAGGCCATCGAAATTTGCAAAACTAAGAATCAGTTCCATACCCATATTAATTTCATTAAGAAAGATACTTTAGAACCATCTACTAATCTGGATCCATTGACCTCACCAAGAGTTAGATTAACTAATAACTCTAATAGTCGATATCTGTTAGCCATATTAAGGGAACCGGACATCTTAAAGGCCATTAAACTTCATCTTGCTTTTCTATACGACCAACCTGCATTAGTATTTTATGATGGGTATACCAACACAAGTGTTAAACTGTTTCTGGCTTCCGAAGGACTTCCTACAAAGAGTGAAGATCTATGAAAAATTCTTCTAGATTTTAATGATGCTTATGGAATTGGTGCAGATGAGGTAGACGGTGCTTGCTGCTTTTAGGTCTTTTCTAACTTCGGAAAGAATTATTCACCTGCAAAAATCAAGGGAATGCCACCGAAACTACTATTCCGCTGCCTCTCCAAGACGAAATTTTTAAACATCTCGACGTGTTCTGGGGGACTAGAATCCTCAAATAATTTTAGTGATAACAAATTTAGCATTGTTCTGATTAATATTCGTTCTATAAGATATAAAACTGATGAATTATTTCTGTTTCTAGAGGAATTAGGGTTTCCACCGATAGTTGCGGTTACTGAGCACTGGCTTGAAGTCAACGAGCCTTTTTTTGTAGAAAAATATTCCACTATTGCTAGGTATGACCGTCTAAGTTCAGCTCATGGAGGCACCCAAATTCTTTCTACAAATAATGATTTTTCTCTGGTAACAAAATATGACTTTCTATTAAGTGAAGCATTCTTTGAGTTTTCCTTAGTTTACAGTAAGAACCTTAATCTTTATATTATTTGCATTTATAGATCACCTGACTCTTCCGTGGAACTATTATTTCAGAACCTGCTAAATTTGTTAGATGACCTGCCTCATAAAAGCAGAATAATTCAATGCGGTGACTTTAATATTAATTATCCTGCTACTTGTGCTACACAAATATCCCTGGTCAACATATTTGAATCATATGGTCTATCAATGCACATTAATTCTCCTACAAGGATTACAAAAACTTCATCTACCATAATTGATTATATTGTCTCAGATTTCTCACCCCGTGATGTCTGCGCTACAACTGTTAATGCGGGACTATCTGATCATGAAGCGGTTTATACGAAGTTTATAACATATTTAGCAAGTCCTCGAAAACTCGACGTTAAGCAGGATTTTTTCCGGTCGGAACTTTCGTAAATTCCAAAATTTATGCTTAACCTCTGAGTGGCATTTTCCTTCTATGGACGTCAATTATAATTTCAGTGATTTGTTGAATAAGCTTGTCTGTATCTTCAATAAAGCATTTCCTTTAATCACAATTAAGCCAAAACATCGCAAACCCTGGACTACCAAAGGTGTCCGCATATCAGCCAAAAATATGCGTTCACTAGTCTACATCAAGAAATTTACTACCAACGTCTCTGTTACTGAATATATCACCAAGTACAGGGCAATCTATTTAAAACTTATAAAATCAGCTAAAAAATTTTACTATCAAAATCGTCTCAGAAGCCCTAAAAGTGTTGCAAAAGAAACTTGGTCCATAATAAACGACCTTCGAAATAAAACTCACACAACTCAAACATTTTCCCTTCCAGACCCAGAAAATCTAAATGAATACTTTGTTAATGTGAGTAAAAATGTAACATCAACTATTGTGTCACAACAAGATCCCATTTCCTATCTCCATAATTCAAGAAAGGTTTCGAATTCATTCTTTATAAGACCGGTTGATAAATCTGAACTGATCCAAACAATCAATAGTATCAAAAGCAACTCTTCCTGTAGTACCGATGGACTATTCATAAAAATTTTCTCAAATCTCCCAGACAATGTGTTTGGAGTCCTCATCTCTCTAATTAATAATTCTTTTGAGAAAGGTAAATTTCCAGAGTGCCTAAAGACGGCCATCATTATTCCTCTTTATAAGGATGGTGAAAAATCTAATGCCTGCAATTATATACCTATTGCATTACTACCGGTACTCTCCAAAATTATTGAGAGAGTCATAAAAGCCCGACTTATTTCCTTTCTCGTTGATAACAAGATTTTATCACAAAATCAGTTCGGCTTTTTAAATAATAAATGTACCATCGATGCCATGTTTTCTGTACTACATGAGGTTTATCAAGCATTAAACAATAATCTGCACACTGCCACTGTTTTTTTGTGATTATGTCAAAGCTTTTGATTCTGTAAATCACGACATTTTGATAAAAAAACTAGATTTCTATGGAATTCAAGGTATTTCTTTGAACTGGTTTCAATCTTACTTGGATAATAGGAAACAACGGGTTAGAGCAAATGATACAGACTCTAGTCTCAAAAATGTTGTATGTGGTTCACAAGGTTCATTATTGGGTCCTCTACTTTTCCTTATCTTTACTAATGACATCACTAGTTTAAAAAACGATGGAAAAGTTTTTCTTTTTGCTGACGATACCAGTATCACTCGGAGCAACTCAAATATCGCAACTCTTCATGCTACTATAACTTCTGATCTACTCACAATAAAATCCTGGTCCGATTCTAATTTACCCTCTTTTAACGTAGATTAGTAGCATTATCCTATAAAGGAACTCTTCAACCCTTACCTCTTTATAACAGCCAGATCAGTATCGTTGATTCTGTAAAGTTTCTTGGTATTTTTTTAGATAGCAACCTTAAATGGTCCCTTCATATCGATGTGTTAAGCAAGAAACTATCCTCAGCTTGCTTTGCAATAAGATCTGTTTCGAAGGAAATGAATTTAGCCTCTTCCAAAATAACATACTTTTCATTGTTCGAGTCCCATCTTCGATATGGTCTGCCTTTTTGGGGTTCTGATACAGCTGCCCAATCCGATGTTGTTTTGAAATTACAAAAAAGAGCAATAAGATATCTGTTTGGCCTCAGAAGAACAACACATTGCAGAAGCTACTTCAAAGGTCACAGGATTCTAACACTACCTTCTTTATATATTTTAGAAACTGTTTGCTTCATTCGTAAGCATCTACATGTCTTTCCAGCAAGACCTAGACATGACTATTCCACCAGAAATTCTACCTTTGACATCTATTTACCGATCCCGTCCAGTGAGTTAGTAAAGAAATCTATATTATATTCTGCAAAAAAACTATACAACCATCTCCCTCTGCAACTTAAAATGACAAAAGCCTATTTATCTGAAAGACCAATATTATTCAATAGCAGAGTTTCTTAACCAATAACTAAGAAATTACAGTATTCTTATATATAAGTAGAATCTTAATCTATATTTGAGTGTCATATGCAGCAGCATAACTTATTAAATTTCTTAAGGTAGATTACTCAATTTGCAATTTTTTTTTAATTTTGCAATATATTGTTAGGGTACTGATTTTTATTTCACTTTATTATGTTTAATTTATATTGACGATTTGTATAATTTTAGTAAATTGTATTTATTATTGTTTTTATTTATGATTCTTGTAAGCTTTGTCTATAAAATTGTTAAATTGTTCATGACATCAAGGCATATTTCTATTCTATAACCTTGTTTTAGGCACTCATTTAATATTCGCTTCCCACGATTCATATTGATAGTAAACTGTTTTTAAGAAAACTATTTTCTTAAAAATCCACGTACAATACGGATCTCAAATATGTATATCTATTAAAGTAACAATAGATAACAGAGTTGCCACATTTCGGAGGCAATAATATGCGTGCTTTGTCAAATGTATACTTGGAGTAGTATATTATCTTAGCGCCAACACGGAAAATCGATGAACTAACCATAAACTGGTTGCTAACATTATTGCGTCCTGATACAAAATTTAAATCATAAAATATATCTGTCATCTGATTATATGTTAACAAATTGAAATAAAAAGGAGAGTTTGAATATTTTGTCAACTTACAGAGTAGCAATGATACTTGAAAAACGACAGGAACAACGAAAATTATGGCTTGACATTATTGCGTCCGATATACGGACGCAATAATTCGAAGGTATCAATAATGTATGTAATTGGGATGTTATCAGACGCAACAATGATAGAATGATGTATATATATATATATATATATATATATATATATATATATATATATATATATATATATATATATATATATATTGATGCACGTTAAGTTGTGACTTCCGGTATACAGAAGAGGCTGTCCGACTTCCACCTTTTCTGCTAGGAATTATTTTTTAAAAATTGTGTATTTGGTAAAAGGGGGGCTTATAAAATGGGTCTACCTATTGAGGGGAAAGGATTTACCAAAATAAATTTTGTATATATATACGTATATACCGAAGCGTACAGCATACGTTATGGCTTCCATATATAGGGTAGTTCAAGGCGCGTTGTCACTTCCAGCGGTGTTGTCATATTTTGGAAGTCACAACGACTCGTCTGCTAGATTTACCTCCTATTTTGAGCGTAATGTGTGATCTTTTGAAACTTTTACTGTGAATACAGTTGTCTGTGTTTTAAAGTTGTCTATTTAAATTAAAATATTGATATTCTTTTGATTATACAGGTTTACAAAAAAATACATTTCGGACTATTTGACGAAACCATATGACTAGGGGGGTTTTTGGGGTCGATGGTTACGAATCCGGGGTTCGCTAACCTCTATCACGTCAGGTAAAGGTTATTTCAAGGACAAATCAAGATAAATCGACAGTCGCTCTGAAAAAGTATATTAGGAGGGTTTTGGGGTCGCTTATAACGAATCCCGGATCCGCTGACCTCTATCACGTGTAGCTGAAGGTCATTTCGAGGTCAAATCAAGATAAATCAACACAATCGCTGTGAAAAAGTATATTAGGGTGTTTTTGGGGTCCCTGATCACAAAACTGGGGCCCGTTGAGCTCAACCACGTCAGGTAAAGGCCATTTCAAGGTCAAATCAATTTTGTTAACTCCTCCTGATTTGAACTTGAAATGACCTTTACATGACGTAGTAGAGCTCAACGGACCGCAGTTTTCATGATCAGCGACCCCAAAACTCCCTATACTTTCAGAGCAATTGTGTCAATTTATGTTGATTTGACCTTAAAATGACGTTGAACTAGACGAGATAGAGGTCAGCGGACTCCGGATTCATCTTCAGCGACGCCAAGAACCCCCTAATATACTTTTTCAGAGCGACTGTCGATTTATCTTGATTTGACCTTGAAATGACCTTTACCTGACGCGATAGAGGTGAGCAGACCCCGGATTTGTGATCAGCCACTCCAAAAACCCCCTTGTCATATGGTTTCGTCAAATTGTCCGAAATTTAGTTTTTTTTGTAAACCTGTGTTATTTATGATAATATGATTGATATTTATTTTAACAAAAATACTAATATATTATTATTGCTGTAAAATGGATTTATTGGAATTAATTAAAAAAGTGTTAATAGTAAGTCATTTATTTATGAAAATTATATCAAAAATGTTAATAAATGAATTTGAACTTATAGAAAATTTTAATATTTTAGATTTTATTACAGGCACCGTCCTTTTAATTTTTGATGTACCAATAATAATATGTAATAAAAAATTAAATGGCTAAACCCTCCAGGTGGGGATTACCCGCTAAAAAGCTATCTAGATCCATCTTTTTCGAGCAGATTTTTCCCTATCTGCTACTCGATACTATTGACTATGCTTCTCCATTTCTTTCTATCCTCTTTTGTTTTTCTGCTAGTCTCTAATTCCTGCCCTATATAAATCTTCCTTTAATTCCTGTAACCATTTATTCTAGTTCCTCCGCGTCTCCTTCTAACTCCGGGTCTCCATTGTAAAATTGAGTTTATAGTTGTTGCGCTACCTGCTCTCCATATATGCCCCAACAATCCAACTCTGTGCCCAAATCTGAAAATCTGGAATAATATCTACCCGGGTCGAAACATTTTTTTTTTAATATATGAAAATAGTTATTTATGAAACGGAGTGAGTGCTATACATCGCGTAAGTTCGCAAAAAGTATTTCACGCACAATTTCATACAATATTTTATCTACAATAAACAAATAAAAATACTGTAACTCTTCGTCACTGGAATTCATTTCTATTCTACAATTCTTAGAACTGTGACATATAAAAATTCTAATTTCTTTCAAACCACAAAACTGTCAAATTTTTTTTTGTAATTTATTGCTCATTATGTCATCACCTCTCTTGTGCTCTGCACAAGAGATCTAAGGTTAGAGCTAAGAATAAGGTTGGCTAGGTGCTACGTTTTCTCGACTCTGTTTTACGGAATGGAAGCTTGGACCTTGAATGCGGCATCAATGAAAAAACTGGAATCATTCGAGATGTGGGTATATAGAAGAATTCTAAAAATATCATGGACAGAACACATCACAAACAAAGAGGTTCTGAGAAAGGTGAATAAAGAAATGGAAGTCTTAAATACAATTAAAACCAGAAAATTGGAATATCTCGGACATATTACACGTGGAGAGAGATACAACTTGCTCCAACTCATTATGCAGGGAAAGATTCAAGGAAAAAGAAGCATAGGGAGACGCAGAATATCGTGGTTGCGCAACCTGAGAGAATGGTACGGATGTACATCAAACGAACTTTTCAGAGCAGCCGTCTCCAAGGTCCGAATAGCTATGATGATTGCCGACCTCCTTCACGGAGATGGCACTTGAAGAAAAAGAAGATGTCATCACCATGAAACGCGAAAGTTAAGAAAGAATATTTAATTATATGAAAGTGTGTCAAAAACAGTGAGAAAAAGTAAATCCCATTTAAAATACATTGTTACTTCATGCTTACTTTAAAGCACTGCTATCTATAATCACAGTTTTCACAAACTAAAAATTTATATATTATAATATGACATAGAGTAGATAAAAGTCATTTATTAATTATTAATTGATTATAGTCAGAAGAAAATTAGATCATGCACCCCTTGTTTTTTATAATTGTTAACATACTAAATTACATATCCAATAATTATTGTTATCCATTAAATATATCGATGCAGATCGGCCTTATATCGGATCTTCTTCTATTAGTCCGTTCGCTGACGGTAAAATATTGCAAAACCCATAAATTTTAAAAAACCACTTAAGATTGACATGAAATTTGGCATACACATAGGTAACATATCAAAGAAGAAAATTGATATTGTGCCGATGTTTTCTTTTGCCAAGCAGACATTCCGCTAACATTTTTAGTCACAACATAATATCAATGTTAAAGTATTATTAGAGCAACGCGTTATGGTGTCACATTTCTTTTAATGACCGACACACAAAATATTTTAATGACGGATCCCACACTAGAACCAGATTTTTATTACCTACTGCTGATAAGGTAAAGAGTTATTAAATATCACTCGTTGTCATCTCTGTGTTAATTTGAAATAATAAAATATAAATATTGTAGTTTTGTATTCTAAAATATTTGTAAAAAATATCTATGTATTTTTTTTTTCATTTAGGTACACATCATTTTAAGGGATTGTCCGGAAGAGTACAGGCTCAGTATATCGGCAAATGAATTTTGTTTTAAATACCGTCCGTATAGAGGAGGTGCTCGTTGGGGATAGGCGCAAAATCTTAGTCCAGTGCTAATTAAATGCATTAATTTTTTTCGAATTCTGAGAAAACTAATAAGTATTTTTGAAAAATTTAAACGCAGAATGGAAGCTTACATTATTACCGAGGGCAGAAAGTCCCTGAAAACTTATATAATGTTTATTTTAATAACTTATATACCTAATATATGTTTATTTTAATAAAGATAATGGGATGAAAAAACAAGAGAAAAGTTAGTGTGATTTTTAATTTCGAATATTTCATTCAAAAGAAACTTTTTTTTATTCTAAGGGACTTTCGGTCCCCCGTAATAATGTTATCTTTCATTCTGGGTGTATGTTTTAAAAAATATTTATTAGTTTTCTCAGGATTCGAAAAAAATAAATGTATTTAAATAGCATTGGACAGAGATTTTGCGCCTACCTCCTTAAGAGAGAGTTTACTGTATTTTATATTATTACTAGAATTTATTACTTTAAACTTTTTATCGCTCTTGATTCATTTTATCGTGTATTTAATTCCATTCAATTGTAATTGTACATTCAATTTTTTTGTAATTTTTACACGTTTTATTACTTTCGAAATAACAATAACTATAAAATCGATTTTTCAGCCTACTTGGGTCAAAAAAATACACAATTTTCGGAAATTTCGTTAAATGAGAACATTTACCTACATTTCTTGTATTTAAGCTTTTAATAAGATTTTTAAAAATAATTTAGATTATTTAATAGATACATTCACCGGCACGAAAAACGGGCACCCCAAAAAATGGGTCATTTTTGATGGCTCGTATCTCCTAAACCTATTCTCCGATTTAAGTATTTCTTTAATATGTTATAGCCTTATTCTTTAACTATATCGCTGTAATAATATTGTTTCTAGACAGGTAAATTATCATTGTATACTGGGCGTACCAATCAAACTGGTTTTTTTTTCAATTTTCACAAGACTCTGTGGAATATTCTAGCCTTTATACAATATTGAAATTAAAACCCAACTATAGCCCCAGGTTTTCTTAATGTTCTGTTTGTTATTCATTCGCTTATGTTGGATAATAAAAAAGTTAGGGACTTTAACAATTAAACATGTTCTTTATCAATACATGGTGTTTCTAAATAAGTGCGACAAACTTTAAGGGGTAATTCTGCATGAAAAAATAATGATCGTTTACTTGACAAAGCTATGTCCGCAAATGCTTGCAAATATAAAATTATTTTGCCAAACGATCATTATTTTTTCATGCAGAAATTACCCCTTAAAATTTGTCGCACTTATATTTAGAAACACCTGTATCGATAAAGAACATGGCTAGTTGTTAAAGTCCTTAACTTTTTTATTATCCAACGTAAGCGAATGAATAAAAAAACAGAATGTTAATAAAACCTGGAGCTATAGTTAGGCTTTAATTTAAATATTTTATAAAGGCTAGAATATTCCACAGGGTGTTGTGAAAATTGAGAAAAAAACCCAGTTTGATTGGTACACCCGGTATACAATGAAAATTTACCTGTCTATCAACAATGTTATCATAGCTATATTGTTAAATAATAAGGCTATAACATATTAAAAACATTACTTAAATCGGACCAAAGGTTTGGGAGATACGAGACATCAAAAATTACCCATTTTTTTAGGGTGCCCGTTTTTCGTGCCGGTGAGTGTAGATTAAATTAGAAGTTCATTGTAAAAAAGGAAGTAAACAAAAACACGAGAAAAATGAATTTATATAAGTAAATAGGTAAGTAAATATTATAGATTGAAATAAGTACAGAAAATATATAATTATAGGGATATATAATCACTTATTGTACCTTCATTTAAGGCTAACTTTAAAAGTAAAGCAGATCTGCTATTATTCATGTTTAAAAACAAAAGGCACGCAAAACACTAAGTACGATTAGGACCGCGAATCTACAACAGATAAATGTCTGGAAACCGTTACACAGGGTTGCCAAAAAACGGAAGTCACACCGAGCGGTGTGGTATACGGAAGACGCTACGCGTTGTGTACATAACCTATATAGTAGCACGGGAGCGACACTAGCGCTGGTGATATACCGTCGAACTAAAATCTGATCTTATGAGTATGTTAGATACGATATGACTTCCAGCGAAATTTTTAATATAAGCCTTCTGATACCATCTAGTAGCCAAATTCGTAAAAATATAGGCAAAACGTTGTGACTTCCGAAATCGGAAGTCATAACGGTATATATGAAGTAACAACGTATTACGAGAATCTACTTTGGAAGTCACATGGATACATGTATCAATATATATATATATATATATATATATATATATATATATATATATATATATATATATATATATATATATATATATATATTTGAAAAACAAAAAAACAAAAGATGTAAATCTTTGAAACACACTCAGTGATCAAAAGATCTAAGTTATTGGTTTACCGACCAAACGTAACTAAATCAAACAAATGAAATAGAGAATGTGGAAAAATCCCCTTACGAACAATTCACACATCCACCATTTCAGGTTGGGAAAAATTTCTTGAATAGAATCAAAGATCCAAACACCTGTTCTTAGAAATGTGTTTCGCCCTCTTCAACCTCTCTGGGCTTATATTTTATTTTATATTTTATTTTATATTTTATACATATATTTTACTTATAGTAATTAGGGAATTAAAACGTGAGGCTGTCATGGTCAGATTATGCGGCGTAGATATACGCTCCTGCTATGTCTGGGTCTCGAATGTTGTTTTTTGATGGAATGTGTCTAAAGATATTCAACCTCTCATCTTTATTGATAAGCCCAGAGAGGTTGAAGAGGGCGAAACACATTTCTAAGAACAGGTGTTTGGATCTTTGATTCTATTCAAGAAATTTTTCCCAACCTGAAATGGTGGATGTGTGAATTGTTCGTAAGGGGATTTTTCCACATTCTCTATTTCATTTGTTTGATTTATATATATATATATATATATATATATATATATATATATATATATATATATATATATATATATATATATTGATTCTATTCGAAAAATTTTTCCCAGCCCGAAATGGTGGATGTGTGAATTGTTCGTAAGGGGTTTTTTCCACATTCTCTGTTTCATCTGTTTGATTTCGTACGAGTGGTCGTTAAACCATTAGCCTTGGATCTTTTGATCACTGAGTGTGTTTCAAAGATCTACATCTTATGTTTTTAAACATATATTTTACTTACTAATAGTGTAGGAAACAGAGGTTGAACCTTGCAAAATGGACACAAGTCCGGTTTTATTTTTTTTTCTGGCATATCAAGGGGTGCTTATTATAAGGCTAACTTTTTCTGAAAAAATTTCGCCCCGGAACCCCCCTTTTCACCCCTTTAAAGGGGGTAATTTATGGTTTTTGCAGAACGTAGCCCTTCCTGTACCTTTTACAAAAAATTTCTTTTATAGAAATATGAAGAGGACTATATTTTCTACGATTTATTTCCAACAGCATCTCTCTATCATCCACCGTTTAGCAACGGTGGCGCCCCAAAATTGACAAGTTTTTAAAAAAGATGTTTTTAAAAAATATATATTTTTCCCTAACTGTAACGTAAATTAAAAAGAAATGCTGCGGAGATTATTCACAAATAGATGATTGATTTTTTGGTATAGGTTTCACTTAAGGGTAATTGCCCTTTTTTTAATTACAGGGTGTTACATTTTAAAAAACCCCTTTTTATACCATCTGAACCATTTATGCTAGAGTAAAATGACTTTCAGCGATTACCCATGTATTGATGTTATTTACAAATTTGTATAATGCACCCCTATTTTTTCCCCGGAACCACCCAAAAAAAAGAAGAATTAATAAATAAAGTGATTTTCTTGGAATCCTTCACACACAATGCCCTTCATTAATATGCTTCATATATCATTTTGTGCAAGTTATTATTACCCATGCATGGACACTAAAAGCGATTTCCTAGTGCAACCCCTGTAGCCAAAAACAATAAATAAAATGGGGGGTTGAAAATTTTTTTTTGTTTTTTGCTTTTTGATCCATATGGCCATATGCTTCATCAATAGTGCTTTTCAAAAATATATATGGTTATTGCAACATCCTTACGCAAACCACCCCTATCCTTGAAAATATACTGCAGAAACTACCCCTATACCTTATCCAGCATGTTTTTACGATTTTCTCATTACCTATTCATTTTTTTTAAACAAAACTTATACAACGTTAAAGACCACTATTTACTCTAAAAATTAGGTCCTATTCATTTTTTTCGTTTAAGCAACCGTTACGGCACAGTGGCGCCGTAAACCTCATATATGCTTTGACGGGCTCCAGTTTTTGTTTATTTTTTCGTTATCTGTTTGTTTTATTGATAAAGTACTTATGTAAAATAAAAGAACACAGTGTAACCTACAAATTATGACCCATGCACATTTTACATTCTTTGCTCCCCAAAGCTACAGTGGTGGCCCAAAATAAATTTTTTCATATTTTCGCCACCTACACGCATTTTATTGCGTTAATGCTACCTTAATAGCACAATATTCACCCCTAAGTGGTCGCTAAGCAGTGGCGGATCCAGGGAGGGGTGATGGGGGCGATCACCCCCACCCCTCTCAAACCAAGTGATATTATATTTGAAGATTATAAAAATATTCATTTATTTTTATAGAAATACTTATATTAATATTATTTTTATAAGAATGACTTTTTATGCTTTAGCGACAGTGGCGGATCCAGCATCGTTAAGAGGGGGGTGCCAATTGGTTAAATTTCTATAAAAATAAATGAATATTTTTATAATCTTTGAATATAATATCACTTGGTTTGAGAGGGGGGGGAGATGATCACCCCATCACCCCTCCCTGGATCCGCCACTGCGTAGCGACCACCTAAGGGTAAATATTGTGCTGTTAAGGTAGCATTAATGCAATAAAATGCATGTAGGTGGCGAAAATATGCAAAAATTTATTTTGGGCCACCACTGTGGCTTTGGGGAGCAAAGAATGTAAAATGTGCAAAAGTCATAATTTGTAGGTTACACTGTGTTGTTTTATTTTGCATAAGTACTTTATCAATAAAACGAACAGATGACAAAAAAAAAACAAAACCTGGAGCCCACCAAAGCATATATGAGGTTTACGGCGCCACTGTGCCGTAACGGTTGCTTATACGAAAAAATGAATAGGACATAATTTTTGGAGTAAATAGTGGTCTTTAACCTTGTATAAGTTTTGTTTAAAAAGAATACATAGGTAATGAGAAAATCGTAAAAACATGCTCGCCAAGGGATAGGGGTAGTTTCTGCAGTATATTTTCAAGGATAGGGGTGGTTTTCGCAGAGATGTTGCAATAACCATATATATTTTTGAAAAGCACTATTGATGAAGCATATGCCCATATGGATCAAAAAGCAAAAAACGAAAAAAATTTTCAACCCCCATTTTATTTATTTTTTTTTGCTTCAGGGGTTGCACTAGGAAATTGCTTTTGGTGTCCATGCATGGGTAATGATAACGTCCACAAAATGATGTATGAAGCATATTAATAAAGGGCATTGTGTGTGAAGGATTCCAAGAAAATCAGTTTATTTATTAATTCTTCTTTTTTTGGGGTGGTTCCGGGGAAAAAATGGGGGTGCATTATACAAATTTGTAAATAGCACCAGTACATGGGTAATCGCTGAAAGTCTTTTTACTCTAGCATAAACGGTTCAGATGGTATAAAAAGAGGTTTTTTAAAATGTAACACCCTGTAATTAAAAAAAGGGCAATTACCCTTAAGTAAAACCTATACCAAAAAATTTTTTTTTTATTATTAACTCCATTGAGTACAACAATCTGCCCATTGGGCATTAAGCATTTGTTATGGTAAAAAATATAGACATGTAGAGAGTTACTCCAGTGAGTAACCTCTTTACAATTCTAAAACTAAAATTTTATCAGTCTGAATACACTTTTGATTACGTTCAGTTGGTTAAGTCGGACGGCAGTTGCCGTTGTAGTCTACGCACTTCAAAGACGTCCCGCACATTTAATTGTCTGGCAAACGCATTAGGATGCACTAACACTCGTTCAAAGTATTTAACACTAAAACGTTGTATGGCTTCTTTCACGGATTCTAGGGGGATGTCGTGTTGAATCACCTCGTTGGATACATAGTATGGCGCATTGACTATGGAACGCAGCACCTTGTTTTGAAATCTCTGTAAGATGTTTGTATTGGAGACGCTAGCAGTGCCCCATAGCTGAATCCCATAAGTCCATATGGGCTTGAGGATGGACTTGTAGAGTAAAATTTTGTTATCCAGAGATAGTTTGGAATTGCGTCCAATGAGCCAATACATATTTCTCAATTTAAGTCCAAGCTGTTTTCGTTTTGTAAAAATATGTTTTTTCCAAGTAAGGCGGCGGTCCAAGTGCATGCCAAGATATTTGGCGTCCTCGGATTGAGGAATTAGACAATTATCAATATATACAGGGGGGCATGTTTCTCTGCGTAGCGTGAATGTTACATGTAATGATTTAGTTCCATTAGATTTGATGCGCCATACTTTCATCCATTGCTGAATTCTATTTAGGTTTGATTGAAGATTCCTTGATGCTGTTGTTGGATCTGTGTGGGATGCCAGGATAGCAGTGTCGTCTGCATACGTTGCAACTGTAGTTGTACTAGATGTTGGAATGTCCGCTGTGTATAAAAGATACAGAATTGGGCCGAGAACGCTGCCTTGTGGGATGCCTGAGTGAATGGGATATATCTTGGTGTGCTCGGTACCGTGCTTCACAAGGAAGTGTCTATTTTCTATGTAGGATTTTAAGAGCTGGAAGTGAGGATAGGGTAGGAGCTTCTTTAATTTTATTTGTAGCCCTATGTGCCATACCTTGTCAAAAGCCTGAGATATGTCAAGGAAAGCAGCAGAACAGTATCTTTTGGAGTTAAAATCCTCGTTTATTTGGTTGACTAGCCTATGCACTTGTTCTATGGTTCCGTGTTTGTCTCGGAAACCGAATTGGTGTTCTGGAATTATTTTATTTTCGTCTATTATCGTTTTCAACCTTTTTACGTACATTTTTTCAAAGACTTTGCTAATCATAGGCAAAAGGCTTATAGGCCGGTATGAAGATGCATTTTCCGGTCTTTTTCCTGGTTTAAGGATCATTAGGATTTGTGCCACTTTCCATGAACTAGGGAAGTACTTTAGACGCAGAATTGCATTAAATATAAAGGTGATTAGTTTTATGCACTTATCCGAGACTTCTTTTAGAATCTTGCCAGAGATTAGGTCAAATCCAGGGGCTTTTTTGATGTTGATTTCATCTATTATTGTTTGTTTTACTTGGTTGACTGTAAATTTCGTGTGGGGCAGATCCATTTGAAACGGTGCTGTTAGGAATCTGGTTAGTTCTGTTTCTTCCTCTGTAGATACTGTAGAAGGGTATGGCGTAAATACTTTTTGAAGGTGCTTGCCAAAAAGATCAGCTTTTTCTTTGTCGTTCCTAGCCCAGGTGTTTGCCTCATCTTTGATTGGTGGGTTATGCTGTTGGGGCCGTTTGAGCTTTTTCGTGGCTTTCCAGAGTGAATAATCTGTAGCTTCAGTTGGTGTTAAATTTTCTAAATATTCTTGTATTCCATGGTTTTCTTCTTCATGGATTAATTCCTTTAATTCCTTTGTTGCTTTGTTAAGTTTTTTCTTATTTTCTGCCGTTCTTGACTGTTGCCAATTTTTACGTAATTGTCGTTTTTCTAAAATTTTTTGTTTAATTGTGGGAGACACATTATTTCTGTTTTGAGATGGTTCGTAGCTGGGAGTCGCGTACCATGCAGCAATTTGTATGCTTTCTGTTAGTTTATCTACAGCTGATTCAAGTTCGAGTTCATTTTTCAAGGACAGATTTAGTGAGATCAGGCTGTCTAGTTTTTCTCTAAATTGGGACCAGTTAGTCTTGGTGTTATGCAAAGTTGGTTGATGTTCTTTGTTTAAGATTTTTTCGGAGATTGTTATTATAAAGGGTGAGTGGTCTGATGATAAATCAAAGCATGATTCAGCTTTACATTTTTTGGTATCGATGCCTTTTGTGATGCAGAAGTCAACGACATCAGGTATTTTGTTTAAATCAGACGGCCAATAAGTTGGTTCGCCAGTAGAAATTTGTTGCAGGTTATTTTCTACCATTGCTTTAGCTAATTCTCTGCCTCTTGGAGTTGTTAGTCTAGAACCCCACATCGGATGTTTTGAATTATAATCTCCACCTGCAATGAATTTGTTCCCTAGAGTGTTAAAATATTTTAGGAAATGTTCTTTTTTAACGACATGTTTAGGTGGGCAGTATAAGGCAGATATTGTTATTGGGCCGTGTGCTTCCTCAATTGTTAAGCTGGTTGCTTGCAGGTAGTCTTTGTTATATTTTTCCATTTCGGAGTGTTTAATAGAATCACGTATAATCATGGCGCTTCCACCGTGAGCTCTACCGTCTGGGTGATTTGTATAATACAACTTGTAGTTGGGAATCCGCATGTAGTGTTTTTCTGTAAAGTGTGTCTCAGAAATTAATAATATATCAATATTTTGATTAAGTATGAATGTTTTGAGTTCTTTAGCCCGTTGATAAAGGCCATTTGCGTTCCAGACTACTATTTTATATTTAAGTTGTGAAGCCATTAAGCAATCTTATTGATGACAGTAGTAAGTAAATTGAGCATTGTGCCCATTTGCTCCATGAGTTTTTGCATCATTTCTTCCAGCTTGGCTAAGTTGTTATTAGGTTGGTTAGGTCCTGGTATTGTTTGGTTGTTATAGCTACACTGTGGTTGATTTTTGTTGACTATTTGAGCATAGGTTAAATCAGGTTGTATTTGTTGAGTATTATTTGTTTGGATATGCGGTTGCATGATTCTTTTCTCTCTTAGTGTAGGATATAGCTTCTGCTGTAGTTGAATGTGAACTTGGCATCCTCTATAGTTAGCCGGGTGGTCACCGTTACAATTGACACATTTTACTTTGTCATCACGTGATTTCCGAGGACAATCTTTTGTTTCGTGATTGCCTGTACATTTTACGCATCTGTGTACTTTGCGGCAGTATGTTTTGGTGTGTCCGTAGTCTTGGCATCTTGTACACTGGGGGATTGTTCTTTTCGTACGAGGAGGTTCGCATTTGATGATATTGTTTCCTAATTTTTCTATTTTATAAACCTCTTTGTTGTTTTCCTTCGATACGATATCAATGAAAAACATTGGCAAGGGGGTTTTTGATACATAATGTTTTATATTGTGAATGTTCACTGCTTCGTGGCCTTGTGCTGCTAGATTTGTCTTTATGTCATTAGTATCTGTACCATGATGCAGTCCTTTTATGACAAACCTGAATGTTTTCTCGCTTTTTGGCCTAAAAGTATGGTATTGAGTATTCCTTTTATCAAGTTCAGTGATCAATTTTTTAAAATGTTCGGCCTCAACGACTTGAACTTTTACTGTTTCATAACTAATGGTTTTAATAGTGTATTTATCTCCTGTGGTTTGTTTCAGTAGATCATGAATGTGTTGGACAACACCTACATTATATATGGTTATCGGTGGGGGCTTGGGTACATGTTTTGTATTGTTTTCTTGATCTTTTGCTTCGTCTTGGCTTTCTTCGTTTTCTTCTGTAAGCATACTATACGAGTTTTTTGTTTCTAGTGGCTTTTGCAGCCAATAATCACTTAATTTTGTTTGTTTCCTGGATATTTCCACTTCGGGACTTCTTATTCTTTTTTTATTTGTTACTTTCTCCCATTTATCTTCAGATTCAGAGTTAGGAGCTGCTTGTTCATTCATGTGTTGGACTACCTGTGGATTTTGTGGATTTTGATATACTAAGTGTTGGGGGAGAGGTAAAGGATTTGGTTGTGAAAGATATTGTGGGAAAATTGGTTGCATTTGAGTAGATGAGCCTGGCATTTGCTGATATATGGCCTGTTGATTTTGATCATGGTAACCCGTTTGGGGCTGTGACATTGACGTAGGAAAAAATCAGTGACCAAAAAATCAGTCAATTATTTGTGAATAATTGCCGCAGGATTTCTTCTTAATTTCCGTTACAGTTAGGGAAAAATATACATTTTTTTAAAACATCTTTTTTAAAAACTTGTCAATTTTAGGGCGCCACCCCCGCTAAACGGTGGATGATAGAGAGATGGTGTTGGAAATAAATCGTAGAAAATATAGTCCTCTTCATATTTCTATAAAAGAAATTTTTTGTAAAAGTTACAGGAAGGGCTACGTTCCGCAAAAACCACAAATTACCCCCTTTAAAGGAGTGAAAAGGGAGGTTCCGGGGCGAAATTTTTTCAGAAAAAGTTAGTCTTATAATAAGCACCCCTTGATAAACCAGAAAAAAAAATAAAACCGGACTTGTGTCCATTTTGCAAGGTTCAACCTTTGTTTCCTACACTATAAGTAATTAGGGAATTAAAACTTGAGACTGTCATTGTCGGATTTGCCGTAGATTTACGCACCTTCTATGTCTAGGTTTCGAATGTTGTTTTTTGATTGGAATGTGTCTAAAGATATTCAACCTCCCATCTTTACCGATGAGCCCAGAGAGGTTGAAGAGGGCGAAACACATTTCGAAGAACTGGTGTTTGGATCTTTGATTCTATTCGAAAAATTTTTCCCAGCCTGAAATGGTGGATGTGTGAATTGTTCGTAAGGGGATTTTTCCACATTCTCTGTTTCATCTGTTTTATATATATATATATATATATATATATATATATATATATATATATATATATATATATATATATATAAATCCTACCATCATTGCTGCATCCTTTTACCATAGGTATGTTTGTGCGTCCACTCGAAAAATTGATGTATATCTATATTTTAGAACATTGTTGGATATCCTGCAACCATGGCTACTTCGGCATCAACTCAGTTTTCTATATACTCTAAGAATAAAGGAGATGAGTTTTACTTTCACTGCGATAGCAATTTTGCAGCCACATATTTTGCTATCGTTGGAACGTCCAAATATACCATATTACAGCAAGCCGGCATTTCTGTGTCCGCAAAGGGTATCTTTGTTCATAGGGAAGCTATTTCTGCGTCCGCAACGTTGCCACTATCAAATACCTCGGTCCAGTTTATCATTTCATTTTAATGTGATCCTAAATGCTATTTGTGCTCTGTTAGAATATGTCCGTGTAGAAAAGGTCATTTTATTTTCTCAAGGTTGTTTGCTAGATAATGGGTACAATAACTTGTATCTTGGGTTGCAGGGTACAATACAAAGCATGCATTGTTTCCGAAAAACTCAAACTTATAGTTTTCTAAAACTTTTTTTGTTATTTTATATACATGTTATAATCAAGTTCTTTTCAAAGATTTAGCCGCTAATTGTTTATTAATTGTTTAAATAATAACAATTTTTGTATATAAATAATTTTAGAAACAAGTAAGTGGACTTCGTAAGTCTTAGCTTTTCACCCAAAGTAATCGCAAGTAGAACTGGAAGTCGATAGTTGAACTCTTCGTGTAACTTTGCGTCGATTAATATACGATTTTACTAATTTTGAGTCATATTTATTTACATTCATATCATATTTTGAGTGACTTTAAAACAGTACTTACGATTGCTTAACTCTAAAACCGAAGTCCTTTGTCAAATTTCTCATCTTTACTACTATCCTTGGCTTATTAGCTTTCATTCGACACCTCATTTGTCATTCTATCTGTATTAATAATGGAGGAGTTGTATTCGCGGAGGGACGGACAGAGAGTCATGAAACCGAAAGTATATATTTGTTCTCGTTTTGCGAAGGCGCGTCGAATAATCTATCACTTGTACTATTCCGGTGACTTTAAAACAGTACTTCCGGTCGCATTTTTAAAACCGGAAGTCCTAAGTCAAATTTCTCACCTTTAGTACCATCCTTGGATTATAAGCTTTTATTTAACACCTCATTTGTCAGTCTACCTGGTATAGTGAAGAGGAGTCTTATTCGCGGTAGGACGGATAGATGAACAGACAGACTAGGTTAAATTTCTCACCTTTAGTACCATCCTTCCAGGGTCGCCGCCATAAAAAAATTAAGGAAGGGTCAAAATCTTTAAGTCGATTTTCTATTCTAGAAATGAATGAAAAAACAAGAAAAATTTATGTTTCAATAATCATCATAAGTGATTTATTTTCTGTTAACATTTCTGTTAACATTTTAACTAAACGTAAAATTTTGGATTGTCGTACAATATTGTAAAATTTATTAATTGAGACGGATTTGTTTTATCTTAAGCTGTAATTATCCTGGGAGTTCGACGGATCCTTCGCTTATAATCTATCATTTGACACATCATCTGTCATTCTACCTGGTATACTAACGGAGGAATTGTGTTAGCAGACAGACAGAAGGATGTATTTTTATAATTATATGATATCACATTTTTTTAAATGGATGAAAACAATATCGTTGAATTCATCAGTTGTCTTTGATAAAATATGTTTCTTTTTTTGTTTTTGATTACGCTGAATCCGAATATGGCATTACAATTTGAAAATTCAAAAAATTTTAGCTATTATAAAGTATGTCTGCGTAAGTAGGAACCATATGAGAAACTTTTTTATTACCAATCATACGAAAAAGTTATTCTTCATAAAATGCTCTGCATAGTCTAAAATCTAAAACTCAACCATCAGGTATAAAATTTTATCAATTTTATACAACGTATGTCAAAAATATGAATTTCGTTAAAGGGCAAATATTTAAATAATAAAAGGTTTTGATATTTCAGAATATCAAAAATTGTTACTATGAAAATAGTTTGTAATTAAAACTACGTTTTAATGTGCAATTACATCCTTCTTATTGAAAAAAAAAAATTGCAAACTTTTCTCAAATTACGGAGTTCCAACATTATTTTATTTCAATTATGATAGATAACTATTTTATTGCCAATTTTACGAAAAAAGTTATTCTTCATAAAATACTCTATCTAGTCTAAAATCTAAGATGCAACCATCATATATCAGACTTTTTCAATTTTATATGAGGTATGTAAAAAAATTTTCGTCAAAGGTTATGTTCGGTCGTAACTACTATATGGGGTAGAAGTTTGGACTCTAAAAGTAAAAAATTGGAGGCATTCTAAATGTGGCTATATAGGTGTATTCTAAAAATTCCTTGGACGGCAAAAGTCTCAAACGAAGAACTGTTAAGAAGAATTGGACATGGCAAGAAGCTTATGAACACAATTAAAATAAGAAAAACATAGTATTTGGACCACATACTTCGTAACGATAAATACTCTCTGCTACACGTCATCATGCAAGGAAGAGTAGAGGGGAAAAAGGCTTGGGAAGAAAGAAGAAATCTTGGCTGAGGAATATCAGAGATTGGACTAAACTCAGTGTTGAACAGCTATATCACGTTGCAAAAGACAGAGAAGCGTTTAAAAAAGTGACCGCCAATCTTCATTAGAAGACGGAACAAGAAGAATGTAAAAAAATATGAATTTCGCTAAACAGTTAAGTACTTTTATAGTTCACCATAATTGAATATTTAACCATAGTTTTTAATTCCAAACAACTTTTCTTAATAACCATTTTTGATATTCTTCTTCTTCTTCATGTGCCTTGTCCGTTGCGGACGTTGGCTATCATCATAGCAATTTTAATCTTGTTTTCGGCGTTTCTGAATAACTCGATCCATGTTGATCCACTCGGTCCAGTTGGAGTATATGATATTTATCATGTCTCATAATATGACCGAGGTATTCAAGTTTCCGTTTCTTAATTGTGAAAGAGATTTCTTTTTGTTCGGCGCAATACATTTACGTTGGTGGTGTAAGTCGTCCAGGATATTTTGAGGAGACCTCAATACACCCACATTTCGAATGCCTCTTACTTCCTTATTAATGTCTCCGTTAGTATCCATGCCTCTGCGCCATACAACAAGACTGGAAATACATAGCATTTTAGCAGCCGTATTTTTAGTGGGAGAGATATGTCGGAATTGGTGTCTATATTTCCCATGTTGTTAAATGTTGCTCTAACCTTTTCAATTCTAGATCGTATTTCGGTTGTTTGATCCCATTTAGAGTTGACGACTGTTCGCAGGTATATATACGAGTCAACGTGTTCAATTGATTGGTTTTTTATTTTCAATTGTCTGGCAGGTTTTTGAGTTTTGCTGACCAGCATCCATTTTGTTTTATTTATGTTGAGGTTAAGTCCTCTTTCTTCACTCGCTCTTTGCACCCTGTCCATAAGATACTGTAGTTCATCGATACTACTGGCAAGTACGACTGTATCGTCCGCATGTCGGATGTTACTTGTCAATTCTCCATTGATTTTTATGTATTCGTTTGTTGCATCTAGTGCTTTTTTAAAAAATTGTCCGGAGTAAATATTAAAAAGGAGAGGGGAGAGAAAACATCCCTCTCGCACACCTTTTCTGATATCAATGCTCTCTGTGGACGCATTGCCGACTTTTGCCCTGGCTGTCTGATTCCAGTAGAGACTTGTCACAATTCGAATGTCCTTATCATCAATTCCTATATTTTGTAGAATTTCAATTAGTTGGTCATGTCTTACATTGTCAAGGGCCTTCGAGTAATCTACAAAGCACATGTAGACGTCCTTGTTCATATCTCTACACCTCTGTACTAATACTTGCAGATAAAACACTGCCTACCTTGTGCCCAAAGCGTTCCTAAAACCAAATTGTGACTCGTTGATTTCCGCTTCACTCTTGTAGATTCTGTTATATATGATTTTGGTGAACTCTTGGTGATATGTGAAATATTTTCGATATTGTGAAATATAAAGGTACTTTACTGTTGAGCGAAAATTCATATTTTTTTACATACCTCGTATAAAACAATAAAATTTGATATTTCATGGTTGCATCTTAGATTATATACAATGCGAAGCATTTTATAAAAAACGAGGGATATAAACAGATTAGAAGCCTTCGAAATGTGACTTTATCGCCGTGTCCTAAAGATACCATCGACAGAGAAAGTCACAAATGTAGATGTCCTTAAAAGAATCAACCAAGAGCGCCAACTTTTCGAAAACATCAAGAAAAGGAAAACGGCGTATTTATTATTATTATTATTATTATTACATAGAAATAAGGGCTGGGGTCATGGAGACCCATAAGCCCATTACGAGAAAAATGAAATAGTACCTACATTACAAAAATTAGCTTCGCAAATAAACTATAGACTAATAGATTGTGCACAACACTGATCAGTTTACAAACAAATAACTGTCTAGTTGGTTTTTGAAAACATTAATAGATGGAGAATTTATAATTTCCGTTGGGAGACTGTTCCATATACTAAAAATGCGATTACACAGAAAATGTTGGCGCTTTATCGACGAAAAGGGTTCCTTCTTCACTTTCAAACTATGTCCACGTAGTCTGCTGTGATCGTCTAAAATAAACAAGTGTTGCAAATCTCCATATCCATACTTTAAAATTCGGAAGGTGATAATTAAGTCACCACGGAGTCGACGAGCTTCAAAAGTTGATAACCCGGCTAAAGAAAGTCTTTGTTGGTAATCTGGCCTTCTTCGTTTGAAACATAGTCTGGTGGCCTTCTTTTGAATATTTTCGAGAAGAGTTCTATCGCGCACTAATTCTGGGCACCAAACCGTTCCACAGTACTCCAGTAGGGGTCGGACATAAGTTTTATACAAACGAATAGAACCCGAAAATGATATTTTTGTAAAAGTCTTACTAAGTAGGTATAACTTACTATTCGCTTTTTTAGTAACGTTTGAAATATGCTCCGACCAACTCAAATTTTCAGTAATTGTTACACCAAGGTCACTATATGATTCCACAGTATCCAGTAAATGCCCGTCTATCGAGTAAGACAAACGAGGGTTATTTTTTCCCAAATGTAAAACCACACACTTATCTCTATTTAGAGGTAACATCCAATCCGAACACCACTTGAAGATCGAATCTAAGTCACTTTGTAAGTCTTGCCCATTCAAGAGTGGGTCAGCAAATATTTTTGTATCGTCTGCGTAGAAAGCTTTCCTAGATTTGATATGAGATTCAAGATCACTAGCATACAACACAAATAGAAGTGGACCCAAAACAGATCCTTGTGGAACACCACTTAAAACCGTTTTTTTAGATGACAGCGACTTGCCAACTCTAACACAAAACTCCCGATTTGTTAAAAAATCATTAATCCACTCAAGAAGTTGTCCGCGAATGCCAAAATGTTCTAGTTTATACATCAATTTTCTTCTTGGTACTCGATCAAATGCTTTTGCAAAGTCTAAATATATTATATCCACAGGTCGTTTTTTATCTAATGCTGCTGTCCACTCATTAACACACCACAGTAAATTAGTCATGGTTGATCGACTTTTCACAAAGCCATGTTGTTGTAGAGGAATAATTTTTTCTCGAAGTAAAAATTCTGAAAGACACTCTGTAATAATTGATTCCATAACTTTACAAATAACAGGTGTAAGGCTTATTGGTCTGTAATTATTAGGATCTAACTTATTCCCTTTTTTAAATATAGGTGTCACCGAAGCACTTTTCCAAATTAAAGGCAAAAAGTGTGCATTAAAAGATGAACGCATCATTAGTGATAGTGGAACAGAGAGGGCATCTGAACATTTTTTCAAAAATAATGTAGAAATTTTATCGGGCCCTGGAGATGAGTTGTTTTTTAATTTGTCAATATGGCGCTGAATGATTTCAGGTGAAAAATCAATATAATCAATTTTGGGAATAACTCGTGGATTACTGATTATAGGAAACTGATTTTGAGACGGTTCAATAGCAAAAACTTTAGAAAATGTATCTGCGAGAATATTAGCGACCTCACACGTGTTCTGACAAATCGTTTCATCATGCTTTTTTAACAGTGGAATGGACACTTTAGAAGACATAGCAGACCTAACATATTTATACAGTTTTTTAGAGTCGTTGCAGCTTACAATAGATTCTTCATATGCCATTCTGGCTTCGTTGATATACTTTTTTAGTATTCCTGTGTAGTTTTTGTGAGTTTGCAAGTCACGTGTATCACCTGTACGTTTGTATTTTCGCCATAATTTTCTTTTGTGTCTTATAAGTGATATCAATTCACCGTTAATCCATGGCTTAAGTTTGTTCCTATAGTAAGTTTTTTTTGTAGTGTTGAGTCTTTTGTAGTTGTCAACGATGTTCATGAAATTATTCCAAACTTCTTCCGGATGTTCTAGACTTCCCAGTAGTAACGGCCAATCAACATCACGCAATTGAAGTGAGAGGTTTTCAAAATTTGTTATTTCATGTATAACTGTATTTTCAGAAAGATGATTATATTCCATAAGAAACTGTATGTTTGTCGTGATAACTACATGATCAGAATTGCCCACTGGAGTGCGAATCACCGGTTCTGTAAGCAACTGGTCATCATTTGTAAAAATCAAATCTAACGTTGATGGCAAATTGTTTATTCTGAAACGAGTTGGATTGGTAATCAATTGGTGTAGATTAGAACTTTGAACAAAATTTGTAAAAATGTTTTTCGAATTTGTTAGTTCATTGCTTACAATAGTCAAAGGCCAAGAGATATCGGCAAAATTAAAATCACCAAATAAGACAAGGTTTTCAAGGTTTGAAAGGAGTTCCATTTTTTCAATCAAGATTAGGTCATCTTCTAGGACAGTACTACCCGGACGATATATGCACGCCAAGTGAATAACAAGTGAATTAAGAGAAATTTTTAAACATAAAAGTTCAATGTTAGGTACAACAACATCCAGATTAGCAACAGAAAAAGTCTCAGAAATATCTAATGACAAGTATATGCACACTCCTCCCCCTCTTCGATTGCTGCGATCAAATCTGTAAAGAGAGTATCCATCTATAGTATATAAATTGTCAGAATCTTTTTGTGTTAGCCAAGTCTCGGTGATTAATATTATTTTAGGTTTTAAATCCTGAATATAACATAAAAGTTCATTAAATTTAGAATGCAATGTCGCTAAATTGGTATAAAAGCAGAGCCAGTCGTAAAAGCAGGTTTTTATAATATTATTGTCGAAAATTAGTGATTTTTGGTATACCACGTATGTATTTTATTGTTAAATTTTGCTCTCCGTTTTCTTTTCTAGTCTCTAACTCAGATCGCAATTCTTTTAAAAAGTTAACTTGCATAGGTGTCTTATCGTCAACAATGGATACATTTTTTGTTTTTGTTTTTTCTAAGAGTTTCCTTTTATTTCGTAGAATTTGCTTAGCTTCATACTCATTATTCATTACCATTTTAATCATTCTAGGAAATCTATCACCAACTTTGCCTACTCTAAAGAAAGTAACCGGGGTAGCATTACATTCTACAGCCGACAAAATTTCCTCCAAAAATTTTTTGTCTTCATCTTTTTTAGTTTGAACATCACCTGTAGATTCTGGTACGCCTCTGACAATAACATTTTTGGCACGATTAATACGATCGACGGCTTCATTGGCGATATTTTCAGCAAATTGTGGTGACGAATGTTGGTCAGCAGATGATAATTTAATTTCTAGATCATTAAATTTCGTTGTAATTTCAGCGATCTTTTCATCTATTTGACTAATTTTTAATTGTAGATCATCATTATATTCCTTAAGAATGGATTTTAAATTTGAAAACGCTTCAATATTGCTTGAGCAGCTGTTACAAATAATTTTAATGCCTCGCACCTTACATCTGGTTATGCGATCATCTTGGAGAAGCTCGGTACATGCCAGGTGAATTCCTCTTTTGCAGGCATCACATTGTAGGGCCGAACGTTCACGGTCGTCGATCGCTTTTAAACAATTAGCGCAGGTTTGACTAGTTGGCATGGTGGGAGTGATAGATAGTAATTAATGTAAATAATGTAAATAAAGCTGACCTTGCAATACGATGAATTTATCTACACACAGGCCTGGATGCACTTTTCTGGAGCCAAATTCACCAAACAGACTGGATAACACTTTAACTTATGTGCACTACTTTTAAAAATTTAATTTCAGATAGTTTACCACTGCTAATTCCAAAACTAAACGGACTATCAAAATAACGTGTGTACCTTTCAACGGCTCGCTGTAGTTGGGTCACATTATGCGAAACGAAAAATACCAGTTCCTTCAACTTATAATCCAGGGCAAATTGAAGGCAAGAAAGGAATAGGACGCAAGAAAATGCCCTGGCTCCGAAACATAAGGCAATGGACAGGGATTAACGACATACAATCTCTGATACGCATTACAAGAAACAGAGAGTTACTGGAAAATGTGATCGCTCACATCCATTAGTGGATTTGCATCTGAAGAAGAAGAAGAAAACTGCATGTGGATTCGGTGGCGAACTCCTTTTATATTTTATCGTTTCATTATTCCACCTTCAGCCAAAGTGAAGACGAAGGTTTCGCCGAAAGTTTTTAGCTGAAGATTTATGCTGACCGAAGCTGGCCGAAACCGATTAATCGGTCAGTCTCTAAAGGTTTCTTCTATTCAAGGAATTACATGAAATAAAGGAAATACTTTTCTGAACGTCCTGAATGACTTCTTAGAATGTGCTTAGCATCTAGCAATTTTTTTCCATTCTCTTTTTTTAGCTTTTTCGTGGCGTATATGGCGTGAGACGTAATATTGTTCTTAAAAACTAATCCAGTGTTATTAGACTTCTCTAAATTTTCTGGACACAATAATACCTATAATATATATAATCTTTATTACGGGTGAAACATATCGATTTAAAGTAAAATATTTTCTTAGTGGTTTTCCCAACATTCCTTCATCAGAGTCTACATCCGATGTATCAGGGATACTGTCTGAACTGTAAAGCTGACTACATTTAAGCATATTATTTCATTATTCGTTACAAAACTGTCCTTCATTGAAAAGGAAAGTAAAATAAAAAAATGTACCCATCAGTAAATATAATTAAACGCATCATTTTCTTATAAAAACGCAAATATTTTAAAGAATGCATTATTTTTCCTTATAAAAACAATTTTAATTTGTACTTATTGAACTTATTTTCGCAAAGGCCTACCTGAGTTTTGTGATGACAATAAAGATTTTATTTTCGTTATCCATTTCTTCCGTTGATCCAATATCGACATTTAAAATACTTGTATAACGGTACTTCAGACGGTTAGCAATGTTGCCAAATTAAGAAGACGCAGAATAATCGAAAGAATGAAAATAATATTCACCAATGAATTATACTCGATTGGTTCATGCGCCTCCTGAAGGAGATATCTTGAACTAATGTATACACAAACATTTCATGCTAATATTATTGATGCGTCACTTAAAATCCTCAATAAGTTTTTTGCTGTGCATCACAACTCTATGAAAATTGGCCACATTACTTGTTTGGATTACTAGTGTCCCCTTATATCACCTAAGAGAAATTGGCAACGACCATTACCGAAATATAAGCGATTGTAATACTGCGTCCGTATATTGACGCAACAATGCGGTGGATGCAGCATTACATGCAAAAACATAAATGTATGGACGCATCAATGTCTGGAAGATGTATATATATATATATATATATATATATATATATATATATATATATATATATATATATATATATATATATATATATATATTATTGTGATCTTGATTATTGATATGAGATAATATTTTTATATGTCATTTAATTTAATCAATGCTTTAATACTAATCTAATTAATTTACCAGATCACATATCAATGTGTTTTCAATCTCAGGGCTTTTTATAAAATTAAGTACTTACATACGTGGCTTCTAAGTATTTCTTAATGGTTCCTAATCGGGATAGGAAAGAAAAGAGTAAAATAATAACACATATGGGTTACAATTGTAATCAAAATATTGTTTATTTTATCTAAATGGCAATCACTGCTTAATATTTGCTATATCTTATTATTCTTAAACATAACATTTACACATGGGAATCTTATTTCCTTTTTGTTTCCAATTGAAAGTTTTTATTAACATTTAACTATTATGATTTATTAGCAACAATTCTATTTAGGTTTGATGAAGCTTTTCTGATATTATTGATTATGTTTCTTCAATTTTAAATGTGGTATTTAATACGAAAAACCCATACATTCATGTCCAAACAAATGAGACTGACCTTTTTCTGGTGCTCTGAGAATGTCTTCACACAAGACCCGTTTCCTGCTATCCTTGGCTGCAATCAAAACCTCGTCCTGGCTTCCAGTAATGTTCTCCTCTGAAACTAGCTCGTATAGCTCTCGTTTCCTGCTTCTGTCGTGATGCTGTGTTCTACCTTTTTCGAAACTGCAATCAGCTACCGGGAACTCTTGGCTCAAGGAGGTTCTTTTACTCTCAACCTGGCCTACCTCTCGTTCTACGATCGATAATCCACACTCACGGAACTACACCGGCTTTCTCACTCTCCGTACACTACCGTCTACTACTCGACTTCACTTCTCGACAGCTCAAAACATTCTGATCTCTATTTGTCATTCATTCCCCTACTTTCTAAATATCCCTTCCAGATTCACAAATCAAACTTCCACCACCAACTCTCATTCGCAGTATTCCTCAAAACCAATTTTTAAACTTTCTAAATATGCTTAATGGATTTCAAAGAAAATAGTTAATTCCCATTCTAAAATTACTTTCTACTATATACAAATTTTTAATGACCTATTCACGATTTCACTTGAGTCTTATTTAATCACTTCTTAAAATTAAATATAACAATTTGTTGTATACAGGTTGTTCTAAATTTATATGCCCGTGGTTGAGAAAATTGAAAATATTTTATATTAAATTGAATTCTGTTTATAATTATCAAATTTTAATTTTCATATCAAATAGAAATATAACAAATCCCCGCCTTGTATTCGATAAAATTTATCTGCATTTTTAAATAAATTTTCTCGAGGCAAAACCAACTCCCTGTATATTTCCTTACTTTAATCTACGTCTTATACCCCTTCTTCTTGTATTACTCTAATTAGTCCCACCTGTAGAGTAATTATTTCCTTTTTTTCAGTGTCCTCATCCTGTGTTAGAGTGTCGGCTATTATGTTGTTTTTCCCTTTTTCCCATATCAATCTTCTGTCTTTTTCCTCAGATTTTTCACATACTTTTACCGTGTATTCTGCATCCTCGTTTTCATATGCCTCCTCTTCAAATGCCACTGTTTCGATCATATCTTTTTCGCTTTCATTTGTTAGCTTTATTTCTTCTTCTCCTGAGCTCATCTCTTCTTTTGAGGAATCCCAGTTTTCTTTTGCTTTTGATCCTCTCAATTTTTCTTCTTTTGGGCTCAACTCTTCTTTTGAGGAGCCACAGGTTTCATTTTCTTTTGTCTTTTTCTGACTTTTTCTCCCTTTTCTTCTTTGTCCTTGCTTCATTGCCAAATTCATTTCCACTGTTTGTTCTTTTCCTGATTCGTCCGTATTTTGTTTCTCATGTTCCTTGTCCTGTTCTTTTTCTTTTTCTTCTGTTAGTTTCATCGTATTATTTTTAAAATCTATCACTACATGTTTTTCTGCCAATTCGTCCACTCCTACTATCATGTCATGTGACATGTTTGGCATTATTACACATTGTAGTGCATACATCTTCTTACCCAGTCGTACTATTACTCGTATGCCTTCATTTATAGTTGCCAATGTCCGTTTGTTTGCGCCCACTAAATTTACCCTAGGTATTTTGTAAATTTAATTTGTTAAGTTAACTTCTTCTATTAGTTTTCTGTTGACCAATGTTATTTCAGATCCAGTGTCTATCATAATTTTAATTGGTTTCTCGTTGATAAATCCATCCACAAATTTTAAATTAACTCCATTTTTCTTTTCGTTGTTTCCTGCCAATTTAATAAACTCCTTGGGGTTACAAAAGATTCCTGTTTGATTTTTGGTTTTTAGTGAGCGCCGTCGTGAAAAAACGCCGGTTGCTCATCGTTGTTTATATTTTCGTCATAATGTCTCTCTCCGTCATATTCATTTGTCTGGGTATTATTTACTTCTCTTCTATTTTCTCTTGGTCTGTCGGATCTGTTTCGGTTTTCTCGATATCCCTGTTCATTTTGTCTACCATTATTTCTGTTTTCTTGATTTGAGCGTGTGGTGTTTCTATTCTGGTATTCTCGATTTCTGTCCTCATTCCATTGCCTATTTCTTTGTTCATAATTTCCTCTTCCGTTGTCTCTATTTTCGTTTTCCCTTCTGGGATTAAAATCTCGTCTTATATAGTCCCTCCTATTTTGATTTCTATCTCTGTAATCCTGTGTTTCTCGGGGCCTGTAATCTTCTCGCGACCTTCTTGATTTTCTTTCTCTTAAACGTGATTCTCTTATTTGTAGGAATTGGCATAAACTATCTATGTCTTTGTAGTTTTGCAATGTGATATGGTCTTCCAGCGTTTCTTCGAAATGTCTTGCAATCAGTTCGACTAATTGTTCCGATGGGTAATTATATTGTAAATGTTTTGCGTTATAGTAAATTTGTAATGCATATGTCCTTTCTGATATACCCATCCTATCATTGTATTTCCCATTTTGCAATTCCTTGTTAATTTCCAATTGTTGGACTTTTCCCCAGAAATAATTCAAAAATTTTTGTTCAAATTGTTGCCAACTGTCAAATTCTTCTTCTTTGCAATCGAACCATAGGCTTGCTTCATATTTTAGATGGTTTCTGATAGTTTCTTTTGCTGTTTCGAAATTTCCGATGTGCTGTATTTTCTTTTTCAGGCTATTTATGAACGGCACTGGGTGTAATATTCTTACATCCCCGCCAAACCTTATCTTCACGTCATCTGTGCTATGTATAACCATTTCTCTTCTTTCTCCTACATTTTGTTGAATATTGATTTCCGCAATCTTTCTTTCCATTTCTTCTCTGATTGCTTGAATAGCGTTTTCAAACTTGTTTTCCAAATTTTCTAGTTCCTTTTTCTGGCCATTCGTTAACTCCTTTATTTTATCTTGAATTTTCATTTCATACTTTTCTATGCGTTCCTCCATTTTCTTGTTGTTCTCTTCTATGGCTTGTTTTGTTTCCTTCTGATTTTCTTGCATTATTCTTTTTGTTTCATCCATTTTTTGATCCAATTTTTGTTGTGTTTCATCCATTTTTTGCTGTGTTTCCTTCATTGCTAGTTTTGTTTCCTCCTGATTTTTATCCATTGTTCGTTTTGCTTCATCCATTTTTTTTGACTGGAGTTGCATAAGTTGTAATAGTTTATCTATTCCTGATAATTCTTGCTGTTCTGATGCCATGATTGTCGTGTCTAAAATATCTTCTTGGTCTGAATGTTCTTTTTGTTTTTTGTTGTCCTTGCTTTGGCTTCTTGTCACTGACATTTGTTTTCAAGAAGTACTGTCCCCGCCAAATATGAAATTTTACTAGTATGTTACCAAGACGACTTTTTCTCACCCAAATATTATAAATTGTCAATAAATATATCAAATGTAAATATCGTAAAAATAAAATATTAAATCAGTTATGTAAAATTTGTACCTAAAGAGATCTAAAATTTTATGTTATCAAATGTAAGTATCTCACTTTTTACCACAGGCATATAAATTTTCAAATACCGGCTTTACTCTTTCTATCCTTCAAATTTGCCACTAGAAATACTTTACAATGCCCCACGTTGGGCGCCAGTTATTGTGATCTTGATTATTGATATGAGATAATATTTTTTCCACCTACCTCTACCGAAAGTATACTTTTCCGGACCTGATTGTAGGGAGCAAAGTTGTACTTTTCCTCCCTAGGGAGGAAAATATTTTTCCTCCCTAGGGAGGAAAAGTAAAAGCGACATCATGGTATTTCATTCATGAAATATAACTTATTGACGCCCTGTACAATATATATTTTCTATTACGTAAGTATCTATACATTTTAACGTTTAATTAAAAACACTCTGTATTTTGCAGAATGGTAAAAAACAGTAAATTGTTATTCTGATTTAACAATGTTTACATTAATAATTTGACTTATATTTGACAGTTGACAGTTATATTGTACCTACTTGCTAGTTTTAGTTCTAATAAATTTTGTTGGTTAGTTACATAAATAAATTAAGTAAAAATGATAAAATGACTTGTTATTTGAGGAAGGTGGAAAAACTATATGTATAACATGGGAGTAAAGTGCCTTTTCCTCCCTTGAATGATTACTGCCCTCCGCTACGCGTCGGGCAGTAAACTTCATTCTCGGGAGGAAAAGAAGCACTTTCCTCCCTTGTTATACAAATAGCTATTATATGTCATTTAATTTAATCAATGCTTTAATACTAATCTAATTAATTTACCAGATCACATATCAATGTGTTTTCAATCTCAGGGCTTTTTATAAAATTAAGTACTTACATACGTGGCTTCTAAGTATTTCTTAATGGTTCCTAATCGGGATAGGAAAGAAAAGAGTAAAATAATAACACATATGGGTTACAATTGTAATCAAAATATTGTTTATTTTATCTAAATGGCAATCACTGCTTAATATTTGCTATATCTTATTATTCTTAAACATAACATTTACACATGGGAATCTTATTTCCTTTTTGTTTCCAATTGAAAGTTTTTATTAACATTTAACTATTATGATTTATTAGCAACAATTCTATTTAGGTTTGATGAAGCTTTTCTGATATTATTGATTATGTTTCTTCAATTTTAAATGTGGTATTTAATACGAAAAACCCATACATTCATGTCCAAACAAATGAGACTGACCTTTTTCTGGTGCTCTGAGAATGTCTTCACACAAGACCCGTTTCCTGCTATCCTTGGCTGCAATCAAAACCTCGTCCTGGCTTCCAGTAATGTTCTCCTCTGAAACTAGCTCGTATAGCTCTCGTTTCCTGCTTCTGTCGTGATGCTGTGTTCTACCTTTTTCGAAACTGCAATCAGCTACCGGGAACTCTTGGCTCAAGGAGGTTCTTTTACTCTCAACCTGGCCTACCTCTCGTTCTACGATCGATAATCCACACTCACGGAACTACACCGGCTTTCTCACTCTCCGTACACTACCGTCTACTACTCGACTTCACTTCTCGACAGCTCAAAACATTCTGATCTCTATTTGTCATTCATTCCCCTACTTTCTAAATATCCCTTCCAGATTCACAAATCAAACTTCCACCACCAACTCTCATTCGCAGTATTCCTCAAAACCAATTTTTAAACTTTCTAAATATGCTTAATGGATTTCAAAGAAAATAGTTAATTCCCATTCTAAAATTACTTTCTACTATATACAAATTTTTAATGACCTATTCACGATTTCACTTGAGTCTTATTTAATCACTTCTTAAAATTAAATATAACAATTTGTTGTATACAGGTTGTTCTAAATTTATATGCCCGTGGTTGAGAAAATTGAAAATATTTTATATTAAATTGAATTCTGTTTATAATTATCAAATTTTAATTTTCATATCAAATAGAAATATAACAATATATATATATATATATATATATATATATATATATATATATATATATATATATACATCTTCCAGACATTGATGCGTCCATACATTTATGTTTTTGCATGTAATGCTGCATCCACCGCATTGTTGCGTCAATATACGGACGCAGTATTACAATAGCTTATATTTCGGTAATGGTCGTTACCAATTTCTCTTAGGTGATATAAGGGGGCACTAGTAATCCAAACAAGTAATGTGGCCAATTTTCATAGTGTTGTGATACACAGCAAAAAACTTATTGAGGATTTTAAGTGACGCAACAATAATATTAGCATGAAATGTTTGTGTATACATTAGTTCAATATATGTCCTTCAGGAGGCGCATGAACCAATCGAGTATAATTTATTGGTAAATATTATTTTCATTCTTTCGATTATTCTGCGTCTTCTCAATTTGGCAACATTGCTAACCGTCTGAAATACCGTTATACAAGTATTTTAAATGTCGATATTGGATCAAGGAAGAAATAGATAACGAAAATGAAAGATTGTCATCACAGAACTTAGGTAGACCTTTGCGAAAATAAGTTTAATAAGTACAAATTAAAACTGTTTTTATAAGGAAAAATAATGCACTCTTTAAAATATTTGCGTTTTTATAAGAAAACGATGCGTTTAATTATGTTTACTGATAGGTACATTTTTTTTATTTTACTTTCCATTTCAATGAATGACAGTTTTGTAACGAATAATGAAATAATATGCTCAAATAATCAAAGTCAGCTTTACAGTCCAGACGGTATCCCTGATACCTCGGATGTAGACTCTGATGAAGGCATGTTGGGAAAACCACTAAGAAAATATTTTACTTTAAATCGATATTCACCCGTAATAAAGATTATATGTAATATAGGTATTATTGTGTCCAGAAAATTTGGAGAAGTCTAATAACACTGGATTAGTTTTCAAGAATAATATTACGTCTCACACCATATACGCCAAGAAAAGCTAAAAAAGAGAATGGAAAAAAATTGCTAGATGCTAAGCACATTCTAAGAAGTCGTTCAGGACGTTCAGAAAATTATTTCCTTTATTTCATGTAATTCCTTGGATAGAAGAGACCTTTAGAGACTGACCAATTAATCGGTTTCGGCCAGCTTCGGCCAGCATAAATCTTCAGCTAAAAACCTTCGGCGAAACCTTCGTCTTCACTTTGGCTGAAGGTGGAATAATGAAACCTTAAAATATAAAAGGAGTTCGCTGCCGAATCCACATGCAGTTTTCTTCTTCTTTTTCAGATGCAAATCCACTAATGGATGTTAGCGATCAGATTTTCCATTAACTCTCTGTTTCTTGCAATGCGTATCAGAGATTGTATGTCGTTAATCCCTGTCCATTGCCTTATGTTTCGGAGCCAGGACATTTCTTGCGTCCTATTCCTTTCTTGCCTTTAATTTGCCCTGGATTATAAGTTGAAGAAATTGGTATTTTTCGTTTCGCATGATGTGACCCAAATACGCCGTTTTCCTTTTCTTGATGTTTTCGAAAAGTTGGCGCTCTTGGTTGATTATTTTAAGGACATCTACATTTGTAACTTTCGCTGTCCATGGTATCTTTAGGACACGGCGATAAAGCCACATTTCGAAGGCTTCTAATCTGTTTATATTCCTCGTTTTTTATAAAATGCTTCGCATTGTATATAGTCTAAGATGCAACCATGATATATCAGATTTTATTATTTTATACGAGGTATGTAAAAAAATATGAATTTCGCTCAACAGTAAAGTACCTTTATATTTCACAATATCGAAAATATTTCACACATCACCAAGTCTTCACCAAAATCATATATAACAGAATCTGCAACAAGTGTGAAGCTGAAATCAAAGAGTCACAGCCCTAATAGCACACGACATCCTTTGTACGTCCAAAATAGGTCCATTTTTGGTCCTAACGTCCAAGGACCATAAACGGACGTCCTTTGGACGTCAGACACTGGACGTACTTCGGGTGGACTAAATATGTACGTCCTTCGGACGTCCGGCGTTGGACGTCCTTCGGGTGGACAAAATATGTACGTCCTTCGGACATCCGGTGTTGGACGTCCTTCGGGTGGAATAAATATGAACGTCCTTTGGACGTCCGTACTCGGACGAAATACGGACCTTTTCCAATCGTCCATATTGGACATATTATACCAATAAGGGGATTAAACAGCAAAATTATTTAATAAAATATTAACTTAATTATGTCAATAAAATAGTTTAAATGGAAAAGATTATAAACCATATTTAATTCAAAATTGTATATGTAGTTTATTATCCAATACATGTTTTTGTTTTTATGTAAAGTGTGCAAATATGATCGGTAAATTATTCGTTACAATGTTTTATTATTCCCGTTACCAAGATGATAGAAGTTTGGTGGTTAATTCTAATAAGCAAAAATATAATTTTTATCAATGTATCCTTAGTATCCAAAATAGGTCCAGTTTCAGTCCTAATGCGGATTGACTATAAATGGACGTCCTTCGGACGTCCGACGTTGGACGTACTTCGTGTTGAATAAATATGAACGTCCTTTGGACGTCCGTGCTCGGACGTCCGTACTGGACGAAATACGGATGTTTTCTGGACGTCCGAAAATCATCGCCCCCACTACATGGTTTCTCTGTTCACAAAACTATAACAATAGGCGATAGATTTTCGATTCACCGATATCAGTTCGAAGTTAGAGAGTTGATCTCTCAGTCGTCGTAGTTAGGGCTCACGCCTAGAGTTTTATTCATCAACCACTTATTTTCATAATGTAAGAAATTATATTACATACGAATTAAGCATAATATAACGTATACATATACTACATATTATGCAAAGAAATGAAGACGCAGTTTCACAGCATAACACAGCGTTTGACTGCCTCATCTGGCCATTTATAGCATCAATGTATAACTCCATAGGCCACTACCCTGAGAATTCCTGTTCCTGGAGATTTTCTGAAGTGCCGAAGCAGTCTATGTTTCTGATTCCTCAATCAGATGAGGAGCTTTCAAAACCATCAACCCCAGACAGCTACTGGAGGTCCACAATGTAGATAGCCACTTCCTAGAGGTAGCATTCAGATTCTGCTACCACCATCTGGACATAGTCTATCATTCCTGATGGCCTAGAGGAAGACAAACTCACCGAGGACATTGACATCGATCCGTGGGCGTCGTCTGCAAAGAAAAAAATCACAAGCCAGGACAACCAATCCAAATAGTGAGTGTTTCAAACTTTTGTGTTGTGTTGTCAAAAGTTTATTTAATTATTTACGTTTTTCCTTACATACTTATATATTTTTTCATGATTTTTGGTATATTTTTCATATTTTTTACTATATTTCGATAAAAAAAATTCTTTGCAATTTTATCATAATCATCATCATCATCATTCTATCCAAAAAGGCAAATCGCCAAAATCGCAATTTTATCATAATATGATACCTATGTATATTTGCATTTTACCACATTTTTTCGATGTTTTGAAACATTTTTGTATATCTTTTGTGTATCTATCTATATTTTGTATATCACCCCTCCTCGGGGTGAAACTCACCCCCAAATTCACATACTAGGGATATGATTACCTCAAATTTATCCAATCGCAGTAGTGTGTGATTTGCGTAAATATCACTAGGTCTAGCGACTTCATGCGTAAACCATTATTTTCACTTTTTTACAGGCTATATTTTTGCTAAGTATGTTTTTTTCGATAAAATATCTACTTACTTTTTGAGTTATTTGCGAAAAACCGTCTAAAACGTGATGGTTGTTTTGTTGAAAAATTAAGATATTTACTCATAAATAACTCAAAAAGTATTCTCAGTGAAAAACTCAAGACTAAGTATGGAATAAAGGTTGCTTAATATTTATCAGTTTATCGAAGTCCGGACTTATTTTGAACGTTTTTCACCCCCGAGAAAGAGTGAAACTTACCCCCAGGGCAAAAGCACTTCTTCTTCTTAAGGTGCCGAGACCGCTTGTCGATCGTTGGCTCTCATGTTGCCCAGCATATTAACAATCATTGTCTTATTTACAGCCTCACGAAATAGTTCAGTGCTAGTTTTCCCAAACCATTGGCGTAGGTTTTTAAGCCAAGAAGTTGTACGGCGGCCCACACTTCTTTTTCCCATTATTTTACCTTGCATGACAAAAGCACACATCGGCACAATATCACTTTTTTTTGGCATGTTAGCTATGCGTATGCCAAATTTCATGTCAATCCTTTAAAATTTACAGCAAAAACCATCAAAGAATGTAGTAATACTTGTTTTCATGAAGTCGGTGATAGAGTTTGACAAATCTTTATGGATGTTAAATATCTTTTAATTTAGGTATTCGATTTTTAAAAGTAGGTACTATATACGTCCATTTTGCACAATAAAACCAAACCACAGTATAAAGAGGTTCCAAGAACCTCTATATACTGTGACCAAACCTTCGACCGGTACATATTGCTTGTATCGATGCTCGATGCATTGTTCAGGCATAAATTTTACCTGCCCTATAGCGTCGGGTCCTATTGTAAACTATTATAATAATAATCCGTCTCGGTATTTTATTATTTCTGTCATAAAGTATTTCTGTTGAAATGCAAATGTTGCTTGGAAAATCCCAAAAATCAGCTCTACTATTTCGATACATCAGTATCAGAGTGCACCATCTCAAAAAACGTAGTTCTTCACAAATCAACTTTAAGTTATTTTTTCTGAGAGCAAATATTTTTAATCTGTTGTAAATAGTCCATTTTTTTTTCAAATAGACCAGTATTTTGGAATTAGATGTTTATTTTATGGTTCTTTTAGATGATAATTTTTACTTATTATTTTTTTAAAGAATTAAGATTTTTTTTTTGAGTTGGTGCGTTATGAAACGGTCAACACGTGATTTTTTTAATAGTTAGTGCGTTTGGTATAGGGTATTTGTACGGAAATCAAATAAAAGTTATGGTATGAAAATTATAATAAAATCAAAATTATTCTGAATCGTCATTTTCTTTAGCAGCGGCAGCTGTGGCAGAGGTTGGTAAGTTCTGGAAGAACTCGCAGTGAATTCTGGGTATTGCACCTGAGTAGCAGAGTGACAATAAATCACGTTTTTTAAGTTCTGGCACACCAGGAGGTTTATTAGAGAGGATGAGAGATGATTCTTCATAAGCCACTCTTGTTCTATTTTGTCGAATATTTATGACATTATATTTTTGTCAAAATAAAATTTCTTATACATTATTTGGTATGGCTGGTCTTTCTCAAATCTTACAATTTGCATTTCGCTCCATTTTACTGTGTCTCCGGCTTCATTTACATTAAAATTTTTCCCCATTTTTTTAAATTTTTTTACTTCATACACTTCGGCTATTCTTCTGTAGTGTACGGCCGTCCAGTTTTCTTAGCCAAGCTAATTATCGGTACCAGTTGCGATGGAATATAGAGCGGGTTTCCCTTCAGGTATCTTTTTTTTTTCTTTTTCTATGAGGGCATGCATCGCATCACCCTCATTTTGAGTATGCCCAACTACTAATAATTTGTGGGTTATGCTTTTTGTTGGTAGATTTTGACAGCAATATAAAAACAAGCTAGCAATGAACTTGTTTTTGTTTTGGCCCGGGCAATTATGAGAGTAAAATATTATGTGCTCATATTGAGCTGCGTGGTTCTTTAGATACTACCAAAGACACGTACCTATTTCACTCACACCTTTGCTTGCGATACCTTCGTGACACAAAAAACTATAGCCATGTTTATGGGAAATATCAAAAATAGTGATGTTGTAACATGGTAGGCGCCTCATATAAAAAAAATCACTCCGATTTTCTGTTGGTAGTGACAATACAGCTTGGACATTGAAGCAACAAACTACAGTATTTCCATCTTGCTTTGAATCATTGATATCAAACTAAACTCCTTCTCTAACCGACTCTGATTTTTTTCTGTAATATGTGCATCATAATTAAGTTGTAATACTTTTTCATCTGCTGTTAGATTTTGAAATGAGTTGCAGAAACAACACTGGTCCCTTTTTGGCTGAAAAAAGGAAATATTAAATTCCGTGTTGAAAATTATGGTGTAGTAATGGAGTTTTACGGGAATTTTCTGTTCTTCGCTACTTATATTTTTCTTGATACATTCTGTACATAGTACCTAAATTTAGAGATCCGTCTAGGTACTGTTTTTTGTCCTTCCTCTGCAATAATGAGAGCCATTTAGTGGAAAAGATTTGATGTGGCACTTCACGAATTCTTTTTCATCATCTAGCACCCTTCGTCGCCCGGAATTTTCTTTTCCTCCGCGATTGTCGTTCTGTACAAACCCTAACTCTGTTTTTTTTTTCATTGCGGTAATTATTATCATACTTGAAATGTTTAAAGTGTTCATAAAGAAAACATTACATACTCTAATTTTTTCATTTTTCACCTCAAAATAATAAGCTCTATTTTCACTTCTATGGCTCCCTTCTTTCTTATATTGATATTTTGGCCTAACCGGCATTACACTTTTAACTATAAAATCTCGCTGCCTATTTACATCACGAAGTCCCCTGTAGTTTTTTAACAGTTCTTTTTTTTCTGTATCACTAATTTTTTCTGAACATTTTATTTTGCAACGGTCAGTGCAAGCAGCTTTCACAGACCGTGCAGCGGTTTCGTTGCCTGCGGAATTTGTATAAGATTGTCCTCTGTTGCGTTTAAATTTTCTCTCGTTTGTTTTCCACTTTATAGGATTACGAACTCTCTTCCTTGACCGCACAATAATTGGTTCATTCTCACTCACAACTTGCACTTGAGCAGGCAATATTGCCACTGGTGAAGGAGTAGCCAATATGACATCAGGTGAAGTGATTAGTCTTTCATCTTCAGAGCATTGTTCTGGAGTTTCCGGAATGTAAACTTTCCCTGAACCAGAAGAAAAGTCAGAATTTTCAGAGTCTGAATTTTGTTGCACCTCATTTGACTTCTGTAAAAGAAAATGATAAGATTAGACAGTCCATATAAAAATCTGTTTCTTGTAGTGATGGGTTATCAGACGCATCACCCATAAGAACGCGAGATCCCTCGGTGTGCGAATGCGAATGTGCACTATTTATAGGGACAGGTGGCCAGCAACGATACCCATCGGATACGATTAAAATGACGATGCGGTCATAGGTTGAGCTGCCACAAAACAAACTTTCAAATCTAATTTTTACTAAAATAGCTCAAAAAGTTGATCAACTAATATCACCTCTTGAGAACTGGAGTTATCTATCTATTGAAAAGTTGTTTAACCACAAATATATATAGAAATAATTGCATGGTAGATACTTACGCATCATCACTATGTCCACCACGTTCTTCCATACATCCATTTGTAACTTTTAACATATCCATTGTTCTTTTGATCCCTAACTTTTTCCATGGCTGAATATTCATTATGACGTTACTATTTTAGTTTTCGACGCACTTTATAAATTTCAATTTCAATTGTTTTTCAAGTAAAGTATATTTATAATCATACACAATATAAAATAATTTCCAAATGAGACACCGAACACCTTAAACATAGAGAATACTCGCACGAATGACAATGAAGATTCAGATTTTGCAGGTATTGACCGTTTCATACCGCACCATTATCAGTTAGTAGCTACAACAGTTCTACCGATCAAGTTTCATTACGCACTATTTCACATGATGCGGTATGAAACTACGACGGTGTTAACAAAATATTCGATTCTGTATGTTGACAAATAAAAAATTTTTTATGGTGTTGGAATTTTTAAATGGTGCAATTTGAAACTGATAAATAAACATATTTTAACCATTTCCCCATACTTACCTCAATATTGAAAAATTTTGAGTTGGTGCACTCTGATACTGATGTATCGATTTGTACTCGTATAAATAAGTGTGTATGTATTACTTATTTATTGTATTCATTTATAGACCGGTATCGCGCGTACCAAAAAAAGTTAATTAATAGCAAGCTGAAAATTTGTTAATAGCTTAACGGTGTCTAGTCGGACAAACTTTGATGTATGGGACTACTGGAACAGGGGAAGTTTTAATTGTGGAACAGGTTAAAAACTTGGAACGTCAGACTACGAAAACGTTCCATGTATTTTGTCAGACAGAACTTCCAATTGATTTGTTACCATTTTATTAAACTTTTATTCTCAGTCTACTTTTATTCTCTTAATATTTTTACTTAAAAAAAGTATACTACAATCATCTCGCTAAACTTAATATAACTGTTTTCGAAATAAACCTATTTTAAATCTGCGATACAAAATAATTTTTTGCATAATATCATTGTAGTTACATCCGAAAAATCAACTTAAAACCATAATAATAATTGTGCCAATTCTCATTTATGTCATTTATATTTTTGAAGATTTTTATGGTTTATAAGTTATTTTTCGAGTTTAGCGAGACGAATGTAGTATACCTTTTTTAAGTAATAATATTAAGAGAATAAAAATTTTGATTCGAAAAGTATGTAGAGTTCCCTCAGCGATGTGATAATATATTACAGTATAGCTCCCCGTGCATGACAAGCTTAAGGAGGTAGCCCATAGCCTAGGCTATAATATTATAAAAAAAATCACTTAGATGGGACAATAGCTTTAGGAAATTCGAGACATCAAAAATGCCCCATTTTTAAGGTGGTGCGTTAATTTCTTGGAGAAGTGTAATTATAATTTAATGTAAATAATGTAATATCCAATAATTGTAACTTAATATAAGATGTAATATATAAGTTCCTTAAAAAATATATTTTTTATTTCCCACAATACATATATTATACTCCACAGGTATAAATATCGTCGCTAGACGTCCACCGAACCTCCTCCCAGGACGTTAGATGGATGTTCGGCAGCAAGACATTGGACCAAACTGGGACGTCCTATGAAGGCCCAATTGACGTCCACCGAACGTCCCCTCGGACGTTAGGTGGACCTCCATTGGACGTTTGGCAACGTGGAATTTGGACCAAAATTGGACGTCCTGTTAAGGTCCAATTCACGTCCCCTAGGACGTCCGATTAAGGTCCAATTTACTCCGATTAAGGTCCAATTTACGTCCAATTAAGGTCCCATTTACGCCCGATTAAGGTCCAATTTACGTCCAATTAAGGTTCAATTTACGTCCGATTAAGGTCCAATTTCAGTGGAAGTTCAGTGGCAGAATTCTTAAAGAACGGACGTATTTCGTACTCCGAGATATTTACCCAGGATATACGGGTATTTAAGTATATTTAGGGTATATTTAGGTATCGAGTATTTAATACGGGAACTTTTTACCGAAGAGCGGAATAGTTGGCGTAAAGTGATTACGGAATTGTGGCAATCGCCTAATTGTTTTAGAACAAAAAGAAATTGCGAAGTTCATATTGTTTAGTTTTAGTGTTTACAATCATTAACAATATTCGAAAACCCATTAAAAGGTGATAAGAACGTGCAAAAACTAATACGGTAGGAACTGCTTTTAATACGGTGGATAAGAGAACGAGTTCCACGCGGAGGAAGCGACGAGCTCTTTTTACGCTATCGTGTTAAAAGTTTTGTGTACCGGGGGCGTGTGAAAAGTTACTGAAATGTCGTCGGATGAACTAACGGATGAAGGCAAAAGAAGGAGAGAGGAAGGAGAGGACGATGAAAGTGACCCATTTAAAAGAAGCCGCAGAGTAGAGCTGTCACCAGAAAAGACGGGAGCTGACAGAAAAATAGACAGGGTGATGAAATTGTTGGAAGATTTAGCATCCGATGTGAAGGATATTAAAAGGGAACAAGGGATTTATGCAGAAGAAATTAGAGCATTGAGGGAAGAAAATAAAAAAAATATGAAAGAAAACGAAGAAATTAAAAAAGAGAATGGGCAAGCAAAAAGAGATGTACGAAATTTAACCAGTAGAGTTGAATATTTAGAGAAAGAAAGCAAAAAAGACAACGTGGTTATAACCGGTGTTAAGGTAGATACACAGGACTCAGACATTTTAAAAGAGGTGATGGAAAACCTGATTGAGAAGACCATGAATATAAAAGTGGATATTAAAACAGCTGTAAAATTAGGAGAGAAAAAATGTTTACTGCACTTGGAAACCGCGGACAAGAGGAAGGTAATGCAAAATAAGAAAAAACTAAGAGATTTTAAGGAAGAACGGATTTATATAAATGATGATCTAACAGTAGCAGAGATGGAAATGAATAGCGAATTACGGAAAAAAGCTCAAGAAGCTAGGAGCGAGGGCAAGGCAGTGAAGCTGGGGTTCAGGAAGATCATAATGGAAGGAAAAACTTGGAGATGGAACAGAAAAGACGGAAAGTTGGACCAACCAAGAAACTAGGCGAGGCCGCGTGGAGGGGACAAGATGACAAAAAAATCGCTATGAACAAGGATCTGAGAGAACACACGAATGACAAAGAAAGAGGGAAAAAACAGAGAAACAACGAGCCCATTCTTAGAATAGGAACTTGTAACATGAGGAGTACATACGAAGCTGGTGCTTTGAAGCAGATAGTGACAGTAATGAAGCAGTATAAGTTGGATGTGTTAGCAATGCAAGAAACGAAGCAGAAGGGTGACAGTGTGATAACAGTGGACGGTTACAGTTTTTTCAATAGTGGAGGCGCCGATAGAATGCTGGGTACAGGTTTTTGTGGTGAGTGAGAGGCTGCAGAAGGCAGTGGTAGCCTTTGAAGCTTTATCAGAAAGGAGCTGTATGCTGAGAATCAGAGGTAAGACTAGAAAGCTAAGTTTATTTAATTTGCATGCCCCTTCAGAAACCAAAGATCAAGAAACAAAAGATGAATTCTATGATATTATAGAACGGGTTTACAATAAAATTCCAAAGTATGATGTTAAAATAATTATAGGGTACCTTAATGCTAAAGTGGGTAATGAGAACAGGTACAGGAAGACCACAGGTGGAAGGAGTAAGCACCAGGAAAGTAACGACAACGGCAAGATGTTGATAGGTTTTGCACAGGAGAATAATATGAGAATAATGAGTACATACTTTGATCATAAGGCAATACATAAAGAGACATGGATTTCGCCAGATGGCCAAACAAGGAATCAAATTGACCATATTTTGATTGAAGCTAAACATGCTAAACAAATAACAGATGTACGGTTATCGAGGAGCTGATATGGATTCCGATCATATATTGTTGATAGCAAAAATAAGAGAAAGAATGCCGAAACCGAGAGGTCAATTGGAAAGTCGAAAAAAATACGATGTTGCCAAATTGAACAACGAGGACATTGCAAAGAGCTTTGAAGCGGAAATTACGGACAAGCTTAGAGGTAGGCAGTACCATGACAATATAGAAACGGAGTGGACAGAAATTGAGGAATCTTTGAAGGAATCAGCAAGTAAGCACCTGGGACAAGTAAGTAGAAAACAGGAAAAAGAATGGTTCGATGATGACTGTAGGAAAAGGTTAGAGAAAAGGAATCAGGCACGACAAAGAATGATAGATGAGCCTAGTGAAAAAAATAGAAAGAAATATGAAGAAGAGAGGAGAAACACAAAAAGAATGTGTAGATATAAAAAGCGGGAACACATGAGTAAAACGCTTGAAGATATTGAACAACACTATATCAATAAGAACATTAGAAATTTCTACCAAGAAGCAAAAAGAAGTAAAGAACAGTATTCAAGAGGACAAAACTTTTACAGGAGCAAAGAGGGGTACTTAATAGGCGACAAGGAAGGAAAACTGGATAGATGGAGAGAGCATTTTGAGGAACTGCTAAATGAGAGGCAGGAAGGTAATGACGAGGTTCAGATGGAAGTGATACAAGAAAACTACAACCAAGAGGATGTAGTGGGGCCGCCAACAGACGAGGAAATAATGGAAGTTTTAAGAAGCATAAAGAACAACAATAGTGCGGGTATCAACGACATTCCAGGAGAAATGATTAAACATGGAGGTAAAATATTAGAAAAGAGAATATGCAGCCTACTAAAGATGATATGGGATCAGGAAGAAATTCCGAGACAATGGAGTCAGGCTGTAATATGCCCGATATTCAAAAAGGGAGATAAATCTCAATGTGAAAGTTACAGAGGTATTGCTTTGCTTGATGTAATTTATAAAGTCCTTGCCAAGGTTATAAGAGAAAAATTAGACATATATATTAGTGTGCAGGTAGGAGAATATCAAGGTGGTTTTAAGAAAGGAAGATCTACCATCGATCAGATTTTCGTACTAAAGATGTTACAGTGCGGTACCTACGAACAACACCTAAATATGAAGTTCCTGTTTATAGACTTCAAGCAGGCATATGATACAGTCGTAAGGAAACGCCTTTATCATGCACTTCGGTTAATTGGGATACCGGAGAAGTTGGTCAAACTGGTGAAAATGACACTCGAAACAACAGAAAATCGAGTAGCACTGGAGGGTAGCCTCTCAGAAAAGTACGAAGGGGTTTGAAGCAGGGAGACCCTCTATCAACTGTCCTTTTTAATTGTGTATTAGAGGCAATATTCAGGGAGAGCGGGATCAGAACGCAAGGTACGATCCATGATAGAAGAACTCAGGTACTTGCATATGCAGACGACATAGTATTGATAACAAGAACAAAAAGAGAACTGCTAAGAGTATTTAACCTTTTTGAAAGAAAAGCTAAGCAGTACGGTCTGAAAATTAACGAACACAAAACAAAATTTATGGAAATGGGAGATACACTAAATGAAGAACAGGTTTTGAAAATTAGAATAGATAACGATGGAAAAGAATATTGTTTCGAGAAAGTAAAAGAATTTGAATACCTAGGGGTCACTGTAACAGAGAAAGGAGATGAAGTTCCGAAATTGAAAAAAGAATTGCGAAGGGAAGACGAGCAGTTGGAGCATTGAGCATACTTTTAAAAAGTAGTCTAGTATAGTTATATAGTACGGTGATACAACCTACAGTACTGTATAGTAGTGAATGTTGGGTTCTGAATAAGAGAGAAGAAAATGCATTGGAAAGATGGGAACGGAGTGTGCTGAGAAAGATTTTCGGTGGTGTAAAAGTGGGAGAGAACGAATGGAGAAGACGAACGAATGCGGAAGTTCAAGAACTGTTTGGGAAGCCAGTAATCAGCCATATGGTAAAAACTAGAAGACTTCGCTGGCTAGGACATGTGGAAAGGATGTCAGGAGACCGATGGGCGAAGAGTATATTGTTAAGAGGTGAGGGAAGAAGAAGGAGGGGTCGACCGCGGAAAACGTGGCTGGAAGCAGCCAAAGAGGATCTACAAAGAGCAGGCGTTGTAAACTGGAAGACAGCTGCCCTGGACAGAGTAAAGTGGAGAAAGACAGTCGAAAAATTTCAAGCCATGGGCCCCTGAGGCCTGCAGCGCTATTATATATATATAAAGGTCCAATTTACGTCCCATAAAGGTTCAATTTACGTCCGATTAAGGTCCAATTTACGTCCGATTAGGGTCCAATTTACGTCCGATTAAGGTCCAATTTACGCCCGATTAAGGTCCAATTTACTTCTCCTAGGACGTCCGATTAAGGTCCAATATACGTCCCCTCGGACCTTAGATGGACGTTCGGTAGAGCGACATTTGGACCAAAATAGGACGTATAAAGGACGTTCCTCGGACGAAAACGGACGTCCAAGGGACGTCCCTTAAGTCCGTGAAGGACGTCCTTGTGCTATTAGGGAATTTGGTTTTAGGAACGCTTTGGGCACAAGGTAGGCAGTGTTTTATCTGCAAGTATTAGTACAGAGGTGTAGAGATATGAACAAGGATGTCTACATGTACTTTGTAGATTACTCGAAGGCCTTTGACAATGTAAGACATGACCAACTAATTGAAATTCTACAAAATATAGGAATTGATGATAAGGACATCCGAATTGTGACAAGTCTCCCCCCTGAATCAGACAGCCAGGGTAAAAGTCGGCAATGCGTCCACAGAGAGCATTGATATCAGAAAAGGTGTGCGACAGGGATGTGTTCTCTCCCCTCTCCTTTTTAATATTTACTCCGAACAATTTTTTAAAAGAGCACTGGATGCAGCAAACGAAGGCATAAAAATCAATGGAGAATTGACAAATAACATCAGATATGCGGACGATATAGTCATACTTGCCAGTAGTATCGATGAACTACAGTATCTTATGGAGAGGGTACAAAGAACGAGTGAAGAAAGAGGACTTAACCTCAACATAAATAAAACAAAATGGATGCTGGTCAGCAAAACTCCAAAACCTGCCAGACAATTGAAAATAAAAAACCAATCAATTGAACACCTTGACTCGTATATATACCTTGGAACAGTCGTCAACTCGAAATGGGATCAAACAACAGAAATACGATCTAGAATTGAAAAGGCCAGAGCAACATTTAACATGAGAAATATAGACACCAATTCCGACATATCTCTCCCACTAAAAATACGGCTGCTAAAATGCTATGTATTTCCAGCTGTCTTGCTGTATGGCGCAGAGGCATGGACACTAACGGAGACATTAATAAGGAAGTTAGAGGCATTAGAAATGTGGGTGTATTGACGTCTCCTCAAAATATCCTGGACGACTTACACCACCAACGTAAATGTATTGCGTCGAATGGGAAAACAAAAAGAAATCTCTTTCACAATTAAGAAACGGAAACTTGAATACCTCGGTCATATTATGAGACATGATAAATATCATATTATACTCCAACTGGTCCGAGTGGATCAACATGGATAGAGTTATTCAGAAACGCCGAAAACAAGATTAAAATTGCTATGATGATAGCCAACGTCCGCAACGGACAAGGCACATGAAGAAGAAGAAGAAGAATATCGAAAATGGTTATTAAGAAAAGTTGTTTGGAATTAAAAACTATGGTTATATATTCAATTATGGTGAACTATAAAAGTACTTAACTGTTTAGCGAAATTCATATTTTTTTACATTATTCTTGTTCCGTCTTCTAACGAAGATTGGCGGTCACTTTTTTAAACGCTTCTCTGTCTTTTGCAACGTGAAATATCTGTTCTACACTGAGGTTAGTCCTCAGCCAAGATTTCTTCTTTCTTCTCAAGCCTTTTTTCCCCTCTACTCTTCCTTGCATGATGACGTGTAGCAGAGAGTATTTATCGTCACGAAGTATGTGGCCCAAGTACGATGTTTTTCTTATTTTAATTGTGTTCATAAGCTTCTTGCCATGTCCAACTCTTTTTAACACTTCTTCGTTTAAGACTTTTGCAGTCCAAGGAATACACCTATATAGCCACATTTCGAATGCCTCCAATTTTTTACTTTTAGAGTCTAAACTTCTACCCCATACAGTAGTTACGACCAAACATTATCTATGACGAAAATTTTTTTACATACCTCGTATAAAATTGAAAAAGTCTGATATATGATTGTTGCATCTTAGATTTTAGACTAGATAGAATATTTTATGAAGAATAACTTTTTTCGTAAAATTGATAATAAAATAGTTATCTATCATAATTGAAATAAATAATTGCAATTTTTTTTTCAATTAGAAGGATGTAATTGCACATTAAAACATAGTTTTTAATTACAAACAACTTTTCATAGTAACAATTTTTGATATTCTGAAATACTTTACCCTTTAACGAAATTCATATTTTTGACATACGTTGTATAAAATTGATAAAATTTTATATCTGATGGTTGAGTTTTAGATTTTAGACTATGCAGAGCATTTTATGAAGAATAACTTTTTTTCGTACGATTGGTAATAAAAAAGTTTCCCATATGGTTCCTAGTTACGCAGACATACTTTATAATAGCTCAAAATTTTTGAATTATCAAATTGTTATGCCATATTCGGATTCAGCGTAATCAAAAACAAAACAGAAACATATTTTATCAAAGTAAAATGATGAATTCAACGATATTGTTTTCACCCATTTTAAAAAATGTGAAATCATAGAATTGCATATATACATCCTTCTGTCTGTCTACGAACACAATTCCTCCGTCAGTATACCAGGTAGAATGACAGATAACGTGTCAAATGATAGCTTATAAGCGAAGGATCCGTCGACCCCCCAGGATAATTACAACTTACGATAAAACAAATCCGTCTCAATTAATAAATTTTATAATATTGTACGACAATCCAAAATTTTACGTTTAGTTAAAATGTTAACAGAAAATCACTTATGACGATTATTAAACATAAATTTTTCTTGTTTTTTCATTCATTTCTAGAATAGAAAATCGACTTAAAGATTTTGACCCTTCCTTATTTTTTTTTATGGCGGCGGCTCTGGAAGGATGGTACTAAAGGTGAGAAATTTAACCTAGTCTGTCTGTCCGTCTATCCGTCCTACCGCGAATAAGACTCCTCTTCACTATTCCAGGTACACTGACAAATGAGGTGTCAAATGAAAGCTTATAATCCAAGGATGGTACTAAAGGTGAGAAATTTGACTTAGGACTTCCGGTTTTAAAAATGCGACCGGAAGTAGTTTTAAAGTCACCGGAATAGTACAAGTGATATATTATTCGACGCGCCTTCGCAAAACGAGAACAAATATATACTTTCGGTTTCATGACTGTCTGTCCGTCGGTCCGTCCCTCCGCGAATACAACTCCTCCATTATTAATACAGATAGAATGACAAATGAGGTGTCGAATGAAAGCTTATAAGCCAAGGATAGTAGTAAAGATGAGAAATTTGACAAAGGAATTCGGTTTTAGAGTTAAGCAATCGTAATTACTGTTTTAAAGTCATTCAAAATATGATATAAATGTACATAAAGATGACTCAACATTAGTAAAATCGTATATTAATCGACGCAAAGTTACACGAAGAGTTCAAATATCGACTTCCAGTTCTACTTTCGATTACTTTGGGTGAAAAGCTAGGACTTACGAAGTCCACTTACTTGTTTCTAAAATTATTTATACACAAAAATTGTTATTATTTAAACAATTAATAAACAATTAGCGGCTAAATCTTTAAAAAGAACTTTTTACCATAATATGTTTATAAACTAACAAAAAAAGTTTTAGAAAAATATAAGTTTGTTTGAATTTTTCCGAAACAATGCATGCTTTGTATTGTACCTTGCCACTCATTATCTAGCAAACAACCTTGAGAAAATAAGATGACCTTTTCTACACGGACATATTCTGACAGAGTACAAATAGCAGTTAGAATCACATCAAAATGAAATGATAAACTGGACCGAGGTATTTGATAGTGGCAACGTTGCGGACGCAGAAATAGCTTTCCTATGAACAAAGATACCCGTTGAGGACACAGAAATGCCGGCTTGCTGTAATATGGTATATTGGGACGTTCCAACGATAGCAAAATATGTGGATGCAAAATTGCTATCGCAGTGAAAGTAAAAATCATCTTCTTTATTCTTAGAGTATATAGAAAACTGAGTTGATGCCGAAGTAGCCATGGTTGCAGGATAGCCAACAATGTTCTAAAATATATACATCAATTTTTCGAGTGGACGCACAAACATACCTATGGTAAAAGGATGCAGCAATGATGGTAGGATTTATATATATATATATATATATATATATATATATATATATATATATATATATATATATATATATATATATATATATATATATATATATAATATATATATATATATATATATATATATATATATATATATAAATATAATATAAATTGTTTCATTCAAAGGTGACACATTCACAACATAATATTTATCTATACGACTTTGAGTTTCACTTAAAACAGAATTTTTCTTGAGAATAATCTGGTTTTTACTAAAAATGTCATAAGAATCGTTTTTACAAGTTACCACATTGGATTCTGAAAAGTCTTGGATAGTTTACTGGCTTTCAATTCAAACAGGAATTCCATTTCCAATAACCTGGCTCTCTTTACTTTCTCTAGTTTTTGTGTTGTTGAATATTTTCATGTCTTTTGAGAGACCTTTTTAATATATTTTACATTAACTGTATTGGTATTTCTTTTATAACTTTAGCGAAGGAGTTGCATTTGGCCTTAATCATGCATATTTTGTTTGCCAATCTAATTAATAAAGAGGTAACATTTAATCATAAGCTTTGAAAACAGATCAAAAGTAACCTTAAAAGTACATGGCTGTATATAAATGTCTATTGTATAATACTAATTATCTTTCTTAAAATGAAGTGAACTCTTATGTTAGGATAAACATGTTTTAGTTATAATACTTACAGTTATAATACGTACAGTTTTCCAGTCGTTTAATTGATCACTTTCCTTTTTTTTTCAAAGGAAACAGCTAAAACCACATAACCACATTTGGAATTGGTAAACAAAGTCGTTATTTATGCGACTTTTGCTGTTGAATACAATTTCACACATTGCACATTTAAAATATATTAAATAATGTTAGCAAATTGATTTTGTTCACTAATATCTTTGGAAAACGGCATTATAAGCAGGAAAAAACAAACTTTTCTATATGTAAACATTGTAAATGTCAGCACAATAGGTCCCGAAGGCCGCCATGACGCTTTGGCAGTGTGGAGGGGGTAGGATTACGGTTTATCCCAATACTTCCTTCAATTTCTACATCTGGACTTTCTACATTTGGATCTTCTACATATCATTTCGAGTCTCATTCTGCTCGACTAAATAATCCAAGTACCCCAACAACGGTAACTTTAACCTATGATATTGGTAATTACATTGGCAAAAATATTGACGATTATGCAAAAACGAATTTATTGGAGAATTTTTGGGTTCCTCCAAAAAATTATGTTTCCATATTCCATTAGAACTGTAGCCGGAAAAATTATACAAAAATTATGTAAGAAGTATCACCTGATTTGTTATGACAATTGGCTGGCACTGTCTGACGTAAAAGAGGGATTATTCTGTAAACTTTGCCCTTAATATTACAATAAAATGCCCAATAAAAAAATACAAACATATAAACAGTGATTTAGAAAATCATTCTAACAACCACTATCATAAGGATGCAGTCTTGGCTGGAAAAAGTGTTTTAAAAATTATCATTCTCCTCAAAATAATGTGAGTAATTTGTTAAACGCAGAAGGACTGCGTTTAAAGATCTTAAGTTTTATCAAGATCATCAAAGTTTAAAACTCAAGATAATGAAAATCGAAAAAAAAATATGGTCCAAAGTAAAAACAGTAATATTACTGGGTCGACCAAATATTCCATTTCGTGGTCATAGAGATGATGGGCCCATTAATTTAGAAATTATTCCACCCCTTAATGACGGAAAACTTAAAGCCATGCTCCGATACAGAGTAGATGCCGGAGACAATATTTTGGAAATGCATTTACGTACAGTTTCATTAAATGCTTTATATATAGTGTAGGAAACAAAGGTTGAACCTTGCAAAATGGACACAAGTCCGGTTTTATTTTTTCCGTTATATCAAGGGATGCTTATTATAAGACTAACTTTTTCTGAAAAAAATTCGCCCCGGAACCCCCCTTTTCACCTCTTTAAAGGGGGTAATTTGTGGTTTTTGCGAAACGAAGCCCTTCCTGTACCTTTTACAAAAAATTTCTTTTACAGAAATATGAAGAGGACTATATTTTCTACGATTTATTTCCCGACAGCATCTGTCTATCATCCACCGTTTAGCGGGGGTGGCGGCCCAAAGTTAAAAAGTTTTTAAAAAAGATGTTTTAAAAAAATATATATTTTTCCCTGTTAACGGAAATTAAGAAGAAATCCTGCGGTAATTATTTACAAATAATTGATTGATTTTTTGGTATAGGTTTCACTTAAGGATAGGACTTTTTTTAATTACAGGGTGTTACATTTTAAAAAATCCCTTTTTATACCATCTGAACCGTTTATGCTAGAGTAAAAAGACTTTCAGCGATTACTCATGTACTGGTGCTATTCATAAATTTGTATAATGCACCCCAATTTTTTCCCCGGAACCACCCAAAAAAAAAGAAGAATTAATAAATACAGTGATTTTCTTGGAATCCTTCACACATAATGCCCTTTATTAATATGCTTCATATATAATTTTGTGCACGTTATTATTACCCATGCATGGACACTAAAAGCGATTTCCTAGTGCAACCCCTGTAGCCAAAAAAAATAAATAAAATGGGGGGTTGAATTTTTTTTTGTTTTTTGCTTTTTGATCCATATGGGCATATGCTTCAGTAATAGTGTTTTTCAAAAACATATATGGTTATTGCAACATCCCTGCGGAAACCACCCCCATCCTTGAAAATATACTGCAGAAACTACCCCTATCCCTTGGCGAGCATATTTTTACGATTTTCTCATTACCTATGCATTCTTTTTAAACAAAACTTATACAAGGTTAAAGACTACTATTTACTCTAAAAATTAGGTCCTATTCATTTTGTTCGTATAAGCAACCGTTACGGTACAGTGGCGCCGTAAACCTCATATATGCTTTGGCGGGCTCCAGTTTTTGTTTTTTTTTTCGTCATCTGTTCGTTTTATTGATAAAGTACTTATGTACTTTTTGGGCCCAGTGGTGGCCCAAAATCAATGTTTGCATATTTTCGCAACCTACACGCATTTTATTGCATTAATGCTACCTTAATAGCACAATATTTACCCTTAGGTGGTCGCTAAGCAGTGGCGGATCCAGGGAGGGGTGATGGGGGTGATCACCTCCCCCCTCTCAAATCAAGTGATATTATATTCAAAGATTATAAAAATATTCTTTCAAATTCTTATCAAAATATTAATATAAGTATTTGTATAAAAATAAATGCATATTTCTATAATCTTTGAATATAATATCACTTGGTTTGAGAGCGGGGGGGGGGGTGATGACTCCCATCACCCCTCCCTGGATACGCCACTGCTTAGCGACCACTTAAGGGTAAATATTGTGCTATTAAGGTATCATTAATGCAATAAAATGCGTGTAGGTGGCGAAAATATGCAAAAATTGATTTTGGGCCACCACTGTGGCTTTGGGGCGGAAAGATTGTAAAATGTGCATAGGTCATAATTGGTAGCTTACACTGTGTTGTTTTATTTTACATAAGTACTTTATCAATAAAACGAAAAGATGACGAAAAAAAAAAACAAAAACTGGAGCCCGCCAAAGCATATATGAGGTTTACGGCGCCACTGTGCAGTAACGGCTGCTTATACGACAAAAATGAATAGGACCTAATTTTTAGAGTAAATAGTGGTATTTAACCTTGTATAAGTTTTGTTTAAAAAGAATGCATAGGTAATGCGAAAATCGTAAAAACATCCTCGCCAAGGGATAGGGGTAGTTTCTGGAGTATATTTTCAAGGATAGGGGTGGTTTCCGCAGGGATGCTGCAATAACATATATATTTTTGAAAAGCACTATTAATGAAGCATATACCCATATGGATCAAAAAGCAAAAAAACAAAAAAAAATTTCAACCCATTTTATTTATTTTTTTAGCTACAGGGGTTGCAGTAGGAAATCGCTTTTGGTGTCCATGCATGGGTAATAATAACGAGCACAAAATGATATATGAAGCATATTAATAAAGGGCATTGTGTGTGAAGGATTCCAAAAAAATCACTTTATTTATTAATTCTTCTTTTTTTGGGGTGGTTCCGGGGAAAAAGGGGGTGCATTATACAAATTTGTAAATAGGACCAGTACATGGGTAATCGCTGAAAGTCTTTTTACTCTAGCATAAACGGTTCGGATGGTATAAAAAGGGGTTTTTTAAAATATAACACCCTGTAATTAAAAATAGGGCAATTACCCTTAAGTTAAACCTATACCAAAAAATCAGTCACTTATTTGTGAATAATTGCCGCAGGATTTCTTCTTAATTTCCGTTACAGTTAGGGAAAAATATATATTTTTTAAAAACATCTTCTTTAAAAACTTGTCAACTTTGGGGCGCCACCCCCGCTAAACGGTGGATAATAGACATATGCTGTCGGGAAATAAATCGTAGAAAATATAGTCCTCCTCATATTTCTATAAAAATTTTTTTGTTAAAGGTACAGGAAGGGCTACATTCCGCAAAAACCACAAATTACCCCCTTTAAAGGGGTGAAAAGGGGGGTTCCGGGGCGAAATTTTTTCAGAAAAAGTTAGTTTTATAATAAGCACCCCTTGATATAACGAAAAAAAAAAATAAAACCGGACTTGTGTCCATTTTGCAAGGTTCAACCTCTGTTTCCTACACTAATAGAGATTGTCAAATAAACGTCAAATTAAAATGCAGTTTATCTAGAAGTTCTTATAAAAGGGTATATATCCACTGATATATATCACGATGTATATCGTGATATATATGCGTATTTTATTTCGTACTAATTTTTACATAAGAAGGTTAAAAAGAGGCAACGTCGCAACTGCTTTGACTTGCCTTCTAACTCGAATTCTTCGAGTTGTATATAGCCTGTCCAGGACGGTCCATATAAAATAGAGATACGAAACTGTCGATAATTATCGAAAATCGAAACAATCGAATACTATCGATAGTCTTTTAAACTATCGAAAATAATCGATAGTGTCAAGTGTCATGGTCATGAAAGCCGGAAACCGGAAACAAGTGTGAAGTGTGGTTATGTCATTGTGGTTAAGTTAACTGTTCACTCGTTTACCGTTATTCCTTAATTATTGATAATTAATAAAATTTATTTAATTGTTGTTAGTGTGTGTTGAATACAATGTCTTCGTATTTATTGTTCAATCCACGTGCTTGAAACGATTCTGTAAGAGGTTAAACTGTTTAACTATGGATAAATTTATAATTTCGACAAAACATAAAAGCAATGGTAGGCGAGAATATTGTTTGAATTTTGTCTTTGCTAATAAGATATTCTTGCTTAATATTAGTATCTGATAAACCCGAAAGCGATAAAAGTGACCACGGCTCTACCTCTGTTAGTTCAACTCCTCAAAGGAAGATACAAAACATGTCTTTCGTTTGGAACTATTTCACAAAGTCCATAGACAAAAAATTTGCTAAATGTTGCACTTGTGGCAGAGAGTGCAACGAAGCTAAGTGACCACTTGAAAAGATTTCATCCTAATTTAAATAAGCCACTATCAGCAACATCAGGTAATTCAATCTTAGGTATAAAGGCTTGTTTTATTGAAAAGTAACAATTTTAATGTTTTTATGTGAAGGTGAAATAAGCAACGAAAGTTATGCAAGATCAAATGTTCGTTCTATAAGCCCTTTTTTTAGACGAGAACAACAGTATGACACTAACCCTTAAAAAAAAGTAATTAGTTAAGGCTCTTGCAATGATGTTGGCTACAGATTTTCAACCTTTTCTATTGTAAAAGATAGTGGTTTTATAAACTTTGTCCGTTTATTAGATCCAAAATATGTACTTCCATCACCTGACACTTTAAAAAATACCGTGTTGAAAAATGTGTATGATGACGGAGTGACAAAACTTATTACAATTTTAAATGAAATAAAATATGTGGGTCTTACTACAGATATTTGAACCTCATCATCTAATGAGTCCTATATATGCATGCCAAAATGCATATATGGCAAAAATACATGTCATAAATTTAATCACATTTTCTGGGACCAAAAACAGTTCGATTGAACCTAACTTATCTTAGTACCAATATGCACATAAAAAAAGTTACAGTCCTTTGAAGTTACAAAATAAAAATCGATTTTTTTCCAATATATCGAAAACTATTTGAGATATTTTATTGAAAATGGACCTGTAGCATTCTTATGCCAGTAGTATCTTAAGAAAAAATTATAGTGAAATTTAGACACCCCATAAAAATTTTATGGGGGTTTTGTTCCTTTAAACCCCCCCAACTGGCACTGGCAGTGAAACGGAAAGTTCGAAGTAAAATCGCTCTGATTTAAAGTGTAAATTACGTAGGAAATACAAATCCGAAAATTTAAACAACATCATCTCTTAGTTTGTGAGTGGTAAACGCCTTAGATTATGTGCATTAAAAGTCTATATATTATAAGTAAGCCACAATTTTGATAATATCAATTTCATATATAAATAAAAGCGCAAAAGAAGGTCTTTTTCTTCCACCGGGTCGACCGGAGAGGGGACCTTATCGCTTGCCAAGTGTAAAAAAATTTTTAAATAAAAGTAATTAATTTGCGATTAATTTGGATTCGGTCGCTGACCAGCGAATAGAACACACGTGTTTAGCTCGTATCTTAACTCGATTCTCGGGCAGATATAGCAATAAAACAATTGTGTTATACAAAAGTGCAGTGTAACTATAAAAACAATATATGTAGGTACATAAATAAACAACCTAATTAGTTAACTAATTATACAGTGAAAAAATCGGAAAAAAGTAATTCCAACGATAAGGAATTAAATTCTTGTGTAAAGTGATAAAAACTTGTGTGATATCGAATATAAACAAAGCAGGTTTTTGCAGTAGGTGGAAACAAAACAATATTGTGAATGGTGTATTTCTACAGGAAAATAAAGCATATTAATAAACAGAATCAGCTGTAAGTAGAAAACTTTATTATAATTAATTTTATTATAAACAGATAACCAGGGCCGGATTTTGATTTTGATTTTTACCTAGGAATAAAAGTGCTGGAAAATTAGTAACGGCTAGCGCGGGTGCGGGTGGGAATTTGAACTGTGAGTAGAGTTCTCCACGAAACTTCACCCGTGACGCATTGACTAATAACTCTAGCACGAAAAATAACTAGGAATTAAGAACAATGAGTTCAGATAGCGAATTAGATGATGAAATGAAAAGGAGAAGGGAAGAGGAGGAACATCCCAGCAAAAAATCAAAAATAACAGCTAGAACATCACAAAAAACAGATGAAGATAACATAAGTGGAATGGAACAAATGATGAAAATGATGAGGGAATTAGCAATGGATATAAAAGACATAAAAAAAGAACAATATAGATCTGGAGACGAAATCACACAACTAAAGAATGAAATTAAAGAACTGAAAGATCAACAAAGCGGCTACAAAGATGAAATAAAAAAGCTGCGAGAAACAAACGAAAAAGCTATAAAACAAATAGGTCAATTAGAAAAAGAAATTAGTATAGCAAATGAAAAAATAGAGAAATTGGAAAGAGAAAGAAAGAGAAAAAATGTAATAATACAAGGAATAAAAATTGATACAAATGATCAGAAAGTTTTACGAGGGGCTATGGAGAATTTTATGGAAAAAGAGCTACAAGTTTCAGTAGATGTAAATGGAGCAAGGAAAATAGGAGAAAATACTGTCATAGTGGAACTCAACAGCGTGAAAAACAAAATAGAAGTAATGAAAAATAAAAGTAAATTAAAAACCAAAAAGGACGAAAGAATCTATATTAATGATGATATGTCAAAAGAAGAAAGAATTATTCAGAAAGAAATTAGAAGCAAGGCTATGGTAGAGAGGCATAATGGAAAAAATGTAAAAATAGGATACCAGAAGCTAATCATTAATGGTGAAATATGGACATGGAATAACAACCAACAACAACTCATAAAAGAGAAAAATATACAACCAAAAAACTAGCAATACAACGAAAGCAGACTGAAATAACGGAGATGACATGGCAAAGTACAGGTACACGAAATAGACAAAATGTACAGATTATTAATGAAAAGCAGCCCATAAAAGAACATATATTAGTAGGAACATGGAATGTAAGAGGAACATACGAAGAAGGAAAACTGAAACACCTAGTAGATGAATGTAAAAAATATAAATTCGAAATAGTAGCACTACAAGAAACGAAACAACTAGGCCAAAACTCAATGGAAATAAATGACTATTTATTTTTCAATAGCGGAGGCGAAAATAGAATGTTAGGCACAGGATTTGTAGTAAACAAAAAGCTGAAAGATCTAATCGTTGACTTTAAACCAATTTCAGAGAGAATATGCATACTAAGAATAAGAGGAAAATACCAAAAAATAACATTTATAAACATACATGCACCGACTGAAGAGAAAAACATAGAGATAAAGGAAGACTTCTACAGTCAAATAGATACAGTATTCGAAAATATTCCCAAATACGATATAAAAATAGTACTAGGTGATGCTAATGCCAAAATAGGAAAAGAAGAAATATACACACCCACCATAGGAAAATATAGTCTGCATGAAACAACGAATGAAAATGGTCACCTCTTAATAGATTTTGCAAAAGAAAAAAACATGATCGTTATGAGCACGTACTTTCAACACAAAAGAATATATCAAGGAACATGGAGATCACCAGATGGAAAAACCATAAATCAAATAGATCATGTGCTCATCGAAAAAGACATGGAAAAATGTATAAAGAACATAAGAACATATAGAGGACCGGATGCAGACACAGATCACTTTATAGTCGGAATACAACTTAAACAGGTTATACCAGTTCTTAGAAATCAACAGAAAAAAAGGTACAAAGTAACTAAACCTATTAGACTACTGTCAGAAGAAGAACAAAGTAAATATGAAAGACTAGTCACTAGAGAACTGGAAAATATTGCAGAAAATGAAAACATCGAACAAAAATGGACGCAAATAAAAGTATGTATGACCAAAGCAGCGCAAGTCAGTAATAGAAATATAAAAGATGGATTCAAAGAATGGTTTGATGAAGAATGTAAAATAGAACTGGATGAAAGAAATAAGTTAAGACTCAAAATGATGCAAGTGAAAACACCAGAGATGGAGATACAATACAACGAACAAAGAAAACGAACTAAAAGAATCATAAGAGTAAAGAAAAGAAAGTACAACGAAGATAAATTGAAATGCATAGAAGAAAACTATAAAAATGGAGAAGTCAGGAACTTATATCAAGGAGTAAAAAATGAGAAAAAGGGGTTCCAAAGAAAACCTGTACACTACAAAAGCAAAAATGGAAGGAATTTAGTAAGCGACGAAGAAATACTGAGCAGATGGAGAGAATACTTCGAAGAGCTTCTAAATGAAATTCCCACAACAGAATATGCAGAAGAAGAAGAAGAAGGACCGAATGAAAATATTGATCAAGAAGAAATGCAGGAAAGACCGCCTAATGAAAAAGAAATAAAAGAAATAATAGAAAAACTAAAGAAAAACAAGAGCCCAGGTAAGGATGAAATAACAGCTGAAATGTTTAAATATGGAGGACCAGTACTAATTAAGCATTTGGAAAAGCTGATAAAAGAAATTTGGGAACAAGAACACATACCAAAAGAATGGACTGAAGCCACACTGTGTCCAATTCACAAAAAAGGCGACAAAAGTTTATGCCATAATTACAGGGGAGTAGCCCTACTAAACGTTGCATATAAAATACTTGCAGTACATATAAAAGACAAGATAACACAAAAGATAGATAATGACATAGGAGAATATCAATGTGGATTCAGAAGAGGACGCAGCACGGTGGATCAAATTTTCCTGCTGCGTGAGATACAAGCGGAAAGCTACGAATACGGAAAATCTACAATGGCCCTATTCATTGACTTTAAACAAGCTTTTGACAGAGTTAAGCGAAAAGAAATATACAAAGCACTATGTGAAATTGGAATTAGTAAAAAATTAATAAAGATGGTAAAAGTTACACTCAGAGAAACAGAGAACAGGGTTAAAATAAATGGAAAGGAAACAGATAAGTTTAGGGTCGGTGAAGGGGTACGACAAGGAGACCCACTGTCATCACTGTTGTTTAGTATCCTTCTTGAAATAGTCATCAGAGAAGCCGAAATTAACAGGACAGGACTTGTATACCAACGAAAACACCAATGCTTGGCATTCGCTGATGACATAGTAATGATAGCCAGAAGCAAACAAGAATTACAAGAAATACTAAAAAGACTAGAGGCGATAGGAAGAAAGAAAGGGATATACATAAACGAAGAAAAGACTAAATATATGGAATGGACAAAACGAGAATACACACAAGGACAATACCTGACAATAAACACAGAGGCAAAAATATATAAATTCGAGGAAGTAGAGAGATTCCAATATCTAGGAGCGACATTCACTAGGAGACCAAATATAAAAGAAGAAATCCAAGCGAGAATTATGGCTGGTAATCGTTGTATCTTTGCTCTAAACAACTTATTGAGAAATAAGAACATATCTAGAGGGGCTAAGATAAGAATATACAAGACAGTGATAAGACCTATAGTCTTGTATGCCAGTGAAACATGGACGATGAACAAATCCGAGCAAGTCATGCTTAAAGTATGGGAAAGAAAAGTCCTAAGAAAAATATTTGGCGGAAAGATATGGAATGGAATGTGGATAAGAAGACCAAATGTGGAATTGGAGAGGATGTATGGTGAACCAAACATAGTAGGGATCGTAAAATCACAAAGACTGAGATGGTTGGGACATATCCAAAGGATGCCAAACACGAGACTTCCCAAAAAAATACTAACGGGAGGAATAGGAGGAAAGAAGAAGAAAGGTAGACCGAAAACCAGATGGAAGAAAGATGTTGAAAAAGACATAGAAGAACTGAAAATCACAAATTGGAAAAATAAAGCAGCAAATAGGAGAGATTGGAAAGGAATAGTAAACCAAGCCATGGGCCTTCTAGGCCTGGAGAGCTAAACTATATATATATATATATATATATATATATATATATATATATATATATATTGCGATTAATTTGTAGAAAAAAATACCTAATTTACGAAGCGGCCAAGAAGAAGTTAGAACTATAGACAAACATTGCTAACCAGATACAGGGCCGGCTTAATAATTAATAATAATAAATTAACAATTAATAAATAAACAAATCTGTTTTTGCATGTTTTAGTATTTTGGCATTTCTTCTCTTCATTTAATTAGGTATTTTACTAGTACATGAAGAGGAGTAGGAACGAGCATAACTCGTCACAAGAAGAGCAGGAATTTCTCAGAGAAAGCAAATTAGTAGCCAGATCACCTCAACATAAAGAAAAGGTAAAACAGCCAGAACCCAGCATGGATGAAATCAAACAAATGCTGCGCGATCTTAAAAAAGACTTACATGAGGATATGGCACAAATAAAGAGAGAAATTCAAAATGACATCAGGGAAATGAGAGAGGACATAAAGGACACCAAAAAAGAGCTGCAGAAGAACCGAGAGGAAATGAAAAGCATGGCGAAGGAAATCACCCAAATGAAGGAAGAATGGACGAGAGAAAAAGAAGAACTACATAACAAAATAAAGGAAGTGGAGGACAAGATGGAAAGGATGGAAAAACAAAAAATTCGAAACAACTTAACAATAACTGGACTTCCAACGAATACCGATAATGAAGATACACTCGAAGAAGCTTTGGAAAAAATGTTTCAGACAGAACTCCTTTTGAAAACAAAGATACGTAGAGCGCAGAAGATAGGACAAGATAGATGCATAGTCGAAATGGTAGAATGGAATGACAAAATAAAGATACTCCAAGGAAAAGCAAAGCTAAAGGGAAAAGACATTTTCATAGACTCGGAACTTACAAGAAATGAACAAAAAATCCAGAAAAATATAAGAGATATAGCCAGAGAAGAAAAGAAAAAAGGTGCTATCGTAAAAGTGGGTTATCAGAAATTAGAAGTGAACGGGAAGAAAATGAAGTGGGATCATAGATCCCAGAAACTCACAGAGGCAAACAAGTTAAAAAACTAAAGGCCGAAACGAAACCCAGAACTATGATGACGATTAGGCAAAGAAATTGGAAAAACGAGGAAGAAAATGAATTATCAGATATAATGCAAAAAACATACAAAAATAAAACAGATTATTGGCAAAATGAAGAGGACAATCAGGAAACAGAAGAAGAAACGGACTCTCGGGTGCAGAGAGCTGATTACTCACTCACCTTAAACTCTAAAATCAATGAAACTGAAGCGAAGCAAAACAAACCCAATAATACCTTTTATCTCAAAAAACGTTACAGAATCGGAGCTTGGAACGTCAGGAAAATGTATGAAGCGTCAAGACTAGCGCAAGTAGTAAAAGAAATGGAAGAATTAAGGATACACATTATGGGGCTATCTGAAATAAGATGGCCTGGGCAAGGAGAGACAACAATATCAAACGGAGGAGTGCTGTTACACTCAGGAAACGATATAAAAGAAGACAGGAGGAATGGAGTTGGGATCCTTCTAAGTAAAGAGGCAAAAAGAGGGCTAATAAAATGGCATCCTATATCAGACAGACTAATAGTAGCACAATTCAATTCTCAAATAAGAAAGATAACCATTATTCAATGTTACGCACCGACAGAGGTAAGCGCAGAAGATGAGAAAGAAAATTTCTAGCAACAATTAACAGATACTATCGGAAAGGTGAACAAAGGAGATATACTAGTAGTCATGGGAGATCTGAACGCGAAAGTTGGCAAAGACAACAAGGGAGTGGAAACATGCATGGGAACACATGGACTAGGGAATAGAAACAACAATGGAGAGAAACTCATAGAACTTAGCCTAGAAAACAATCTTGTCATTGGAGGAACGATTTTTCCACACAAAGACTGCCACAAAATAACCTGGATATCACCAGATAATAAAACGCAAAATCAAATAGACCACATTTTGATTAATAAAAAATGGATAAGTAGCCTTCTAGATGTACGAAATAAAAGAGCAGCAGATGTAGGAAGTGATCACCACCTACTAATAGCAGAAATAAAAGTAAAAATTAAAGCAAAACGTGGGAGTAAACAATATAACAAACGAAGAAGATACAATATACAACGACTGAAAGACAGTGAAACCCAAAAAATGTGGAGTAACAAAATAAAGTTGAACACAGAAACTGTAAACAACACACAGACAAATATAGCAAACAAATGGGAGATGATCAAAGAGGCTGTACACCAAACCACACAAGAAGTGTTGGGCTACAACGAAGAAAGGAAATCAGAGTGGCTAAGTGATAACACATGGCAACTGATAAAAAAGAGGAAAGACTTAAAAGCCGAACTAAATAGAATACAAAAATTAGAAGATAGAATCAGAATAACCCAAGATTATGCAGATACAAATAAACAAGTAAAAAAGAGCGCTAGAAATGACAAAAGAAAATGGACAGAGAAGATGGCGCGCTTAGCAGAAGAGGCAGCCGAAACAAATAATCAGAGAGAGCTATATAGAACCACTAAACGTCTTGCAAACAAGAACTTCAACAGTGACAAACCACTAAAAGATAAACAAGGACAACTGCTTACAACAACTGAAGAGCAAACACGAAGATGGCATGAGTCCTATAGCGAGCTTATGACAGAAGAAGAAAATGAGCCGCCGTTCCAAGAGGGTAACGACGCGTAGAGCCAAATGAAAATTATCTAAGGATAAACGAGGAAATTCCAACGAAAAAAGAAATAGCTGAAGCAATCCGGCACCTGAGGAACAACAAAGCAGCGGGAATGGACGATATCCCAGCAGAACTGTGGAAAGCGGACACTGAGAGAACCGTGGACCTAATAGCAACATTATTAGCAGATGTATGGACTGAAGAAATCCTACCTAAGGAATGGAATAATGGAATTATAGTCAAGCTTCCAAAAAAAGGGGACGTACAGCTATGCGAAAACTGGAGAGGAATAACGCTGTTATGTTCCATAAATAAAATATTAGCATTTATTGTTCATCAAAGAATCAACAATATAATAGACAAAACTCTCAGAAAAGAACAAGCGGGTTTCAGAAGGGGAAGATCCTGTATAGACCAAATCTCGACGGCAAGAATCATCATAGACGAAACTATAGAGAAGAACGCAGCCTTGATAATGGCCTTTATAGACTTTGCTAAAGCCTTCGACAGCATAAAACATACAGCCCTGTGGAAAATCTTAAGACTAAATAGATTACCTCCAAAGATCATTGGAATAATCAAAATGATGTATCAGCAAACAACATGTCAGGTATTGCATAAAGGGCAAATGACAGATAAAATACCAATTGAAGTAGGTTTAAAACAAGGTTGCATACTGTCACCTTTGCTCTTCAATATATGTCTTAATCATATACTGGAAAAAAACAATTGAAAGAAAAAATGGGATCCCTTGGAACTACCTTCAGAACAAGAAACTAGCAGATATGGAATACGCAGATGATATCTGTTTCGTAGCGAACACAATAGATGATATGAAGAACATGTTAAGGAAGCTAGAGGAGAAATCGGCAGAAGTGGGTCTTAAAATCAACACGAACAAGACAGTAGAGATGAGAATAGGAGTAACTAACTGTGACAAACTATACATCAACCAACAAGAAATAAAACAGGTTCAAGAATTTTGCTACCTAGGCAGTATAATCAGTGCAAAAGGTGGAGCTCAAGCAGATATTAAACAGAGAATACGAAAAGCACAACAAGCCTTTGGAACCCTCGCAAATATATGGAGATCAACACAGATCAGCCAAAATACTAAAATAAGGCTATTTAATAGTAACGTGAAAACTGTGCTACTTTATGAGAGTGAAACATGGGCAATAACTGACGGAAATGTAAATAAAATCCAAGTTTTTGTAAATAGATGTCTACGTAAAATTCTAAAGGTATACTGGCCCAATATCATAACAAATGTAGCACTATGGAAAAAAACCAAACAAGAACCCATCAGAACAACAATAAAGAGGAAAAGATGGAACTGGCTGGGACACACACTGAGGAAAGAAAATGCAGACATAACAAAACAGGCACTCAAATGGAATGCAGTAGGACGAAGAAGCAGAGGACGCCCGACCAAAACATGGAGGAGTACCGTTGAAGAAGACCACAAAAGTATGAAGAAAACCTGGGGAGAAATAGCAACCATGGCCAGAAATAGAGGAGAATGGAGAAGCTTCGTGGATGCCCTATGCTCCTTCACGGAGTAACAGGATTGGATATATATATATATATATATATATATATATATATATATATATATATATATATATATATATATATATAAACCCCCCCAAACTTTTGTGTACGTTCCAATTTAATTATTATTGTAGTACCATTAGTTAAACGCAGTGTTTTTAAGAATTTTTTGCCTCTTAGTACTTTTTCGAAAAGTCAGTTTTTATCGAAATATTTTGAATATTTGTCAAATCCACCACATATTTGTATATGGTTAAGTACGATTATGGAGACTTGGTAATATGAAAATTTATTTATGATTTACATTTTTAGGTATATTTTGAACATTATTAAAAAAGAAACCACAGCTCGATAAAAAGTGCCTTCTGGAAAAAATACAAAGAGGCAAAAAAGTTTTAAAAACACTGTGTTTAACTAATGGTATCGCAGTAATAGTTTAATTGGAACGTACACAAACATTTGGGGGTTTAAAGGAACAGAATCCCCATACAATTTTTATGTAAACATATTAAAAAAGAAGCCACAACTCGATAAAAACGGATTTATCGAAAAAATACTAACAGCCAAAAAAGTTTTAAAAATATTAAATTTAACTAATGGTACCACAATAATAATTTAATTGGAACGTACACAAAAGTTCGGGGGTTTAAGGGAACAAAACCGCCATAAAATTTTTGTGGGATGCACAAATTTCACTATAACTTTTCTTTAAGATGTTCCTGCCATAAGAATGCCAGATGTCCCTTTTCGATAAAAAATCTCTAATAGTTTTCGATATATTCGAAAAAATCGATTTTCATTTTGTAACTTCAAAGGGCTGTAACTTTTTTTATGTGCATATTAGTACTAAGGTAAGTTAGGTTCATTCGAACTATTTTTGGTCTCAGAATATGCGATTTAATTTATGACCTGTATTTTTGTTACACCCTGTATATTTAACGTGCCATTTTATAAACAACGACTGGTAAATCAAAAGGACTGTTTTGAAAACAAAAGTATTAGATAGTAATAACATATCAGAAAATATAGCAGATTATCTAAGAAGGATGAATAGATGAATACAAAATGTCTGATAAAGTATCAGGTATTATAACAGATAATGCGGCTAATATGATAAAAGCGTGTGATCTTTTACGAAAAAAACATTTACCATGCTTTTCACATACGCTGAATCTGGTTGTCCAAGATAACCTAAAGAAGCCAAATACAGATGTTTTAAAAAAATGCAAAGAAGTTGTTACTTTTTTTAAGTCTAGCTCTATTGCATATAAAAAATATATAGAAGAGCAAAAACAGCTTTGGAAGTGAACAAAAAATGAGGGAAAAACACCATATAAATTCTTACAAGAGGTTCCCACAAGATAAAACAGTGTTTATTATATGATAAAACGAATACTACTAATAACAGATGCTGTAAATAAAACATTACTAAAGCTCCTGGTCCCTTTTCTGTTGATGAGCTTAGCGTGATTTGGAGAAAGTCGTTTATATTTTTGAGGATGCTACAGAAAAAGTGTCAGGTGAAAAGTATACATCTGTGTCACTAATAGTTCCTCTAGCATTCGGTATATACAATTATTTAACATATTTACAATTGAACACAGAAATTGTAAAACAATTTTGTTCTGGTGTAATTGATTCTGTAAGTCCAGCCGCACACCAAAGAAACATGAAACGAAAAACATGAAACATGAAACGAAAAACATGTTTCATGAAACTAAAACATCATGCTCATGACACATTTTTATTTTCGGAGAGTTTCATAAATGGCCGGACGTATATTTATTTAGCAGTGGTTTATTTCCATGAAACGTAATTTACGTTTCAGGTTTCTTTGATGTGCGGTCGGGCTTAGAAAGCGGTTATTTAACTTCGAAATAAGATCAATTCTCAGAATTACCGCTGTATTAGACCCCAGGTTTAAAAAAGATGGCTTTAGTTAGAACCACTGATAATGCCAATCAAGCAGCCAATATGTTGGAAGAGGAAATGGCAGCCATTATTTCAGGGAACAGAAAAAATACTCAGGAAGAAAATGTCCCAAATAATAGTTCCTCATCAACAGTAACTAATTCGAGTCCAATGACCGCTACCATCCACTAAATTCTACCACGTGGAGTCAACACGGCGCTACCGCTTGAACATTCTGGACATAGTTGCGACGTACTGGACAGCCAGATCAGCAATTATAAAATTATAAAACACCATGTAAAAATCAATATTTTTCAGTCTGATTAAAATCTCTAAGGGCCGGTTGTTCGAACGCTAATCAACAATGATCACTATCAAATATTTAATTACTGTCACCAACTGTCAATGCCAACTTTGATTGGGTTGCTGAAAACATAATTGATTATAATTATGAGATTACTTAATTAACATAACAATTATTAACATAATTAATTAACTAATTTCATAATTGTAATCCATAAATATGTTTTCAGCAACCCAAACGAAGTTGAAATTGACAGTTGGTGACAGTAATTAAATATTTGATAATGATCATTTTTGATTACCGTTCGAACAACCGGCCCTAAATAAAGTCTGATTTAAGTGTTAAAATAAAGTCTGATTTTAAATTATTGTGTTGTTACTAAAATCTTTGTAAGTCGAAAATAAAACTTTAAACTTGTGAGTTCAGTTTTTAAAAAAGTGTTTTCCCAAGAACATTCATAATTGGCGCAGAGTTAGTACAGAAGTGGAAGAGTCTTTATAGATCCTCGTCGCTTTTAAGTGTTTGTCCACTGTTCCAAGAACCAGTCCCAGGGAAACCGTCTGCAGAATTCAACCGAGGGAATTAGCAGTTAGAAATAGAAGTTAGAAGTCTTCAGGAGCAAAGGAATGCACATCGACATCGTGTTTATCCTGTAAGAGATTTTTATTATTACTTAGGATTAAGAAGATTAAATTTTTGAAAGAAATATTATTAAATCAGACTCCTGAGTCCTTAGATTGAATCAGGGCTAGATTAGAAGATAAATTAAACAAAGATTTGAATAGATTAACAGAAAGATTGAAATCATTTAAAAATATCTACTCTAAGTCCTTAGATTGACTTTAGAGCCAGATTTAGAAACTTATTTAAAAACAATTGAATAGCTTAATGAATACTACATATTAATAAACATAGAGATTAATAGATAGAAAATAAGTAGATTAAGACTGATATATTCATATATTGACTATTGAAAATTGACTATATATTGAATTTTTTTTAAATATGGCAGTTCCACAATTTAGCATAAAAAATTTATGCATTCTTCCAAATTTTGATGGAAATCCAAATGAATTTATTAAAGTTTCTACAATTCTTATAAACCATTATTACGATAAACTTAATGCAGCTAATATCCCAAATAAATTTTTGCTTCATGGGATTATAAATAAATTAACATAACTAATGAAGGAATACGAATAAAGGTTCGATTGGGGAAGAACTTTTATGCACTACAATGTGTTATAATGCCGAACATGATGCATGATATGATCGTAGGAGTGGATGAATTGTCAGAAAAACATGTGGTGATAGATTTCAAAAATAACACGATGAAAATCACAGAGGGAAAAGAAGAAGAACAGGACATTCTGGAAATGGACAAGGAACATGAGAAACGGAAAAAGGATACGGTAGACAAAAACAAACGGTGGAAATGAATTTTGCAATGAAGCAAGGACAGAAAAGAAAGAGGAGAAAGCAGCAGAAGATAAGTAAAGACAATGAAGCCTGGGATTCCTCGAAAAAAACAGATGAGCCCAGAAGAAGAAAAAAGATTGACACAAGAAAATGAAGCTTGGGATTCCTCAAAAGAAGAGATGAGCCCAGAAGAAGAAGAGATCAGAATAGAAAAAGAAGGCGAAAGAGATACCATTGAAACTGTGGCATTTGAAGAAGAAGTATGCAAAATGGAGGAGGCAGAATACAAAATAAACCTGTGTAAAGAATCGGAAGAAAAAGAAATAAAATTGATATGTGGAGAAGAAAAGGAGAAGGAACTGCGTGAAATATTGAGGGAGTATGAAAATTTAATAAATGAAGAAAACAGAGTAGCCAAAAAGTATGAACATTCATTTGAGGTTAAAGGAAATTTTCAATCGAAACCTTACCCCATCCCCATATAAGTACCGACAGGAGGGGAAAGGAGAAATCAATAAAATGTTAGAAGATCAAATCATAGAGAGATGTGACTCGCCGTATATCAACCCCATCGTGATTGTGAAAAAAAGCAGTGGAGAATTAAGGCTATGTTTGGATGCCCGGAATATAAATCAACACACGGTATCTCAATATGAATCACCTCTCAACATCGAGGCTATTTTTGGGAGAATTACAGGTTCACATATTTTTTCTAAAATTGACTTAAAACATAGTTTTTGGTTGATATCTTTAGCAGAAAAATGTAGAAACTACACCGCTTTTTCGATCGATGGTATTGTGTACCGATTTAAGGTAGTGCCTTTTAGGTTACAAAGCGCTTGTGCAGCGCTGGTAAGACCTCTCCATACAATATTAAACAGGTATGAAGATTTTATAGTACACTACATCGACGACTTACTAATTTTTTCACCAGATACATCGAGTCATTTGAAACACATAAAAATTATCTTAGAAGAGTTGGACAAGGCCGGATTAAAATTGAATATTGAAAAATGTAAATTTTTTCAAAAAGAAGTGACATATTTGGGTTTTAAATTGGAAACAAAAACAGTTAGTTTAGCCGCGGACCGGGTAAAACTCATAGATGAATACCCAAGGCCAACGAATTTGAAAACATTGAGAGGTTTTCTTGGTACGATCAACTATTTCAAAAAACTAATTCCTAATTTGAGCCAGAAGGAGATTCCATTGATAAAATTACTGAAGAAAGGTGTTAAATGGAATTGGAAAGAAGAACAAGAGAAAGCTTTCCAAGTATTAAAAGAAGAATTTCCGAAAGGAACTAAAATATATCATCCCATGTACAATTTACCTTTCATATTACGAACTGATGCGTCCATACAAAAATTCGCGGGAGTTTTGTCGCAGATACAAAACAACCAAGAAGTGCCAATTTCTTTTATTTCCTGGGTGACAAAAACACACGAAAGAAAATACAGTGTGACTGAATTAGAGTTTGCTAGCGTACTTTTTTGTGTAAATAAGTTAAGGCTTTATCTATTAGGAGCAAAATTCACAATCGAAACAGATCATGCAGCTTTGGTGCCTATCATGAAAAATCGACTGGTTAACAATCGTATACATCGACGCATTTTGTTACTACAGGAGTATGATTTTGAGTTTCGATACATAAAAGGAAAAGACAACATTATAGCCGACGCTCTCACACGGGATGAAGACACTGGAAAAAAGGAAGCAATTGTTTTTCAGGTGGGACTAAATATCTTGACACAAGAGAAAGGTGTATTTTCGTTAAACGAAATAAGAATAAATCAAGAAGATCTGGAGGAAAAAGAAAAAAGAAGAGCGGAGAGGGAAAATGACATTTTCTTCAAAAGAATCGATGGAAAGGAACTATATTTGGTAACACAGACATTGGCAGAGAGGATAATACAAAAATTACACGATGACAATGGACATATCGGTAGCAGAAAGGTTTGGCTGGTTTTTCGAGAAAACTATATCTGCCGAAAAGATTACCGGATCGCCAAAGAAGTGACCCAAAAATGCGAAATATGTCAAAAATATAAAGGCAGAAATTACAGAAATGAAAATATTGCTAAAAATATGGTATCCCGTCAAAAATTGGATATTGTAGCAATAGATATGTTAAGTGATCTGATAATGACCACGCAAAGGAACAAACATATTTTGGTGATGGTCGATATATTTTCAAAATACGTAAAGTTATACAGTTGCCGTACGACAAAGGGGGAAGAAATAATGAGAAAGATTGACAATTTTATAGCCACAGTAGGAACACCAAGAAGAATTCTCTTAGACAATGCGACGTATTTCCGGAGTGAGCGTTTCAAGGGACAGCTTCAAGACAGGGGAATAGGGACAAATTTTGTCAGTATCCGACATCCTCAAAGTAATCCTTCAGGGCGTTTTATACAGGAGACTACGAAATTCCTTCGCATTGCTGCAAATGGACAACATCGGCGATGGGATAGGAAAGTGGCAGAAATAGAAAACTACTTAAACACCATTCCAAGTACGGTGACAAGAGACTCCGGAATATATCATGAAAGGTGTTATGCCAGTACGGCCATGGGAAGAACCTGAGCAGAGGGAATACCAACTAGTTTTGGAAACTGTGCAGAGGAGGCTGCAGCGCAGTAATGAGAAATATCTCCAAAGACAAAATCATAATAGGAGACGACGACCAGTGACTTTTCAGAAGGGAGAAAAGGTGCTTGTAGGGGCATTACGAGTATCAAATCTCACTGGGGACGTTTGCGCAAAACTAATGCCTATTTTCGAGGGTCCATACATGGTGCACAATGAAAATGGAATAAACAGTTATGTTCTGAGGCATGTGGAATCAGAAAAGATACGAGGAGTTTACAATATCCATGATGTGTACAAATACCACGAATAAAGACAAATGCATTAAATTTAAGGTAGGATAAGAGAATTAGGTTAGGATAACATGATAACAAGAGAAAAGTTTGTTGTCGAGAGAAAATAATTTTTTTGTTGCACTTATTAAAAATGATTTTATCTCAAAACAAGGCGGGGATGTTATTGTGTTTCAATTTATCAATCAAAGATACAATAAAAATTTTAATTTTTTTAATACAACGCGAGCACATAAATTTGATATATTATATATATATATATATATATATATATATATATATATATATATATATATATAATTAGGGAATTAAAACTTGAGACTGTCATTGTCGGATTTGCCGTAGACTTACGCACCTTCTATGTCTAGGTCTCGAATGTTGTTTTTTGATTAGAATGTGTCTAAAGATATTCAACCTCTTGTCTTTACCGACGAGCCCAGAGAGGTTGAAGAGGGCGAAACACATTTCTAAGAACTGGTGTTTGGATCTTTGATTCTATTCGAAAAATTTTTCCCAGCCCGAAATGGTGGATGTGTGAATTGTTCGTAAGGGGATTTTTCCACATTCTCTATTTCATCTATTTGATATATATATATATATATATATATATATATATATATATATATATATATATATATATAACCGGTTCTATAGCGTTCTACGCCTTCCGGTACCCAATCGCCAAGCCTGTCGATCTAGCCAGTCATTTTCTTGAAGATTTCTTTCTGACATGGCTTTTGTAATTCCTTGTTTCCAGGAGGTCGGTGGCCTTCCTCTTTTCCGTTTTTCTGGTCTTTCTGGTTTTTCTTTTCATAAATTTGATACACCCTGTATATTGATTTGTAAATATTTATTAGAAGTTAGCTTTCAACGCAAAGTGGTTTCTCCTTAATGAATTTTTCCATGAAGAATATTAAAAAATTTTTGTAAATCAAAGTGAAGTGAAAGTTATTTAGGATTAGTATTTTAAACCGATTGTTTATTATGGGAAATATAGAAGCCATAGGTAATTAGTTCTTAGAAAATTAAGGTAAAGAAAGTTTGGAATTTTAAACTTTTTGTTTAACCCCGAGTAAATTTTGTAGAATTTCCCGAAAGTAATTAGTATGATGTAGAAATATTTTTGAAAGTATGAGTGGGTGTTTCGAATGAAAAAAAGAATGGGAAAGAAGAAATGTCTCTGATTGGTTTAGGCAATTTGGAATGGGAAGGAGAGAAGTTTGAATTTTCAGATAGTTTTGGAAAAAGGGATTATTGTGGACCGGCAGCCGAGAGGAGCAGTCAAAAGTTTTCGTGAGTAGTTCAGAAGCAAGTACTAGTGGTTGTGTTTGATAAGTGAGAGTAGCTGAAAAGTGGAACGGGAGACAAATCAAATCGAGAAGAAATACCTCTTTGATTCTGTAAAGTCCAAGAGAGTAAGTTACAAGAATTATCGTTATTAAAGTTATTTGCGACACCAAGTAAAAAGATACTTGGGTCTCAGGAGATTATTGTTGAGAGAAAGAGAGTAGAGAGATTTGGAGTTTATTGAACGAGTTCTGGTCAAAGGAAGCTGGCTTGTGTTTTGGAGAAATAGTTGCTGGTATCCTGCTGGATTGTTTACTGAGAACGGAGAGGGCTTTGATTGGTAGCCTAACACAATCAACAAGGACGAGCTGTTTGGGTCAAGAGGAGACATCATTGTGTGTGAATCAAAAGGTAAGTCAATAACCTATGTGATAGATTTTTTTTAAAATCAGAAGTTAATTTTTTTACGTAAAAGCATATGAATTTAAGATTCCAACATTTCAAAAATTTAATAGGAAGTATAAAGTAATTTTGCGAATACCAAATTTGTTTGTTTAGCTGGGTTTATTAATGGTATCAAGAACAAAGTGATAAATATTTGTTTGAATTAGATTAATTTATATGGTAAAGTTTCTTTTGGACAGTTATGCCAACGGAATTTAATTGATAAATTTACAGAACATTGCTTTTAATAATAAAGGTAATTGTATCTTTTTATTTATGATTTTTCTTTTTATTTCCTTTTCCTATTTTATCCCGATAAGGATCAACTAAGAGATGCTGAAACCACGAGAGAAGATGAGTATAACATAAGATAATCTAGACATTTTTTTATATTATAAAAAGGCACCCTGAGATTCTTTCTTAATTTTTATGTATGATTTGCGTTAATTAAATAATTGATCAAGTAAATAATAATTAATATAAAAGTAATAAGAAGCAGATCATAACAAATACCTATTCATGAAAAGTTCTTTAAATTGTCCGATTTTGGAAATATCCTTGATATAAAAGAGGTAAGTCTGCAAAACATGTATTTTTGAGTCCTTTAACACGCGCTCCCTTCCCTTTGATTTTATCTAACATATTTTATTTTTCTTATATTACTTTTCTTTTCCACGTATAATGATTTAGACAAGACGAAACCGCTGGCTTCGTTGGAAAAAATATTTCCATGAGATTTTTTGCATAATCATAAAGTGGTTCCAATTTGTTTAGACAATTTTTTTAAAAAAATTGCAAGAATCAATATTTTTGACACAGAAATATTTTTTTAGATGTTCTGGACCATTCTGAACAAAAAAGGTCTCTTATAATTTTTCTCTAATCTCTCGTTGATCGTTTTCGAGTTATAAGCAATTTAAAATTTAAAAAACGCGAAAATGGCTGTTTTCAAGACTTAATAACTCAGTTAAAAATTATTATTATGAAAGTCAGCAAGTGACTAAATCAAAGTTAAAAGTCCCACCTACATGATCCTGAAGAAATTTGTGTCATTACTTTATTACTAAGCTGTAATTTTTAATTATTATCAATGAGCGGTAAGATCGTATTGAGGCGGCCGTCAATGGGAGTGCGAGTAAGATGCACCATTGGACTGCCGGAATGGCATCTCTTTCGCACTCACCATTGACGGCTGTCGACACCATACAGCAAGACCGAGAACACGCACTTCGGAGAAAGAATTCTGTTTTGTGTTTCAGTAGTCGATACAGCAATTAAGTGTATGGTGGCTCCTGCCTTCTGTGCCACCCTGGATACTTAGGGGTGGTTACCCCGAAGATGAGGGTTGATGTAGTAAATATAGTTCGTTGTTAAGTCATTTATTTACACGTTAACTATATCACAGAAAATAACTGGTGGTATATTATTTACTTGAAATCGATGTTACCCCGTCGAATCTCAACTCCTAATTGATTTATCTGTTCTCGTAAAAATATAATTAAAGTCGGTTATTGTTTATTTACTGTTTTGGTAAGCCGAGGTGACCGTGATTTAAAGTGCTGACTGTTAATAAACACCCACTGAATATTATTGCAACTCGACCTTGTATCAAATACTAGCATGCAAAACTAGGTTACTCGTATTTATTAAACAAACATTACCACGGGCATTTAATTATTAAAAGGTTTATTTGTAATATGATGTTTATTGAGATGCTGTGTATCCCAAATCATCTTCCCCTTCCCCCGAAAATTTTCTGACTACGGAAAAGGAAGAAAATTTTTCTAATAGTACCACTAATTACTTGCTGCGTTTTACGAAGTACAATATATACATTTTTCCTATAAATACTAATTAGATACAAAAAATAAAAGTGAAAATGTTCGTTATCTAGACTGTTCCCGTTTCACTTGTCACTCACGGTGTTCTCGGATTGTAAGCATATAGTCTATTCTTATGTATTTCCTTGATTTTATTGTTTTCCGATCTGATCTTACAATTAACATTATTTACCTCTGTTATTGTGAAAGGGCCTACATAAAGACTATCAAACTTACCATTCTCTTCCCTTTTTACCAGGACTAGGTCTCCTATTTTAGAATGTTGTGATGTTGCTTTGAGCTTATTCTTTTCTTGTCGCTCTTTTTTGTCTTCATTGCTTTTATTACTTCTAGTGGATTGACCTATCGTATCTATGTACTCTGTGTCCTCTGGTTTCGAAGAAGTGTCCGATATCACGTCTTCTTTGACATGTGTTCTATTCGGTTTGTTAATTTGACATTCATGGCATTGTTTAACGTATTTTCTTATGTCTTTTTCCAAATTTTTCCATCTAAATCTTGCTTTTAGCCTCTTTATTAGTCTATTTTTCCTTAAGTGTCCTCCAAACATCGGGTGATTGTGATATTCTTCTATTAGCCTGTGTTTTTCTTTGTCTTCTTCTATTGTTTCTGGTACTTCACATATGTATATTTCAACATTCTTTAATATTTTGTTTCCTTGTTTAATAAATTCCTCAATTGTGCACACTTTAAAAATCATTCTTTAATATTTTGTTTCCTTGTTTAATAAATTCCTCAATTGTGCACACTTTAAAAATAATATCGTTTACGTATATTTTTACTTTACGTACTGCATTCTCTACCGCCAGCTTATCAAGCTGTGCCAACATTTGGTTTAAATCGAAATGATTGAATCCTGTGGCTATGCTCTTGCTGCACTTTATTTTGTTTTTGACCCTAATGCTCAGCCTTGGTGAGATTAGTTCTGCTCCAAAAGACAAAATTGGTAGTCTATGCGCCTCTAAATTATTTAGTACCTTTCTTACTGTCTGTTTGTGGGCTTCTGGCTGTAGTGCGAGTTCGCTTTCTGCCTTCGTTTGCCTTGCTTCCTTCTTATTTTCTCTTGCTTGAGCTCGTGTTATAGCTAATATATGGGTATTGTCTATGTATAGGTTCTTTAGTTGATGTAATGTTATTCTTGAAAGACTATAGATAGATAGATAGACATTTATTGTTTTTAAAAACTACAGTTTTATAACAATGAGTTTAGTAAGTACAGAATATAACTAACAACTAGTCTAGAACATAAATAACTATTAACAAATTTAAACAAAAGTTAAGCGCTATCACTAACTGAAATGGAGAACTTGGTTTTTTTAATAAACACCAATGAAGGAGAAACTGAAGTACAGAATATAACTAACAACTAGTCTAGAACATAAGTAACTATTAACAAATTTAAACAAAAGTTAATCGCTATTACTAACTGAAATGGAGACTTGTTTTCTTAAATAAACACCAATGAAGGAGAAACTGAAGCTTATTCATTTAAAACAAAAGATCTAAGTTTTATGATATTCCAAATATACATTGAAATTGCTTTCAGAGATATTAGTTACATTATTAAGACAACCAATAAGGTCGGTGCAATTATTAAGGGGGGCCATATTAACCGGTTTCATTGAACTGTAAATGGGACATTCAAACAGTAAATGTTCAAGAGTTTCCAACTTGTTTGTGTTACAAATAGTACAGATTTCAGATGGTCGTATATGATATGTTATACCATTATAGGTAAATTTTAACACATGGCGATTAGATGTTCGAAGTTGCGCCATGGCACGAATGTATTTTATGGGAATTTGAAATTCCAGATATTTCTGTAATGAGGTATCTACGGATAAATGTTTGTAAATAGTTGAGAATGTTGACATGGAGACTGCTTGAATGTCTTCTTGATGAAGTATATCCATATACTTTTTTAACATGCTTTTCTTGTTTTTTAATAGCCAATCAGAGATGTTTTCATCCCAAGAAAATTCATAATCTAATATTTGAAAATATTGCTTAAACTGTGAAACCCAGTTGTATCTGTTCGTATTTATTGAATTATTTGCTGAAGAAATTTGAAGCTGACGCAGAAAACAAATAAGAGGAAGTCTTAAATCATGCATTTGCGATAGCTTGATAAGCCAATTTAAAGTTAGCTTGAAAATAGTAAAAGAAATTTTTACTCTTCCTGTCTCCAACCTAACAGCATAATCAGGTGTATTGATACTGAGATGTAAAAGTTTTTTAAAGAAAGTTATTTGTATTCTTCTCTATTCTATTCTTTAGAGCATCCTCCGCCCGTAGGGCGGAGGATGCTCTAAAGCTGTAGAGAAAGCAAATCCTCTAGGAGAAGGAATACTCCAAAATCAAACCCTGGTCCTCCAGGTCGGGGGTTGAGGCATCGGGTTAACTCCCCGTTACTCGGAAAAATTCAAACTTTAAAAAACCTAGCGAAACGCCTCGGAATCGATTGATTATAAAACGACGACACATGCTACGGAAAAGGATGACGAATATTGGAACTTGGAACGTACAAGGGTTTAAACAAAAAATAAATGAAGTAATACACGAAATAAATAGACTGAACATAGACATCGCAGTGATTACCGAAACAAAACGAAAGGGTCAAGGATCAGAAAATATCGGAGAATATGATTACTTCTACAGCGGGGTACCAAAGGAGAAAAGAGCACAACAAGGTGTAGGTATACTTATACGCAAGAAACTAAGGAGATTCATAACTGCTTGGGAAGCCATCAGCGAAAGGCTCATAAAAATGAATTTAACTATCAAAGGAAAAAAGATTACGATTATTGGAGTATATGCAGTAAACGATGATGCACTGGTGAATATTAAGGACGACTTTTTTGAAAAGCTACATTCAGAAATTGCAAATATCGGCAGATCACGAGAAATTATAATCTTGGGGGACCTAAACAGTAGAACAGGCAAGAAACAGCACAATAAAGTCATAGGCCAATATGGTGAAGAAGCTATAAATGACAATGGTACTAGGCTAATAGCCTTATGCGAACAAAATGATATGAAAATCACAAACGGATTCTTCCAACACCGAGATATCCATAAATATACATGGACACAAAATACCCGAGGGCTGAAATCAATCATAGACTATACAATCATAAGACAAAAGACTAAATTGATTGTACAGGATGTGCGGGTATATAGAGGAGCCACTTGCGGCAGTGACCACCATCTATTAAAAACAAAGCTCACAATAGGAATAGATAGAGCAAGAGATTTAAAAGAAGCTGCAGCGGAAATAGAAAAATTAACAGAAAAGAAATACAACCTAAACAGCTTAGAACAAGAAAGCGTGAGGGATTTATACAGGAGTAGATTAGATAAAAAGTTAGAAACCATGCAATTTACCAGCAATGAAGAGCATTATCATTATATAAAAACATGTCTTCAGGAAGCAGCAACAGAGGCCCTCGGACTCCAAATAAAAAACCACAGAAAAACTCCGTATTGGTGGGACGAAGAAATAGAACAAGAGATTAAAAATAAAAGAGAGAAGTATAAAAAATTTCTGAACACAAGGACCGACGCCGATAAGGTAGAATACAAGAGGGTCCAAGCTAAAGTGCGAAAAATGATATGCCAAAAGAAGAATGAGGCTTGGGAGCAAAAGTGTAACATGATTAACACACATTTAGGAGGACGGAGAAGTACAGAAAGTTGGAAAGTATTAAAATCGCTACGACAGGAAAAGAAAAGAGATATAATATCAGCAATCACACCGGATCAATGGGACGAATATTTTGAAAAACTCCTAAATGAGGACAGAGCGGAATTTTTAAATAACAGTGATACCAGCAATGTAAATATCTTAGCCTCACCATTACGGGTAACAACAAAAGAAGTAGAAGAAGTATGTAAGTTTTTAAAAAATAACAAAGCACCAGGACCAGGGAACATACCAGCTGAACTAATAAAATATGGCACAACAAAATTATATGAAAACCTGGCTAAACTCTTTCAAAGATGCATCAACGGAGCGGAAATCCCAGAAGAATGGAAGACATCATGGATATCCACCATACATAAAAAAGGCAGACGGGATCAATGTGACAACTACAGAGGCATCGCTGTAACGAACTCGATCAGCCGAATATACGGAAAACTGATTAAAAATAAAACCGGAAACGAATATAAAGATATAGAAGCTGAAGAACAGGCAGGATTCAGGGCAGGGAGATCAACGGTTGACCATCTGTTTTGTATTACACAGATTATTGAGAAGAAACTGGCCGTCAACCAGGAGGTGCATCTGTTATATGTGGACTTAAGAAAAGCGTATGATAGCATCCCACAAAACAAATTATGGGAAGCATTAGAGAAAACCAATATAAGCGCAAATTTAATAACAGCGACGAAACAATTGTATACCAAAACTGCATCAAGGGTGAAAGTTGGAAGCAGGCTATCGAGAGGATTCCAAATTAGCAAAGGCCTAAAACAAGGGTGCTGCCTTTCACCGACATTATTTAAGATCTACCTCGAACAAACTCTAAAACTTTGGAAACGCAAATGCAAAAACATGGGATTACCGATCAGCAACAATACAATATACACTTTGTCATTTGCAGACGACCAACTTGTACTAGCGCAAGACTACGATGATATAGAATATATGACAAGGAAATTAATAGAGGAGTACAAAAAAGGTGGTTTGGAAATAAACATAAAGAAGACCGAATATATGTGTATCGGTGGGACACAGCAGGACCTTACACTGGGGAATGGCGAAATTATTAAACATTGCGACGCATATAAATACCTTGGTATGACCATCACACAAGAAGGAAGCGTAGACCGGACGATAGAAGAAAGAAACAACCAGGGAAGAAAAGCAATTACCCTTCTCAATAGCATCCTCTGGGACCAGTCAATATCAAACAACAACAAACATAGAATATACAATACAATTGTTAAGAGTATAATCACTTACAGCAGTGAAGTATGGCAAATAAAAGAAAGATACAAGAGAAAACTTGAAGCAACAGAAATGGATTTCTGGAGGCGCTCAGCAGGAAAATCAAGATTAGAAAGGGTAACCAACAACAGAATTAGGGAAATAATGAATGTGAAACACACAATAGTAGATGACATTAGTACCAAACAGCTTAGATGGTATGGACACGTACAAAGAATGTCCGAAGAACGACTCCCGAAACAAATCCTAACGTGGACCCCTCATGGTAGACGAAAAAGAGGAAGACCCCGCCTGAGTTGGAGAGAAGGCATAAATCGAGAAATGAGAGAAAGAGAATTGGATGAAGACCTTTGGATGGACCGAAGTGAATGGCGACTAGGCATCGGAAGACGTAGGAGAACGTTTTAAAACCGATATATATATATATATATATATATATATATATATATATATATATATATATATATATATATATATATATATATAGTATTCTTTCTAACTGGTCAGCATATCTCATTCCCCAAACGGGCACACAGTTCATAACAAGGCTTTGAACTAGCAAATCGAAAAGTTGCACACGAGATGTCCAAGAATTCATTTTGGTTTTAGCCATTAAACCTATCACGTTACCAATTGCGTGTTTTGCTCTTTCCACTGTTGTATCGGCCATTGCTTTAAAAAGTGATGTTGTGGTTAGGGTGACTCCAAGATATACAAATTTGTTAACAACTTCTATTTTTTCATTCTTATATAGGAACTTAACGCCTTTATTGCCAATTTGACCGCTTCGGGCAAATGGAAGAATTTTGGTTTTGCCAACATTTACAGTTAGCTGGTTTTTGTCACTGTATTTTTCTAGATAACTTAAATTTTTACCGAGTTCAACTTCCGAGTCACAAAGAATGACCAAATCATCAGCATACAATAGCATTATTATTTGATTTTGGCTATCAATGGAGATACCTTGTGATCCTTGACTAATAAAAGACTATCTTGAAAGACTATCTGCATAGTTATTTTTCCCTGTTATGTATTCTATTTCGAAATCGTATTCCTCTAAATCTAATCTGATTCTTGTAAGTTTCGAAGTTGGTTCTTTCATTGCAAATAAATGTGTTAGTGGTTTATGATCCGTTTTTACTCAAAATGTTGGTGCTCCATATAAATAACATTTGAAATGATTAATTCCCCAATGAATCGCTAGTAATTCCTTAACGATTATAGGTTTATTACATTCTCCTTTATTAAAACTCCTTGATGCGTATGCTATAGGTAGGTCTATTCCGTTATAATCTTGACTTAAAATTGCTGAACAACTCTCGTTGGATGCGTCTGTTGTTAGGATGAATTGTTTATTGAAATCTGGATATTTTAGGATCGGAGGCTTCATCAGAGATGATTTAAGCTTATTGAATGCTTTTTCACATTCTTCTGACCAAAAAAATTCTACTCCTTTTCTTGATAATCTGTTGAGTGGTCTGCATATTTCAGCAAAATTTTGAATAAAACGTCTATAATAGTTACAAAATGCTACGAATCTTTTTGTTTCTTCCGCTGTCTTAGGTGTCGGGTATTGTTCAATCGTTGCATATTTTGCTTTGTCTGGTGATACTCCTTCCTGAGAAAGATCATGTCCTAAATATGTTACTTCTCTTCTAAAAAATTGACATTTTCCTGGGTTAAGTTTCAAATTGAATTTTCGACATGTCTCAAATGTCTTTTTCAGGTTGTCTAGGTGATGTTTTTCAGATATTCCTATCACTACTATATCGTCCATGTAAAGAAATGCTTTGTCTGGTGTTAATCCCGAAAATGCTATTGACATCATCCTTGAAAAGCTATTTGGGCTTACATTTAATCCAAAAGGTAATCTGGTAAATTGAAATGCTCCATTTTCTGTGCTAAACGATGTGTATTTTCTCGATGATTTTTCTAATGGTATCTGGTGAAAACCTGACAGTAAGTCTATAACTGAAAACCATTTTGCTCTTCCTAGTTGATCTAGTATCGAGTCTATCCTTGGTAAAGGAAATTTGTCTGTGACTATTTTCTTGTTCAGTTGTCTAAAATCTATGCATAATCTCCATGCTTTATTTCCATCTATCGCCTTTTTCGGTACCAGTACTACTGGGCTGTTGTATTCTGATGTAGACGGTTCTATTATTCCTTGGTCTCTCAGTTTTTGCACTTGCCGGTTTAATTCCTCTGTTTGTGCATGAGGTGTCCTATAGTTTTTAATGTATACCGGAGTTTGGTCTTTAACTCTCAGTTTCTGCTCGTAGAAGTTGTTACATGTTAGCATGTCGTGCCTTAGGGCGAATATATCTGAATAATCTTCACATAAAGATACTAACTTATCGCGTATGTATTCTGGAATGTCTAACTTCAATGTTTCCCGTAATTCCTTTTTCCTATCCTTGCTGTCGTTGATCAGTCTATATATGTTGAATAATTTAATGTCTAATGTTTTGATTTCGTTTGTCTCTACTTTTACTGTTTCGTAGGTTGTGTTCAAAATTTTGATGTACGGATTATTACTTGAAATAATTGCTCTCGCTATGAATATTCCTGGTTGTATTTCTTGTTCTTCCACTATCCTGTCGTTCTTCAGCGTTTGAAAAATTTTTACGATTCTGTAAATTTCACATCTGGGCGGTATTATTATCGCGTCATTATCTATATTATCCAAAATGTTTGTACTAATGTAACAATCGTTGTCCTCTTTAATGTGCATTTTAAGGTTAGCATAGTCTAGTATGCATTGAAAATTTGAAATGAAGTCTCTCCCAATGATTCCGTCGGTTGGAATAGGAAAGCTAGGTTCCACGAATTGAAAGATATGCTCAAATCGAGATCCTTTTACTTCTAGTGTTGTTTCAACTTCTCCCATTGTTTGTAATTCTCCTTTAGTTACTCCTTTTATTTTCGCTTTTGTGTTTGGTTTCACATGTTCCTTCATAAAATCTTGTGAACATTTCAGTATAGAAATATCAGCTCCTGTGTCTATGATAAAGGTATTTGTGTTTTCTAGGATTCCTGTTTTCATTCGTACAAAATTCGTTAGGTTTAAGTCGAAGTTGTAAATATTATATTCCACTTCTGACTGTGTACTTTCCTTGTTTCGTTCATTCAAAACCCCAACTGCTGGTTTTCTGTTTCCTCTTGGCTGTCTTCTAACTCAAGTAGCCTTACGTTTCTGTTTCGTCCTCCTCTCTGGTTTCCTCTGTACGTTTGGTTGTTGAATTGTCTATATCCTCTGTTGGAATAATTCCGTTGGTTTCCTGTTTCTTCTCCTTCGTTCCGTTGTCCGAAGTTATTTCTTCTTCCTCTGTCGTATTTGTTGTGGTATCCTCTTCGGTATTGCTGTTGTCCTCTCCTATTTTCATAATTCGTCCTATAATTGAACACTCTTCCCTGTGTGTTCTCCTCTGTCGTATCAATCGATAAAAATTTAGATACTACTTCCTGCGGTGTTGTGAAATTACCTGCCTCCAGTATTAACTTTGCTCTATCCGTATTAACGTCTCGCTTCATTGTTGCTACAACTGTTTCCGTTGTGCATTTTTTCGCTAGCTCCAATGGCATTCCTTCCGCTATGTATGCTACTTTCAACTGTTCCGCTAATTCCTCTACTTCGGATGCGTACACTGCTGCATCTTTGTTTCCTTGCCTTTTCTTTGTTAACTTGTCTATTATCGTTTTCGGATTGTCACCTCTTAATTCTTTCTTCAGTGCCGCTGCTATAAGTGGGATCGTATCCTCTGTAGTTATCAGATTTCTAGCCTTATTAGTCAATCTTGTTTTTATTAATGTTATTGCTGTTTCTTCATGTCCTTCTGCTATTTTTCCAAGTAACTCTAATGCGTCTAAAAATGGTTGTAATTTCCCTGCGCTTCCATCAAACTCGTTGGGCAATACCTTGCTTGCAATATTCAAAAATTCGTTGATTGTCAGAGCCATGTTTAATATTTTTATCTCTTGTTTTATGTCGCTTTTTCCCTCTTTTATTTCCTCGTCAATTTTTTCCTCTATCTCCTCGTCACTTTTTTCCTCTTCTACTTCTTCGTCGCTTTGTTCTTCCTCTATTTCCTTGTCGATTAGTTGGTGTATTGAACTTGGAACTACTGTCCTTAAGTTTACAGCTTGAAATGAGCGTATAACTTTGTCTCTTATTTTTCCGAAATATTTGTTGCACGCTTCTCTTTGTTTGTCCGATAGCGCTTCCCAATTTTTCTTCGTTAAATGTGTGTATTTGTTATACAATTTAATTAGCTGTGTCGTTACTTCTTCTTGTATATCCTTAGATTTAGGTACTTTCTTCTTCAAGACCCTTCTACTTTGTCTTGTTACTTCTTGCGTAATCTCCTCAACTATTTTGATGAAATCTTCCCAAGTAACTTTGTTGCTACTCATTTATTCATAATTTTCTTATTCCTGTACCCGTAACGAACGCATAAATTTGACAGTCTTACGAGGTATAGTAAATATATATGAAAAATATTATGTCAAAAATAGTAAAAATATAGTAAATTGCCATAAAAATCAGTATATCACTCAATATAAATCACCATTAAAAAGGGGTCTACTGCTTAGCCAATACAAATGTAATAAAAATCAGTAGTCAAATAATAAATGGATAAGAATCAGCAAAGATAAAATATGTTGGTAAATATATAAAAAAATCATAAAAATCAGTATCAAATAAAATGTATCATTACGTCCTATAATAACTAATATCAGGGTTAAAAAAAAATTCTGTATATTTTGATAAATATTGGTATCATAAGGAAATTAAAATAGAATAATTAAGTAAAAATAGGTAAAACTTAAAAGGTAATGTGCGTCTTAAATGATAATTACGTTAATATTACTTTATACTTTATATTTTATATTATACGAATCAGGAAATACCATAAAAATAGATAATATGGACTCACCACTTTTACACGTTTGTGTTCGTATCACCAAAAAGTTCTCGCTGCACGTTCCACAGCATTGTCCCACGATGTTCCATATGGTAGTTCCGTCTCCATTCCATTCCATTCAGCTCCGCGTCGGCCTGATGTCTCCATTATTTCCATCTAGGTACCACACTGTTGTCTAGGGTGGTCGAGGTGCCGGAACATTGACGTTTTTCTCCATTTCTATACTCGTCTACCAGTCCTGTGACGTCTTTCCAGTCTTTCTTCCCTGGTCTTGGATCGCCATATGGTGGCTCCTGCCTTCTGTGCCACCCTGGATACTTAGGGGTGGTTACCCCGAAGATGAGGGTTGATGTACTAAATATAGTTCGTTGTTAAGTCATTTATTTACACGTTAACTATATCACAGAAAATAACTGGTGGTATATTATTTACTTGAAATCGATGTTACCCCGTCGAATCTCAACTCCTAATTGATTTATCTGTTCTCGTAAAAATATAATTAAAGTCGGTTATTGTTTATTTACTGTTTTGGTAAGCCGAGGTGACCGTGATTTAAAGTGCTGACTGTTAATAAACACCCACTGAATATTATTGCAACTCGACCTTGTATCAAATACTAGCATGCAAAACTAGGTTACTCGTATTTATTAAACAAACATTACCACGGGCATTTAATTATTAAAAGGTTTATTTGTAATATGATGTTTATTGAGATGCTGTGTATCCCAATTCAAGTGATATAATCATAAGAACTTCATAGTTATCTTTATAATGCACTAATAGAAACAGTAATCATTTGGTTTCTAAAAGTGTTTTTGTTGCGCAAAAAACGTTGTTAAATGGTAATTATTAGTGATAAAACTTCGAACCTTGTGTCAAAACATTAAATATTTATGTTGTTAGGTGTTGGTAGATATAAAGGTGGGAACCAACGCTCCAAAGGAACGGTAAGTATAATTACAATAAATATTAGAATTTTTACATAATAATACATCAGAAATAAAAAAAAATAGAAAATACAAAAAAGAGATAAAAATATTAAAACCGGTAGGGGCTAATTTTCTAAGGAGATAGTCCGAAATTAGCGTCTTTCGTGGTTTTTTAGTACACTAGTCTTCTTCTTATGCAATCCAGTAACGAATGTTCGCGATCACGTTTGACCATTTTTTTCTATCGCTTGCAGTATGTATTAGGTCTCCTGTCTTTTAGTCCTGTCCATTGTTTGACATTACGGGGCCATGACATTTTCTTCCTGCCCACACCACTTCTTCCTTCGATCTTTGGGAAGAGGGAAGAGGAACAAGTGGTACATATCCTAATGCAACTCTCCCAAACGAGTCTGGCAGACTATATTAACACCACAAGTAACGTATCAGAGATGGTCTATTTTGACTGTATCCATGACATCTGCATCGCCCTTAAGTACTTGGCCGACAAGGGCATTATACATTTGGACGTCAAAGGTGATAACATACTTATTCGTGGAAAGTTCTTCAAATTGTCCGATTGTGGAAATATCCTTGATATAAAAGAGGTAAGTCTGCAAAACATGTATTTTTGCATCCTTTAACACGCGCTCCCGTCCCTTTGATTTTATTTAACATATTTTATTTTTCTTATATTACTTTTCTTTTCCACGTATGATGATTTAGACAAGATGAAAACGCCGACTTCGTTGGAAAAAATATTTCCATGAGACTATTTTGCAGAATCATAAAGTGGTCCCAATTTGTTTAGACAATTTTTTTTTTAATTTCAAGAATCAATATTTTTGACACAGAAATATTTTTTTAGATTTTCTGGACCATTCTGAACAAAAAAGGTCTCTTATATTTTTCTCTAATCTCTCGTTGATCGTTTTCAAGTTATAAGCAATTTAAAATTTTAAAATCGCGAAAATGGCTATTTTTAAGACTTCAATACCTCAGTTAAAAATTATTATTATGAAAGTCAACAAGTGACTAAATCAAAGTAAAAAGTCCCACCTACATGATCCTGAAGAAATTTGTGTCATCACTTTATTTCTAAGCTGTTATTTTTAATTATTATACTTCGAAGAAAGACTTCTGTTTTGTGTTTCAGTAGTCAATACAGCAATTAAGTGACATAATCATAAGAAGTTCATAGTTATCTTTATAATGCACTAATAGAAATAGTAATCATTTGGTTTTTGAAAGTGTTTTTGTTTCGCAAAAAACGTTGTTAAGTGGTAATTATTAGTGATAAAACTTCGAACCTTGTGTCAAAACATAATGCCTTTATGTTGTTAGGTGTTGGCAGATATAAAGGTGGGAATCAACGCTCCAAAGGAACGGTCAGTATAATTGCAATAAATATTAGAATTTTTACATAATAATACATCAGATATAAAAAAGAAATAGAAAATACAAAAAGAGATAAAAATATTAAAACCGATAGGGCTAATTTTCTGAGGGGATAGTCCAAAATTAGCGTCTTTCACTGGAAACTATGATAGTTATCATTTTTTTCATATTCATTAGTTATATTTTTTATTAATAATTGTTGATTTTATTGTTAGCTATAGAAACAAAATGTTGATTTATATTTCGGCCAACCCCCAAGACGGCCAATGGTCATGGGGGGAAATGTTTTATTACGTGAGCTATTATGTTACTTTAAGCATTACTACAGTTAAAAGCAAAGAACAGTTCTAAATCTGAATCTGCTTATACCTTGTTGAATGGATCTAAAACTATATTCAGTGTTTCTTCGTCAACGCATTTAATTAGCTCAATAATTTCAATACTCAGTAGGAAAATTTCAATGTCACTAACCAATCACCAACTTTAAAGTTGGTTCTTATACCATTTTTAGATGCGCCATAATATGCAAATAAGTACCTTCCCAAATGACGGCACCTATAATGGCATGATTACGAGATAAAAATGCTTGCTGGGTTAAAACTAATTGAATATTTTGTTGATTTTAGTTACCCTGTATCCAAATTACGATCAATCCAAATAAGAAACGTCTTCTTCTTTATGTGCCGTCTTCTACCGAAGGTTGGCGACCATCAAACGATAGGTTTCTCTGTTTTGTGCCGCATGTATTATGTTCGCAGCTTCTGGTATTTGAAACCATTCTCTCAAGTTTCTCAGCCAGGATTTCTTCTTCCTGCCCAAACCTCTTCTACCTTCAATCTTGCCTTCGACGATAAGCTGTAGCAGACTGTACTTATCATTACGGAACACATGGCCCAGGTATGACGCTTTCCTCCTTTTAACAGTTGTTAACAATTCCAACTCTTTACCCATTCGTCTCAATACCTCTGTGTTGGTCACTCTGTCTGTCCAAGGAATTCTCAGTATGCGTCGATACAGCCACATTTCTAGAGCCGCTAACTTCTTTATAGTTGCTGCTGTTAACGTCCACCCTTCTACTCCGTAAAGTAGCGTAGAGAGTACATAGCATTTTGTGGCGCGCCATCGGAGGTTAACGCTTAGGTTGCGGTTGCTTAAGAGCTTTCTCATTTTTATGAATTTGGATCTTGCTATTTCAATTCGGATCCTAATCTCTACGTCTGGGTCCCACTTATCATTTACTGTATATCCCAGATATTTAAATCGGTGTACTCTTTCAATACGTTCGGCTTCAATATTCAGGTCGATATGTTGAATGTTCTTTTTACTGATCACCATAAATTTAGTTTTCTTTCTATTGATCTTCAGTCCAAATTGGTTGCCAGTTGTATTTACTCTATTTAGCATCATCTGTAAATCTTCGATGTTATCGGCTAGTATAACAGTATCATCTGCATATCGAAAATTACTTATTGGTACGCCATTAATCTTGATGCCCTCATTGTACTCTTCTAGTGCCTCTAGAAATATTTGTTCCGTGTACACGTTGAAAAGCAGTGGCGAAAGAATACAGCCCTGTCTAACCCCTCTAGAAATGGTTATGTTTTCACTCACCATATGTCCATTCTTTATGTGGGCTGTTTGATTCCAATATAGATTTTTTATAATCTGGATGTCCTTAGTGTCAAGTCCTGAAAGATGTAATAGTTCTATGAGTTTGTCATGTTTGATAGTATCAAATGCTTTCTCATAGTCGATAAAACAGGCGTAAACATCTTTCTGTTGATCCAGGCATTTTTGAATCAAGACTTGTATTGCAAATAGGGGCTCTCGAGTTCCAAAACCGCATCTAAAACCGAACTAAAACCGAAACGTACCTTGACCAAATCTTCTCATCTTAAGTTCTGTTAGGGAAAGGGGGATTTGGTCAAATTTTCCAAGGTATCCACAAGTTTGACAATAAAAAATATGCCATCAAAAAAATCAAAGCACGTAAACAATATCCCTTCGTTGGCTCAGTGTAGATGGTCTTTAAGTTGTGATGGAAACACCAAATAATAGTAGCAGAGTTTATTGATGAGACTTACACTATGGATGTTGACCCGGGGTACTTTGAGTAAAGACTTAAATGATGATCGTTGAAGACAATCACTCGCGTTAATGAATTAATAATAATTGAATTTCTAGACAAGAGATCTTAGTTTTATATAAGTTTAAATTGGGTCAATGTAAACACGGGCCCCGCGTGATTTTGTATATCTAATTAAGGTAAATTGTTTATCTTATGTCAGCAACTTTTGGCTGATGTCCAAATTATATTATTGATAATTGACCAAATGTGTATGTAATTTAATTAATTACGTGTGTGTGTTTAATAACAAATAAATGCATTCGATCTACCGGGTGATAAAATGATACTGTCCAATTTCGGATATGAATACTGAATATTTGATATTGGACATACTGCGGAATCGGGCAAAAACTGGCCCAAGTGTCAATACTCAAAGTTTACATATAAGTATTACATAAAATAGTCAAATTCAAACATGTTAATAAATAAATAGTTTAAGAATAATCAACAATCTTCCAACCGTACTCTAGCTATCAATGTCCGACTCTATCTCTAGATTAAAATTAGGGCAATTGGATGAAAATGTGGAGAGTGGGAGGTCGGCCTTTGAAGTCGACGGTACATTGTTATGCCGAATACTACTTAATACAGGTACTTCCTGTTCGTTAGTCTGAGTATGTGGATTCCCTGAACGACATAGTCGTACAACAGGACGGTATTTCCATAACGTGAGTATCCCAATTATTACCATTATAGTAATGGTCCCGGTGGCTACAAAATAATGCCAATTAGATTCTGGAATCGATTGCCACTGCGTATGCGTCATTTCTTGTTCTAGACTTTCCTCCTCAAGTAACGCGTGACGTAGCTCTCCTCCTGGTATGTCCAGGTAGGTGTTTAGAGGCATGTTAAACCTGCGGGGTGTCCTCGCCACCAATTGGGCCACGGGAGTGATTGGCGCCTTCAGGTAGCTTGTTACCGCTCTCTCCATCCCACTGCTAGTGGGGAGTAATGTAATATTTTTCGTTTGGGCGATACATTTGGGTGAAAGTTTCAGGAATGTGACTCGTTCCAGTACTCTTTCGCTCCGATTTCCATCGCAAATAATGGATATGTGTATCGTGACTGGCGTGATAACGAGCCAGAGGTTGGGGGTACCCATCTTACTCCATTGAGCTGTCTGTATTGTCCTGGCTACCACTGGACATGTGCTATTCTTAGATCGCTCATAAATTTCTTCAAGTATGCAGTTTGGTTGGGTATCCATGTTCCTTATAGCCGTTGGTGAGCACGCTATCTGCGTCTTTGTCAACAGTAAACATCTTTCCCTATCTTCTGCAGTCAATTCGAAGTAGTGCAGTGTGTTATAATCTACGACCAGTAGATTCCTTGGGCGACAAATGTGCGCAACACCGACCCCTCAACGTTAAGTGGTATGGCCGTGACTTTCAGCATGCTGTACTTAATTTTCCCTGTCACTATGAAATAGCCGATGACTGTTATATATCTGTCGTCATGACTGACTTCTGTTTCTATAATGGGCTGTCGTCGTATTTCGACCCCTTGTGGCAGTATCTGCCCTGCTTTCTCTATCAATTTGGTTATCTCACCCGGTTTCACTATATCAATGAAGTGTCCGTGGTTATAGTGAAGGTTTAATATTCCCTCGTAAAATTGAGTATATTCGTTTATGAATTCCATAACTTGCAACGCTATCGTTTGTATTCGCAACGTGCTATATTCGGTTTCTAGTCTCTGTGCTTTGTCTTCTACTTCGTTAAGTCCTTTAGATATTTCTTGTAGGCCTGTGATTAGTGCTTTGTTAAACTTGTTCATTTGCTCGTTTATCCTGTTCTCTGTGTGATTGACTGATGTTATTGTTTCTAACATTATCTTCGCTTGATGCTGTGATCCCTTTATTAGCTCCTTTTGGTTATTGTCTAATGCTTCAATGTTACTGTAGGCTTCGTCATTGACTCCAAATACTGAGGTTAATATTGTTCCTAATATTCCTCTTCTTTCCCTTGCTTTTATTTCTACTGTCAACCCCTCGCTTACTGATTCCGCCTTTCTTTGTCCTTCCTCTAACTTCCCTATTATATCCTTACAATTCACGATTTTTATATCCTGACACAGTTCTCGTACTCCTTGTATCATATTTCCTATTAGTTGGTGCTCTGTTCGAATTCTTCCCTTTTCTAGTAACACCTTTATTCGAAATGTTCCCCGGTCTATAACGACCTCTCCAAGATCTTCGGTGAAAAATCCTGGTTCCGGATTATATATTTTATACGGTTCTGCCTTTATGGGTTTTAAAATCGTTAAAAACATTATAGCTACTAGTATTTTCTTCCATCTTAGTGCTGCTGCCTTCTTCGGCTTTTCCTGTTTCTCTTCTTCCAGTCGTATTAGTTTATGTATGGGTCTTTTTGTCAGTTTCCCGTTCGCCTTTCTCACTGTTACGACTCTGGTTAGTCCCTCCGCTCCAGGGTGTGTTTCTGTTACCCTCGCTAATGGCCATCTGCCTGGAGGTGTATCTTCTTCTTTTATTATAACTATTTCTTCTTCTTTTATGTTAGAGTGCGCCTTATGCCATCTATTTCTCTGTTGTAATTGGTGCAGGTATTCCTGTTTCCAAATTTTCCAGAAGTCTCTTTATATTTTCTCCAATAATCTCCACCTCGTCGGCATCTTCAAATAAGTCGTAAGCTCTTCTTCCCGATTTGGTGATATAATTTCTCTCCCTATAAGGAAGTGAGCTGGTGTCAGGGCTATTTTCCCTTCAGGGTCTTCTGATGACCCACACAATGGTCTCGAGTTCATACATGCTTCTATTTGTGTCAGCACCGTACTCAATTCTTCATATGTTAGAACTGTTTCCCCGATGATTCTTTTCAAGTGGTATTTCATTATCCGCACTGCGCTCTCCCATAGTCCTCCGAAATGTGGTGCATATGCAGGTATGACATGCCATTGGGTACCTAGTGTCAGTAATCCTTGTTTTATCTCGTCATCTATTTTTTGATTTTCTTTTTTCAACAAATTTGCTGTTCCTACGAATGTGGTTCCGTTATCGCTGTATACGTTGTTGCACTGTCCTCTGCGTGCCGTAAATCTCTTGAACGCCGCGATGAATGCATCCGTAGACATATCGCTTACTACTTCGAGGTGTACTGCCTTCGTTGACAGACACACAAATACTGAGATGTAGCCCTTATAGCTCCTCTGTCCTCTGCCTCTCGTGGTACTTATTTTTATTGGCCCGGCATAATCTATCCCTGTGTTAGTAAAGGGATGACTCGGGTTCACTCTGTCTTTCGGTAGATCTCCCATTAATTGTTGTGCTGCTTGGCTTTTATACCTCCTGCACCTTAAGCATTTTGCTAGATGATCTTTCACGGTTCTTCTGCCGTTGATTATCCAGTATTTCCTTTTTATATACTGTAGTGTTTGTTGTAATCCGCTATGTAGATTTTTTGCGTGACTATCTGCTATAAGTAACTTTGTTAATGCACTATCCTTTGGCAAAATTATCGGGTGTTTTTCTCCGTACTTTAGATTCGTGTGTCTCAGTCTTCCGGTGACTCTTAGAATTCCTTGTCTATCCAGGAATGGTACCAATGACGCAAATTTATTTTTCTTGTCTAACTGCTGTTTCTTCTCCAGCTTCTTTATTTCTTGTTTGAAGTAGGCGTGCTGTGTGTGCTTTATCACCTTTAATAGCGTTTCCTCTAATTCTTGGACTGTCAGCTGACTTTGTCCACTGTCCTTTTTTCTGCATTTGTCTGCAAATCTCCTACAGTATGCAAGTACTCTTCTCATTCTTTCTAAATTTGAGAATCTCTCGCATATGTCCTCCTTTATCGTTGTCGTGTGCACCGTTATTTTCGTTTTGACTTCATCCTCATTTGTCTCTGGTATTTCTTCTGATTCCTGCGTTAAAGTTTTGTTACTAGTCAGCCAAGTTGGTCCCTTCCACCATAGCTCTGCTTCTAATAGTTCTGATGCGGTACTTCCACGTGAGAGGATGTCCGCTGGGTTTTCCTTCGTATCTACCTTATGCCAATTTTTCGGTCCTATAACGCCTCTTATTTCCTCTACTCTGTTGGCGACGAACATTTTCCACCTTTTTGATGATCCCCTTATCCAAGCCAGGGTTATCATTGAGTCTGACCATGCATATACCTCAATGTTTTCCCTATTCAATGCTTGTAGGGTTTTCTTCATTAAATTTGCTAATAGCACCGCGGCACACAACTCGAGCCTCGGTAATGTCGTTTTTCCTTTCAATGGTGCGACTTTCGATTTTGCTATCATTAGATTCGTTTTGATTTCTGGGCCTAACACCCTTGAGTAGATTACCGCTCCATATCCTTTCATAGATCCATCTGCAAATCCATGTAGTTCTACTCTGTTTGTCTTGCTTAAGTTGTTCCACCTGGGCAATGTTATTTTCTCCAGATTTACTAATTGCGCCTGGTATGTATTCCACCTGCTTTGTTGGTTGCTAGTTAATTCTTTATCCCAACTGGTTTTTTGCTCCCATAATTCCTGTATGAACATTTTCGCCTGAATTACTACAGGTGCTATCCACCCTAGTGGGTCGTATAGTTTTGCTACTTCTGACAGTACGTGTCTTTTCGTTATTTTCTTTGCTGTCGTTATCCCTATTTTGAATGTGATTATATCTTCTTTAGGGGACCAGTGTATTCCTAACGTTTTCCGTACTTCTTCTTGTTTGAATGCCTTGGAGTCTACGTTCCTCATTTCCTCCGGTACGTTCTCCATTATTTTTTCTTCGTTGCTCAACCATTTTCTGAGAATGAAACCTCCTTTTCTGAACAGTTGTATTAATTCCTTTTGGGCTATTTCTGCTTCCTGCACTGTCTCCGCTCCTCCTAGTACATCGTCTACATACATGTTTTCTTTTACAATTTTCGATGCCAACGGGAACCTCGCTCCTTCGTCTTCTTGTAATTGCTGTATTGTTCTCAACGCTAAAAATGGTGCTGCTGCCGTGCCGTATGTCACCGTCGTTAAGTTATATTCTTGTATTGGGTCCTTTGTGTCCTTTCTCCACAAAATTTTTTGATATTTTTGGTCTTCTTCTGCCATTCCGATTTGTCTAAACATTTTTTCCAAATCCGCTGAGTATGCTATCTTATTGGATCTCCATCGTAATAGTATATTTGTCAAATCTTGTTGTAATTTCGGCCCTGTGTGCATAATATCATTCAGACTTACTGCCGATGAGCTTTTACTTGATGCATCAAACACGGCTCTTATTTTCGTTGTAGTACTGTCCTCTTTTCTCACTGGATGATGAGGTAGGTAGTACCCATCTCCCTGGTTTTCTGCTATTACCATATGACCTTGGTTTTCATAATCTTCCATGAATTGTCTGTAATTCACTTCTAACTGTTTGTCTTTTGTAAACTTCCTTTCTAGTTGCATCAATCTGGCGAATGCCTGCTGCTTAGATTCTCCTAGCTTTGTTACGTCTTCCTTAAACGGAATTCTCACTTCGTATCTCCCGTCTTTATCTCTTTTTACTGTCTGTCGATACATTTCTTCACATTCTTGTTCTTCTACTGATAAACTTGTTTCCTGATTTACTTCTTCTAATTCCCAGAATTTCTTTATTTGTATGTCCATCTCTTGTCTGGATATCATACAGCATACTTCTGCTTTTGTAGTCTCCTTCTCTCGTGCTATCCCCGAAACTATCCATCCTAGTTTGGTGTTTTGACTCAGGAGTCCATTACTTATTCTGTGCATCCCTTCTGTCAATATGTAACTGTATTCTTTTACTCCTAGTAGTAAGTCTATTTTCCCTACCTTGTAATATCTTGGATCTGCCAGTATTGCATTTTTCTCGTTATAGTCCGGTAGAATTATATCCTGTTCCGGTAAATTCCTTGTTATCTTCGGTAATACTAGTGCTTCTATTTCCATCTCGAAGTCACTTTCGTAATGAAATTCGATTAAAAGTTTCATACTCCAATTGGCTGTTTTTTCTCCTGACGAGCCTATCCCGGATATGGTCGCCTGTATGGGCTTCCTTGTTGTTCCTAGCGTCGTCGCAGCTTGTTCCGTTATAAATGCGCATTGTGACCCTTGGTCGATTAATGCTCTCATTATGTGTGAATCTCCTTTCGCATCTCTTATGCGTACAACAGCTGTCGCTAGTAATGCTTCACCTTCCTTATGGCTTGCACAGTTTACTGAATTCTGTCCTCTTTGGTGGTCGTTGATATTCCTATGCCCATTGGTATCTTGTGTATTTTCTCGCCTTCCGTTATTTTGTTCTCTGGCGTTGTATGGATTATTATTTCCTCCTCTGTACCTATTAGCTTGATACCCGTTTCTTCTATTATTCGAATCTCTTCCATTTCTTTCTTGTGTTTGTTCTCCTTTCGTTTCATTGGAGTTTCTTTTGTTGCCTGTGGTTCCTTTCTCATAATGCAACATATGGTGATGGTCTCCGCCACAGTGTCTGCACCTATATTGTACATAACATTGTTTTTCTTTTTTATGTGCTAGGCAGTTTGCACACAATCCTTTTTCTTTTATCACCCTGTTTCGGTCTCTTACATTGAGTTCCTGAAATTCTCTGCAGTTCGGTACTCCGTGATCTCCGTTGCATATCACGCAACGTGTTCTTGGTTTCCTCCCAGATCCTCCTTGCTTCTCTTGTCTTTTTTCTGACTCCAGCAGTTCCAGTGTCTGGAATCTTCGCTGTAAGAATGTTTGTGTCGATTTGTACGTCGGTATCTCTCTACTGTCTCCAACGTGGTTTTCGTACAGCCTCCTGGTTTCATTGTCCCATTTCGTTATGATAATTCGGGCTACCAATGGGCTCCACGCTTCCGTGTCTGTTCCTAACCCTCCTATGGCTTCCAGACTTTCGTGGAAGGTGTCATGTAGTGATTTCAATGCTCTAGCAGAAGATTCTTTTACTTCCTGTGCTAGTAGCATCCTGTCTATCAATTTAAACAATATCATCCTTGGATTCTCATATCTATCTTTTAGCATGTTCCAGGCCACTTCGTAGTTGGCCTCGGATATGTATAAGTGTTGTATCATTCTGTTGGCTTCGCCTCTTAGTTGAGTTTTTAGGTACTGCATTTTTTCTGCGTTTGATAACTGGTCGTTTTCATGTATTACTTTAGTAAACAGATCGTGGAAAGTTCTCCACGTTTCATACCTGCCTTCATACACAGGGATTTTTACCTGCGGTAATGTCACACCGTCCCTCCTCTGTGTGCTTTCTGGCCGTTGCATTCCTGGCCTTATTTTCTTCAAGGTTTCCCTGACTCTCCTCTTTAGTTGATTTATTCTCTCTACTTCTCCATTATCTATAGCGTCTAGTTCCTCATTTACTGCTGCTTCAATTATTAGTGTATTCACCTTTTCCATGTATTCTCTTAACTCTGACTGCAGCTCTTCATCCTCCTGCAAATCTTGTTCATTTTCTGGCCGTAATAATTCCTCGATTCTTTGCTTCCTTATCTGTATCTCCTTTACTTTCGGTGCTTTTCCTCTTTTCAGCACCCTTCCATATTCTTCCAACAGGGTTTTCCCCTCAATATATGTCTTAAATACCTGATCATGGTATTTTGTTTCAAAATATTTTTCTTTCGTTATACCTCCTTCTAGCAGCTTTTCGTGGTTATTCAGAAATTTTGCCCAATATTCTTCTAATTTTTCCTGCCTATCCCGGATGTATTGTTGAGTCCTCCGAGATTGAGAATCCTTTTTAGTATTTGAAACTAGTTTCGCTAATTCTGCTCCTATCTCCGCTTGCTTAACGTATACACTTTCCATGGTTATTTTTATAAAATTTTAAATTCAGCGGTAAATATATTAAACAATATGAACTGTATTTTATTTATTAAGCAATGTACTTAAATATGCCTATAATGTCTGGCTAATTGGCTAGTCCAAGGCCATCAAATTCACACAAAAAAAAATATCTGCTTATTAACAATTATATTTATTTACTATACCTGTACTATCACGCTCTCTCGTAAGCCAGAATGTATATAAATAAAAATGTAATTGTATGCCCTTGTCAAGTTTGCAATGTTTCAACGTTACCGTAGGTCGCTTGCCTGACTAAGTGATTTCTGTTTGTAAATAAACTGAATAGTATTACGATTTCACTAACGCTAAAATTGAAATTCTTTGGTTGGATAATTTAATGAACCTTTGTATTTATAAAAGATCTGTAAATGATATATGTAATATTAATACTGGAATCTTATTCAAATTTGGCAATTAGATATCTATGTGATTAATTTTAACAGAAATAGGTAAAATATTTTCATTTTCTAAAATAGTGAAAATTTAACTGAAATTATTATATAGAGTGGACTTTTATCGTTCTATAAGTTACGTAGTATTTTAATTTTTTCGAAATAAAGTATTTAATTGAAATTAAAGCAAGCTATATGTTTATGAACGTTTCTTTTTTTTTTCAAATTATTTTTCAAATATATTTTTGTCTCTGTATTATTTATATGGTATACATTCTAAAGTACATTATTTTACTATTGATAGAGTGGAGATTGTTGTTCTAGATTGTTGAATTATAATAAAAATACAAACTTGTTAAATTGTACGATTGTAACAGTTGGAAGATTTTGTAATTATTCAAAAACTTACGGTTTTTTTTTTGTTTTCTTAGACGTCTAGGGTCCCTCGCTTCTGGTAGGCTCTGCAATCGGCTCTCGGCTATGGTACTGCTCTTAGCTCTGCAATCGGCTCTCGGCTTTGGTACTGCTCTTAGCTCTGCAATCGGCTCTCGGCTTTGGTACTGCTCTTAGCTCTGCAATCGGCTCTCGGCTATGGTACTGCTCTTAGCTCTGCAATCGGCTCTCGGCTTTGGTACTGCTCTTAGCTCTGCAATCGGCTCTCGGCTTTGGTACTGCTCTTAGCTCTGCAATCGGCTCTCGGCTATGGTACTGCTCTTAGCTCTGCAATCGGCTCTCGGCTTTGGTACTGCTCTTTGCTCTGCAATCGGCTCTCGGCTTTGGTACTGCTCTTAGCTCTGCAATCGGCTCTCGGCTATGGTACTGCTCTTAGCTCTGCAATCGGCTCTCGGCTTTGGTACTGCTCTTTGCTCTGCAATCGGCTCTCGGCTTTGGTACTGCTCTTAGCTCTGCAATCGGCTCTCGGCTTTGGTACTGCTCTTTGCTCTGCAATCGGCTCTCGGCTTTGGTACTGCTCTTAGCTCTGCAATCGGCTCTCGTTCTCCCGGGTCTAGTGGTCTCTCTCTGAGGGTGTTGCTGGTGTGGACTGTATAGGCTTTCTCAAACTTCCTTGAAGTATTCTTTTTCTCGATAGGACCATGAACAATATCCCTTCGTTGGCTCAGTGTAGATGGTCTTTAAGTTGTGATGGAAACACCAAATAATAGTAGCAGAGTTTATTGATGAGACTTACACTATGGATGTTGACCCGGGGTACTTTGAGTAAAGACTTAAATGATGATCGTTGAAGACAATCACTCGCGTTAATGAATTAATAATAATTGAATTTGTAGACAAGAGATCTTAGTTTTATATAAGTTTAAATTGGGTCAATGTAAACACGGGCCCCGCGTGATTTTGTATATCTAATTCAGGTAAATTGTTTATCTTATGTCAGCAACTTTTGGCTGATGTCCAAATTATATTATTGATAATTGACCAAATGTGTATGTAATTTAATTAATTACGTGTGTGTGTTTAATAACAAATAAATGCATTCGATCTACTGGGTGATAAAATGATACTGTCCAATTTCGGATATGAATACTGAATATTTGATATTGGACAGCACGTGAAGTTTCGGACGCGACGAAGTATAACGAGATAAATTTTTTTGAAAAAGTGGGTTGTCACCCCTCGTTGTCAAATACATTATGGCATGGGAAGAGGAAGAAGTGGTACATATCCTAATGCAACTGTCCCAAACGAGTCTGGCAGACTATATTAACAGCACAAGGAACGTATCAGAGATGGTCGATTTCGACTGTATCAATGACATCTGCGTTGCCCTTAAGTACTTGGCCGACAAGGGCATTACACATTTTTACGCCAAAGACGATAATATACTTATCCATGGAAAGTTCTTTAAATGTTCCTATTTTGGAAATATCCTTGATATAAAAGAGGTAAGTCTGCAAAACATGTATTTTTGAATCCTTTAACACGCGCTCCCGTCCCTTGGATTTTATCTAACATATTTTATTTTTCTTATATTACTTTCTTTTCCACGTATGATGATTTAGACAACACGAAAACGCCGGCATCGTTGGAAAAAAATTTCCATGAGATTTTTTTGCATAATCATAAAGAGGTCCCAATTTGTTTAGACAATTTTTTTAAAAAAATTGCAAGAATCGATATTTTTGACCCAGAAATATTTTTTTTAGATTTTCTGGACCATTCTGAACAAAAAAGGCTCGTGTGTAATTTTTCTCTAATCTCTCGTTGCTCGTTTTCGAGTTATAAGCAATTTAAAATAAAAAAAAAAACGCGAAAATGGCTATTTTCAAGACTTAATAACTCAGTTAAAAATTATTATTATGAAAGTCAGCAAGTGACTAAATCAAAGTTAAAAGTCCCACCTGCATAATCCTGAAGAAATTTGTGTCATTACTTTATTTCTAAGCTGTTATTTTTAATTATTATGCTTCGGAGAAAGAATTCTGTTTTGTTTTTCAGTAGGCAATATAGCAATTAAGTGACAATCATAAGAAGTTCATAGTTATCTTTATAATGCACTAATAGAAATAGTAATCATTTGGTTTTTAAAAGTGTTTTTGTTCCGCAAAAAACGTTAAGTGGTAATTATTAGTGATTAAAAACTTGGAACCTTGTGTCAAAACATTGTACCTTTATGTTGTTAAATGTTGGCAGATATAAAGGTGGGAATCAACGCTCCAAAGGAACGGTCAGTATAATTGCAATAAATATTAGAATTTTTACACAATAATACATCAGAAATAAAAAAAAAAGAAAATACAAAAAAGAGATAAAAATATTAAAACCACTAACCAATCACCAACTTTAAGGTTGGTTCTTATACATTATTGGATGCGCCATAATATGCAAATAAGTAGCTTCCCAAATGACGGCACCTATAAAGGCATGTTTACAAGATGAAAATGCTTGCTGGGTTAAAACTAATTGAATATTTTATTGATTTTAGTTACTATCGATCCAAATTACAATCAATCGAAAGAAGAAACGTACCTTGATCAAATCTTCTCATCCTTAGTTCTGTTAGGGGAAGGGGGGTTTGGTCAAGTTTTCAAAGGTATCCACAAGTTAGACAATAAAAAATATGCCATCAAAAAAATCAAAGCACGTGAAGTTTCGGACGCGACGAAGTATAACGACATAAAATTTTTTGAAAAAGTGGGGTGTCACCCCCTCATTGTCAAATGCATTATGGCATGGGAAGAGGAACAAGTGGTACATATCCTAATGCACCTGTCCCAAACGAGTCTGGCAGACTATATTAACACCACAAGCAACGTATCAGAGATGGTCTATTTTGACTGTATCCATGACATCTGCGTCGCCCTTAATTACTTGGCCGACAAGGGCATTATACATTTAGACGTCAAAGGTGATAACATACTTATTCCTGGAAAGTTCTTTAAATTGTCCGATTTTGGAAATATCCTTGATATAAAAGAGGTAAGTCTGCAAAACATGTATTTTTGAATCCTTTAACACGCGCTCCCGTCCCTTGGATTTTATCTAACATATTTTATTTTTCTTATATTACTTTCTTTTCCACGTATGATGATTTAGACAACACGAAAACGCCGGCATCGTTGGAAAAAAATTTCCATGAGATTTTTTTGCATAATCATAAAGAGGTCCCAATTTGTTTAGACAATTTTTTTAAAAAAATTGCAAGAATCGATATTTTTGACCCAGAAATATTTTTTTTTAGATTTTCTGGACCATTCTGAACAAAAAAGGCTCGTGTGTAATTTTTCTCTAATCTCTCGTTGCTCGTTTTCGAGTTATAAGCAATTTAAAATAAAAAAAAAAAAACGCGAAAATGGCTATTTTCAAGACTTAATAACTCAGTTAAAAATTATTATTATGAAAGTCAGCAAGTGACTAAATCAAAGTTAAAAGTCCCACCTGCATAATCCTGAAGAAATTTGTGTCATTACTTTATTTCTAAGCTGTTATTTTTAATTATTATGCTTCGGAGAAAGAATTCTGTTTTGTTTTTCAGTAGGCAATATAGCAATTAAGTGACAATCATAAGAAGTTCATAGTTATCTTTATAATGCACTAATAGAAATAGTAATCATTTGGTTTTTAAAAGTGTTTTTGTTCCGCAAAAAACGTTAAGTGGTAATTATTAGTGATTAAAAACTTGGAACCTTGTGTCAAAACATTGTACCTTTATGTTGTTAAATGTTGGCAGATATAAAGGTGGGAATCAACGCTCCAAAGGAACGGTCAGTATAATTGCAATAAATATTAGAATTTTTACACAATAATACATCAGAAATAAAAAAAAAAGAAAATACAAAAAAGAGATAAAAATATTAAAACCACTAACCAATCACCAACTTTAAGGTTGGTTCTTATACATTATTGGATGCGCCATAATATGCAAATAAGTAGCTTCCCAAATGACGGCACCTATAAAGGCATGTTTACAAGATGAAAATGCTTGCTGGGTTAAAACTAATTGAATATTTTATTGATTTTAGTTACTATCGATCCAAATTACAATCAATCGAAAGAAGAAACGTACCTTGATCAAATCTTCTCATCCTTAGTTCTGTTAGGGGAAGGGGGGTTTGGTCAAGTTTTCAAAGGTATCCACAAGTTAGACAATAAAAAATATGCCATCAAAAAAATCAAAGCACGTGAAGTTTCGGACGCGACGAAGTATAACGAGATAAAATTTTTTGAAAAAGTGGGGTGTCACCCCCTCATTGTCAAATGCATTATGGCATGGGAAGAGGAACAAGTGGTACATATCCTAATGCACCTGTCCCAAACGAGTCTGGCAGACTATATTAACACCACAAGCAACGTATCAGAGATGGTCTATTTTGACTGTATCCATGACATCTGCGTCGCCCTTAATTACTTGGCCGACAAGGGCATTATACATTTAGACGTCAAAGGTGATAACATACTTATTCCTGGAAAGTTCTTTAAATTGTCCGATTTTGGAAATATCCTTGATATAAAAGAGGTAAGTCTGCAAAACATGTATTTTTGCATCCTTTAACACGCGCTCCCGTCCCTTTGATTTTATCTAACATATTTTATTTTTCTTATATTACTTTTCTTTTCCACGTATGATGATTTAGATGAGATGAAAACGCGGGCTTCGTTGGAAAAAATATTTCCATGAGATTTTTTTGAAGAATTCTAAAGTGGTCCTTGTTTAGACAATTTAAAAACAAATTCAAGAATCAATATTTTTGACCCAGAAATATTTTTTTAGATTTTCTAGACCATTCTGAACAAAAAAGGTCTCTTATAATTTTTCTCTAATCTCTCGTTGATCGTTTTCGAGTTATAAGCAATTTAAAATTTAAAAAAACGCGAAAATGGCTATTTTCAAGACTTAATAACTCAGTAGTTAAAAATTATTATTGTCAAAGTCAGCAAGCGACTAAATCAAAGTTCAAAGTCCCACCTACATGATCCTGAAGAAATTTGGGTCATGACTTTATTTCTAAGCTGTTATTTTTAATTATTATACTTCGGAGAAAGAATTCTGTTTTGTGTTTCAGTAGTCAATACAGCAATTAAGTGACATAATCATAAGAAGTTCATAGTTATCTTTATAATGCACTAATAGAAATAGTAATCATTTGGTTTTTAAAAGTGTTTTTGTTTCGCAAAAAACGTTGTTAAGTGGTAATTATTAGTGATAAAACTTCGAACCTTGTGTCAAAACACTCAACCTTTATGTTGTTAGGTGTTGGCAGAGATAAAGGTGGGAATCAACGCTCCAAAGGAACGGTCAGTATAATTGCAATAAATATTAGAATTTTTACATTATAATACATCAGAAATAAAAAAAAAATAGAAAATACAAAAAAGAGATAAAAATATTAAGACCGATAGGGGCTAATTTTCTGAGGGGATAGTCCAAAATTAGCGACTTTCGCGATTTTTTAGTACACTAGTCTTCTTCTTCTTCTTATGCAATCCACTAATGGATGTTCGCGATCATGTTTGACCATTTTTCTCTATCCCTTGAAGTATGTATTAGGTGACCTGTTTTTGAGTCCTGTCCATTGTTTGACATTACGGAGCCATGACATTTTCTTCCTGCCCACTTCCTTTATTCCTTCGATCTTTCCTTCAATTAAGATTTGCAGAAACTGGTATCTTTCATTTCTAATTAGGTGAGTACACTAGTAGTACTTGTATATAAATATTATAATTATATACATCATATTAAAAATTGAAATAATAAAAAAAATATATTAAAAACTATCTTCATGTATTGTGCCTCTTCACCAGTTCTTAACATTCTAATAGGTAAAATTTAATCTATACTTCTCAATTAATGAGTGACTTTTAATGCTTTATTAAATCTAAATTAATATTTAATTTAATTGTGTTTATATGTTTATTTTAGTACATAATACTTTATAAAATTTCATTATGTATACTGGTGCCCGGTGTAAGCTTATCATAGCAAGGGAATTTCAATGGAAACTATGATAGTTATCATTCTTGTCATATTCATTAGTTATATTTTTTATTAATAATTGTTGATTTTATTGTTAGTTATAGAAAACAAAATGTTGATTTATATTTTGGCCAACCCCCAAGACGACCAATGGTCATGGGGGAAAATGTTTTACTAGGTGAGCTATTACGTTACTTTAAGCATTACTACAGTTAAAAGCAATAAACATTTCTGAATCTGAATCTGCATATACCTTGTTGAATGGATCTAAAACTATATGCAGTGTTTCTTCGTCAATGCATTTAATTAGCTCAATAATTTCAATACTCAGTAGCAAAATTTCAATGTCACTAACCAATCACCAACTTTAAAGTTGGTTCTTATACCATTTTTAGATGCGCCATAATATCTAAATAAGTACCTTCCCAAATGACGGCACCTATAAAGGCATGCTTACAAGATGAAAATGCTTGCTGGGTTAAGAAGAACAAGTGGTACATATCCTAATCCAACTGTCCCAAACGAGTTTGGCAGACTATATTAACACCACAAGGAACGTATCAGAGATGGTCTATTTTGACTGTATCCATGACATCTGCGTCGCCCTTAAGTACTTGGCCGACACGTACTTTATACATTTGGACGTCAAAGATGATAATATACCTATTCATGAAAAGTTCTTTAAATTGTCCGATTTTGGAAATCTCCTTGATATAAAAGAGGTAAGTCTGCAAAACATGTATTTTTGAGTCCTTTAACACGCGCTCCCTTCCCTTTGATTTTATCTAATATATTTTATTTCTCTTATATTACTTTTCTTTTCCACGTATGACGATTTAGAGAAGACGAAACCGCTGGCTTCGTTGGAAAAAATATTTCCATGAGATTTTTTTGCATAATCATAAAGTGGTTCCAATTTGTTTAGACAATTTTTTTAAAAAACTTGCAAGAATCAATATTTTTGACCCAGAAATATTTTTTTAGATTTTCTGGACCATTCTGAACAAAAAAGGTCTCTTATAATTTTTCTCCAATCTCTCGTTGATCGTTTTCGAGTTATAAGCAATTTAAAATTAAAAAAAAACGCGAAAATGGCTGTTTTCAAGACTTAATAACTCAGTTAAAAATTATTATTATGAAAGTCAGCAAGTGACTAAATCAAAGTTAAAAGTCCCACCTACATGATCCTGAAGAAATTTGTGTCATTACTTTATTATTAAGCTGTAATTTTTAATTTAAGTTCTGTTAGGGAAAGGGGGATTTGGTCAAGTTTTCCAAGGTATCCACAAGTTTGACAATAAAAAATATGCCATCAAAAAAATCAAAGCACGTGAAGTTTCGGACGCGACGAAGTATAACGAGATAAATTTTTTTGAAAAAGTGGGTTGTCACCCCCTCGTTGTCAAATACATTATGGCATGGGAAGAGGAAGAAGTGGTACATATCCTAATGCAACTGTCCCAAACGAGTCTGGCAGACTATACTAACACCACAAGGAACGTATCAGAGATGGTCGATTTCGACTGTATCAATGACATCTGCGTTGCCCTTAAGTACTTGGCCGACAAGGGCATTATACATTTTTACGCCAAAGACGATAATATACTTATTCATGGAAAGTTCTTTAAATGTTCCTATTTTGGAAATATCCTTGATATAAAAGAGGTAAGTCTGCAAAACATGTATTTTTGAATCCTTTAACACGCGCTCCCGTCCCTTTGATTTTATCTAACATATTTTATTTTTCTTATATTACTTTCTTTTCCACGTATGATGATTTAGACAACACGAAAACGCCGGCATCGTTGGAAAAAATTTTCCATGAGATTTTTTTGCATAATCATAAAGAGGTCCCAATTTGTTTAGACAATTTTTTTAAAAAAATTGCAAGAATCGATATTTTTGACCCAGAAATATTTTTTTAGATTTTCTGGACCATTCTGAACAAAAAAGGCTCGTGTGCAATTTTTCTCTAATCTCTCGTTGATCGTTTTCGAGTTATAAGCAATTTAAAATTAAAAAAACGCGAAAATGGCTATTTTCAAGACTTAATAACTCAGTTAAAAATTATTATTATGAACGTCAGCAAGTGACTAAATCAAAGTTAAAAGTCCCAACTACATGATCCTGAAGAAATTTGGGTCATTACTTTATTTCTAAGCTGTTATTTTTAATTATTATACTTCGGAGAAAGAATTCTGTTTTGTGTTTCAGTAGTCAATACAGCAATTAAGTGACATAATCATAAGAAGTTCATAGTTATCTTTATAATGCACTAATAGAAATAGTAATCATTTGGGTTTTAAAAGTGTTTTTGTTCCGCAAAAAACGTTGTTAAGTGGTAATTATTAGTGATTAAAAACTTAGAACCTTGTGTCAAAACATTGTACCTTTATGTTGTTAACTGTTGGCAGATATAAAGGTGGGAATCAACGCTCCAAAGGAACGGTCAGTATAATTGCAATAAATATTAGAATTTTTACATAATAATACATCAGAAATAAAAAAAAATAGAAAATACAAATAACAGATAAAAATATTAAGACTGATAGGGGCTAATTTTCTGAGGGGATAGTCCAAAATTAGCGACTTTCGCGATTTTTTAGTACACTAGTCTTCTTCTTCTTCTTATGCAATCCACTAATGGATGTTCGCGATCATGTTTGACCATTTTTCTCTATCCCTTGAAGTATGTATTAGGTGACCTGTTTTTGAGTCCTGTCCATTGTTTGACATTACGGAGCAATGACATTTTCTTCCTGCCCACTCCCTTTATTCCTTCGATCTTTCCTTCAATTAAGGTTTGCAGAAACTGGTATCTTTCATTTCTAATTAGGTGAGTACACTAGTAGTAGTTGTATATAAATATTATAATTATATACATCATATTAAAAATTGAAATAATAAAAAAATATATTAAAAACTATATTCATGTATTGTGCCTCTTCACCAGTTATTAATATTCTAATAGGTAAAATTTAATCTATACTTCTCAATTAATGAGTGACTTTTAATGCTTTATTAAATCTTAATTAATATTTAATTTAATTGTGTTTATATGTTTATTTTAGTACATAATACTTTATAAAATTTCATTATGTATACTGGTGCCCGGTGTAAGCTTATCATAGCAAGGGAATTTCAATGGAAACTATGATAGTTATCATTCTTTTCATATTCATTAGTTATATTTTTTATTAATAATTGTTGATTTTATTGTTAGTTATAGAAAACAAAATGTTGATTTATATTTTGGCCAACCCCCCAGACGACCAATGGTCATGGGGGGCAATGCTTTATTAGGTGAGCTATTATGTTACTTTAAGCATTACTACAGTTAAAAGCAATAAACATTTCTGAATCTGAATCTGCATATACCTTGTTGAATGGATCTAAAACTATATGCAGTGTTTCTTCGTCAACGCATTTAATTAGCTCAATAATTTCAATACTCAGTAGCAAAATTTCAATGTCACTAAGCAATCACCAACTTTAAAGTTGGTTCTTATACCATTTTTAGATGCGCCATAATATCTAAATAAGTACCTTCCCAAATGACGGCACCTATAAAGGCATGCTTACAAGATGAAAATGCTTGCTGGGTTAAAACTAATTGAATATTGTATTGATTTTAGTTACCCTGGATCCAAATTACGATCAATCGAAAGAAGAAACGTACCTTGACCAAATCTTCTCATCCTTAGTTCTGTTAGGGAAAGGGGGATTTGGTCAAGTTTTCAAAGGTACCCACAAGTTTGACAATTAAAAATATGCCATCAAAAAAATCAAAGCACGTGAAGTTTCGGACGCGACGAAGTATAACGAGATAAAAATTTTTGAAAAAGTGGGGTGTCACCCCCTCATTGTCAAATACATTATGGCATGGGAAGAAGAACAAGTGGTACATATCCTAATGCAACTGTCCCAAATGAGTTTGGCAGACTATATTAACACCACAAGGAACGTATCAGAGATGGTCTATTTTGACTGTATCCATGACATCTGCGTCGCCCTTAAGTACTTGGCCGACACGTGCTTTATACATTTGGACGTCAAAGATGATAATATACCTATTCATGAAAAGTTCTTTAAATTGTCCGATTTTGGAAATATCCTTTATATAAAAGAGGTAAGTCTGCAAAACATGTATTTTTGAGTCCTTTAACACGCGCTCCCTTCCCTTTGATTTTATCTAACATATTTTATTTCTCTTATATTACTTTTCTTTTCGACGTATGACGATTTAGACAAGACGAAACCGCTGGCTTCGTTGGAAAAAATATTTCCATGAGATTTTTTTGCATAATCATAAAGTGGTTCCAATTTGTTTAGACAATTTTTTTAAAAAACGTGCAAGAATCAATATTTTTGACCCAGAAATATTTTTTTAGATTTTCTGGACCATTCTGAACAAAAAAGGTCTCTTATAATTTTTCTCCAATCTCTCGTTGATCGTTTTCGAGTTATAAGCAATTTAAAATAAAAAAAAAAAAAAACGCGAAAATGGCTGTTTTCAAGACTTAATAACTCAGTTAAAAATTATTATTATGAAAGTCAGCAAGTGACTAAATCAAAGTTAAAAGTCCCACCTACATGATCCTGAAGAAATTTGTGTCATTACTTTATTATTAAGCTGTAATTTTTAATTATTATCAATGAGCGGTAAGATCGTATTGAGGCGGCCGTCAATGTGAGTGCGAGTAAGATGCACCATTGGACTGCCGGAATGGCATCTCTTTCGCACTCACCATTGACGGCTGTCGACACCATACAGCAAGACCGAGAACACGTACTTCGGAGAAAGAATTCTGTTTTGTGTTTCAGTAGTCGATACAGCAATTAAGTGATATAATCATAAGAAGTTCATAGTTATCTTTATAATGCACTAATAGAAATAGTAATCATTTGGTTTTTAAAAGTGTTTTTGTTGCGCAAAAAACGTTGTTAAGTGGTAATTATTAGTAATAAAACTTCGAACCTTGTGTCAAAACATTATATATAGTATTTTTACTACAAAAACGTTATTACGTAGGTCAAAATTTTTGACGTAAGAGAACTGTCAAAACATTAGAATGTGACTTTTCATTATTGCTATGTTTATTATAAATACGGCAATAATGAAAAGTCACATTCTAATGTTTTGACAGTTCTCTTACGTCAAAAATTTTGACCTACGTAATAACGTTTTTGTAGTAAAAATACTATATTTAAGTTGTTAGGTGGTGGTAGATATAAAGGTGGGAACCAACGCTCCAAAGGAACGGTCAGTATAATTACAATAAATATTAGAATTTTTACATTATAATACATCAGAAATAAAAAAAAAATAGAAAATACAAAAAAGAGATAAAAATATTAAGACCGATAGGGGCTAATTTTCTGAGGGAATAGTCCAAAATTAGCGTCTTTCGCAATTTTTTAGTACACTAGTCTTCTTCTTCTTCTTAGGCAATAAAAAATATGCCATCAAAAAAATCAAAGCACGTGAAGTTTCGGACGCGACGAAGTATAACGAGATAAATTTTTTTGAAAAAGTGGGTTGTCACCTCCTCGTTGTCAAATACATTATGGCATGGGAAGAGGAAGAAGTGGTACATATCCTAATGCAACTGTCCCAAACGAGTCTGGCAGACTATATTAACACCACAAGGAACGTATCAGAGATGGTCGATTTCGACTGTATCAATGACATCTGCGTTGCCCTTAAGTACTTGGCCGACAAGGGCATTATACATTTTTACGCCAAAGACGATAATATACTTATCCATGGAAAGTTCTTTAAATGTTCCTATTTTGGAAATATCCTTGATATAAAAGAGGTAAGTCTGCAAAACATGTATTTTTGAATCCTTTAACACGCGCTCCCGTCCCTTGGATTTTATCTAACATATTTTATTTTTCTTATATTACTTTCTTTTCCACGTATGATGATTTAGACAACACGAAAACGCCGGCATCGTTGGAAAAAAATTTCCATGAGATTTTTTTGTATAATCATAAAGAGGTCCCAATTTGTTTAGACAATTTTTTTAAAAAAATTGCAAGAATCGATATTTTTGACCCAGAAATATTTTTTTAGATATTCTGGACCATTCTGAACAAAAAAGGCTCGTGTGTAATTTTTCTCTAATCTCTCGTTGCTCGTTTTCGAGTTATAAACAATTTAAAATAAAAAAAAAAAAAACGCGAAAATGGCTATTTTCAAGACTTAATAACTCAGTTAAAAATTATTATTATGAAAGTCAGCAAGTGACTAAATCAAAGTTAAAAGTCCCACCTACATGATCCTGAAGAAATTTGTGTCATTACTTTATTTCTAAGCTGTTATTTTTAATTATTATGCTTCGGAGAAAGAATTCTGTTTTGTTTTTCAGTAGTCAATATAGCAATTAAGTGACAATCATAAGAAGTTCATAGTTATCTTTATAATGCACTAATAGAAATAGTAATCATTTGGTTTTTAAAAGTGTTTTTGTTCCGCAAAAAACGTTAAGTGGTAATTATTAGTGATTAAAAACTTGGAACCTTGTGTCAAAACATTGTATCTTTATGTTGTTAAATGTTGGCAGATATAAAGGTGGGAATCATCCCTCCAAAGGAACGGTCAGTATAATTGCAATAAATATTAGAATTTTTACATAATAATACATCAGAAATAAAAAAAAATAGAAAATACAAAAAAGACATAAAAATATTAAAACCACTAACCAATCACCAACTTTAAGGTTGGTTCTTATACATTATTGGATGCGCCATAATATGCAAATAAGTAGCTTCCCAAATGACGGCACCTATAAAGGCATGTTTACAAGATGAAAATGCTTGCTGGGTTAAAACTAATTGAATATTTTATTGATTTTAGTTACTCTCGATCCAAATTACAATCAATCGAAAGAAGAAACGTACCTTGATCAAATCTTCTCATCCTTAGTTCTGTTAGGGAAAGGGGGGTTTGGTCAAGTTTTCAAAGGTATCCACAAGTTTGACAATAAAAAATATGCCATCAAAAAAATCAAAGCACGTGAAGTTTCGGACGCGACGAAGTATAACGAGATAAAATTTTTTGAAAAAGTGGGGTGTCACCCCCTAATTGTCAAATGCATTATGGCATGGGAAGAGGAACAAGTGGTACATATCCTAATGCAACTGTCCCAAACGAGTCTGGCAGACTATATTAACACCACAAGCAACGTATCAGAGATGGTCTATTTTGACTGTATCCATGACATCTGCGTCGCCCTTAATTACTTGGCCGACAAGGGCATTATACATTTAGACGTCAAAGGTGATAACATACTTATTCCTGGAAAGTTCTTTAAATTGTCCGATTTTGGAAATATCCTTGATATAAAAGAGGTAAGTCTGCAAAACATGTATTTTTGCATCCTTTAACGCGCGCTCCCGTCCCTTTGATTTTATCTAACATATTTTATTTTTCTTATATTACTTTTCTTTTCCACGTATGATGATTTAGATGAGATGAAAACGCGGGCTTCGTTGGAAAAAATATTTCCATGAGATTTTTTTGCATAATCATAAAGTGGTCCCAATTTGTTTAGACAATTTTTTTAAAAAACTTGCAAGAATCAATATTTTTGACCCAGAAATATTTTTTTGTAGATTTTCTGGACCATTCTGAACAAAAAAGGTCTCTTATAATTTTTCTCCAATCTCTCGTTGATCGTTTTCGAGTTATAAGCAATTTAAAATTAAAAAAAAAACGCGAAAATGGCTGTTTTCAAGACTTAATAACTCAGTTAAAAATTATTATTATGAAAGTCAGCAAGTGACTAAATCCAAGTTAAAAGTCCCACCTACATCATCCTGAAGAAATTTGTGTCATTACTTTATTATTAAGCTGTAATTTTTAATTATTATCAATGAGCGGTAAGATCGTATTGAGGCGGCCGTCAATGTAACTGCGAGTAAGATGCACCATTGGACTGCCGGAATGGCATCTCTTTCGCACTCACCATTGACGGCTGTCGACACCATACAGCAAGACCGAGAACACGTACTTCGGAGAAAGAATTCTGTTTTGTGTTTCAGTAGTCGATACAGCAATTAAGTGATGTAATCATAAGAAGTTCATAGTTATCTTTATAATGCACTAATAGAAATAGTAATCATTTGGTTTTTAAAAGTGTTTTTGTTGCGCAAAAAACGTTGTTAAGTGGTAATTATTAGTAATAAAACTTCGAACCTTGTGTCAACACATTATATATTTATGTTGTTAGGTGTTGGTAGATATAAAGGTGGGAACCAACGCTCCAAAGGAACGGTCAGTATAATTACAATAAATATTAGAATTTTTACATAATAATAAATCAGAAATAAAAAAAATAGAAAATACAAAAAAGAGATAAAAATATTAAAACCGGTAGGGTCTAATTTTCTGAGGAGATAGTCCGAAATTAGCGTCTTTCACGGTTTTTTAGTACACTAGTCTTCTTCTTCTTATGCAATCCAGTAACGGATGTTCGCGATCACGTTTGACCATTTTTTCTATCACTTGCAGTATGTATTAGGTCTCCTGTTCTTTAGTCCTGTCCATTGTTTGACATTACGGAGCCATGACATTTTCTTCCTGTCCACTCCCCTTCTTCCTTCGATCTTTCCTTCAATTAAGGTTTGCAGAAACTGGAATCTTTCATTTCTAATTAGGTGAGTACACTAGTAGTAGTTGTATATAAATATTATAATTATATACATCATATTAAAAATTAAAATAATAAAAAAATATTAAAAATTATCTTCATGTATTGTGCCTCTTCACCAGTTCTTAACATTCTAATAGGTAAAATTTAATCTATACTTCTCAAATAATGAGTGACCTTTTATGCTTTATTAAATCTTAATTAATATTTAATTTAATTGTGTTTATATGTTTATTTTAATACATAATACCTTATAAAATTTCATTATGTATACTGGTGCCCGGTGTAAGCTTATCCTAGCAAGGGAATTTCACTGAAAACTATGATAGTTATCATTTTTTCCATATTCATTAGTTATATTTTTTATTAATAATTGTTAATTTTATTGTTAGTTATAGAAAAAAAAATGTTGATTTATATTTTGGCCAACCTCCCAGACGACCAATGGTCATGGGGGAAAATGTTTTACTAGGTGAGCTATTACGTTACTTTAAGCATTACTGCAGTTAAAAGCAATAAACATTTCTGAATCTGAGTCTGTATATACCTTGTTGAATAGATCTAAAAGTATATGCAGTGTTTCTTCGTCAACGCATTTAATTAGCTCAATAATTTCAATAGTCAGTAGCAAAATTTCAATGTCACTAACCAATCACCAACTTTAAAGTTGCTTCTTATACCATTTTTAGATGCGCCATAATATGCAAATAAGTACCTTCCCAAATGACGGCACCTATAAAGGCATGATTACGATATAAAAATGCTTGCTGGGCTAAAACTAATTGAATATTTTGTTGATTTTAGTTACCCTGTATCCAAATTACGATCAATCGAAATAAGAAACGTACCTTGACCAAATCTTCTCATCTTAAGTTCTGTTAGGGAAAGGGGGTTTTGGTCAAGTTTTCAAAGGTATCCACAAGTTTGACAATAAAAAATATGCCATCAAAAAAATCAAAGCACGTGAAGTTTCGGACGCGACGAAGTATAACGAGATAAAATTTTTTGAAAAATTGGGGTGTCACCCCCTCATTGTCAAATGCATTATGGCATGGGATGAGGAACAAGTGGTACATATCCTAATGCAACTGTCCCAAACGAGTCTGGCAGACTATATTAACACCACAAGCAACGTATCAGATATGGTCTATTTTGACTGTATCCATGACATCTGCGTCGCCCTTAATTACTTTGCCGATAAGGGCATTATACATTTAGACGTCAAAGGTGATAACATACTTATTCCTGGAAAGTTCTTTAAATTGTCCGATTTTGGAAATATCCTTGATATAAAAGAGGTAAGTCTGCAAAACATGTATTTTTGCATCCTTTAACACGCGCTCCCGCCCCTTTGATTTTATCTAACATATTTTATTTTTCTTATATTACTTTTCTTTTCCACGTATGATGATTTAGATGAGATGAAAACGCGGGCTTCGTTGGAAAAAATATTTCCATGAGATTTTTTTGAAGAATTCTAAAGTGGTCCCAATTTGTTTAGACAATTTAAAAAAAAATTCAAGAATCAATATTTTTGATCCAGAAATATTTTTTTAGATTTTCTAGACCATTCTGAACAAAAAAGGTCTCTTATAATTTTTCTCTAATCTCTCGTTGATCGTTTTCGAGTTATAAGCAATTTAAAATAAAAAAAAAAAACGCGAAAATGGCTATTTTCAAGACTTAATAACTCAGTAGTTAAAAATTATTATTGTCAAAGTCAGCAAGCGACTAAATCAAAGTTCAAAGTCCCACCTACATGATCCTGAAGAAATTTGGGTCATGACTTTATTTCTAAGCTGTTATTTTTAATTATTATACTTCGGAGAAAGAATTCTGTTTTGTGTTTCAGTAGTCAATACAGCAATTAAGTGACATAATCATAAGAAGTTCATAGTTATCTTTATAATGCACTAATAGAAATAGTAATCATTTGGTTTTTAAAAGTGTTTTTGTTTCGCAAAAAACGTTGTTAAGTGGTAATTATTAGTGATAAAACTTCGAACCTTGTGTCAAAACACTCAACCTTTATGTTGTTAGGTGTTGGCAGATATAAAGGTGGGAATCAACGCTCCAAAGGAACGGTCAGTATAATTACAATAAATATTAGAATTTTTACATTATAATACATCAGAAATAAAAAAAAAAATAGAAAATACAAAAAAGAGATAAAAATATTAAGACCGATAGGGGCTAATTTTCTGAGGGGATAGTCCAAACTTAGCGTCTTTCGCGATTTTTTAGTACACTAGTCTTCTTCTTCTTCTTATGCAATCCACTAATGGATGTTCGCGATCATGTTTGACCATTTTTCTCTATCCCTTGAAGTATGTATTAGGTGACCTGTTTTTGAGTCCTGTCCATTGTTTGACATTACGGAACCATGACATTTTCTTCCTGCCCACTCCCTTTATTCCTTCGATCTTTCCTTCAATTAAGGTTTGCAGAAACTGGTATCTTTCATTTCTAATTAGGTGAGTACACTAGTAGTAGTTGTATATAAATATTATAATTATATACATCATATTAAAAATTGAAATAATAAAAAAATATATTAAAAACTATCTTCATGTATTGTGCGTCTTCACCAGTTCTTAATATTCTAATAGGTAAAATTTAATCTATACTTCTCAATTAATGAGTGACTTTTAATGCTTTATTAAATCTTAATTAATATCTAATTTAATTGTGTTTATATGTTTATTTTAGTACATAATACTTCATAAAATTTCATTATGTATACTGGTGCCCGTTGTAAGCTTATCATAGCAAGGGAATTTCAATGGAAACTATGATAGTTATCATTCTTTTCATATTCATTAGTTATATTTTTTATTAATAATTGTTGATTTTATTGTTAGTTATAGAAAACAAAATGTTGATTTATATTTTGGCCAACCCCCCAGACGACCAATGGTCATGGGGGGCAATGCTTTAATAGGTGAGCTATTATGTTACTTTAAGCATTACTACAGTTAAAAGCAATAAACATTTCTGAATCTGAATCTGCATATACCTTGTTGAATGGATCTAAAACTATATGCAGTGTTTCTTCGTCAACGCATTTAATTAGCTCAATAATTTCAATACTCAGTAGCAAATTAGCAACTGGATCCAAATTACGATCAATCGAAAGAAGAAACGTACCTTGACCAAACCTTCTCATCCTTAGTTCTGTTAGGGAAAGGGGGATTTGGTCAAGTTTTCAAAGGTACCCACAAGTTTGACAATTAAAAATATGCCATCAAAAAAATCAAAGCACGTGAAGTTTCGGACGCGACGAAGTATAACGAGATAAAAATTTTTGAAAAAGTGGGGTGTCATCCCCTCATTGTCAAATACATTATGGCATGGGAAGAAGAACAAGTGGTACATATCCTAATGCAACTGTCCCAAACGAGTTTGGCAGACTATATTAACACCACAAGGAACGTATCAGAGATGGTCTATTTTGACTGTATCCATGACATCTGCGTCGCCCTTAAGTACTTGGCCGACACGTGCTTTATACATTTGGACGTCAAAGATGATAATATACCTATTCATGAAAAGTTCTTTAAATTGTCCGATTTTGGAAATATCCTTGATATAAAAGAGGTAAGTCTGCAAAACATGTATTTTTGAGTCCTTTAACACGCGCTCCCTTCCCTTTGATTTTATCTAACATATTTTATTTCTCTTATATTACTTTTCTTTTCCACGTATGACGATTTAGACAAGACGAAACCGCTGGCTTCGTTGGAAAAAATATTTCCATGAGATTTTTTTGCATAATCATAAAGTGGTTCCAATTTGTTTAGACAATTTTTTAAAAAACGTGCAAGAATCAATATTTTTGACCCAGAAATATTTTTTTAGATTTTCTGGACCATTCTGAACAAAAAAGGTCTCTTATAATTTTTCTCCAATCTCTCGTTGATCGTTTTCGAGTTATAAGCAATTTAAAATAAAAAAAAAAACGCGAAAATGGCTGTTTTCAAGACTTAATAACTCAGTTAAAAATTATTATTATGAAAGTCAGCAAGTGACTAAATCAAAGTTAAAAGTCCCACCTACATGATCCTGAAGAAATTTGTGTCATTACTTTATTATTAAGCTGTAATTTTTAATTATTATCAATGTAAGCGGTAAGATCGTATTGAGGCGGCCGTCAATGTGAGTGCGAGTAAGATGCACCATTGGACTGCCGGAATGGCATCTCTCTCGCACTCACCATTGACGGCTGTCGACACCATACAGCAAGACCGAGAACACGTACTTCGGAGAAAGAATTCTGTTTTGTGTTTCAGTAGTCGATACAGCAATTAAGTGATATAATCATAAGAAGTTCATAGTTATCTTTATAATGCACTAATAGAAATAGTAATCATTTGGTTTTTAAAAGTGTTTTTGTTGCGCAAAAAACGTTGTTAAGTGGTAATTATTAGTAATAAAACTTCGAACCTTGTGTCAAAACATTATATATTTAAGTTCTTAGGTGTTGGTAGATATAAAGGTGGGAACCAACGCTCCAAAGGAACGGTCAGTATAATTACAATAAATATTAGAATTTTTACATTATAATACATCAGAAATAAAAAAAAAATAGAAAATACAAAAAAGAGATAAAAATATTAAGACCGATAGGGGCTAATTTTCTGAGGGGATAGTCCAAAATTAGCGTCTTTCGCGATTTTTTAGTACACTAGTCTTCTTCTTCTTCTTCTTAGGCAATCCACTAATGGATGTTCGCGATCATGTTTGACCATTTTTCTCTATCCCTTGAAGTATGTATTAGGTGACCTGTTTTTGAGTCCTGTCCATTGTTTGACATTACGGAGCCATGACATTTTCTTCCTGCCCACTCCCTTTATTCCTTCGATCTTTCCTTCAATTAAGGTTTGCAGAAACTGGTATCTTTCATTTCTAATTAGGTGAGTACACTAGTAGTAGTTGTATATAAATATTATAATTATATACATCATATTAAAAATTGAAATAATAGAAAAAAATATTAAAAACTATCTTCATGTATTGTGCCTCTTCACCAGTTCTTAACATTCTAATAGGTAAAATTTAATCTATACTTCTCAATTAATGAGTGACTTTTAATGCTTTATTAAATCTTAATTAATATTTAATTTAATTGTGTTTATATGTTTATTTTAGTACATAATACTTTATAAAATTTCATTATGTATACTGGTGCCCGGTGTAAGCTTATCATAGCAAGGGAATTTCAATGGAAACTATGACAGTTATCATTCTTTTCATATTCATTAGTTATATTTTTTATTAATAATTGTTGATTTTATTGTTAGTTATAGAAAACAAAATGTTGATTTATATTTTGGCCAACCCCCCAGACGACCAATGGTCATGGGGACAATGCTTTATTAGGTGAGCTATTATGTTACTTTAAGCATTACTACAGTTAAAAGCAATAAACATTTCTGAATCTGAATCTGCATATAACTTGTTGAATGGATCTAAAACTATATGCAGTGTTTCTTCGTCAACGCATTTAATTAGAAATGAATAACCATTTTCAATTTCGTTGCAAAACGAAAATACAGCCGAACCATATTCCAGTCCAATCAGAGAGTGCCGGAAGCACCTCTACCGGTTTCGAAACTTATTAGTCTCTCATCAGGAGGCACATATGCTGCTCTCCCTGATCCAACCAAAACAAACCCCAGCGTGCAGTCCCGAATTGCAACGAACGAAACGGCATAGATGCCCTAGCGGCAACTGCTAGCAAAAGACTAAATTTTCACTCTAATGGCATATAACATATCCCACCAGAATGAAAACAATGGGAACCTTCTCTGGTTACACCTCCGAGGCTTCTACAATTTGCAAGCCATACGGATGCTGAGACTAAGGAAGATGAGGGAATTCTACAATTTACAATTCACGTCACATCTGCTCAGCGCGGTAAAGTTCCAACGAGACTGGTTCCCTTCATACTCCACACAGAGTAAATGTAAATCAAAAATGAATAACCATTTTCAATTTCGTTGCAAAACGAAAATACAGCCGAACCATATTCCCGTCCAATCAGAGAGTGCCGCAAGCACTTCTACCGGTTTCGAAACTTATTAGTCTCTCATCAGGAGGCACATATGCTGCTCTCCCTGATCCAACCAAAACAAACCCCAGCGTGCAGTCCCGAATTGCAACGAACGAAACGGCATAGATGCCCTAGCGGCAACTGCTAGCAAAAGACTAAATTTTCACTCTAATGGCATATAACATATCCCACCAGAATGAAAACAATGGGAACCTTCTCTGGTTACACCTCCGAGGCTTCTACAATTTGCAAGCCATACGGATGCTGAGACTAAGGAAGATGAGGGAATTCTACAATTTACAATTCACGTCACATCTGCTCAGCGCGGTAAAGTTCCAACGAGACTGGTTCCCTTCATACTCCACACAGAGTAAATGTAAATCAAAAATGAATAACCATTTTCAATTTCGTTGCAAAACGAAAATACAGCCGAACCATATTCCAGTCCAATCAGAGAGTGCCGCAAGCACCTCTACCGGTTTCGAAACTTATTAGTCTCTCATCAGGAGGCACATATGCTGCTCTCCCTGATCCAACCAAAACAAGCCCCAGCGTGCAGTCCCGAATTGCAACGAACGAAACGGCATAGATGCCCTAGCGGCAACTGCTAGCTAAATTTTCACTCTAATGGCATATAACATATCCCACCAGAATGAAAACAATGGGAACCTTCTCTGGTTACACCTCCGAGGCTTCTACAATTTGCAAGCCATACGGATGCTGAGACTAAGGAAGATGAGGGAATTCTACAATTTACAATTCACGTCACATCTGCTCAGCGCGGTAAAGTTCCAACGAGACTGGTTTTTTAATTTAATTAGCTCAATAATTTCAATACTCAGTAGCAAAATTTCAATGTCACTAACCAATCACCAACTTTAAAGTTGGTTCTTATACCATTTTTAGATGCGCCATAATATCTAAATAAGTACCTTCCCAAATGACGGCACCTATAAAGGCATGCTTACAAGATGAAAATGCTTGCTGGGTTAAAACTAATTGAATATTTTATTGATTTTAGTTACCCTGGATCCAAATTACGATCAATCGAAAGAAGAAACGTACCTTGACCAAATCTTCTCATCCTTAGTTCTGTTAGGGAAAGGGGGATTTGGTCAAGTTTTCAAAGGTACCCACAAGTTTGACAATAAAAAATATGCCATCAAAAAAATCAAAGCACGTGAAGTTTCGGACGCGACGAAGTATAACGAGATAAAAATTTTTGAAAAAGTGGGGTGTCACCCCCTCATTGTCAAATACATTATGGCATGGGAAGAAGAACAAGTGGTACATATCCTAATGCAACTGTCCCAAACGAGTTTGGCAGACTATATTAACACCACAAGGAACGTATCAGAGATGGTCTATTTTGACTGTATCCATGACATCTGCGTCGCCCTTAAGTACTTGGCCGACACGTGTTTATACATTTGGACGTCAAAGATGATAATATACCTATTCATGAAAAGTTCTTTAAATTGTCCGATTTTGGAAATATCCTTGATATAAAAGAGGTAAGTCTGCAAAACATGTATTTTTGAGTCCTTTAACACGCGCTCCCTTCCCTTTGATTTTATCTAACATATTTTATTTATCTTATATTACTTTTCTTTTCCACGTATGACGATTTAGACAAGACGAAACCGCTGGCTTCGTTGGAAAAAATATTTCCATGAGATTTTTTTGCATAATCATAAAGTGGTTCCAATTTGTTTAGACAATTTTTTTAAAAAACGTGCAAGAATCAATATTTTTGACCCAGAAATATTTTTTTAGATTTTCTGGACCATTCTGAACAAAAAAGGTCTCATAATTTTTCTCCAATCTCTCGTTGATCGTTTTCGAGTTATAACATTTTTCTTATACATTTTTGGATGCGCCATAATATGCAAATAAGTAGCTTCCCAAATGACGGCACCTATAAAGGCATGTTTACAAGATGAAAATACTTGCTGGGTTAAAACTAATTGAATATTTTATTGATTTTAGTTACTCTGGATCCAAATTACAATCAACCGAAAGAAGAAACGTACCTTGACCAAATCTTCTGATCCTTAGTTCTGTTAGGGGAAGGGGGGTTTGGTCAAGTTTTCAAAGGTATCCACAAGTTTGACAATAAAAAATATGCCATCAAAAAAATCAAAGCACGTGAAACTTCGGACGCGACGAAGTATAACGAGATAAAATCGTTTGAAAAAGTGGGGTGTCACCCCCTCATTGTCAAATGCATTATGGCATGGGAAGAGGAACAAGTGGTACATATCCTAATGCAACTGTCCCAAACGAGTCTGGCAGACTATATTAACACCACAAGCAACGTATCAGAGATGGTCTATTTTGACTGTATCCATGACATCTGCGTCGCCCTTAATTACTTGGCCGACAAGGGCATTATACATTTAGACGTCAAAGGTGATAACATACTTATTCCTGGAAAGCTCTTTAAATTGTCCGATTTTGGAAATATCCTTGATATAAAAGAGGTAAGTCTGCAAAACATGTATTTTTGCATCCTTTAACACGCGCTCCCGTCCCTTTGATTTTATCTAACATATTTTATTTTTCTTACATCACTTTTCGTTTCCACGTATGATGATTTAGACAAGATGAAAATGCCGGCTTCGTTGGAAAAAATATTTCCATGAGATTTTTTTGCAGAATTCTAAAGTGGTCCCAATTTGTTTAGACAATTTTTTAAAAAAAATTTCAAGAATTAATATTTTTGACCCAGAAATATTTTTTTAGATTTTCTGGACCATTCTGAACAAAAAAGGTCTCTTATAATTTTTCTCTAATCTCTCGTTGATCGTTTTCGAGTTATAAGCAATTTAAAATAAAAAAAAAAAACTCGAAAATGGCTATTTTCAAGACTTAATAACTCAGTAGTTAAAAATTATTATTATGAAAGTCAGCAAGTGACCAAAACCAAAGTTCAAATTCCCACCTACATGATCCTGAAGAAATTTGTGTCATTACTTTATTTCTAAGCTGTTTTTTTTTAATTATTATACTTCGGAGAAAGAATTCTGTTTTGTGTTTCATTACTTTATTTCTAAGCTGTTAATTTTAATTATTATACTTCGGAGAAAGAATTCTGTTTTGTGTTTCAGCAGTCAATACAGCAATTAAGTGACATAATCATAAGTAGTTCATAGTTATCTTTATAATGCACTAATAGAAATAGTAATCATTTGGTTTTTAAAAGTGTTTTTGTTTCGCAAAAAACGTTGTTAAGTGGTAATTATTTAGTGATAAAACTTCGAACCTTGTGTCAAAACATTATACCTTTATGTTGTTAGGTGTTGGCAGATATAAAGGTGGGAATCAACGCTCCAAAGGAACGGTCAGTATAATTGCAATAAATATTAGAATTTTTACATAATAATACATCAGAAATAAAAAAGAAATAGAAAATACAAAAAAGAGATAAAAATATTAAAACCGATAGGAGCTAATTTTCTGAGGGGATAGTCCAAAGTTAGCTTCTTTCACTGGAAACTATGATAGTTATCATTCTTTTCATATTCATTAGTTATATTTTTTATTAATAATTGTTGATTTTATTGTTAGTTATAGAAAACAAAATGTTGATGTATATTTTGGCCAACCCCCCAGACGACCAATGGTCATGGGGGAAAATGTTTTATTAGGTGAGCTATTATGTTACTTTAAGCATTACTACAGTTAAAAGCAAAGAACATTTCTGAATCTGCTTATACCTTGTTGAATGGATCTAAAACTTTATGCAGTGTTTCTTCGTCAACGCATGTAATTAGCTCAATAATTTCAATACTCAGTAGGAAAATTTCAATGTCACTAACCAATCACCAACTTTAAAGTTGGTTCTTATACCATTTTTAGATGCGCCATAATATGCAAATAAGTACTTTCCCAAGTGACTGCACCTATAAAGGCATGATTACGAGATAAAAATGCTTGCTGGGTTAAAACTAATTGAATATTTTGTTGATTTTAGTTACCCTGTATCCAAATTACGATCAATCGAAATAAGACACGTACCTTGACCAAATCTTCTCATCTTTAGTTCTGTTAGGGAAAGGGGGATTTGGTCAAGTTTTTCAAGGTATCCACACGTTTGACAATAAAAAATATGCCATCAAAAAAATCAAAGCACGTGAAGTTTCGGACGCGACGTATAACGAGATAAAATTTTTTGAAAAAGTGGGTTGTCACCCCCTCGTTGTCAAATACACTATGGCATGGGAAGAGGAAGAAGTGGTACATATCCTAATGAAACTGTCCCAAACGAGTCTGGCAGACTATATTAACACCACAAGGAACGTATCAGAGATGGTCGATTTCGACTGTATCAATGACATCTGCGTTGCCCTTAAGTACTTGACCGACAAGGGCATTATACATTTTTACGCCAAAGACAATAATATACTTATTCATGGAAACTTCTTTAAATGTTCCTATTTTGGAAATATCCTTGATATAAAAGAGGTATGTCTGCAAAACATGTATTTTTGAATCCTTTAACACGCGCTCCCGTCCCTTTGATTTTATCTAACATATTTTATTTTTCTTATATTACTTTCTTTTCCACGTATGATGATTTAGACAACACGAAAACGCCGGCATCGTTGGAAAAAAATTTCCATGAGATTTTTTTGCATAATCATAAAGTGGTCCCAATTTGTTTAGACAATTTTTAAAAAAAAATTGCAAGAATCGATGTTTTTGACCCAGAAATATTTTTTTAGATTTTCTGGACCATTCTGAACAAAAAATGCTCGTGTGTAATTTTTCTCTAATCTCTCGTTGATCGTTTTCGAGTTATAAGCAATTTAAAATTAAAAAAACGCGAAAATGGCTATTTTCAAGACTTAATAACTCAGTTAAAAATTATTATTATGAAAGTCAGCAAGTGACTAAATCAAAGTTAAAAGTCCCACCTACATGATCCTGAAGAAATTTGTGTCATTACTTTATTTCTAAGCTGTTATTTTTAATTATTATACTTCGGAGAAAGAATTCTGTTTTGTTTTTCAGTAGTCAATATAGCAATTAAGTGACAATCATAAGAAGTTCATAGTTATCTTTATAATGCACTAATAGAAATAGTAATCATTTGGTTTTTAAAAGTGTTTTTGTTCCGCAAAAAACGTTGTTAAGTGGTAATTATTAGTGATTAAAAACTTGGAACCTTGTGTCAAAACATTGTACCTTTATGTTGTTAAATGTTGGCAGATATAAAGGTGGGAATCAACGCTCCAAAGGAACGGTCAGTTTAATTGCAATAAATATTAGAATTTTTACATAATAATACATCAGAAATAAAAAAAAATAGAAAATACAAAAAAGAGATAAAAATATTAAAACCACTAACCAATCACCAACTTTAAGGTTGGTTCTTGTACATTATTGGATGCGCCATAATATGCAAATAAGTAGCTTCCCAAATGACGGCACCTATAAAGGCATGTTTACAAAATGAAAATGCTTGCTGGGTTAAAACTAATTGAATATTTTATTGATTTTAGTTACTCTGGATCCAAATTACAATCAATCGAAAGAAGAAACGTACCTTGACCAAATCTTCTCATCCTTAGTTCTGTTAGGCGAAGGGGGGTTTGGTCAAGTTTTCAAAGGTATCCACAAGTTTGACAATAAAAAATATGCCATCAAAAAAATCAAAGCACGTGAAGTTTCGGACGCGACGAAGTATAACGAGATAAAATTTTTTGAAAAAGTGGGGTGTCACCTCCTCATTGTCAAATGCATTATGGCATGGGAAGAGGAACAAGTGGTACATATCCTAATGCAACTGTCCCGAACGAGTCTGGCAGACTATATTAACACCACAAGCAACGTATCAGAGATGGTCTATTTTGACTGTATCCATGATATTTGCGTCGCCCTCAATTACTTGGCCGACAAGGGCATTATACATTTAGACGTCAAAGGTGATAACATACTTATTCCTGGAAAGTTCTTTAAATTGTCCGATTTTGGAAATATCCTTGATATAAAAGAGGTAAGTCTGCAAAACATGTATTTTTGCATCCTTTAACGCGCGCTCCCGTCCCTTTGATTTTATCTAACATATTTTATTTTTCTTATATTACTTTTCTTTTCCACGTATGATGATTTAGATGAGATGAAAACGCGGGCTTCGTTGGAAAAAATATTTCCATGAGATTTTTTTGCAGAATTCTAAAGTGGTCCCAATTTGTTTAGACAATTTAAAAAAAATTCAAGAATCAATATTTTTGACCCAGAAATATTTTTTTAGATTTTCTGGACCATTCTGAACAAAAAAGGTCTCTTATAATTTTTCTCTAATCTCTCGTTGATCGTTTTCGAGTTATAAGCAATCTAAAATTTAAAAAAAACGCGAAAATGGCTATTTTCAAGACTTAATAACTCAGTAGTCAAAAATTATTATTATGAAAGTCAGCAAGTGACTAAATCAAAGTTCAAAGTCCCACCTACATGATCCTGAAGAAATTTGGGTCATTACTTTATTTCTAAGCTGTTATTTTTAATTATTATACTTCGGAGAACGAATTCTGTTTTGTGTTTCAGTAGTCAATACAGCAATTAAGTGACATAATCATAAGAAGTTCATAGTTATCTTGATAATGCACTAATAGAAATAGTAATCATTTGGTTTTTAAAAGTGTTTTTGTTTCGCAAAAAACGTTGTTAAGTGGTAATTATTAGTGATAAAACTTCGAACCTTGTGTCAAAACACTCAACCTTTATGTTGTTAGGTGTTGGCAGATATAAAGGTGGGAATCAACGCTCCAAAGGAACGGTCAGTATAATTGCAATAAATATTAGAATTTTTACATAATAATACATCAGAAATAAAAAAAATAGAAAACACAAAAAATAGATAAAAATATTAAAACCGATAGGGGCTAATTTTCTGAGGGGATAGTCCAAAATTAGCGTCTTTCGCGATTTTTTAGTACACTAGTCTTCTTCTTCTTCTTATGCAATCCACTAATGGATGTTCGCGATCATGTTTGACCATTTTTCTCTATCCCTTGAAGTATGTATTAGGTGACCTGTTTTTGAGTCCTGTTCATTGTTTGACATTACGGAGCTATGACATTTTCTTCCTGCCCACTCCCTTTATTCCTTCGATCTTTCCTTCAATTAAGGTTTGCAGAAACTGGTATCTTTCATTTCTAATTAGGTGAGTACACTAGTAGTAGTTGTATATAAATATTATAATTATATACATCATATTAAAAATTGAAATAATAAAAAAAAATATTAAAAACTGTCTTCATGTATTGTGCCTCTTCACCAGTTCTTAACATTCTAATAGGTAAAATTTAATCTATACTTCTCAATTAATGAGTGACCTTTAATGCTTTATTAAACCTTAATTAATATTTAATTTAATTGTGTTTATATGTTTATTTTAGTACATAATACTTTATAAAATTTCATTATGTATACTGGTGCCCGGTGTAAGCTTATCATAGCAAGGGAATTTCAATGGAAACTATGATAGTTATCATTCTTTTCATATTCATTATTTATATTTTTTATTAATAATTGTTGATTTTATTGTTAGTTATAGAAAACAAAATGTTGATTTATATTTTGGCCAACCCCCCAGACGACCAATGGTCATGGGGGGCAATGCTTTATTAGTTGAGCTATTATGTTACTTTAAGCATTACTACAGTTAAAAGCAATAAACATTTTTGAATCTGAATCTGCATATACCTTATCGTGAATCGTGGTCATTTTCACCAAAATACACGGACGCTCTCGAATGGGTGTGGCCTAATGCATATGCACTATAATGTATAAAGAGGCGTGGAAATCGTCATTCGGGAGCAGATCCTCACCGACCACGAGAGCGGCACGTAGACCTTCTGGTTCTTACCTTTCGAAATACTTGTTTACTTTCGTTTTCCTGTTTCTGCTACTTTTTTTTTCAGCTTTAAATATTACCTTCACGGTAATCTCTTAATGTAAGAAAAGAAATTACTTATCATTAGCTTTTATTAAAGCTACACTTTGCTGTTGGTATTTACCGACGATATTTATTGTTTGTTCTGTACTTTAATTCGTTCTTTATCGTTTATAGGTACACTGTGCTGCTTGTTATTTATACGGCCATTACTAACATTTATTTAACCGTTTCTTTTATTTACTTTAACGTATTCTAGGTATATGTGTATGTTTATATAACCATTTACTAATACTTATTTAATCATTTCTTTATTTACTTATATTCTAGGTATAAGTATATGTATGTGTGCGTAATATTACTAACCATTTCTCATTGTTTATTTTATGTATATTATATCCTAAATCGACTTATCCGTTTGCTATCGGAATTCTTATTGATATACTTATATAATATTTACTTTGCCGGCTTATTATTATTTCTCCTTGTTTATTTATATGTGTATATAATCGTTCGCACATTCTTATATTTCATGCTATTCTTATAAGATAGTGTGCTTATATTCTTCTTCTTTTTTTTTGTTTTCTCGTTTTCTGTGTCTCTCGCCGTCGCAGGTCCTCCTATACAAGGGAGATAGAGGTCTGGGAGTCCCAACTTGTGTCTACACAAGCCACGACGATAGCCTTTTGGTCTCTCCTTCCTGAGAGCACTTGTTACAACGATGTCGGAAGAAAAGAAAGCCTACGACACCAGGTCCAAAAAGGACCAAGAGAAAACGCTCCCTGTCGTCATGGAAGAGCCCAAAGACGAGTCGGAGCATCATAGCGCCCAACTTAAGGGGACTAATAACCCCGACCCTGACCGTTCAACCGATACAACTACAGCTAGCAAACAACTAGTGAACCTGGAAGAAAAGATGGCTATCATGATGGAAGCCATCAGATCGCTAGCCCTACACCAAACTACAAGGTTTGAGCAGCCGCTGGTAAGGCCACCACCACAACAACCCAAGTGGAGGCCAACGCTAACTAGATTCACGGGTAGTGAATATGAGAGCCCAGAGGAGTTCCACGTAATGGCACAGGAACACCTAAGAAACATGTGCTTAGAGGAGAGGTTCTGGACCGCCTACATCCTGGAGCAGGGGCTATCTGGTGAAGCGGCCGAATGGGCCGAGCACCATGCCAATTCCAAACTGGACCACCAAACATTCTTCACGAGATTGGTGGACCATTTTAGTCATCCCTCCAAGATAACCAAGCTGTTATCAAAGCTGTATGGTCTACATCAGAAGTATTCAGAGACAGCTAACCAATTCATCTCTGACAAGATGGCCCTCTTCGACAGGGTAGCACCAGAGACACCAGAGGACCGACGCTGCAGGGTCATCATTGACCTTTTACGACCAGAACTGAGGTTACACATGCGGGTTAACCCGCCAAAAACCGAAGAGGACCTCCGCAGAGCTGCTGACGAGCTGGAGATCGACAACAAGATTCAATCGTCAAACACCAGAAGGCAGGAGCAACAATCCTCTTCAGGTCAGCAACAGCGGCGAGATAACAACTCCTCGAACCAACCGCAGCAAAGGGAGGACAACCGTCCATCCCAGACACCCGTAAAAACCGAAACCTTGGACGACTGGCGGACAAGAGGCTCCAACCGCCAATCAAACCGCTCAGCATCACGGCAGAGGGGAAGAAACGACCGTCAGAACCAAGACCAGGGAAACGCCGAAGGGGGCGACCACTAAGGACCCCAGTGGAGCCTCAACTCAATCCTATGGTGACCAAGCATGTCAGACATCATCTCCCGATGATTTCAGCCGAAATCAACTCAGCCAGGATCAGGGCCCTGGTAGATACTGGAGCATCGAGCAATTTCGTCAGTATGGGCCTGATTGAGAAGGAGATGATCGAAGACAAACCCACCATAGTCCGTCTGGCGTGCAGTGGCCGCACGTCTAAGAGTCTAGGAACAGCCGATGTCCAGGTCCGCTTTACAGATGACCTTACCAGCACGGTTCGATGTCAGGTGATGGAGCATCTCAACTATGATATGGTACTAGGCATGCCATGGCTGAAGTCAGAAGAAGTCCTAGTAGACATTCCCAGGAGATGTCTACACGCAGGGACTAGAAGTCGCAGTACCTTATTTTGGGAAGCTCCAACAAGAACACCAGCTTCAGAGAACCAAGCTAAGCTGAAGAGAGACCAGGCCCCAGACTTTGCCTACGACGTGGTCAAGAGGACAATCGAAGACTACAGCGACGTCTTCGACGACAAGGTCCGCCAGCCCACGACTAGAGCCACGACGATGCGCATCGAAGTAACCGATGACCGCCCCATCAATGTGAGGCCCTTTAAGTACTCCCCAGAGAAGAAACGGATCATTTTCCAGGAGGTCCAGGACATGCTATCTGCTGGAGTCATACGGCCCTCCAAGAGTCCGTACAACAGCCCAGTGGTGATAGTCACCAAGAAGGATGGCACCCCCAGATTTTGCGTGGACTACCGCAAGATCAATGGCATCACTGTGGATGAAGTCTCCAACTTACCACCAATCCATGACAGTATTAAAGAACTGGGTACAGCTAAAATCTTCTCGATCCTTGATCTCAAGAGTGGATTTTGGCAAATTCCGCTGGACGAGGAATCAAAACCAAAGACTGCCTTCAGTCTACCAGATGGTTCCCAGTACGAGTTCACGGTGATGCCCTTTGGTTTGAAGAATGGTCCTGCCGCCTTCCAGAAGCTGGTTACCGCCGTCTTCGCTGGCTATGTCGACGAGTTCGTGAAGGTGTATATGGATGATATTATCATCTATTCAAACAACTGGAAAGAACACCAGAAACACCTTCACCTGGTACTGGAGAGGCTGAGGACTCACGGCCTGTGGGTGTCCCTCAAGAAGTGCCGATTCGCCGCCAAGGAGCTGGAGTACTTGGGACACAAGATCACGTCTGTCAACACCCAGCCAATAGACCGACATAGAGAGAAGATCCAAGGCTTCTCAACCCCTAGAACCTTGAAGCAGCTGAGAGGGTTCATAGGCACCGCAAACTGGCTCCGTGACTTCATTCCGAACTTCGCTGAGATGATCACTCCATTGACTGACCTCACAGCCGGAAAAAGGAAGTTCAAATGGAATGAAGAGGCCGAGACAGCGTTCAACCAGGTCAAGAACGCCATATCTGGTAGATTGGAGCTGAAACGACCGGATGCCAGCCTGCCGTTCAGCCTGCAGACGGATGCCTCAGATATTGGTATGGGCGCAGTACTGTTCCAAGGCGAACCTGATGATAGACAGATAGTGGCCTACAGCTCAACTAAACTCAAAGCAGCAGAGAGGAAGTACCACATCAATGAGAAGGAGTGCCTTGCCGTCATCTGGGCCCTGAAAAAATTCAAACACTACCTTCAGGACCAGAAGTTCACCCTCTTCACAGATAGCCGAGCCCTGTTATGGTTAGACAGGTATAAAGCAGATAAAGCCAAGCTGTCCAGATGGGCTCTCCTTTTGCAGGAGTTCAATTTCGATGTGGTACACATACCTGGCCGAGAGAACGAGCTGCCTGACCACCTCTCTCGCAACCCTAAGATGGAGGAAGAAGATGTCCACGATCCTGATGCAGAGGTCGAGCGGCTGGCCTGGCCGCAACAACCAAGCGAAGAGGACGACAACTTCCCCCTACTGTGTCTCCTGGATGACAATGAAGCTGGTGCTGACCATCCAATATTGGATGACCTCAATGATATGCCCCTACAGACTAGAATCCAAAGAAGTCACCAGACAGATTTCGGCATGCATAGATTCACCGATCTGCTGGATCAAATTCAAGAACGAGGACCACAAACCGACATCGAGAGAGGCCTCCTGGAAGAATTCAGAGTAGAAAACAACGCAGCCTTCTACGTCAGTAATGGTAGCCACCGTCTCTACGTCCCTGGTTGCTTCCGAGCAGAGCTTCTGCAAGTTTACCACAACAGCAAGGAAGCTAACCATCCAGGACAGGAAGAGACCGCTAGAGCCATCAGAGACCTCTACTACTGGCCGACGCTGACGAAAGATGTCATAAAACACGTGAGATCGTGTCTGAAGTGTGCCAAAACTAAAGCAGCACCACATCTGCAAAAAGTCGAGACTGCATCAGTTTCCTTAACGACGAAATCTGTAACCGATGGGGCCACCCAAACACCATCATTACAGACAATGGTGTCCAATTTCGAGCCGACATGTGGGAGAGGTTCCTCCGTCGCCACAATATAGAACACGAGAAAAGTCCCATCTACCACCAGAGGGCCAATCCAGTCGAACGCAGAGTCCAAGAACTGAAGAAAGGGCTACGGGCCAGAGTGACGTCACCGGAGGATCCACGCTGGGATACCTACGTCGGAGACATAATCTTCACACTCAGAACCCGAGCCAACGCAACGGTTCGACAGGACAAACACCAGCAGAACTTCTCCTTGGCTACAAACCAAGACGCTCCGAGGAATCTGGCTTCGGGATCAGGAGGAGGGAGACAAGAGAGCAGAGGGTCCAACAGGCCATCCAGAGCGCAACCATCTACGGCCGAAATCTGTCCCCCAACAATCCTGAGGCACGCCATCCTCCGAGGTACATACCAGGTGAACAAGTCCTCGTCAGGAACCATATTAGGGGGAATTTCGGCGAGACCTGGACATGACCACACTCTATTATCAGAGCAGCCGGTGACAACACTTACGAGGTCAAGACACCGACCGGCTGGTCCTTGTTGACGACATCCGTCCAGCACCACCTCAACAAGACGAGGAACCTCAACAAGAGCAGCAAAAACAACCAGCCAACGACGAGGACATCGCCGCTGAGTGAAAATGTGCCAAATCAGACAATTTCAGAGACATTCCAATGCCTGAAAGCCATTCGTTGTACTGTGTTGTGAAACCTGGACTCTATTAGAGCTATTTTACCTTTTTTTTTTTCTCTTGTACCTCCGTCTTGACTGGCCAATAAAGGTTCTTAGCTCCCAACATGCAGTCAAGACGAGAGCTGCTTTCATTTCCTTATTAGGCTTATAGCAGCCGCCTTTTGTTCTTTTGTTGTATTAACAATTACTTCAATAAATTACTCACCAGAAGGTCTCCAATGGGAGGGGGATATCGTGAATCGTGGTCATTTTCACCAAAATACACGGACGCTCTCGAATGGGTGTGGCCTAATGCATATGCACTATAATGTATAAAGAGGCGTGGAAATCGTCATTCGGGAGCAGTTCCTCACCGACCACGAGAGCGGCACGTAGACCTTCTGGTTCTTACCTTTCGAAATACTTGTTTACTTTCGTTTTCCTGTTTCTGCTACTTTTTTTTTCAGCTTTAAATATTACCTTCACGGTAATCTCTTAATGTAACAAAAGAAATTACTTATCATTAGCTTTTATTAAAGCTACACTTTGCTGTTGGTATTTACCGACGATATTTATTGTTTGTTCTGTACTTTAATTCGTTCTTTATCGTTTATAGGTACACTGTGCTGCTTGTTATTTATACGGCCATTACTAACATTTATTTAACCGTTTCTTTTACTTACTTTAACATATTCTAGGTATATGTGTATGTTTATATAACCATTTACTAATACTTATTTAATCATTTCTTTATTTACTTATATTCTAGGTATAAGTATATGTATGTGTTCGTAATATTACTAACCATTTCTCATTGTTTATTTTATGTATATTATATCCTAAATCGACTTATCCGTTTGCTATCGGAATTCTTATTGATATACTTATATAATATTTACTTTGCCGGCTTATTATTATTTCTCCTTGTTTATTTATATGTGTATATAATCGTTCACACATTCTTATCTTTCATGCTATTCTTATAAGATAGTGTGCTTATATTCTTTTTTTTTGTTTTCTCGTTTTCTGTGTCTCTCGCCGTCGCAGGTCCTCCTGTACAAGGGAGATAGAGGTCTGGGAGTCCCAACTTGTGTCTAAACAAGCCACGACGATAGCCTTTTGGTCTCTCCTTCCTGAGAGCACTTGTTACAACGATGTCGGAAGAAAAGAAAGCCTACGACACCAGGTCCAAAAAGGACCAAGAGAAAACGCTCCCTGTCGTCATGGAAGAGCCCAAAGACGAGTCGGAGCATCAACCTTGTTGAATGGATCTAAAACTATATGCAGTGTTTCTTCGTCAACGCATTTAATTAGCTCAATAATTTCAATACTCAGTAGCAAAATTTCAATGTCACTAACCAATCACCAACTTTAAAGTTGGTTCTTATACCATTTTTAGATGCGCCATAATATCTAAATAAGTACCCTTCCAAATGACGGCACCTATAAAGGCATGCTTACAAGATGAAAATGCTTGCTGGGTTAAAACTAATTGAATATTTTATTGATTTTAGTTACCCTGGATCCAAATTACGATCAATCGAAAGAAGAAACGTACCCTGACCAAATCTTCTCATCCTTAGTTCTGTTAGGGAAAGGGGGATTTGGTCAAGTTTTCAAAGGTACCCACAAGTTTTACAATAAAAAATATGCAATCAAAAAAATCAAAGCACGTGAAGTTTCGGACGAGACGAAGTATAACGAGATAAAATTTTTTGAAAAAGTGGGGTGTCACCCCCTCATTGTCAAATACATTATGGCATGGGAAGAAGAACAAGTGGTACATATCTTAATGCAACTGTCCCAAACGAGTTTGGCAGACTATATTAACACCACAAGGAACGTATCAGAGATGGTCTATTTTGACTGTATCCATGACATCTGCGTCGCCCTTAAGTACTTGGCCGACACGTGCTTTATACATTTGGACGTCAAAGATGATAATATACCTATTCATGAAAAGTTCTTTAAATTGTCCGATTTTGGAAATATCCTTGATATAAAAGAGGTAAGTCTGCAAAACATGTATTTTTGAGTCCTTTAACACGCGCTCCCTTCCCTTTGATTTTATCTAACATATTTTATTTCTCTTATATTACTTTTCTTTTTCACGTATGATGATTTAGACAAGACGAAACCGCTGGCTTCGTTGGAAAAAATATTTCCATGAGATTTTTTTGCATAATCATAAAGTAGTTCCAATTTGTTTAGACAATTTTAAAAAAAAAAGTGCAAGAATCAATATTTTTGACCCAGAAATATTTTTTTAGATTTTCTGGACCATTCTGAACAAAAAAGGTCTCTTATAATTTTTCTCTAATCTCTCGTTGATCGTTTTCGAGTTATAAGCAATTTAAAATTAAAAAAAAAACGCGAAAATGGCTGTTTTCAAGACTTAATAACTCAGTTAAAAATTATTATTATGAAAGTCAGCAAGTGACTAAATCAAAGTTAAAAGTCCCACCTACATGATCCTGAACAAATTTGTGCCATTACTTTATTACTAAGCTGTAATTTTTAATTATTATCAATGAGCGGTAAGATCGTATTGAGGCGGCCGTCAATGTGAGTGCGAGTAAGATGCACCATTGGACTGCCGGAATGGCATCTCTTTCGCACTCACCATTGACGGCTGTCGACACCATACAGCAAGACCGAGAACACGTACTTCGGAGAAAGAATTCTGTTTTGTGTTTCAGTAGTCGATACAGCAATTAAGTGATATAATCATAAGAAGTTCATAGTTATCTTTATAATGCACTAATAGAAATAGTAATCATTTGGTTTTTAAAAGTGTTTTTGTTGCGCAAAAAACGTTGTTAAGTGGTAATTATTAGTAATAAAACTTCGAACCTTGTGTCAAAACATTATATATTTATGTTGTTAGGTGTTGGTAGATATAAAGGTGGGAACCAACGCTCCAAAGGAACGGTCAGTATAATTACAATAAATATTAGAATTTTTACATAATAATATATCAGAAATAAAAAAAATAGAAAATACAAAAAAGAGATAAAAATATTAAAACCGGTAGGGGCTAATTTTCTGAGGAGATGGTCCGAAATTAGCGTCTTTCACGGTTTTTTAGTACACTAGTCTTCTTCTTCTTATGCAATCCAGTAACGGATGTTCGCGATCACGTTTGACCATTTTTTCTATCACTTGCAGTATGTATTAGGTCTCCTGTTTTTTAGTCCTGTCCATTGTTTGATATTACGGAGCCATGACATTTTCTTCCTGCCCACTCCGCTTCTTCCTTCGATCTTTCCTTCAATTAAGGTTTGCAGAAACTGGTATCTTTCATTTCTAATTAGGTGAGTACACTAGTAGTAGTTGTATATAAATATTATAATTATATACAATAGGAAAAATGAAAGAATACCCATGAACAAACATATAAAACACGCTGTATTTTCCTGTCACAGTGTCACACAAAAAATAGGCCAGCGCAAGTACATGTAATAATTATTGTTACATGTAGTTGCACTGGACAATTTTCTTTGTGACATGGTGACAGGAAAATACAGCGTGTTTTGTATGTTCGTTCATGGGTATTCTTTCATTTTTCCTGCTTTATATCATATTAAAAATTAAAATAGAGTACAACGGTAGCTGCCGACGTGTTCACACCTCAGCGTAGCATACCGAATATATCGAATAGATACATATCGTGTAAAAAGTGGTGTAGTGTACCCGATGTGGTTTTTATACGATAAGAACCATTAATACTTTTTATCAGTAAGTGATTTAAAAACTTTATTGTATACAAACAGCTAATACAAATAATTTGCCGGCCATATAGGCCAGGCATTGAGTCTCATACAAAATTAAATTGTCAATTAACACCAAAAATTGACGTGTAGCTTATGTGTACATGAGCAGCACGGGAAATACCAATAAACCAACTGTTCCTTCCACAACAATGTCACAACAAGATTCAACAACCAGCAACAACCAAAAAACACCAAACAACAACACTTCTCCAATGTCATACGTAACAGCAGCAAAAACAAAACCGAAGGCAACCTATCCAAAAAAAGAGCAGGCAGTCATACTTCATGCCGACGACAGCCTCAAATTGCTTGATTATGTGAAAGCAATTGGTGATCTTGTCGAACCCAGGAACATCTGCTTCGCCTCCAGAATCTCCAACAATAGGGTCTGTGTATATTTATCTAATCAAACTCTAGTAGATGAACTAGTAACATCTCATCCTACCATACAAATCGGCTCCTTAATTTTAAACATACGCAAACTCGTTTCTCCTACAAAAAGAATCTTATTATCCAATGTCCCCCCGTTTATACCGCATGAAATTATCGAAACCGCAGTTAAAAGTCTAGGTCTAAAAATAGCTTCTCCAATATATTTTCTTAAGGCAGGCATCCCCGGGGAGGAATTCTCACATATCCTTAGCTTTAGAAGACAGGTTTATGTGTTCTCCCCCTCTGAAAATTTTGAGCTTCAAACCTCTCTTTTGATCCCTTTCGAAGATACTGAAAACCGTATTTTCCTTTCTACAGACAGAATGGAATGTTTTGTCTGTAAAAAATCAGGGCACGTTGCCTCAAATTGCACAAATCCACCAGAAAGTACTTCTCCCAGTCAGATAATTCCTTCATCTCCTTTAAGAGCAGAATCCACGTCAACTGAAAAAAGATCAGAAACCAACACTCTACCGTTTACACCAACAGAAATATCTCCTTCAGTCGATAATACATTACTTACCTCCTCAAATGACAACCCCTCATTAGAACAACCAAGTCAACATGTGACAGATACACAGACACAGTATAAACGCACATACTCAGAACTTTCTTCTCCTAGCGACAGAACTAGCATAACTAAAGAAGCTACTCACACTGAACAAACTAGTACACACGACGGCTTTTCCAAACCTCAAACCAAGAAAAAACTTAAACGGTCAAGCTCTGACTCAACCCTATCCGAAATTACAAAAACAATCATACATGAACTTCATACGAAAAGTCCACAAATATTCATAATCCCAGCCGATAACATAATTGCTCTTCTTGAAAACTGTCACGGAAGTAGTGATCCATACGCAGAAGCATTAAAATTCACACCAGACATCAAATCACTTATCTCTACATTATACCAAATCTATCCCAACCTTAAAGAGAAATCAATCAAAAATAGGCTAACTCGTCTAATAAAAAAATTCAAAGACAAAACCGAACTATTAATGGATGATTCTATAAAATTACCCAATCTTGACCTCTCACAGGAAATAACAACTGATGATGAATACACGTCTGATGCATCTGAAAGCTCAAGGACATCTCAAAAATCTTCTTACTAACAAGTTCACAATTATTCAATGGAACTGCGATGGATTTTATCCTCGCCTCGAACATCTGCAATCCCTTATATCTGATCACTCTCCTGACTTTCTTTGTTTACAGGAAACCAATTTCACCACAGCTCACAATCCTTCTTTAAAAAATTTTATTGGTTACAACTACATTAGAACCACTCATCTACGTGCGAGTGGCGGAACTTCCATCTTCATATCCAAAGAAATATATCACCAAGAACTCTCTTTAACCACTAATTTAGAGGCAATAGCAATAACCGCCTGGTGTCCTAATAAAATAGCCATTTGTAGTATATACATTCCTCCTTACTTTAACCTACAGAGCTCCGATCTATCCGATCTTATTCAACAACTTCCCGTTCCGTTCATCCTAGTTGGCGATTTCAATGCCCACAACACACTGTGGGGATCTGAACGAACATTCGGCCGAGGAAAAATTATCGAGCAAGTAATAAACAACACCAATATTAACCTTTTAAACTTGGGAAATTCTACATATTTTCATATACAATCCGGAACTTTTTCCTCCATAGGAGTTTTTGTGATCCCAAAATCGCTCCTCTGCTCCACTGGAACACTCTTCAACATTTATATGGTAGTAATCACTTTCCCATTCTCATTTCCAATAGTTCACCTAAAACTAACTATGTTCGTGAAAAATGGAAAATTCCTCATGCAAACTGGGATTCTTTTAGTGAAACTCTCAGAGATTTAACGGATCAAATTACCTTTACAAACAATGTTGATGAGTCTGTAATGCAATTTACGGATTGCCTCATCGCTGCCGCAGACCAATGCATTGGTAAATATGTCATAAATTCCTCAAGGAAAACTGTTCCCTGGTGGAATGACTCCTGTAAATTAGCCACCAAAGAATGCAAAAAGGCCCTAAATAAGTATCGGAAAACCCGAAGAATTGAAGATCTCATTCACTTTAAAAAAATGCGCGCAAAATCAAAACGAATCCTAAAAGAGAGCAAAAAAGCATCGTGGGCTAAATTTGTAAGTTCTATTTCTACAGACTCTCCTCCCGCTCTAGTATGGGCGAAAATCAGGCAGATGAAGGGTGCAAATACAGCATATTCAATACCTGCAATAACTCATGAAGGCAATGTTGTTACAGACGATCAGCAAATAGCTAGCATACTTGCACAACACTTCTATGAGAAAACCAAATCCAACTCTTCCATTTCATACACAGACAATAACACACTTCTCGCTTCAAATCAGTCGAATCCAATCAATTTACCATTTACCGAACAAGAACTAAATATTGCCATCTCTTCTACAAAAAATTCAGCAGCCGGTCCTGATAACATTCCGTCAATTTTCCTAAAAAATCTCCACCAGGCCACGCTTTCTAAACTACTCGAACTTTACAATATGATATGGTGTAATCAAGTTTTTCCCGACCTTTGGCGACAATCAATCATAATACCCATTAAAAAAACTGATTGTTTATCTAACTCTCCCAACTCTTTCAGACCTATCTCTTTAACATGTACGCTCTGTAAACTATTAGAGAAAATGATAAACAGACGTCTGCTTTGGTACCTGGAGTGGCATAATCTTCTAGATTCTGCTCAGTCAGGCTTTAGAGCTAATAGAAGCACGATAGATAATTTGGTTCTTCTTCAATCAGAAATTTCTCAAGCCATAACACAAAAAAGCGATGTTGTCGCTGTAGCCTTGGATATACAGAGCGCCTTCGATACTGTACCCACAGCTTCCATCACTAAAAAACTTCAAGAGTTTAACCTCTCCGGAAATATTTTATCATTCATATGTAACTTTATATCTAACAGATCCTTTAAAGTTGCCACAAATGGAAAATCATCTGGATCACACACTCCTCAAAACGGTGTACCACAAGGCTCAGTCCTAAGTACTATCTTGTTTCTTCTCAGTATAAACGATATAGGCTCCTTCGTTTCTCCCCCGGTCAAATATGTGATATATGCGGACGACCTTATTATTTTTTGTCAAGGAAAAGTCACAGAAACTACATGTTCTTTACTTCAGAACGTATTAGATAGGATTTATAAGTGGTCAACAGAAATTGGTTTTAAATTTTCACCTTCCAAATCTAGAGTCATCAAATTTAGTAGAAGATACAGTTCCCATCCCCCTGCTATTTATCTAAACGGAGTTCTACTCAAACTTGTCGACCAACACAAACTATTAGGAGTTACTTTTGACACACGACTTACATGGAGACATCACATTCAAAACACCAAAAACAACTGTTTAAACAGAATGAACATTTTAAAAACTCTAGCCCACCACCAATGGGGTTCTGACGAAAATATCTTATTGAGAATTTATAGAGCCCTTATTCCCTCTAGATTAGATTATGGGTGCATACTCTACATGACCGCTTGCAATACTTATCTCAAATCTCTAAATTCAATACAAACGACCTCTTTACGTATATGTCTAGGTGTATTTCGATCTAGCCCCGCCGAAAGCATGTGCATTGAAGCGTTGGAACCTCCTCTTTTCATACGACGTCAGCTTTTACTTTCTTCTTATTTCACTAGAGTTTCCGCCAATCCAAAAAACCCAGTAATCAAAGTCATCAATCAAGTTCCTGAAAACAGAGAAAGATCTGTTTACCCTTTTTCACAATTAGCAAATCCATTGTTAGCAAGTATAGACCTAAATATAACCACCCCCATCAGGACCTCTAGTATTCCTCCATGGACCAAAAAGCTACCTGATTTCAACACTAGCCTAACCAGACACAAAAAAGAAGAAACTCATAGCCACCTTTTTAGAAAATTATTTCAAGAAGCAATAAACACCAAACACTACAATCAAGTTCTGTATACCGACGCCTCAAAAGACGACAAGAATACTGGCTGTGCTGTATGTACCGAAAACACAACCTTAGCCCTACACAGGTTACCGACCACTTGTAGTATCCACACTGCAGAATTATACGGAATCCTAAAAGCTATTGAAAGGATTTCTCCTGTTACGAAATCTCTAGCAATATGCACTGATTCTCTTTCTTCAATTCAGTCCATTGCCAATATATACTCATTAAATCCGATAGTTCAAAAAATTCAACATATCTGTCACCAACACCATAGCAGAGGAACATCAATAACCATTCTTTGGACCCCCTCACATGTGGGGATCAGTGGAAATGAGTCGGCAGATATCGCAGCAAGAAAAGCATGTAGTAATGACTTATGCCTGGAAAAAATTCAACTTCATCAAGATATAGCAGCAACCATAAAACAAAACACTACTAGATCTTGGCAAACTCATTGGAATGGCCAAAGCACAAAACTTCATATAATCCAACCCACTGTCCACTCGTTTAAGATACCTACAATGACCAGGAGGGACAAACTCATCATTCGAAGACTCCGAATAGGACACACCCGCCTCACTCATGGATACTTGATGACTTCCGAAAATCCACCTGTTTGTGAACATTGTAACTCTCACCGGCTTACAGTGGAACACTTAATTGTTGAGTGTAGTTATTACAGCTCGTATAGACTAGCGCATAATATAAACGGTAACCTCAAGCAAATACTTAGTTCGCCAAATGTGTACAGTGCCCTAATAGACTTTTTAAAAGATTGCAAAATATATCATCGTATATAAAAAAAAAATATTGTAACATTGTTCGTTAAAAAAAAATAATATTGTAACAACTGTATCTTTACGAAATAACTGTATTTATTTGATGTAAGTTACTGTATTTATATCAACACTGTAATACTCAAAACGCTTTTGTACCTGTGTCAATGGCCATAGCTGTCGAGACACGTTAATTTCAATAAAAAAAAAAAAAAAAAAAATTAAAATAATAAAAAAATATTAAAAATTATCTTCATGTATTTTGCCTCTTCACCAGTTTTTAACATTCTAATAGGTAAAATTTAATCTATATTTCTCAAATAATGAGTGACCTTCTATGCTTTATTAAATCTTAATTAATATTTAATTTAATTGTGTTTATATGTTTATTTTAATACATAATACCTTATAAAATTTCATTATGTATACTAATGCCCGGTGTAAGCTTATCCCAGCAAGGGAATTTCACTGAAAGCTATGATAGTATCATTTTTTTCGTATTCATTAGTTATATTTTTTATTAATAATTGTTAATTTTATTGTTAGTTATAGAAAATAGAATTAATAGTAATAGAATTATGGAAGTCGGACAAATGCCAGACGAATGGAGAAGCAGTATACTGGTACCTGTTTACAAAAACAAGGGAGATATACAACAATGTACAAACTACAGGGCTATAAAACTGCTTAGCCACACCATGAAAATATGGGAAAGAGTAATTGACAGACGGATACGTGAAGAGACCGAAATATCCGAGAATCAATTTGGCTTTATGCAGGGTAGATCAACAACAGATGCAATTTTCATTATAAGGCAGTTGATGGAAAAATACAGGAGTAAAGAAACAAACGCTCATATGGTATTCATTGATCTTGAGAAAGCATATGATAGAGTTCCTCGAGAGATTCTGTGGTGGGCACTCAATAAGAAAGGAGTCCCTGGTGAATATGTAAAGATTGTGAGGGATATGTATGAGGGAGTAACGACTAGTGTTAGGACAGGTGTGGGAGAGACTGATAAATTTCATGTGAAAGTAGGATTGCACCAAGGCTCTGTGCTTAGTCCGTATTTATTCTCATTAGTTTTGGACCAGATAACAGCGAAACTACAGGGTAACATTCCATGGTGCTTAATGTATGCTGATGATGTCGTGTTAGTAGGAAATAGTGAAAGAGACTTAGAACAAAAACTGGAACAGTGGAGACAAGCTCTGGAGGAAAAAGGTTTAAAACTTAGTAGGACAAAAACAGAGTATTTGGAATGTTCATTTAAAGATAGAGCTACTACAAATAAAATGGTATCTTTGGATGGTGAAATGATTGTGAAAAGCAATAGTTTTAAGTACCTAGGATCGGTATTACAGAGTAATGGAGAAATAGATGGAGATGCATGCAGTAGAATTAGGGCTGGATGGATGAAGTGGAAAGAAGCGAGTGGTGTGTTGTGTGACAGAAAAATTCCAATGAAGCTGAAGGGAAAATTCTATAAAACAGCCATAAGACCGGCTATGATGTACGGGACTGAATGTTGGGCAGTGAAAAAGAAAGAGGAACAACGAATGCATGTGGCGGAAATGAGAATGCTTAGATGGATGAGTGGAGTGACAAAGAAGGATAAAATTAGAAATGAGTATATTAGGGGAAGTCTAGGTGTGGCACCAATTGATGCCAAAATGAGAGAGCATAGGTTAAGATGGTTCGGTCATGTTCAACGTCGAGACGTTAATCACCCAATACGAAGAATAGCTGAAGTGCAGATTCCTGGAAGGAGTAGGAGAGGAAGACCAAAGAAGACCTGGGGGGAGGCGATAAGGCAGGACATGTTGGTAAAGGGGATTAACATTGATATGACCCAAGACAGAATTGTGTGGAGAAATGCAATTAGGGAAGCCGACCCCGCATAGGGATAAGGCAAAGAGAATGATGATGATGATGATGATTGTTAGTTATAGAAAAAAAAATGTTGATTTATATTTTAGCCAACCCCCCACACGACCAATGGTCATGGGGGAAAATGTTTTACTAGGTGAGCTATTATGTTACTTTAAGCATTACTGCAGTTAAAAGCAATAAACATTTCTGAATCTGAGTCTGTATATACCTTGTTGAATAGATCTAAAAGTATATGCAGTGTTTCTTCGTCAACGCATTTAATTAGCTCAATAATTTCAATAGTCAGTAGCAAAATTTCAATGTCACTAACCAATCACCAACTTTAAAGTTGCTTCTTATACCATTTTTAGATGCGCCATAATATGCAAATAAGTACCTTCCCAAATGACGGCACCTATAAAGGCAAGTTTACAAGATCAAAATGCTTGCTGGGTTAAAACTAATTGAATATTTTATTGATTTTAGTTACCCTGGATCCAAATTACGATCAATCGAAAGAAGAAACGTACCTTGACCAAATCTTCTCATCCTTAGTTCTGTTAGGGAAAGGGGGATTTGGTCAAGTTTTCAAAGGTACCCACAAGTTTTACAATAAAAAATATGCAATCAAAAAAATCAAAGCACGTGAAGTTTCGGACGAGACGAAGTATAACGAGATAAAATTTTTTGAAAAAGTGGGGTGTCACCCCCTCCTTGTCAAATATATTATGGCATGGGAAGAAGAACAAGTGGTACATATCTTAATGCAACTGTCCCAAACGAGTTTGGCAGACTATATTAACACCACAAGGAACGTATCAGAGATGGTCTATTTTGACTGTATCCATGACATCTGCGTCGCCCTTAAGTACTTGGCCGACACGTGCTTTATACATTTGGACGTCAAAGATGATAATATACCTATTCATGAAAAGTTCTTTAAATTGTCCGATTTTGGAAATATCCTTGATATAAAAGAGGTAAGTCTGCAAAACATGTATGTTTGAGTCCTTTAACACGCGCTCCCTTCCCTTTGATTTTATCTAACATATTTTATTTCTCTTATATTACTTTTCCTTTTCACGTATGATGATTTAGACAAGACGAAACCGCTGGCTTCGTTGGGAAAAATATTTCCATGAGATTTTTTTGCATAAGCATAAAGTGGTTCCAATTTGTTTAGACAATTTAAAAAAAAAAGTGCAAGAATCAATATTTTTGACCCAGAAATATTTTTTTAGATTTTCTGGACCATTCTGGACAAAAAAGGTCTCTTATAATTTTTCTCTAATCTCTCGTTGATCGTTTTCGAGTTATAAGCAATTTAAAATTAAAAAAAAAAACGCGAAAATGGCTGTTTTCAAGACTTAATAACTCAGTTAAAAATTATTATTATGAAAGTCAGCAAGTGACTAAATCAAAGTTAAAAGTCCCACCTACATGATCCTGAACAAATTTGTGCCATTACTTTATTACTAAGCTGTAATTTTTAATTATTATCAATGAGCGGTAAGATCGTATTGAGGCGGCCGTCAATGTGAGTGCGAGTAAGATCCACCATTGGACTGCCGGAATGGCATCTCTTTCGCACTCACCATTGACGGCTGTCGAAACCATACAGCAAGACCGAGAACACGTACTTCGGAGAAAGAATTCTGTTTTGTGTTTCAGTAGTCGATACAGCAATTAAGTGATATAATCATAAGAAGTTCATAGTTATCTTTATAATGCACTAATAGAAATAGTAATCATTTGGTTTTTAAAAGTGTTTTTGTTGCGCAAAAAACGTTGTTAAGTGGTAATTATTAGTAATAAAACTTCGAACCTTGTGTCAAAACATTATATATTTATGTAGTTAGGTGTTGGTAGATATAAAGGTGGGAACCAACGCTCCAAAGGAACGGTCAGTATAATTACAATAAATATTAGAATTTTTACATAATAATATATCAGAAATAAAAAAAATAGAAAATACAAAAAAAGAGATAAAAATATTAAAACCGGTAGGGGCTAATTTTCTGAGGAGATAGTCCGAAATTAGCGTCTTTCACGGTTTTTTAGTACACTAGTCTTCTTCTTCTTATGCAATCCAGTAACGGATGTTCGCGATCACGTTTGACCATTTTTTCTATCACTTGCAGTATGTATTAGGTCTCCTGTTTTTTAGTCCTGTCCATTGTTTGATATTACGGAGCCATGCCATTTTCTTCCTGCCCACTCCCCTTATTCGTTCGATCTTTCCTTCAATTAAGGTTTGCAGAAACTGGAATATTTCATTTCTAATTAGGTGAGTACACTAGTAGTAGTTGTATATAAATATTATAATTATATACATAATATTAAAAATTAAAATAATAAAAAAATATTAAAAATTATCTTCATGTATTGTGCCTCTTCACCAGTTCTTAACATTCTAATAGGTAAAATTTAATCTGTACTTCTTAATTAATGAGTGACCTTTAATGCTTTATTAAATCTTAATTAATATTTAATTTAATTGTGTTTAAATGTTTATTTTAGTACATAATACTTTATAAAGTTTCATCATGTATACTGGTGCCCGGTGTAAGCTTATCACAGTAAGGGAATTTCACTGGAAACTATGATAGTTATATTCTTTTTCATAGTCATTGGTTATATTTTTTATTAATAGTTAATTTTATTGTTAGGTATGGAAAAAAAAATGTTGATTTATATTTTGGCCAACCCCCCAGACGACCAATGGTCATGGGGAAAAATGTTTTATTAGGTGAGCTATTATGTTACTTTAAGCATTACTGCAGTTAAAAGCAATAAACATTTCTGAATCTGAATCTGTATATACCTTTTTGAATAGATCTAAAACTATATGCAGTATTTCTTCGTCAACGCATTTAATTAGCTCAATAATTTCAATACTCAGTAGCAAAATTTCAATGTCACTAACCAATCACCAACTTTAAAGTTGGTTCTTATACCCTTTTTGGATGCGCCACAATATGCAAATAAGTACCTTCCAAATGACGGCACCTATAAAGGCATGTTTATAAGATGAAAATGCTTGCTGGGTTAAAACTAATTGAATATTTTATTGAGTTTAGTTACTCTGGATCCAAATTACAATAAATCGAAAGAAGAAACGTACCTTGACCAAATCTTCTCATCCTTAGTTCTGTTAGGGGAGGGGGGTTTGGTCAAGTTTTCAAAGGTACCCATAAGTTTGACAATAAAAAATATGCCGTCAAAAAAATCAAAGCACGTGAAGTTTCGGACGCGACGAAGTATAACGAGATAAAATTTTTTGAAAAAGTCGGGTGTCACTCCCTTATTGTCAAATACATTATGGCTTGGGAAGAGAAACAAGTGGTACATATCCTAATGCAACTGTCCCAAACCAGTCTGGCAGACTATATTAACACCACAAGCAACGTATCAGAGATGGTCTATTTTGACTGTATCCATGACATCTGCGTCGCTCTTAAGTACTTGGCCGACAAGGGCATTATACATTTGGAAGTCAAAGATGATAATATACTTATTCATGGAAAGTTCTTTAAATTGTCCGATTTTGGAAATATCCTTGATATAAAAGAGGTAAGTCTGCAAATCATGTATTTTTGCATCCTTTAACACGCGCTCCCTTCCCTTTGATTTTATCTAACATATTTCATTTTTCTTATATTACTTTTCTTTTCCGCGTATGATGATTTAGACAAGACGAAAACGCCGGCTTCGTTGAAAAAAATATTTCCATGAGATTTTTTTGCATAATCATAAAGTGGTCCCAATTTGTTTAGACAATTTAAAAAAAAAGATTTCAAGAATCAATATTTTTGACCCAGAAATATTTTTTTTAGATTTTCTGGACCATTCTGAACAAAAAAGGTCTCTTATAATTTTTCTCTAATCTCTCGTTGATCGTTTTCGAGTTATAAGCAATTTAAAATTTTAAAAACGTGAAAATGGCTATTTTTAAGACTTAATAACTCAGTTAAAAATTATTATTATGAAAGTCAGCAAGTGACTAAATCAAAGTTAAAAGTCCCACCTACATGATCCTGAAGAAATTTGTGTCATTACTTTATTTCTAAGCTGTTATTTTTAATTATTATACTTCGGAGAAAGAATTCTGTTTTGTGTTTCAGTAGTCAATACAGCAATTAAGTAACATAATCATAAGAAGTTCATAGTTATCTTTATAATGCACTAATAGAAATAGTAATCATTTGGTTTTTAATAGTGTTTTTGTTCCGCAAAAAACGTTGTTAAGTGGTAATTATTAGTGATAAAACTTTGAACCTTGTGTCAAAACATTATACCTTTATGTTGTTAGGTGTTGGCAGATATAAAGGTGGGAATCAACGCTCCAAAGGAATGGTCAGTATAATTGCAATAAATATTAGAATTTTTACATAATAATACATCAGAAATAAAAAAGAAATAGAAAATACAAAAAAGAGATAAAAATATTAAAACCGATAGGGGCTAATTTTCTGAGAGGATAGTCCAAAGTTAGCTTCTTTCACTGGAAACTATGATAGTTATCATTCTTTTCATATTCATTAGTTATATTTTTTATTAATAATTGTTGATTTTATTGTTAGTTATAGAATTTTTGTTGATGTATATTTTGGCCAACCCCCCAGACGACCAATGGTCATGGGGGAAAATGTTTTATTATGTGAGCTATTATGTTACTTTAAGCATTACTACAGTTAAAAGCAAAGAACATTTCTGAATCTGAATCTGCTTATACCTTGTTGAATGGATCTAAAACTTTATGCAGTGTTTCTTCGTCAACGCATTTAATTAGCTCAATAATTTCAATACTCAGTAGGAAAATTTCAATGTCACTAACCAATCACCAACTTTAAAGTTGGTTCATATACCATTTTTAGATGCGCCATAATATGCAAATAAGTACCTTCCCAAATGACGGCACCTATAAAGGCATGATTACAAGATAAAAATGCTTGCTGGGTTAAAACTAATTGAATATTTTATTGATTTTAGTTACCCTGTATCCAAATTACAATCAATCGAAATAAGAAACGTACCTTGACCAAATCTTCTCATCCTTAGTTCTATTAGGGAAAGGGGATTTGGTCAAGTTTTCAAAGGTACCCACAAGTTTGACAATAAAAAATATGCCATAAAAAAATCAAAGCACGTGAAGGTTCGGACGCGACGAAGTATAACGAGATAAAATTTTTTGAAAAAGTGGTGTGTCACCCCCTCATTGTCAAATACATTATGGCATGGGAAGAGGAACAAGTGGTACATATCCTAATGCAACTGCCCCAAACGAGTTTGGCAGACTATAATAACACCACAAGGAACGTATCAGAGATGGTCTATTTTGACTGTATCCATGACATCTGCGTCGCCCTTAAGTACTTGGCCGACACGTGCTTTATACATTTGGACGTCAAAGAAGATAATATACCTATTCATGAAAAGTTCTTTAAATTGTCCGATTTTGGAAATATCCTTGATATAAAAGAGGTAAGTCTGCAAAACATGTATTTTTGAGTCCTTTAACACGCGCTCCTTTCCCTTTGATTTTATCTAACATATTTTATTTTTCTTATATTCCTTTTCTTTTCCACGTATGATGATTTAGACAAGACGAAACCGCTGGCTTCGTTGGAAAAAATATTTCCATGAGATTTTTTTGCATAATCATAAAGTGGTTCCAATTTGTTTAGAGAATTTTTTTAAAAAAATTGCAAGAATCAATATTTTTGACCCAGAAATATTTTTTTAGATTTTCTGGACCATTCTGAACAAAAAAGGTCTCTTATAATTTTTCTCTAATCTCTCGTTGATCGTTTTCGAGTTATAAGCCATTTAAAATTAAAAAAACGCGAAAATGGCTGTTTTCAAAACTTAATAACTCAGTTAAAAATTATTATTATGAAAGTCAGCAAGTGACTAAATCAAAGTTAAAAGTCCCACCTACATGATCCTGAAGAAATGTGTCATTACTTTATTACTAAGCTGTAATTTTTAATTATTATCAATGAGCGGTAAGATCGTATTAATGCGGCCGTCAATGTGAGTGCGAGTAAGATGCACCATTGGACTGCCGGAATGGCATCTGTTTCGCACTCACCATTGACGGCTGTCGACACCATACAGCAAGACCGAGAACACGTACTTCGGAGAAAGAATTCTGTTTTGTGTTTCAGTAGTCGATACAGCAATTAAGTGTTATAATCATAAGAAGTTCATAGTTATCTTTATAATGCACTAATAGAAATGGTAATCATTTAATTTTTAAAAGTGTTTTTGTTGCGCAAAAAACGTTGTTAAGTAGTAATTATTAGTAATAAAACTTCGAACCTCGTGTCAAAACATTATATATTTATGTTGTTAGGTGTTGGTAGATATAAAGGTGGGAACCAACGCTCCAAAGGAACGGTCAGTATAATTACAATAAATATTAGAATTTTTACATAATAATACATCAGAAATAAAAAAATAGAAAATACAAAAAAGAGATAAAAATATTAAAACCGGTAGGGGCTAATTTTCTGAGGAGATAGTCCGAATTTAGCGTCTTTCGCGGTTTTTTAGTACACTAGTCTTCTTCTTCTTATGCAATCCATAACGGATGTTCGCGATCACGTTTGACCATTTTTTCTATCACTTGCAGTATGTATTAGGTCTCTGTTTTTTAGTCCTGTCCATTGTTTGACATTACGGAGCCATGACATTGTGAAGTTGGGGGTTGCTGGACGAAGACACTACCCCGAACAAACACACTTAAATTTTTTTCATAAACTTTATTCTTATAAGGTTAAAGGTAAAATTACAATTACGTCGACCGACATTATCGTTATGATAGGTCAAGGTGACCCATATCTCGGTAACTATATCCCCTGACTACGCGCGACAGAGTGCAACGAACACAAAAGATGTCTCAGGTACTCGAACTTCCTATTTATATCTATTATATTAAAAACAATGCCCATATGTATTATACTATACGTATATATGGTTATACTATACGTATTTCAATAATGACGTGTGCTTTGTTTGCAGTCTTTCGAATGAGTTGAATACTTTGAACTTTGCTACTGTCGTAATGATTTATACAAATTGCAACTATAATATTGACCTTATTTTTATAACAAATAAATTAGGAAAATTCCGTGAGGGTTGTCGTGTACCATCACAACATTTTCTTCCTGTCCACTCCCCTTCTTCCTTCGATCTTTCCTTCAATTAAGGTTTGCAGAAACTGGTATCTTTCATTTCTAATTAGGTGAGTACACTAGTAGTAGTTGTATATAAATATTATAATTATGATTTACTATTCTTTGTATTACATGGTATACAGCCAACTACAGGAAAACTTTTTCCTTGTGGATTTTTAAATGTGTTAGTTGCGGAGGTGATCATCCGGCAAATTACAGAGGATGTCTAGTACCCAAGCAACTACAACAAAAATTATACCCAACACTAAGAGAAAGAAGCAACCCACAAACGAAAGTACACCCAACAGCAACACAGCAAATACAACCAGGCGTATCCTTTGCTCAAACAGTAAGTAATACCCAGGTTCCAAGTAGTAGTACTCATAATAATAATAATAATACTGAGCCCGAAACATTCACAGCTAATAATCAAACAGAAATAAATATGACTAAACTCGAAGACATGCTTCGTAAACTTATGGAGCAGATGAGCACAATATTGAACCTTCTCACCACTGTCATCAACAAAATAGCTTAATGGCGGAATATCAAAAACTTAAAATAGCAATTTGGAATGCGAAATATGCAACAACATACCCAAGAGCTCAAAATATTCCTATAAGATCAAAATATTGACATCATGCTGATCTTCGAAACGCATTTTACTGGCAAAAATTATCTTCGAATCCCAAAATACAAACTGTACTACACTAGATATCCAGATGAAAAAGCATATGGAGGTACTGCAATAATCATACGACACAGCATAAAACACTACGAACGAGAAAAATTCTCCAAAAATTATCTACAAGCAACAAGCGTGACCATTGACGAAAAAATAGAACACTAACGAAATCTGCCATCTATTGTCCTTCAAAACACAATAATATGAAATAACATTACGAAAGGTTTTTCTATACACTCGGAAACAGATTCCTGGCTGGTGGCGACTATAATGCCAAACATCCAGAATGGGGATCCAGATTAACAACTACAAAAGGGCGAGCATTGATCTCAGCAATGAAGGCGAATAATCTACTGGACAACCAACATACTGTTGACTTTTGCGTCACAAAAGGTGTTGACACTAAAAAGTGCATAGCGAAATCCTGCCTCGAGTTATCATCGGATCATTCTCTAGTGATAATATCAATGTATTCAAAAATATTGGAACAGTCAAAACAACCATCATTATATAATAATAAAACCGATTGGGGAGTATTCAGGGAAAAATTAGATCATTTAATCACCTTAAATCAGCCATTAAAAAATAAAATTGACATAGAAGTAGAGGCAGAAAAGTTGACCAAGATTATACAGGAGGCGTCCTGGCTTGCTTCCCCACACTATGAAACGCGTCAAGGAAAATATGAAATATCGCCTTCAGTCAGAGAAAAAACTGTCGCAAAAAGACAGCTCATTGCCGCCCATTGTTTCTTGAGGAAACAATGGCAACAAGCTAGGACCACAGAAAACAAGAAAAAATTGAACAAAGCCACCAAAGAATTGAAAGCGCTAATCATAGCAGAACAAAATCAGGGAATCCAGTGTTACCTGGAAAGCCTTACACCTACAGAGGCCACAGATTATTCGCTGTGGAAAGCAACAAAAAAATTAAAAAGGTCTTACTTGCCTAATCCACCAATCAGAAATGATAATACCTGGGCCAGAAATGATAAAGAAAAATCTGAAGCTTTTGGCAAATATCTGAAAAAAGTCTTCATGCCCTTTCCTTCAGAATTATCTGCGAAAGAAGAACACGAAATTACCGATTATCTAAATGTACCCTTCCAAATGGACCTGCCTCATAACAAGTTCACTTTTAATTCTATACTACGACTAACTTATTTCCCTAGCATCTGGAAAGTTGCCCAGATAGTTATGATAGCCAAGCCCTGGAAGAAAGCAGAAGAGTTGTCTTCCTACAGACCGATAAGTCTACTGCCAATTATTTCAAAGGTTTTTGAGAAGCTATATGGTAAAAGACTAAAAACTATAATAGACGAAAAGAAGATAATTCCAGATCACCAATTCGGATTCCGCAATAAACATGGGAGAATAGAACAAGTTCATAGAGTGGTAAATCAAATCAATAAGGACCTGAATAGTAAAAGATATTGTTCAGCAGCTTTCCTCGATATATCTCAGGCTTTCGACAAGGTGTGGCATCAAGGATTGCAAGTTAAACTAAAGAAACTACTGCCCCATCCCCACTTTCAACTTCTAAAATCATACCTGACAGATAGGCACTTCCAAATAATACATGGAAGTGAATATACAGAGCTGCATCCAATAAATTCAGGAGTTCCACAAGGTAACGTACTTGGACCGATTCCGTACTTATTGTATACTGCAGACGTGCCATCAACACGACTTACCACTGTTGCGACATTTGCCGATGATACAGCCATTTTGGCGTCCCACACTGACCCAACATCAGCCTCTAGGAACCTGCAAACTAGTATAAACAAGGTCCAAAGCTGGCTAAAAAGATGGCGTATTAAATCAAATGGATTGAAATCAACACATGTGACGTTTAACCTCCGCAGAGAAACGTGTCCACCTGTTCAATTTATTTAGTGTCCACTTCTACAATCTGATAGCGCCAAATACCTCGGAATGCACCTGGATCGACGACTGACTTGGACAAAACACATATTCACTAAGCGCAAGCAACTTGGACTCAAATTAAGAAAGATGTATTGGCTCATCGGTCACAGATCAAAACTCTCCACAGACAATAAAATATTAATATACAAAACAATCTTAAAACCTGTGTGGACCTACGGCATCCAGCTGTGGGGAACTGCTAGCAACTCCAACATATCCATCTTGCAGAGGTTCCAAAATAAAGTACTACGAACTATTGTTGATGCTCCCTACTACGTCAGTAACGAAATCATTCAGCATGATGTCCCTTTGGAATCCATCGAAGATGCCATACATCGTTTTAGTGTCAACTATAGTGAAAAAGTGTCGGTGCACCCGAATCGGTTAGCGGCCCAACTAAACGTGCGCGATGCCAATGAAATCCGTAGGCTAAAACGTCTGCTGCCATCCGATCTATCTATATCACACAGACTTTAGTTTAGTTTTTTTAAGGCAATTTATTGTTAAATCATACCAACAATGTTTAACTTAGGTTTAGATAATATTTAAAAGAGATTATTCATTGGAATAATACTCTACATGTCATCAGCTTCATTGTCAGAAAAAGCACTTATTGCCTAATAGGCAGATTGCAGATCTCTCAAGGAGTTAATAAAAAAAAACAGTTGACGGCCGCCTAATACGTGCATGTCGCTCACTGTTAGTAATGAAAAATACCAGGTTAGTAATAAAATAATGACAAAAATTTCTTCATGATCTTGTAGGGGGGCTTTAAACCTTGATTTAGTCACTTTCTGACTTTCATAATAATAATTTTTAAGTTATTAAGCCATGAAAATCATTGTATTTGAGATACTTCTTACTCTACAATATGCAGTCATATTTCTCTTTCATTCGTCTAGGAAAAACGGTCCGAAAGAAAGTTCCTAGTACTCAAATTTGAGTAAAGATAGAAGTGAAAAAGAGAGTTTATGTTTCCTTTCGATTCAGAGGCGATGAACAATCCGCAGACAGCTGTTTCTGTCTTACGACGTCATCGGTGGAGCTGAGTGCACGCCTCTGAAGCAAATCGAAACCAAACTGTCTATTAATGAGGAATTTTAAAGATAGTTTAAAATCCACTTTTGGGATGCTGCCGCGACATCTCTTAAATAAAAGCGAAATGTCTCAGATATAGAATTCACAATTATAATAAAAATTAAAATGGTAAATAATTATTTAAATCTGAAAATTTTTTTTGTTGGAACTTCTTTCTGGTACATCCTTAACCTTACGTTACTCACGCCAGTTTTTTGTGGTCGAATACTCGCGCACGATGCAAAAGATAGGGTCCAAAAATATGGGTCAGCAATATTTAAAAATTTCAAAATTGTGTACAATTATATTATTTAATGAATATATGATCATATAATTTTGTAGATATGCGTTTGTTTCAACATTATATTATTGGTACATTCCATGTCAAATCACTCAGGCAAAAAATTTTGGATCTCCGATTTGTCTGAAAATTGGTATATAGCTTCTACGGAACGTAAAAATAAGATATTTAAGGTCATAAAATCTTCTTCTTCTTTTTTTCTCAAAATGTTATTTTATGCGATTTTACAGTGATTTGGTGTTTATTTAAACAAATTTGCATTTTCTGTCGTAAAGTATCAATGAAAAACATAATATTTTAATAGAAAGGACTCAAAAATGTCATTATATGGCATTATAACAAGTTATTTTGAATCAAAACAAGTTTTTGATCAAATTTTATAGTGTAAAAAACGTTAAAATACCGTTTTTTATATTTTCCTCCACTCCCAAAATACATCATGATCGATTTGGCTGAAAATTTGCTCACAGATAGCCAAAAGATAGGAGTTTAAGTTATTAGCAGGATTTGAATTATATTACAATACCAAAAAAGTTACATGCAGTAATATCAGACTTAAAAGTATATATTAGTCCAGTCGGGATAGCATTTGACCTTGAATGCCGAGCTGCCCAAAATTTTATTTTTCTGATCTTTAGGGGAGTCAATAGTAGCCTAAATTTAAAATCACGAATAAATTCCTCCGTTACGTTAGCCGCAATCTTGATTTTAAAGGATAACCTGTTTTGCTCAATATCTCCGCCATTTTTGACTTTTCGACAAAAATGGTAGGAACTGAAATTGTTCCAAATAAATCGTATTTACAATTATTACAATTTCTTTTTAACAATTTTTGTCGTGAGGTCGATATTTTCGAGTTAATTGTACTTACAGTAGACTCCTATATTTTTGACTATAATATTGCATGTAACTTTTTTGGTATTGTAATATAATTCAAATTCTTCGCACCACTTAAAGTCCTGTGTTTTGTCTATCTGTGGGCAAATTTTCAGCCCAATCGATTATGACGTATTTTGGGAATGGAGAAAAATGTAAAAAACGGTATTTTAACGTTTTCTACACTATAAAATTTGATCAAAAGCTTGTTTTGAATCAAAGTAACTTGTTATAATGCCATATAATGACATTGTTGAGTCCCTTCTATTAAAATATTATGTTTTCCATTGATACTTTACGAAAGAAAATGCAAATTTGTATAAATAAACACCAAATCACTGTAAAATCGCATAAAATAACATTTTGAGAAAAAAAAAAGAAGAAGAAGATTTTTTGACCTTAAATATCTTATCTTTACGTCCCGCAGAAGCTATATACCAATTTTCAGACAAATCGGAGGTCCAAAATTTTTTTTGTTCCAAAATTGAGTGATTTGAAATGGAATGACCCTATTACTTTAATCAAAAGTAACTTTGTTCATCATCATCTTCACACGTTTCCTCGTCAGTCGATACTTCCTCACATAATTTTAAAAATCGTTGCTTCTCCTTCTCGTAATTCATATCTAAATATAAATAAACAAATATATAAACATTGAAAATAAGAAAAATATCTTAATTTACCTTACCAATTAAAACTATCGATGTCTGATTTAAACTCAGAAATTTGTACACAAATTCTCGGACCCGGTGTACCGCACTATGTTGCCTAATAATAAAAGTACAATACTCTTTTTTACACTGCACGTGGACTTCACCCACGGTTGACTGACGACTGAAGAGGTATATGCAGCAGCAATTTAAAATCTCCACTACAATCAGAATTACAAGAAGTCATTTACTGGGTCGGTTTCACACACCGTGTGCGAGTAACGGAGGGTTAATTTGTGACTTTTACAATTTATAAGACAACAGACGACAAATAAAGAAAGCGAAAAGGACTCTACGATACGCACTCACATTCCTCTTTTATTCGTCTAGGAAAAACGTTCCGAAAGAAAGTTCCTAGTAATCAAATTTGAGTAAAGGTAGAAGTGAAAAAGACAGTTTATATTTTAAATACGGTGTGATATTTTAAAAGTAGGAAACACATTTAAGTTGATTGTTTCTATGTGCAAAACAAACAATAATATTGATGAAGGTTGATCTTATGACTTTCAAAATGTCCAAGTGGGGAATTTACATTTATTATTAAATTGTCAGGATCACCTGAGTAAACTTATTAGTCTGCGCCCTCTCAAAACAAAAACTGCAGTAGAAGTGGCTAAACATTTGATAAATATATTTTGTATTTTTGGAGCCCCTTCTGTTCTCCAGAGTGATAATGGGCGGGAGTTTGTGAATAGTGTCATAGAGGAATTAAAGATTATGTGGCCACAATTAAAAATATTCCATGAGAAGCATTGACATTCCCAAAGCCAGGGAAGCGTAGACAAAGCCAATAGGTATGTGCAACAAATGATTGTTGCATGGATGGAAGATAATAATATAAACAAGTGGGATGATGGTTTATGTTTTTGCCTATTTAAAAATAAAATCCATCTTGACATTAAGCAAAGTCCCTTTGAGGCGATGTTTGGTAGGAAACCCAAGTTAGGATTTACATCTGGTAATCTGCCAGCAGCTCTTAATGTCAGTACAGAGGAAACACTAGACTAGGTAATTAATTCAATGATTGTTATAAAAAGTGGTGAGAATGAAACACTTTCTGAAATTATTTTAGATGGAGATGTAAAAAGTACCATTGTTCAAGGCCCATCATCAGACATAGAACTCATTGAGTTATGCCCTATACCTGATATAGAAATAAAAAGCCAAGAAGAATCAGAGTCTACATCAACACCAGAGTCTCAACCAAATGTTGAAGTAGAAATTTCGGCCATAAAAAAATAATATTTCAAAAAACAAACATCTTACAGGTATTTATTTAGAAAATCAAGCAAAGAAATGAAAGCAAACACAGAAAAAAATGTCCACCTATTGATGAAGGCTCCACAGTGATTGTACCAGTCCCTTCTTTAGATAGGGGGAACGGGGACCAGAAAAATATCCTAGGTGTTCTCATGGACAATACTGATGGGTTTTATAAAGAAGGAACTTCAACTGGTATCCTGCCACAATTATTTTCAAGAAACTAAATTGCTCCTTGCATGGCAACGTTTATGTCTAGTAGTGATGTTCCAAATACAGAATTATCTTTAAGAACTGTAGTCAAGAAACAATCAATGTTTGGTGGTCAAGGATTTATCAAATGCAATTGTAAAAAGAAATGTGCAGATGTGCAAAAAATGGACTTATATGTAACTCAAAGTGCCATTCTTCACTTAATTGTTTAAATAAATAAAATATATTTTTATATTACATATTAAATTAATAGGATTAGATCACATAACTACACCTAATTAGATGAGGGCATTTAGCACAAAATAAATCGATTTTTAAATACAACACTTAGAGACTTGCAGTTTTTTGCATTATGTTCAGGATGGCGTCAGGAAAAAAGGCTACTATTCAAAAATGGATGGAAATGCATAATTTCACTTTAAAGTGCATAAAATGCATCCAAGTGTGTATCAACATGTCAAAATCAGTATACTAAGGAACAAATTTTGTTATTCGGGGGGTTTTTGGGGTCACTGAACACGAATACACCATCAGAACCGACCCCCGGATCACCTGGTGCCCAAGGTCACTGCAAGGGACGTAGTCTTCTGGAGTTTCGAGGGTTTTTGGCACTAAATTGATGTAAACGGATTACTCATGGGTTTTTGGGGTCGCTAGGCACGAATATGCTATCAGAATTGAATTCCGGAGTACCTACCCGGTGCCCAGGATCGCTAATAAGGCACGTCATCTTCTGGAGTCTCACGGGCTTTCGGTATTAAATTGATGCAAACGGATTACTTACGGGTTTTCGTGGTCGCTAAACACGAATATGCCATTACAGTGAATTCTGGAGTACCTGGTGTCTAGGATTGCTAATAAGGCACGTCATCTTCTGGAGTTTCGAGTATTTTCGGCATTAAATTGATGTAAACGAATTACTCACGGGTTTTTTGGGTCGTGAAACATGAATATGCCATCAGAATTAAACTTCGGAGTACCTGGTGCCCAGGGTCGCTACTAGGGCATGTCATATTCTGGGTTTTCGAGGGTTTTCGGCATTTAATTGATGCAAATGGATTACTGGAGGGTCGTTGAGGTCGCCAAACACGAATATGCCATAAGAACCGACACCCTGTGCTCCTGGTGCCAAGGTCACTGCAAGTGACATCATCTTCTGAAGTTTTGATGGATTTCGGCATTAAATTGATGAACATTGATTAATTGGGGGTTTTGAGGTCGTTAAATACGAACATGCCATCAAAACAGATCATCGTAGCACCTGGTGCCCGGAGTCACTGCAGGGGGTCTCATCCTCTGGGCGAGGTTTTTCGGTACTATATTGATTCAATCAGACTACTTACAGGAGTTATTGGGGATGTTGAACATGAATACCCCATCAGAATAAACACCGGAGCACATGGTGCCTAAGTCACATCATCTTCTGGAGTTTCGTAAGTTTTCTGTACCCAATTGATGCAAACAGATTACTTATGACGCCGACATTCTTCAAGATGGCGCCGACTGACGTAGACGATAATTTTAAGCGCGTGTTTAAATGTTGTAAAACAAAAACAACTAACAACATTCAGTGCATACAGTGCGGTTAAATATTTCACTACAGTTGTGGTTAAGTAAAAAAACTCGAATTCGTGAACGAAAAGTTCCTTAAGTGCTGTGACACTGAAAATGACAAAAACTGTGCCAGTTCTAACAACGAACTACCACGGAGACGAATTAACTACCAAGGAGAGTGAACGAGAAATTAAACTTCTTAATCGAATAATCCGAGAAATGGAAGAAAAATATAAAATTTTGCAAGAAAACAACAAATTATTACAGGAAAACTACAATCTATTGAAACATTCCAATACCATATCGCAGAAAACGTCACATATTCCAACAATTATTGATAATAAAAATGCCCAACAAAAACCTGTTGTAGAAGCTATCATTAACGACAATGAGCATAAAAATATTATTTATAAATCGACCACTCAACAAGTCACCTATGCCAACAAAACAGCTGGTCAAGGGCAAGGTCAGATGCAAATAAATATAAACAAACAACAGTTGACAAATAAAAACAATGAAGAACTTAAGAGTAACTCTACACGAAATAGAATTAATTCCCAAGAAGTAAAATCTGCAATACACAATGCAGTTGCACACAATAAAATGGCTGAAATGCAACAACTTAGTGAACGGCCGAATAATACAGAGGAAAATTTAGGTGGATGGATGCAGCAAAAACGTAAGCGCAGGCGTTTCGTTGTCGGAGGTAACAACGAAAACGATTGTACTATACAGACTGTCCCTAGACTAATTCATTTGCATGTGAGTAGACTCGAACCTGCCACTACACCAGACAAACTCAGGAATATTTTAATCTCTAAATTCCCTAAAGTAATCTGTGAACCTCATGAGTCAAAGCGGCCTGACCTCTACTGTTCTATGAAAGTTACACTAAATAGAGAAAATTTAAAACAAGCTTGGAAGCGTGAAGTGTGGCCCTCAGGAACTATTGTGTCATTTTTTCAGAAAAAGAGGATGCTGCAGCTGACTTCCGAAGAAGTAGTGGATCCTCGGTGAGACTGGCTGTTTCCAAAGACACGAACAGTATAGAGTTGAACTTGATTTTTATGCATTTGAATGTTCAGGGTGGCTTAGCTGGAAAATGTTTTGATTTGGATATGATTTTACAACAAGAAAATGTAAGTATCTTTTGTGTCGCCGAGCACTAGCTTGAATCCATTAACATTTGTATTACTCCAATTCCGAATTTTGAACTAATTTCACATTTTTCTCGTACTAACAACAAAGAAAGAGGTGGTGTTGCATTATTCGTAAGAAAGGATGTTGTACAGAATTTTGTCATAGAATCAATAAATGTAAATACATGGTGTATAGAGGGTGTGTTTGAAATCTGTTGTGGAAGAATAAAAAACCCAAACACGAAGGGATTTATATGTACTTTCTCTATTTACCGACCTCCTGAAACTACCAACTTTAAACAGTTCATTAAACAACTTGAGAGGATGATGTTCAATTTCTATAAGAATGGTAATCAGTTTTTTATATGTGGAGATGTTAACGTGAACTTCCTAATTAAAAACAATCACAGAAAAGATCTAATAAATTTGTTAGCTGAATTTAACATTAAACATTTTATTAATGCTCCCACCAGAATAACAAACACATCTTCAACATGTATTGACAATTTTTTTAGTAATTTGGACTTAAATAACATAGAAGTAGTTGACTCATTTCTCTCTGATCATACATATCAAATAGGCTCTTTCATTGTCCCATTAATGCATAACTGTAATCATTCCTTTCAAACCCGTAATTTTATGGAATCTAATATGGATGTTTTCCGACATGTATTATCTAGGCAAACCTGGGATGAAATTTATTCGGCTATCACTTTCAACGATAAAATATCAGCATATTATGGAACGTTTTTATATCATTATAACACAATTCTTCCTAAAATACAAAAAACAGCCAAATTGTATAGCAAAAATAAGTTTCCTAACACATCAAAGAAGTGCATAATATGCTGTGCGAAATGAACGTATTACGCAAAAGGTTAAATAGTCCATTTTATACAGAACGATATAATACTTTTAAAAAACAATATCAACAAATCAAACAACAGTTTTTAAAACAAAGAAATAATGCACGTATTGAAAATAGCAACAACATGATAAAAGAAAGTTAAAAAATCATCAATAATAATCAAAATAAAAATAAACCTACATTAGCAAATACAATTAAAATAAATGACAATGAAAATATAAAAACTAAAGATACAGCCAACCTGATAAATAACTATTTCTTCAATAAAAATAATAATAATTCAACTCCAAATTATCTCATGAAAATTAATCAATTTTCCAAGACTTTCTTTCTCCAACTACACCTGCAGAAGTGCTGTCACTTATAAGGAAGACCACATCTAAACATGCTGAAGGTTTAGATGAAATCAATGGTAAGGTTATAAGTTATGTTGCCAGTCACATATGTGAACCCTTGTTACATTTAATCAACGAATCTTTTATGACAGGCCAATTTCCCAATATAGAGGAATCCAAGGGATTTAAAATTTTTAAAAATAAAGGTTCTGCAAGTAATATTGAGAATTACCGTTTGATTGGTATACCCAGTCAGTATGGCTTGGTGCAGTCAGTCCTTCAGTACTGCTTAATATTTTGGGGCTCATCTCCATATATGAATAGAGCTTTTATATCTCAAAAAAATACTACGAACTATGTTTAAAGTATCACCAACTACATCATGTAAACCACTATTTATAAAAGCTAACATCTTGACTCTTCCTAGCCTATATATTTTACAACTAATAATGTATATAAAAAAACATGAGCAAACATTCCTTAGGAACGCTGATCTACATTCACATAACACACGCCTCAAGGATAACATACACCAGCCTTTTTTCCGAGTTGCACAGCATGCTCCTATCCACATTGGGATCAAATGTTTTAACAAGTTCAGTGATATTTCGGTGACACATAAGATGCATCTTGGCACTATTAAATGCTTTGAACAAAATCTAAAAACATTTCTAGTTAGCCATGCTTTTTACGGTATTGAAGAATTTTTAAATTTTTAATGTGTTTCTTGTAATGTATTTTTTTTAATGTAAATTTTAATGTACTACTTTTTTAATGTGTTTATATTTGTATAACATATAATATTTTTTTGACTAGTCAGATAAATTTGTGTAATGTATACACTGTATAAATTTCTAGACGAATAAGTTCTATCTATCTATCTATCTATCTATGGGTTTTTGGGTCTGCTGAACACGAATATGCCATCATAATAGACACCGGACCAGCTGGTGCCTAGGGCACGTCATATTCTGGAGTTTCGAAAGCTTTCGGTACTAAATTGATGCAGACGGATTACTAATGGCCCGGATACCAGATACCTGGATCAGCCCTTGATACCAGATAACCAGAGGCCTTAATCTACGTCATAATCGCACTTAACCTCTGAGTATACGGTGTTTACCAATTTTGTGTAGAAAAGCCTAGAAATTTTCAAACATGACGTGCATAGCAGTCAGTCCGGCATTAGGAACTCCGAGGGCCGGTTCTAATTTCTGGTAAAAACCCATGAGCAATTCGTTTGCATCAAATTAGTACCGAAATTTTTTCGAAACTCCATATAATGATATACCTTAGGCACCAGTTGCTCCGGTGTTTGTTCTGATGGCGTATTCGTCTTCAGTAACATCAAAAACAAATGAGTAATCTGTTTGAAGCTATTTAATGCCGAAAACCCTCGAAACTCCAGACTATAACGTGCCTTAGGCCCAGGTGCGGCGGTGTCTCTTCTGATGGCGCATTCGTGTTTAACAACCCCAAAAACCCATGAGTAATCCGTTTGCATCAATGTAATGCCAAAAACTCCCGAAACTCCAGAAGATGACCTGTCTTAGGCACCAAGTTCTCCGTGATTTGGGTCTGATGGCATATTCATGTTTAGCAACACCAAAAACCCATAAGTAATCAATCCATTTGCGTCAATTAAGCACTGAAAACTCTAGAAACTCCAGAAGATGACTCACATTGCAATACCTCGGGGCACCAGGTTCTCCGTGAGTCGGTTCTGATGACATATTTGCATTTAGCTACCTTAAGAACCCTCCAGTAATCCATTTGCATCAATTTAATGCCGAAAATTCTCTAAACTCCAGAAGATGACGTCCCTTGCAGTGACCCGGACACCAGGTGGTCTGTGGGTCTGTTCTTATGGCATGTGTTTAGCGACCTTAAAAAACCCCAGAGCAATCCATGTGCATCCATTTTATGCCGAAAATCCTCGAAACTCTAGAAGATGACGTGCCTTAGTAGCGTTCTTGGCACTAGGTACTCCGGAGGTCAATTCTTATGGCATATTCGTGTTTAGCGACCCCAAAAAGCTCTTAGCGAAGGCTCTCCAAACTCCAGAAGATGACGTCCCTTGCAGTGACCTTGGGCACCAGGTGATCCAGAGGTCTGATCTGATGGCATATTCGTTTCTCAAAATCTCCCCGAATAGTCCAATTGCATCAATTTAGAGCCGTAATCCCTCGAAACTCCAGAAGATGACGTGCATTAGTGTCGACCCTTAGTGCCACTAATTCACTCTTACACTATCGGCCAAGAAACGCAGATGCGCCCAATACTCGACTAGGAGTGATGGTCCAAGAGAGAGAGAGAGAGAGAGAGAGTGGCGACCCTGGGCGCCAGGTACTCCGGGGGTCAATCTTTATGGTATATTTGTTTTAGTGACCCCAAAAACGCGTGAGTAATCCGTTTGCATCAATTTAATGCCGAAAACCATCGAAACTCCAGAAGATGACGTCTCTTGCAGTGACCTTGGGCACTAGGTGATCCGGGGGTCAGTTCTGATGGCGTAATCGTGTTCAGTGACCCCAAAAATCCCCAGAATAATAAATGTTGGTCCTTAGTATACTGATTTTGACTTTATTTTTATATACATTTTATATTTACATACATACATTTTATGCACTTTAAAGTGCAATTGTACATTTCCACCCATTTTTAGACTTTTTTCCAGACGTCATCCTGAATATAATGCAAAAAACTGCAAGTCTCTAGATGCTGTATTTAAAAATCGATTTATTCGGGTGTTTCTAGTGCTAAATGCCGTGGTTTATATTTCTAATATCATAAATATACAGTGTGTCAATTTTAAAATTTACAATGGACTATATCTCACAAACAAAAGCTGATATCGAAAAATGCTTGAAACCGTTTCTAGAATAATAAGGGAGAGCTACAATGACATGAAAGAGAACCCGAAATAAGAGATTTAACAATGTTTTATGCATTTATTTACATTAGAATATGAAAATATAAGTTTTTAGAAGGAGAGTGAATGTAGTATTAACTCTCTAGGATTTTTTAAAGTTATTGACTTCGACATTTGACCTCTCGGGATAAACAATTTATAATATCTAAGCAACGAGTTCACCAATCGGTCTTTGCATTTTTTTTATGTTTGGAATTGAAAGATCTTCATTTTAAAGCCTTAAAAAAATAAAAATTTGTTTGTACAATAAATAATGCAATTGGAAAAAAACGGCCACTTTGGACCTTTCGCAGTCAGTTTTGCAATAAACAAATAACGAAATTAAACTTGCCGTGGCTCAAATTGTAGTTTTTTTTTTATTTACTACAACTTTCTATTTAAAAGTTTTTCTCTAAAACGAATATCCTAAGCTGAAAAATTAAAAATTTTTAAAAATAGCAAATTTAACAAATGAAAAACGTCATAAATAAAAAAGAGCACAAAATTTTTGGTTATATTTTAGTATAAATTATTCCTGGCATCGTCCTTTACAACACCTGATAGGCTTCAAAAATTCCTGAATTATATCATTAAATCGACCTCTTTTTCACCCACAGCTTGGACTACATAACCAGTATGTAATTCAATTTGTTTTTAGATTTCGAACCATTCTTTTTCAAGTTCCATCTTCTATCGAAGGTTGGAAATCATCATGGCAATGCAGACCCTGTTGACTGCCGCTCTAAATAGCTCTGCACTACTGCATTCGAACCATTCCCTTAAGTTCTTAAGCCAGGATGTTCTTCGTCTTCCCACATTTCGCTTTCCTCGGATTTTGCCTTGCATAATAAGTTGTAATGAGTATTTTTGCCCTCTCATCACATATGTCCCAAGTACTAAAGTTTTCGTCTTTTGATAGTTAGTATTATTTCCGGTTGATTTCCTATCCTTCTAGTTACTTCCACGTTCGACATTCTTTGAATCCATGATATTCATAGGATTCTTCTATAACACCAAAATTCAAAGGCGGCCAACTTATTCAAATGGACTTGTTTCAACGTCCACGCTTCCAAGCCATAAAGAAGAGTAGAGAACACGTAACATCGAAGCATCCTTAGGCGTAGTTCTAACCTTATATCCCGACAACAAAGAAACTTTTTAAGTTTAATGAATGGTGCACGTGCTATTTCAAGAACGTGTCTTAATTTCTTTGGTTTGGTCTACATTTGATGTTATCCATGTTCCTAAGTATTTGTAGTTATCCACACTCTCAATCACAGTATCTTCAAAAGTTAATTGGATGTTTCCGTGTGCTGATTTAGTTATGATCATGCATTTAGTTTTCTTTAAATTCATCTTCAGTCCGCGTTGCATTACGTTCTGTAAATCATTGCTGTTATTATTACTGTATCGTCTGCAAAACGTAAGTTGTTCAAAACTTCTCCATTGATAGATATACCTTCTATTGAATCTGAGAGCGCTTCTTGAAATACCGCTTCACTGTAGACATTGAAAAGTAGTCGAGACAGCACGCAACCCTGACGGACTCCTCTCTGTATTTTGATATCTTGGGTGTCCTGGTTGTCAACTCTTACCGTGGCAGTTTGATTCCAAAATATATTAGATATAATTTTGATGTCACGACTGTCAATATTTTTGCTTTTTAATATATCTACATGCTTTTTATGTTGAACTTTATCAAATGCCTTTTCAAAGTCTACAAAACATAAGTACATATCATGATTCATGTCCATGCATCTCTGGGCCAGCACATTCAAGCCGAACAAGCATCTCGTGTGCTCATAAAATTTCTAAAGCCAAATTGTGTGTCACTTATTTCATACTCGAGAGTTTTAACAATTCTACTGTGTATTATTTTCAAAAATGTTTTAAGTGTGTGACTCATTAAAGATTCTGTTCTGTGATCTGAGCAGGTTGTTGCACTTGACTTTTTGGGAATTGCTATAAAGGTCGATTGCAGCCACTGTTTGGGGATTATGGCAGTCTGATATATTAGATTAAAGAGTTCAACAAGAGTTGGGAAATAATTATGGCTCACGTGGGCAGGGTCGCATCCCTGAAGTAGATATATCTTCCACCGGGAACATAAAAGAGTATCTACGCGCTACCGCAACTCGAACCATTAGTAAAGTGGAACAAAAAAGTTGTGTTATTAAAATTATAATTTTTTCTGTGGATGCTATACAATGTGGAACTTCTCTCACTACTTTTATTTATTTGTTAAGTATTAGTAATAACAAAAAAATAAAATTTCACCAAATTAACAATTAAATGTTGAGTGAATCACTAAAAACCTCCTAGTTCCATACTGTGTCATACAGGTTATTTTTGGTTAATGTCAATTGTCATGTCAATTTTAGATAGCAGATTTGTATTGTATGTGAAAGATGAAATGTAAAAGTTTGATTTAAATAAATGTAGTAAATAGGAAGAAAATATTATTTGCCCCACATAATCCCACATGAAAATACTATAGATATCAAAAGGTTACGTGCCCAAGACGCTGATGACAAAAATAAAAGAAGGATTAACAAAATTGATTTGAGGTTATCCATCCAGAAACGTGACAATGAACACCAACAGTAAATTATATAATATTGAACTATTATCAAACGATAATTATCTTAATTGGAAGTTCCGAATAGAGATGATATTAGCAGAAGCTGGAGTGACTGATTACATTGAAAAATGTTTAGATGCAGATGCATAACACCCTGACAGAACCTCAGAGAAGAAAACACACAAAAGCAATGATAGCAAAGCCAAGTCTATAATAGTTCAGTGTGTTTCTGATGTACATTTAGAAGTATTGCGAGAACAAAAGACTACATCATTTTAGTTCTGCTGGTTTAACTAAATTATTTTCACTTGTTGGTTTTACACACATGTCCTTTATTTTTATATTACTGGATAGTATTGTAGTAGTCTGTGAGCTATTTTTGTTATTCTTATCTTAGTTACTGTTATATTATGCTTGTCATGTTATTGTAATTTTATTAATCACCTCATGCTGATTTCTTGTATATTAAAACGTAGTTTATAAAGGTTTTGCAGTTTCATTACAATTTGATATATAAGAAATATAAAATATGGATAAGCTACTACGACGAGACAGATTCGATGCAGATCCGACCTCTTCTAGATCGTCTCAAGAATGGATACAGGGAAGCTTCATGGATACAAGCTACTTTTGAAAACTTTATTTCCTCTCTAGTTGATGTCTCAGATGAGGATAAATTCAAACGACTAGTAAGTTACGTGAGCAACAATATCTATGAACTTATCTCTGATTGTAGAAAATATTCTCAAGCCAAAGGTATTCTCGAAGCAGTTTTTGTTAAACCCAAAAATGAAATTTTTGCCCGACATATCCTAATGACTAAAAGACAACAAGCTGGTGAAAATATAGATCAATACGTGTAACATCTTAAGGTGCTTTCCAAAGACTAATTTTCGAGCCGTTTCTGCAGACCAAAATAGAGAAGATTATACAGGGTGTTTCATTGGGAAACGGAAATACTTTAATTATGAATAGAGGTCACTGAACCGGTTCTAGATATACTACAAGTCTACCAAGGGCCGGTATTTCCAACCTCGCTTAAGCCAAAGCTTACTTTAAGCCTTTGTTTAAGCTTAGATGCCTGTATTACCACTTCAATTTGAGGATTAGGCCTAGGCTTAAACCAAATAATTTTAAGCTCGCGCGTGAGTTGGTTTAAGCCTTTGCTTAAAATTTGTTTTCTGTTTTTTGAGGTTATTTCTATAGATTATTAATTAGAGAGTTATTTTGAAACCCAAGTTTTGAGTAATAACGTTATTATTAGATTATTAAATAATAATCTATTAATCTATTAATTTATTAATCGTAATAACGATTATTAAAATTCTTACTACTTTTGGAAGGTGTAGGCACATGTAAATTATTTATTTCTACAATGCTTGGTAGGCATATTTATTTTACAAAAATTAACGTACATTCGAATTTGACATTTTAAGGAATATGTCCAATAAACAAAATTACAAAGACGGATCTATTGCTTATGCAAAATAACAATAAAAATATAACTAGAGAAAATATAGACAATAAAATAAACTAACAACACATGCACCGTGTAGGTACACAAAATTAAGTAAAGTAAATGACATTGATACCGATGACAAGATAAAGTTAAACGTCAACAGTAGTGGTTTTTACCTCAGAACAGTTAGTTTTGGCATTTTGACGTATTCAGAGGTACCAAACCAATTAACTTTACAGTTGAGCATCAGTTTAGTTAAGGAAATGATGGAAATACGGCACCGGGCTTAAGCTTCTCCTTAACTTTTGACACAGGCTTAGCTAAGCAAAAGCTTAAGTAGCTATTGAAATACCGGCACTAAGTCTACAAAACATAAGTACATATCCTGATTCATATCCATGCATCTCTGGGCCAGCACATTCAAGCCGAACAAGCATCTCGTGTGCTCATAAAATTTCCAAAGCCAAATTGTGTGTCACTTATTTCATATTCGAGAGTTAACAATTCTACTGTGTATTATTTTCAAAAATGTTTTAAGTGTGTGACTCATTAAAGATACTGTTCTGTGATCTGAGCAGGTTGTTGCACTTGACTTTTTGGGAATTGCTATAAAGGTCGATTGCAGCCATTGTTTGGGGATTGTGGCAGTCTGATATATTAGATTAAAGAGTTCAACCATTACATCAATACCATCTTCATCAATAAGTTTTAATAATTCGATGGGCACATCATCTGGTCCAGTAGCTTTACCCTCTTTCGTGTTTTTAATGGCATAGATGACTTCGTCTCTTAATATTGGTGGTCCGGTATCCTCTGTGATTTCTAATGACAGTTTTCCTCTTTCATCATTAAAGAGTTGTTGGATGTAATTGGTCCATTGACACAATCTCTCCCTCGCGTCAGTAATAATATCCCCTTTATCATTTTTAAGGGTATTCGTTCTTGTGCTTTTTATAGAAATTGTCATTTCTATGATTTTTTTGTGTAAATTAAAGCTGTCATACTTTTTATCCAGGTCTTCTATTTCTTTGCATCTGTCGGAGAGCCACCTCTCTTCTGCCTCTTGAATTTTATTTCTGATGTTTCTCTGAAGTTCTTTGTATTTATTCGGGTTTTTTGTTTTATGTTTTCTTCGTTCTTCCATAAGTTCAAGAATTTCTACTGTCATCCAAGATTTTGTTTTTTCTCCAAGTGGTTTGAGGGTTTCTTTTCCAACTGATACTAAGGCATGTTGAATTTTTCCCCATTTTTGGTCAACAGTCAGAGTTTCCGCACTATCTTCTTTGACTTTCCTTAAGTTCTCGTTTATTTTAAATTTCGTTTCCGCATAGGTCTTGTCTTGTTTGAGCCGCCTTATATCCATGATTTAATTGGAGCTAGGGCTCTTTACCTTCTTTAGTTTCACTCTCATAGACAAAACAACCGGGTTGTGATCGGAGGATATGTCCGCTCCTGGATAAATTTTAGATAATATTATAGAATTTCTATATCTTCTGTTGACGATAATACTATCTGTTTGATTTCTGACTATTTTGTTGTTATTGTCAGCTGGTGACTTCCATGTATATAGTCTACGTTTAGGAAGTTTGAACAAGGTATTTGCAATTATGAGTTCCTCATTGATACAGAAATCAACAAGCCTATCGCCACGTTCATTTCTTTCCCCGAGTCCATATCGTCCCACACAATTCTCCACTTCTCCTTGACCGACTTTAGCGTTCAAATCGCCCATTATAATATTTATGTCATGTCTTTTAGTTAGCTTTAAGACATTGCCAATTTGTTCATAGAAGGCCTCTATGGTGTCTTCATCCTTGTCTGCAGTGGGTGCATATACTTGGATTATATTTATTTTACGATTTAATGAGAGTTGAGAGACAGCATTAATACTCGATCAGAGTAAGGAACAAAGTTACAAACGGCTTTCCGTGAATTGTTATCAACTATAATTCCAACTCCCAGTTTGTGATTGGGGTCGTCGTTTCCGGAATAATACAGTGTTCCATTTCTGGTGTTACATTTTCCTGATCCAGGCCATTGTATATCGTTAAAGCCCAGTATGTTAATCTTCATTCTGCACAGTTCCGACACAGCGTTATCGAGTTTGCTTGATTGGTATAAACTTCTTACGTTCCATGTTCCAATTTTCAATGCTATAGAGTTATTCTTATTTGTCTGACAGGGATTTACCTTGATGACGACCTGAGAGGCCCTGTCGTCTATATCTGATTGTCCTCCCCTGCCGGATCTCGGATTCCGAGCTCCATGATCATTAAGTAAATTATCAATTAGTGGATCCATGATGATTTTTACTAAGGATATCCACGCGGATCTTTAAAGTGGTAGTCATCCCGTGGCTTTCCACATCTCAATGCCGTTGACTAATTTAGCTCTTCCGCCTTCGGAGTTAATTTCTCGACTCCAGGGCAATGAAGTGGCCTACCACGTGTCGGTTCTTCCACCCGTAGCTGTTAACCAACAAGTGGGTGATTACTTATACCGGCAATAGTTCGGTTATTTTAACAGCTCCAGTATCCAATAATACACCGATCCAGGATCATTTCCCTTACGCTCTATTTTGGTTCTGATGCTGCTGTCTGACAGAGTAGGATATGGAAAGGAAAACTTTGGTAATTAGGTGGGAGAATGGGTTTAGGACATAATTTCTCCCAGGTATCAGGAGATTGGGAAATAATTATGGCTCACGTGGGCAGGGTCGCATCCCTGAAGTAGATCTATCTTCCACCGGGAACATAAAAAAGTATCTACGCGCTACCGCAACTCGAACCATTAGTAAAGTGGAACAAAAAAGTTGTGTTATTAAAATTATAATTTTTTCTATGGATGCTATACAATGTGGAACTTCTCTCACTACTTTTATTTATTTGTTGAGTATTAGTAATAACAAAAAATAAAATTTCACCAAATTAACAATTAAATGTTGAGTGAATCACTAAAAACCTCCTAGTTCCATGCTGTGTCATACAGGTTATTTTTGGTTAATGTCAATTGTCATGTCAATTTTAGATAGCAGATTTGTATTGTATGTGAAAGATGAAATGTAAAAATTTGATTTAAGTAAATGTAGTAAATAGGAAGAAAATATTATTTGCTCCACATAATTCCAAAGGAAAATACTATAGATATCAAAAGCTTACGTGCCCAAGACGCTGATGACAAAAATAAAAGAAGGATTAAAAAAATTGATTTGAGGTTATCCATCCAGAAACGTGACAATGAACACCAACAGTAAATTATATAACATTGAACTATTATCAAACGATAATTATCTTAATTGGAAGTTCCGAATGGAGATGATATTAGCAGAAGCTGGAGTGACTGATTACATTGAAAAATGTTTAGATACAGATGCATAACACCCTGACAGAACCTCAGAGAAGAAAACACACAAAAGCAATGATAGCAAAGCAAAGTCTATAATAGTTCAGTGTGTTTCTGATGTACATTTAGAAGTATTGCGAGAACAAAAGACTACATCATTTTAGTTCTGCTGTTTTAACTAAATTATTTTCACTTGTTGGTTTTACACACATGTCCTTTATTTTTATATTACTGGATAGTATTGTAGTAGTCTGTGAGCTATTTTTGTTATTGTTATCTTAGTTACTGTTATATTATACTTGTCATGTTATTGTAATTTTATTAATCATCTCATGCTGATTTCTTGTATATTAAAACGTAGTTTATAAAGGTTTTGCAGTTTTCATTAGAATTTGATATATAAGAAATATAAAATATGGATAAGCTACTACGACGAGACAGATTCGATGCAGATCCGACCTCTTCTAGATCGTCTCAAGAATGGATACATGGAAGCTTCATGGATACAAGCTACTTTTGAAAACTTTATTTCCTCTCTAGTTGATGTCTCAGATGAGGATAAATTCAAACTACTAGTAAGTTACGTGAGCAACAATATCTATGAACTTATCTCTGATTGCAGAAAATATTCTCAAGCCAAAGGTATTCTCGAAGCAGTTTTTGTTAAACCCAAAAATGAAATTTTTGCCCGACATATCCTAATGACTTAAAGACAACAAGCTAGTGAAAATATAGATCAATACGTTCAACATCTTAAGGTGCTTTCCAAAGACTGTAATCTTCGAGCCGTTTCTGCAGACCAAAATAGAGAAGATTATACAGGGTGTTTCATTGGGAAACAGAAATACTTTAATTATGAATAGAGGTCACCGAACCGGTTCTAGATATACTACATTTTGTGCCCTACCGACTTTTATAACCGAGTTACAGGGTGTTTTGTCGATTTTGCCCATTTCTTTAATAAGCAATAGCTTTAGAACCACCCATATTTATTCTTTACCCATACCCTGTATATTCTTTCGATATTTGGTACACATGTCTCATTTAAAACCCAAACGACCGACATACTAACCATAAGGATAATCCAGGTCCGGATTAACAAAAAATTATAAAGTAATTGTGACCTTAAAACAACACCCTGTATATTCAAATTATGAAAATCTGTTTGCATATTTGAAAAGAGCACAAAAAGTAAGTTTAATGGTTCACTTTAATTTTTCGACCAGACAATTTTATGACTTTAATTTTTGAAATTATATTGAATTTTTTAAGAACTCTGACATTAAAAAGCAGATATTATTAACCTTCAGTTATAAATTATTAAAGTTAATGAATAAAGACTCATTTTAAAAATAATCAATACTTTATTTACCACATTGGAACGACCCAATCACTAATCACAAGAAAAATCCAGGTCCGGATTAACAAAAAAAAAAGTAAAGTAATTGTGACCTTGAAACAACACCCTGTATATTGAAATTTTGAAAATTTGTTTGCGTATTTTAAAAGAGCATAAAAAACTGCGTTAAAAGGTGCATGTCAAATTTTGCGCAGATAATTTAATTACGGCAATTTTGAAATCATATTGATTAATTCTGTCAAGGTGACAAGAAGCTGCCAGAAAAATTAAGAACAATTCCAATGTAATTAGAAAATCGATTCGAAATCTTTTAAAACGAGCAAGAAAATGGATCTAACAAAATGCCGGACATTTTGAGCAACTGTTACAGTTCAAATATTTTTAAATTATGTTAAATTGTTGAATTGTTTAAACGAATTTGTTTTAATAGATATAGCTGTTTTTTAAAATTATTTACTAAATCATTAAAATATCCCAATTCTCGCAATTCCAATTTTTAATGATGTGCATACAGATTGATTCATTAACATTAAATTATTAAAAGTTAATAATACCTGGTTTTTAATCTCAGACTTCTTTAAAATTTCAATATAATTTCAAAATTGATGTAATTAAATCAACGGCGCAAAAAAATTAAAATGGACCTTTCATCCCAGTTTTTTATGCCCTTAACATGCGCAGACAAATTTTCAAAATTTCAATATACCGGGTGTTGGTTCAAGGGCACAATTACTATATATTTTTTTAAACTAAAAGGGAAGTTCTCTAGGTTGGCTGTATACCATATAGTTAAAAAACTCTAACATGAAGTAAAAACCACTTCTATGTAATTGGTATATTTATTAAAATTTAAAAAATCTCAATGGATTGAATAAAATGTGTCCAATTCAGAACGTTTTCAGACCTATCGGTCCATCATCAGTGAATCTACAATAAAATAAGTAATCCCACTATTAAAAATTGAAAGATGGTTGAAATTTTGAAAGTTAGAAAAGTGTGGTTATGATTACTTGAATACTTGCTAAATAGCCCCAGAACCAAACAATGGTTGAATTTATAATTCGATTTACATTATTTAAAAGTAATATTAAACAGGCTAGACTGTTAAAAGAATGTTAAAAGATATAACCTCCGGGAACATGGTAAAACCCTACTAGGAAACTTAAGCAACCATCTTAGGCCAACGCTGACTACTAAGTGTCAAAATTGTGTAAGGAACTGTTTGGAGTGACATTGACAGTAGAGAAAAAGGTAGTGGATTTTCAAAGATTATTAACAAAAGATCATGATCCAGAACAATGATAATATGATAAAGATTTTAATATCTGAAAATGTCTAACATTTAAATCTATTGCTTTTTGAAAAGAAAATTGTGATTTACAAAATTTATTTTGAATATAAAATTATTTTATGTTGACTGTATACTATAACATTAAATTGATCAAATTGATTAAAAAGGAAGTATGAGCTGCTATTAATAATGATAAACAAAAGATAAAAAACAGATGATGGTGAGAGAGGAGAAAGAATAAATTTTAGTTGGAATATTATTGTACAAAGGAATTAATAGGTAGGCACGTTATTTATATCTATATTGTATTGGTGGTTTTATATGTAAAAGGAAAATTATTGTTATTTAAATGTAAATGGAAATTGTTAAAATGATGGATTTGAGTTAGGATACAGTCAATATACTTAATAGTATGAAATATGTAAATGGAGAGGATTGTAATTATTATGAGATATATATATATCGGGTGTTCTACAGCATTCGCCGTTTCCCGCATCCTATTCGCCATGCTTTTCGGTCACGAATATCTTCCTCGTTGAGTTGTCTACTGTTCATTGCTTTCTCTACATCTTGTATCCATGTTCTCTTCGGTCTGCCTCTTTTTCTTCTCTCGGGTGGTACATACTGGATCATTTTCTTGGGCCATCTTGTTGGTCCCATTCTCTGGACATGCCCGTACCATATTAATCTTTTTTGTTCTATTCTGTCTATAATATCCTTTTCTACTTCCATTCTTTCTTTTATTTCTTCGTTTGGGATATGCTGCAGTTTAGATATTCTGCAGCTTCTTCTAAGCGCGTCCATTTCTAAAGCTTGAAGTCTTTTATTTTGTCGGTCTTTTACTTCCCACACTTCCGAGTTGTACAGGACAATTCCTTCCACGATAGTTTGGTAGATTTTTTTCTTTGTCTGATTCTGCAGTCCTGTACTCCACCAAATGCCATTTAGCTGTTTTATAGCTTTTCTTCCTTGGCTTATTCGATATTCTATATCTTGATCGCATGTGGAGTTTTTGTCAAAAATTGAACCTAGATATTTAAATTCATCACATCCTTTTATGTATTCCCCTTCTAATTCTAAGTCTTCAGTATCACCTCCGACTACAAGGTATTCAGTTTTCTCCATGCTCATTTCCAAACCCCATTTTTGGTACTCCTCTTTCAATTTTCTAATCATGTAACTGGCGTCATCTTTATCAGCAGCAATCACAACTTGGTCGTCAGCAAATAGCAACGTATACAAATAAGAATCTCCTACTGGTATCCCCATTGTTTGGCATTTCCTAGTCCAATATTTTAACACATGTGTAAGGTAAATTTTAAATAAAGTGGGCGACAGACAGCATCCCTGCAAAAGGCCTTTCGAAGTTTCAAAGGTATTTGAAAGTTTCGTTCCAATTTTAATTGCTGTTGTTGCATTAGCATAGAGATCTTTTATTGTTTGGATGTATTTTCTATTTAAAGTGGTTTGTTGTAATACCTCAAACATTTTTTCTCTGGGAACGGTATCGTATGCTTTTTTTAAGTCTACAAATACCATGTGAGTTTCTAGATTTCTAGCAGAACGTTTTTCTAGTAATTGCCTTATGCAGAAAATGTTATCTGTGCATGATCTACCTGCCCTAAATCCACTTTGTTCTTCGGAATCTTGCCACTCCTTTTCTATCCGTTTCTTTATTATTCGTCCGTACAGTCTTCCAACTGAGCTGGTCACACTAATGCCTCTGTAATTATTATGAGATATTTTTTTAAAAAAATTGAGAGAATTCTTATGACAAAGTGAGGGTACGTGAAATTGAAGATAAAGAAATGTAAGATTATAGCTGAGTCCAGTTGATACTAAAATGAAATTAAAATGAAATTGATATTGAAAATGTACTGAATAAAATAAAATTATTAAACCAAAGTAAGAAAACGAATATTGATATAATTTAATTGTAATAATAATAAGTCTGAATGTGAGAACTGAAATTAAGTGATGAAATGTTAATTGGAGAAGTAAAAAATAAAAAATATTTGGAAACAGTCAAAGACAAAAAGTAGAGGGCTGTGGTGTAAGGTAGAAAGACAAGTGTAATGAGGGAAAGAGAGGGATTGAGAATAGATGGGGTGTGGAATTTAAACTGAATGAAGTAACGAAATGATAGAGAAGTGAGAAGATAGTAGGGTGAATTAATTAGGCTTAGGTTAATAGGGGTTCATGTAGTTAGTAATGATTAGTTGTGTAAAGGAGTTTGGAAGCAGTGAAGGAAAAAGGAAAATTTGAAAAGTGGGGTGACTAAGTTAAAGGAGAGAGAGAATAGGATAGAAAAAGAGGAAGTTGTAATTAATAGGAATTATGAGAATAATTGACGGTGAATGGGGACAAAATTGCGGTTAAGGGATATTTCTCTATTGACACAGTTGGGACTCTTCTTCAGGTCCTTGACAATCTCCAAATCTTCGTATAAGTCTAAACGGAGTGTATTTTTTTGTTGAATATTGTGTATCAACTGGACACCTTCAGGAATCTTAAGTTCATGTTTACCGACTTTTAAATTGTGTGAAAAGGCTGAAGTGGTATCTCTCTTACTGTGTTCTGCAGATCGAGTAGACAGGGATCTGTAAGTTCTGCCGATGTAGGTGGCATAACAATCTGAACAAGATAGTCTGTATACCCCACTCCGGTTCATATAATGGATAGGATCTTTGGTATTAGTTAAACTTTTACTGAGAGTATTATTGACTTTAAATGAGATTTTGATGCTGTCACAAGAATTGGAAATGATATGTTTGACTCTTTCAGATAATTTGGAGTTATTGAATGGTAAGGAGGCATAAATTGGAGTGGTTGTGGATTATGTAGAGAAAGCGGATTGTTGGAGTAACTTAAGTTCTCTTTTTTGTTGAAGTTTGTTGATGATGTCTGGGTCATAACCATTGTTGACTGCAATCTGTTTAATAATGTTCAACTCTTTGTTAAATTCAGTTGTGGATAAAGGAATAGAGTTTAATCTATGTATAAAACTGCGAAAGGCAGAGAGTTTATATGACAGAGGGTGATTAGAAGTAGAATGGATAACATGATCTGTCTGTGTTGGTTTACGGTAGATACCAAAGTTGAAGTGGTCATGTAGTCTGGTAATAGATAGATCCAGAAAGTTAATGGAGTTAGAAGATTCTAGTTCCATGGTAAAGGTGATTTTAGGATGGATTTGATTAATTTTGTGAAGTAAGTTGTGAGCTGAGTCAGAGTTACCAGAAATGAGGACTAAAATGTCAACATAACGGAACCAGTGTAAGATCTCTGGATTTTTTATGATATAGTTGGATTCTAAGTGATCCATAAAAACATCAGCTAAGAAAGTGGAAGATAAGCAACTACCCATTGCTAAACCGTCAGGTTGTTGATTGTTAAATTCCACACCCCATCTATTCTCAATCCCTCTCTTTCCCTTATTACACTTGTCTTTCTAAATGTTTCCAAATATTTTTTATTTTTTACTTCTCCAATTAACATTTCATCACTTAATTTCAGTTCTCACATTCAGACCCATTATTATTACAATTAAATTATATCAATATTCGTTTTCTTACTTTGGTTTTACTAATTTTATTTTATTCAGTACATTTTCAATATCAATTTCATTTTAATTTCATTTTAGTATCAACTGGACTCAGCTATAATCATACATTTCTTTATCTTCAATTTCACATACCCCCACTTTGTCACAAGAATTCTCTCAAATTTTTTAAAAAATATCTCATAATAATTACAATCCTCTCCATTTACACATTTCATACTATTAAGTATATTGACTGTATCCTAACTCAAATCCATTATTTTAACAATTTCCATTTACATTTAAATAACAATAATATTGCTTTTACATATACAACCACCAATACAATATAGATATAAATAACTTGTCTACCTATTAATTCCTTTGTACAATAATATTCCAACTAAAATTTATTCTTTCTCCTCTCTCACCATCATCTGTTTTTTATCTTTTGTTTATCCTTATTAATAGCAGCTCATACTTCCTTTTTAATCAATTTGATCAATTTAATGTTATAGTATATAGTCAACATAAAATAATTTTATATTCAAAATAAATTTTGTAAATCACAAGTTTCTTTTCAAAAAACAATAGATTTAAATGTTAGACATTTTCAGATATTAAGATCTTTATCATATTATCATTGTTCTGGATCATCACCTTTTGTTAATAACCTTTGAAAATCGACTACCTTTTTCTCTACTGTCAATGTCACTCCAAACAGTTCCTTACACAATTTTGACACTTGGTAGTCAGCGTTGGCCTAAGATGGTTGCTTAAGTTTCCTGGTAGGGTTTCACCATGTTCCCGGAGGTTATATCTTTTAACATCGGCGATTAGCCTGTTTAATATTACTTTTAAATAATGTAAATCGAATTATAAATTCAACCATAGTTTGGTTCTGGGGCTATTTAGCAAGTATTCAAGTAAGTAATCATAACCACACTTTTCTAACTTTCAAAATTTCAACCATCTTTCAATTTTTAATAGTGGGATTACTTATTTTATTGTAGATTCACTGATGATGGACCGATAGGTCTGAAAACGTTTTGAATTGGACGCATTTTTTTCAATCCATTGGGATTTTTTAAATTTTAATAAATATACCAATTACACAGAATTACATAGAGGTAGTTTTTACTTCATGTCAGAGTTTTTTATATTTTTTTGTTAATCCGGAACTGGATTTTTTGTTGTTATTAACCTTGTAACACTAATTAAAAATATTATTTCTAAGCCGCAGGAAACACCATTATTTCTAACTCAGGGAACCACTTATTTAATACCGAAGGATCAAAATAACACCCAAGATCCAGCCAAATACCGCCCAATTACTTGTCTTCCAACTTTGTATAAATTGGTCACATCCTGTGTAGCCTGGCGTATCTACCAACACTGTGCACTGAACAATATCATAGAGCCTCAACAGAAAAGATGCGCTAAGGGTTCCATGGGTTGCCAAGAACAACTTATCATCGACTCAATTGCTTCTAATCAAGCATATTCCAAAAAGAGGAACCTATTTACTGCTTCATTGATTACAAGAAGACCTTTGATTCAGTGCCGCATGAATGACTTATAGATATATTGAGAATATATAAAGTCGATGATAATATAGTGACCTTTTTGCAGCATATAATGACAGAGTGGAATACCTTCAAATATCTGGTGAAAATAACATCGAAACTGAAAATATCGCAATCAGCCGGGGCCTTTTCCTAGGAGATTCGTTAAGTCCACTATGGTTCTGTCTAGCTATGAACCCACTATCTCAGTTATTGAAATCCACTGACGCAGGTTTTAGCATAAAAAATAACAACAATGTGGTGGCGAAGCTTAATCATCTGTTGTATATGGATGATTTGAAATTAATGGCTTCCACTCGCAACCAACTAGATGAGATGCTAAGAACTGTAGAACCCTTTTTCAAATGACATTAGTAGTATGCACTTTTGACTAGACAAGTGCCGTGTTTTAAATATAGTCAGAGGAAAAGTACAGCCCGGAGGATTCGATATGCAAAATGGCCAGAATATCGAGGCCATGGGTGAAAACGATATGTATAAATATCTTGGAGTAAAGCAAGCGCGGAAAATTGACCATAAGCAAATGAAAACTGAGATAACTGCGGAGTTTATGCGAAGGGTAAAACAGCTGCTTCGTTCACACCTTAACAGTAGAAATTTGTTTAAGGCACTAAACACCTACGCATGTTCCGCGCTTAGCTATTCGTTTGGCATTGTTAACTGGACAAAAACGGACATGGAGAATCTTCAGCGAAAAGTAAGAACACACCTCACAAAGGCACAAAATCACCATCCTAAAAGTGCAGTAGAAAGAACAACATTACCACGGAATTTAGGAGGAAGAGGACTTGGATCATAGGATATGGATATAGGCGTTGATTGAAATATTGATATGGAAAGATCTCTTATGCTTCACTAAAAATTGAGGCATTCTATCACCGACATTCACCGAGTATATCCTTCTTTCAAAAACGCGAATACGATCTTCTGTCTCTTACAAAGTGGAAAATTATTGAAAAATAGATGCTTCGATAGCTGCTGCCAAAGTGAATTCATAGCAAACTATACTGTTAGCCTGTAGTTTCCTGTTTTATTTCGTTTACCGTTTCACTCTTAGACAAGGAAAGAGACTCAGCCAGCCTTTTTACACACCAGCTCTGTTGCCACATCTAAGAAATTTCTTGTTAGTCATAAAATTTAAATGATTCTTTCTTTGTAAATATTATAAGGTCTGAAATATAATATTTCAATGGACGGTGGTATTTACGTTGTTTGAAACAACTTTTTTTGTAGTTTGATATAATGTAACTGTCATTTGATTTTTTTCAATATGTATTGTATTACATGAACTGATCGGATTCCAGTTTGTGTTTATTATTTTATTTGAGTATATTCATTTAAATCCTTGATTGAAATAGAATACATATTGTATAAATAAATATTTCTTGTAATTCTTAACGAATTTTCGAAACATAAGATGCCCACAATAATTATTATTAGTTGCTTTGCATTACACTTATAGAAGGCTTTTCTTGTTATATGTCGTCATATCTACCTTTATTTATAGGCATATTTAATATAAGGCTTTGACAATAAAGACTGTTGGGACACCGTTTCTAATTAACATATTATGTATCTGTTAATTAATTTAGTTTAGTTTTTCAATTTTTAGTTAACGTTATTTTTAAGAAGTGCAAGGTTAAATTAACAATAGAAACAAAATACGCATAAAAAAACATGAACATTGGACAAACACCTGTTTCCGATACATTCACAGTTAGGTCTGGATCCCGCGTATGAAAAAAAAGTTGATTAATAGCAAGCTGAAAATTTGTTAAAAGCTTAAGGGTGTCTAGTCGGATAATCTTTGATATATGGAAACACTGTAATAGGAGCAGTTTTAATTGTGTAACAGGTTAAAAATTTGGAACGGTCAGACCACGAAAACGGCACATGTATTTTGTCCGACAGAACAGAATTAAAGTCTCCGAACAGAGATTAAACTCTCATGCAAAAATCAGACTGCTATTTATCACCTGTCATAATTCCTGCCATTTGACATATTCTACATGTTCCACTGATTAAAACGCCCATATTGGTGATATATAGCAGTCTGATTTTTGCATGAGAGTTTAATCTCTGTTCGGAGAGTTTAAGTCTGTTCTGTCGGACAAAATACATGTGCCGTTTTCGTGGTATGGCCGTTCCAAATTTTTAACCTGTTTCACAATTAAATCTTCCTCTGTTCCAGTGTTCCCATATATCAAAGTTTGTCCGACTAGACACCCTTAAGCTATTAACAAATTTTCAGCTTGCTATTAATCAACTTTTTTTTTCATACACGGGATCCAGACAAGTGATATTGAAGAAAAGTGCTTTTAGAAGAATATATTAAACTTTATTGCCATTAAACTTTAGTCCAATTTAATGTACCTGGATAATTAGTGTGTATTTTAAATAAAATGTTTTTAGGTGCCATCCTTGATTGAAATATATATTATACAAAGGAGTTTAAAAGGAGTAAAAAATAAAAGTACTGTACGTGGTTTGCCTTTAATAAATTTATACCTACGTATTGGATATTGACGTTGATTAAAAAACCAACGGCATTTAGTCTAGTTCCAACATAGGGGGTCCCGTGGCACTTTTAGTTCGCCGCGATTTGATGGTGGTATTACAGGTTTTTTGGGTCGCTGAATCCAGTAGTCTGGAAGCCCAAATGTGGCGCGTTTAATTGTTATTAACAAATTATGGTAAAATTAGGTGTTTTCAGGAATTATTAGAAGCCCTGTAAATAAATTGATAGTGTTAAGGGCTTTTCTGGTGTATTTTTGGTCGCTGAATCGAATGTGACTAGCCGCAATTACTCAAAATGTGTTCTTATTTTGTTAATAACAAAATAATTGCTTATTCGCCGAAAAACTCAAGTTGCGTTATGTACAGCAAGTTTGTAGTCTTCTTCATAGTATTTTTATACGCTAAATCGATTGTCACTAGTCGTGATAGCTTAAACCAGGTTCCGACTTTGTTATTAATAAATTATTGCAAAAATAACGGTTTATAGTACCTTGGAATGACATGAAATTTGGTATGCACGTAGCTAACATGTCAAACAAAGCAAATGATATTGTGCAGATGTCTGCTTTTACCCCGGGAGTGACTTTCACCCCGTTTCGGGGGTGAAAGAAGAAACCTTTAAAATAGTCCGGAATTGGATAAACTGATTAATTCTCAGCAACGTTTGTTCTATACAGTTTTTTCACTAAGTCAATATTTTTCGAGTTATTTGCGAGTGAATATGTTCATTTTTCAACAAAAAAACCAAATAACTCCAAAAGTATTGACTTGGTGAAAAAACTGTTTGCAACAAAAGTTGCTTAGAATTAATCAGTTTATCCACTTCCGGACTTATTTAAAAGGTTTCTTTTTTCACCCCCGAAAAGGGGTGACACTCACCTCCAGGGTAAAAGCAGACATCGGCACAATATCACTTGTTTTATCTGACATGTTAGCCTAGTGTATGCCAAATTTCATGTTAATCCAAGTGGTTTTTTTTTAATTTATAGCAAAAGCCGTGAGTGAACGTACTATAACCTCCTTAGTCCCCGCGTCGTCTACAAGCGACATAAAACATGCTTTGTTTAGAAATTTTTTCTGGGATGAAAGTTTAGGTAGGCAGCCTTGAAAAGTAGTACACTGCAAAGCCAAAAGGTGGCATCACCTGCTAGAGTGAGTTTTTAGTTCATTCATTCGCATCTGACAACTGTGAGTGAGAAGTAAAAATGGCGGACTGTCCCAAACGGCCAATTCCATGTTCAAGTTTCTGTAAGTATTTTTTCTGTTTTTTCCTTAGCATAAAATTCTCATTCAATGATTGAACACTTATCTTGAAGACTTGGTCTTTTCATCTGTAAATAGATAATTATCATTCCAGTTATATTTTTCAAGCAGTTACCATGGAAACGGTTATGTCGTCTGATGGAGACATTGGGATTTTAGATATATTTTTTTACCGTTTGGATTTGATTATTTAAATATACAATTAGAATTTTTTCTTCAAATCTGTAATATTCTAGTAACATTTTAAACTGAATACTAATAAAAACTAATAGACCGATTAATTTTTTATGATATAAATATTTTTATATGCTGTTCTAAACCTGGAATATTTCGTGTAAACCAAGTTAACTATTTGGAAATAATAAACTAAATACAGTAAAACCTTTGTTAATGGCAACCTGTCAAAACCGGCCACCTGTACTAGCCGGCCAATTTCAAAGTACCCCAAACCAAAATTTGTGTACCACAAAACCTGGTATTAGCGGCCACCTTTTTATATCGGCCAATAGTTCTGTCATTTTTAGTGACCGTTACTGACAGGTTTTACTGTAGTTTTAAACTCGCAATATGTATCTGCATTTTACTATTTGCGTATGTTATTTACAGATTCCAAGCGAATTCAAGAATATGTTGACGATCGATTTGATGGAGATAACAGTGAGGTGGACATCAGCGATGATGATGACTTGGATGCAGATCCAACGTGGCTACCACAGCAGGAGACCACTGACATTGGGGAAATAGACGAAGAAGAGGAAGAAGACGAAGAAACGATATCGGATGGTACCTCAACTACTTCAGACATGATGGCTTCTAATATTACAACTGGCGAAGACAATACTCCAGTCGCACAAGCCGTGAGTAGCAGTGAAAGATACTTCTGGAAAAAAAACTCAGATTTTGAACCATGCTTGCCAGCTCCAGATAATACTCCTTTAGAAATAAATGCTGTAAATCTGCAACCTCATGCATATGTTAGCAAGTATATTCCTGAGAGTATTTTCAAAGTTATTTTAGAACAAACAAACAGAACGTATGTGGAAAAAACTGGGAAAGTTCTTTTGAATGATGTGGAAGATGTAAAAAAGTTTTTTTCAGCAAGTTTGATGATGTCTATTATGGGATATCCACGGATTAGGATGTATTGGGCCAGAAAAACCAAAGCAGAATGTATAAGTAACCTCATGCGAAGGGATAAATATTTTTGTATTCGAAAGAATCTGAAAATTGTGTATGATGGTGACGTAACGGATGAAGAAAAGAACGCCTACAAGTTTTGGAAAGTAGAACCACTGATCAGGTCAGTTAAAACAGGTTGTTTGCTGAATCCAAAGCCTCAAGTAGTGGCTATAGATGAACAAATGATTCCTTTCTGGGGGCATTGCCCAGCCAGACAAGTAATCAAAACAAAACCCAATCCATGTGGCTTGAAAAATTTTGTTGTAGCTGCTCCAGATGGACTGCCACTAGATTTTTTCTTTTACCAGGGAAAAGGTGACCCTATAGTTCATGATGAACGTTTCAAACTTCTAGATGTTGGTGGTAAGGCTGTGATGAAGCTTCTGACTACGTTTCCTCCTGGGGTTTCAATTTATATGGATAGATATTTCAATTCTGAACACCTTTTAGATTTATTACATTCAGAAAGAGAAGCTACAGGTACTGGCACTTTGAAACAAGTAAGAATACCCAAAAACTCCAAGCTAAGAAGTGATACTGATTTGAAAAAAGAAGGTAGGGGGGCAATTGATGAGAGTGTAAGATCAGACGGTCAAGTGTCTGTTGTAAAATGGTTTGATAACAGAGCCGTAATTTTGATGTCAAATAGAGAGGGCTCACAACCTGTCGATAAATGTAGAAGATGGTGCAAAATACAAAAGAGATTCATTGAAGTCAACAGGCCTCTGGCAGTTAAGGTCTACAATGCCAATATGGGAGGCATTGACTTCTTAGACCGAATGATAAGTTATTACAGGATCTCTGCTCGAACTAGAAAATGGACAGTCAGAGTTATCATGCATTTGTTTGACTTCGCAATTTCAGCATCATGGATCGAATATCGACGAGATCAGCGACTTTTAGGAACCCACAAAAAAGATATTATGGATCTGTTCTGTTTTAAAGAAGAGTATGCATATTTCCTAGCCCATGGTCATCAGGAGAGCTCGGAGGATAGTGATCCAGATTATGAGTGTTCCTTACCCCCTCATCGGAAGCAACCCAGGGTATCCCACCCTCCAGACTTGCTCCGTAAAAAGCACACTTTGCATTTGCCAGAAATCCCAACACCAGCCAAGAAGAATAGATGCCGAATGCCAGGATGTTCAGCCAACTCATCTAGAATCAGGTGTTCTACATGCCAGGTGTTCCTTTGCATCCAAGAAAATAGAAACTGCTTCAAGCTGTACCATGAACTATGACAAGTGCGTTAACTCAGCCAGAATCAATGTTCTACATGTCAGGTGTTCCTCTGCCTCCAAGAAAACCGAAACAGCATCAAGGTTGTGTATGAACTGACACCAGTGAATTATCTATCAGCTATTTTTTATCATATTTTATTACTTAATAAATGATATAAACAATGTTGTGTATTTATTTCCAATGTATTCATAAAAAATCATGGCTATGTTACGCATAAAACACAAATTCCTTTAAAACCCAATGTCGCCCATAGGAGACATTGGATTTTAAAGATGGCCGCCATAAAAAAATTTTTTTGTAATTTTTTTTCTTTTCTTGATGCCTAATGTAACATAGAACACACCGAAAAATTGAAATTAAGAAACAAAAAATTTCCTGGGACTGAGGAGGATATACCGTTATTTTTGCAATAATTTATTAAAACAAAGTCGGAACGTGGTTTAAGCTATTACGACTAGCGGCAATCGATTTAGCGTATAAAAATACTATGAAGAAGACTACAAACTTGCTGTAGATAGCGCATTCCGAGCTTTTCGGCGAATAAACTATTATTTTGTTATTAACAAAATAATAACATATTTTGAGTACCTAATCGCGACTAGTCGCATTCGATTCAGCGACCAAAAATACACCAGAGAAGACCTTAACACTATCAGTTTATTTACAGGGCTTCTAATAATTCCTGAAAAACACCTAATTTTACCATAATTTGTTAATAACAATTAAAATCACCACATTTGGGCTTCCAGACCACTTCCATTGGATTCAGCGACCCAAAAAACCTATAATACCACCATCAAATCGCGGCGAAGTACAAGTGTCCACGGGACCCCCTATGTTGCGACTAGACTAATTGGCAAGCAAGTCTCTAAAAAATGTTAGGTGTTTTAGACATATTTTAAAAGAACATTTAGGCCGTTAGGGTATGTCGTTCGGTTCCATGACATCTCGTAACGCGACAGTTCGTAACCGGACAAATGGTAACGGGCAATTCGTAACAGCGACAGTTCGTAACGGCGACAGTTCGTAACTATACAAGTTCGTAACGAACAATTCGTAACGTCCAATTTTAATTATTCTGTTTATTTTTGTTAATGGGGAAACTAACTGTTATTACAGTTATAAATGAACTATTATGAAATTACAGTTATAAAAATGTAGGTCTTATATGACTCAAGCAAAGTTAGATTTGGTTAGATGAAGATCTCGTTTCAATCGCCAAAGCATCCTGCACAAGCATCAACGGTTGTCATGGCAACGTGATGTCATCCTATATTATATGCATTGGTATCTAGAGGTTTGTGGTTTGTGCCACTGCTAACTAGATCTATGAACTCGATAAAAAACAAAAAACCGTTTTTTAACGGTTACTAGTATGCGCAGTAACGAGAAATGTGCGTATAATTAGAAGTATTCGCGCAGTACATTTCGAACGTATTCAGAGTAAGTTCGGGATTAGTTTCCAATGCGCAGGCGTCAACGTAAACTTATCCTGGACATGCTCAGGATTTTTCGCTCCGCGAACAATTTTCGGATTCGTAATGTAATGAAGGGTTGCATACATTAAGGTTAGAGAAGAAAGCCTATTGTTGTCCCTTTCTTATTTCGAAATCAATGTCAAAAAAAAATGCAAATGCAACAAATTTGTATGTCAACAAAGAGAAAGAGAATAAAAGCAACAGGCAAAGGATTAACTTTCTATTCATTCATCAATGCCTTTCTTAGAAGTTAGAAATTTGATTAGCGTCTTTCTTTATTATTTCCACATTATTTCGATAATTTGGTATTTCCAAGCCGAAATCCGGCTTATATTTTCGTAGAGAGTAAAATATTGTTATGTTTCACTTGGAAATGGCAGCTTGATATTTAGATATAAAAATTACCTTTAGCTCACTGGGGGTTGAACATTATCTGAAGGAAGGAATAATTTAGTAAAGCAATCATTTCCAATTTTGATATTATATGTATGGAATTTGATAGGTTGTGGCATTGTGTTGTGGTTTATTGCACCACAAAAATAATGAAATATAACAAGACACAAGAAATAGTTTCAGAATAAGTTTGATGTGTTGTTTATGTTTCATTATATGTATTCAATAAAAGACTAATAATTTAACTCATAAATTAAACTGAAAAATAAACCACAAGAATATGTAGGTACTTATAGACTCATCTAGATAGAAGAAATTAAGTAAAAACAGAGTACAATATATTGTAATACATACTAGCGTAATAGATAATTATTATCGAATATCGAATGAAAATTATACTAGAAAAGGTACCTACGTATTTATAAACATACTAATGGAAAACATTGACAAACACAACTAAAAAAGCTTTAATATAAAAAATATTAAAATTTGTTTGAAGAATATTTAAATGATACAACACTTTACATAATTTTAAAACTTTAAAAACCAGAATAATCTACATCTACAAGTTGTTTAACAAAACAATATTTTAGGTTAAGAATCGGAAGGAGTAAGAACAGAATGTCAAGAAATTCTTCCCAAATATTTTGTGCGCCTGTGCGAACTTAAAATCCGAAACAAAATCCTCGAACGTCGAGAGCGTATCCCGGACACGTTCAGGATCTTTTTTCTGTACTGCGCGAACACCGAATTAAAAATCCGGAGAGTGTTCAGAGGCATTTCAGAGGGAAAGATTTGAACTCCGCGAACGCTCGATTTTGTAATGTGCAGGCGTTCTCCCTCTGGGTATACCCAGGACGTACAGCGCGATCAAAGCTATTATTATTCGTTATTGCGCATGCGCGTTACGATTCAAGAACAGTTTGTATCGAGTTGGGAGTTGGAAAATTGCTTATCTACTAAAATAAGAATACTATAAATTAGATATTTAATGGCCATATTTTTACCTGTACCGATTTAAACGAAGAAACTGCCATTTTTGACCCTTATTTGTTAATAACTAAAATTCTCGTCCGAACGATGACGGGCATTTTTGTATTTATTATGTATTATGTATATGTATAGTATATAGTACCCAAAAAACCATTTGTAACCTGGCTGCTCAAGTGTTCCGAACATGGTATATTTTTGCCTTATTTCCCTGGCGTATAAGTAAAAGATTTGGACTACAAGAAAATATATCAAAAACTAAATTTATGGTCATCAGCAAAAATAAAATTAGAGGCGCCCAACTGGTTATCAAGAATACACCAGTGGACCGAGTAAATATACCAGTATACAGTATAGTATACCTATCTTGGAACAATAGTAAACGAACAATGGGACCACTCACAAGAAATAAAATGTAACAGAGAAGGCTCGGAATGCATTAAATAACATGGCCAAACTCTTTAAAATCCACAACCTTAATCTGGAGATAAAAGTAAGGCTCCTACATGTTATATCTTCTCAATATTATACTACTGAGTTGAATCCTGGACACTCACTAAAGCGATGGAGAAAAAACTTGAAACCTTCAAAATGTGACTATACAGGCGAATCATAAGGATATCATGGACGGACAAGATAACCAACGAGACCGTATTACGAAGAATGGGAAAAGAAAGAGAGGTGATGTACACCATTAAAAGGAGAAAGTTAGTATATATCGTTAAAAAGTTCGTATAACACATAATGAGAAACGGCACCAAATACACATTACTGAGGGTAATACTTCAAGGCAAAGTATTCGGAAGCGAGAAATTGGAAGAAGAATGTCATGGTTAAAGAACCTGAGGAAATGGTTCTCCAGAACAACTAATCTATTTAAAGCATCAGTTAATAAAATAATTAAAGCCAGAATGATCGCCAATAACGAATAGGGACCAAAAGAAGAAGATTCGATTAAATCCTTGATTGTGAATCCTTGATAGTACATATTGTATAGGTAAATATTTCCAAAGCAAAGTGGTTCGCACATCTGGTTTTATTTTAATTCTAAAGCGAGCCTATATGTATGTAGCCAGCCCGGCAATAAATCACCAGACCAGCACTACCCTTCATACATAACGGTATTTAAGAAAGATGTTTGCTAACAGGTCCAGGATATAGTCGAGTTTGTATTGTCGCCCCCGTTAGGTAAATTATTCCAATTCGAAATTTTTGCACAAACTTACTCAGAAAGAGGTCCTTATAATAAATCCACAGGGTGAGAGGCGGTACCATGATCGAAAAATTGCTTAAACAATAATTTTTGTTAAACAAATTCACAAAAATAATTTTTTAGATCATTTGGGTCATTCTGAGCAAAAAAGGTATAGGTCTGGATCCCGCGTACCAAAAAAAAAGTTGATTAATAGCAAGCTGAAATTTGATCATACCTTAAGGGTGTCTAGTCGGACAAACTTTGATGTATGGGAACACTGGAACAGGGGAAGTTTTAATCGTGGAACAGGTTAAAAATCTGGAGCGTCAGACTACGAAAACATTCCATCTATTTTGTCGGACAGAACTTCCAATTAATTTGTTACCCTTTTATTAAACTCTCATGCAAATATCAGACTGCTATTTATCACCAACTGGGCATTTTAATAAGTCCGACACGTAGAATATGTCAAATAACAGGAATTACGTTGGTGATAAATAGCAGTCTGATTTTTGCATTAGAGTTCAATGAAAACGTAACAAATCAATTGGAAGTTCTATCCGACAAAATACAGTTTTCGTAGTCTGACGGTCCAAATTTTTAACCTGAACCACTATTAAAACTTCTCCTGTTCCAATGTTCCCATACATCAAAGTTTGTCCGACTAGACACCATTAAGCTATTCACACATTTTCAGCTTGCTATTAATCAACTTTTTTGGTACGCGGGATCCACACCTAGTAACTTGTGATTTTTCTCTAAAATTTATTGTTGTCGAGTTATCCGCGATTTAAAATTTGAAAAATGCGAAAATGGCCATTTTCAAGGTTTAATAACTCGGTTAAATATAATTATTATGAAAGTCAGAAAGTGACCTAATCAAAGTTTAAAGCCCCCTCTACAAGATCATAAAGAAATTTTTGTCATTATGTTATTACTAAGATGCCATTTTTAATTATTAACAATGGGCGCTAAGCGCATATTAGGCAGCCTTCAATGGTGATTGCGAAAGAGATGCACCATTCCAGCCGTCCAATGGAGCATCTCACTCGCACTCACATTGACGGCCGCCTCAATGCACGCTTAAAGCTCATTGTTGATAATTAAAAATAACATCTTAGTAATGAAATAATGACAAACATTTCTTCAGGATCTTGTAGAGGGGACTTTAATCTTTGGTTAATTTGGTCAGTTTCTGACTTTCATAATGTTTACTTTTAACCGAGTTATTAACCCTTGAAAATGATTATTTCAGCTTTTTCAAATTTTAAATCGCGTATAACTCGACAACAATCAATTTTAGAGAAAAATAACAAGAGACCTTTTTTGCTGAGAATGACCCAAAGAATCTAAAAAAAATTGTTCGAAGTGAAAAAAATATTTTTGTGAATTTGTTTAAAAACATTTTTTAAACAATTTTCCGACCGCGGTACCGCCCGGTACCCTGTGGATTTGTTATAAAGATCTCTTTTTGAGTAAATTTATGCAAAATAATCGAAAAGGAATAATTTACATAACGGAGGCGACTATACAGCTTGGACTAATAAATATTTTCGATGCCGAATATTTCCAAAACATTTAGAACTGGCAACGCTGCCGATTGTAGCGTTTTGTGGTCAAATCCAAAAATAATATAAGTAGAATTTTATACAAATTTCTTTATTGTTCTAAGGGTTAGAGATTCACATATCTGCTCACTAGATGGCTTTTGGCCTGCCATCTATGAGGCGAATATAGCAGAGGTCTCGTTTTCTTTCGTAACATGAGATATCTTCTCCAATACCTCAATCAACGATATAGGTGAGCAATTAGACAAACAAATTGCTAATTTAAGAAATTATTTTCAGATGCAAGCTGCGACATCTACTCTACATCGCGCTATATGCACAGTAGATGACGTAACACCGATCAAACTGAGGGAACCAGAAATGCGCATAAACCTCCTCACCAATGACGAAAAAATGCGCACCTGGATGGGTAAACCTCTGCACGGGCGACATCCCAATGAGGTCAGCCAAGACTATATCGACAATACAGCGTCGAACTATTGTTGACATCAGGAAAGATGTTCCCTGAAACGGAGGGATCATTACTGGCCATTCAGGATCAGGTTATACCAACCAAAAATTACCTGAAATATATCATCAAAGACCCTCAGGTTCAAAACGACAGATGCCGATATGGATGTCAAGCCCAAGAAACCATCCAACATCTTACAGGAGGCTGCCAGACATTTGCTGCAACTGAATACAAGGAACGGCATGACGCAGTGGGAAAAATCTTTCATCAAGAGATAGCTATCAAGCTGGGACTTCTCCAAACGGACCATCTCCCATCAATACGTCCCTGAGAGTATGCTTGAGGATGGCAACTACAAGCTATACTGGGACCGCACTGTGCTCACAGACCAAACAGTGGCACATAATAGACCAGATCTCGTACTAATTAATAAATTAACAAGACAAACAACACTAATTGATGTGGCGATACCTAACAACAATAATCTACGTAGTAAATTTACTGAAAAGATCGCCAAGTACAGAGATCTGGAAATTCAAATACGAAGGCAATCGAGAATGCAAAGTACCCAAACGATACCGATTATTATGTCTAATTCCGAAGACTCTCCTCGAAAGCATAAAAAGCTGAGCTTGAATGAACATCTTTATAAGACCATGCAGAAAGCTGTACTACTCGCGACGGCCAGAAGTGTACGAAATTTTTTGGGAGATACACCTGCATTCCAAGTCACCTAGGGCTCGATAACACGGAAAGAGTCCCACCAGAGCTCAATCCTTTTGATACCGTAGGTATCTGGGATGAGTCAATTTTCCCTTTAGAGGGAGTGTGAGCCGTATGGGTATGGCTAAATCTGGATAATAGATAACAAAACGAGACAAATAACTAAAGGTTGTCCACAAGGTTCAGTGTATGGACCTATTTTTTGGACATAATGTTAGAAAAACTGCTGGAACGGTTGGATGTGAATCCTGAAATTCTGGGAAATCATAGCGTATGCGGATGATTTGCTGCTTATCATATATGCTAATTCAAGAAGAGAACAAGAAATAAAATCAAATGGTGTACTTGAAAATATAAATGAATGGATGAAAAAAGTTAAACTAACTGTATATCAGCAACATAAAAAACATATAGCCTTATAAAAGGAAAACTTGAAAGAAATACAATTATACAAATAAGAGGGAAAGCAATAAAAAGAACAAAAAGAACTAGATATCTTGGTATCATAATCGATGAACCAAGACTTTTTACAAACCATATAAATACCGTCTGTGAGAAGGCAGCGAAAATCATGCATTGCATTACAAGCCTTGCACAAAGAGAGTACCGTAAAATGGGGTGTAGTTGACCGCTGGGGTGATTTTGACTGAAAAGTTCGAAAATGTTTTCAACATGCGTATTTTTTTTGGTTATTAATATTAGTAAAGTTTATGCTAATTCTATTCATTATAAATGTATGTTGAACATATATTATGTAAAAATTAAGAGCAATTATTTATATGTATTCAATTTTATTTTGTTTTTAAGGATATTGGAAGCAAACAGAAATAACATCAGAACAGATCTTAAAAGAGTTGACCTACTTAAATATAAAGATATAAGTGATATTAAAGTTAGCTTTGGAATTGAAACTAGGTATGGAAAAAGAAACCCAAATTATGCATTCTCACTAGATTTGTGGGTTAAAGAATGTGAATGTCTAGATGAAAATTCTGTTTTATTTCATTAACGTCAAGGTCAGGAACACCCTACTCTCAAAAATGATGATTATTGTTTAAGTATTATGAATCCATTTCAAACGCAAATGATAAAAATTTTTCCATCTATAATAAACACTGATGGTACACACGGTCTAAATTCATATGACTGAACTAACTCCATTAATGGCAATTGATGAATTCCATCATGGGTTTCCTGTAGCTGAAATGTTTTCCAACAAAAAAGTATATTTTTCTCTTACATCAAGCAAGGAGTTGGTAAGTGTATTGAAAATGTGTATTAAATTATGTGCAGGATACAATAATTACAATTTCTTGGTATTATTACAATATCTTGGTAAAATTGTGTTCATAAGATAAAAAAGTTTTTTGTCTTTTTGGAAATAGAAATTTTGAATAATCAAATCCAAATAAAACTATCTTCTCTAGATTCCCTATTTCTTTTCTTTTGTATTCTAGCTTCCCATATTTTCTTCAGCGGTATGTTGTCTCTATTCTTTTCATGTGTCTCCAATAACTTAGTTATTTTTCTGCAATATACTCAAGTACTGATTTCATCTTAAGGTATGTCCGTATGTGAGTGCTTCTTATTCTGTCTCTCATTATTACTCCTCTAACCCTTGGTAAATACTTATCCATGTTAGTATCCATGATTCACAGCCGTATGTAAGCACTGGTCTATATACGCTTTTGAATACGGTTAGTTTGGTTTTCCTTGTGATTTCCTTCTTTCTTTCTATATTTTATTCAGCATATAAGATAATTTAAACTTTTAATATCTTTTTTAAATTTAATACAGGCGCAGTCTCATGTGAAATATTTATGTCAGATATGTATAAAATATTTTGCAATGCTTGGATTATGGTAATGGGTGTCAAAGCTGAACATGTATTTTGCTCATGGCACGTAGACAGGGCTTGGCAAAGTAATTTGAATAAGGTAGCAAATAAAGAAAAGCGTGACTCTACATATAAAATGTTAAAAACTTTGCAACAACACATCTGAAGAACATTTTCTCTCAGCAATGAAAAATGTTATAGTATAGGGCAGGGGTCAACAATTAGCGGACCGCGGTGTAATATAGTTGGGACAACCTATATAAATTAAGTTGTAAATATCTTTATCAAAATATAATGTAGTGTATTAGCCATGCTCGAAGACCATGACTCCTGACCGTGAATTAATACGTGAGGTTTACATATTAGGTAGTGTATAAAAATGCAGCATAGGTAAATTCAAGAGTTGTTATAATTAGATACTTGATATGTACAAATGTGTGGTATAGGTAATAATTTGTATTTGTAAACAATTATGGTTGAATCACCGTTTATACGATGTAAATATAAAGTTATCCAAACAATAGAGTTTTAATTAATTGGGACCAAAAATACATTAACATCACACTATTTATTACATGGCTGATCCTGCAGATTAGAGGAGAATCTTCTGTAAGGAACAAAGATGGCGGCACCAGATTGGAAACACCGACGGCGGAAAATGGACCAGACCAGGACAGGAAGAATGCAGAGAACCCAGTGAAAAAAGACACAAGTGATAAAATGTAAGTAAGAATGTCTATCTTTATTAAAAATGCTTCCCTCGTTTTTATATTATTATTGAAAATTGAATATTTATCTTTGCTGATTTTTGAATAATTTATGAAGTATCGATTTTTTTTTAAGAATATCTATGAATTTTGAAATATGAAGTGATTTTTGAATTGAATATTTTTATCGAAGTTTATTATATATGCTATTATTGAATTTTTATTGAATTTTGAATTTTTATTGAATTTATTTGAAAAATCTATCCGATTTCGATTTTTTTAGTACGGTTATTTTTGAATATTTTATGGAATCTCGAATTTTTTTTTCAAAAATTTCTATCGAATTTTGAGATATGAACTGATTTTGAATATTTTTATCTAACTTTTGCATATGCTATTTTTGAATTTTTATTGAATTTTATTAGCAGTTGTTTTTGTTATTGATCTTTTAGATACATTTTTATCGATTTTGTGTTACATTTTGTATGATATGAACCTGAATTAATATTTTTTGTGTGATAAATGATATTTTTTTAATGAATAATGATTAGTGATGACATACGTTGATATAAGAGCTTTAAGACAAACATTGCTATAAGCAAGAGATATATTTTTAACGAACCGACCTGAAGAGTCGAGATAAAGAATCTGGAGGACTATATAGATAAGAAGAAGAACTAAAAATATTATAAGCTAAATATTATGAGGCAACTAGAGACAATAAGAAACCCACTGCTCTTGTCAAATTAGGAAGGTACTAAGTGATTTATAGAAGCTTGAACGCTTATTAGAGACCCACTCTGTGTTTTGAAGGGTACCTATTTTATTCATGATTATTCGTGAATAAACAACGGCCTCAAAGCAAGGGATTGAGGTTGTGAAATTTGTAAAAGAATTTGATCTAGCCAACGATGTTATACCCGCTTCTGTTAAGGTAGATTGTAGAGGTTTCGTGGCTAGTATTGAGTATTATGATTGTTATATGGAATATGTAGAAGAATTGGAACTTTTCTCTCGAGTAAAGCCACTTTGATTAGTCGAACGTAGGCATTGAGGGATAAGTAAAGGAAGTGATTATTATGATGTTATATTATGAAATGATATATTGATGATTAAATGACAAATGATTGTTATATGAAGATGAATTATGTACACTGTAGAAGTGTTATTATGTGGAGAAAAATGAAGAAATATAGTTATAGTACCAGACAAGAAGAAGAAGAGAAAAAAAGAGAATTTTTAATAAAATATGTGGGAAAAATGAAAGAAGAAACATAAAAAATGCCAAAATAAACAAGCAAAATTAAGAAGATACTAAGCAAATAAGTAGCTAATCATTGAATTTTTGTCTAAGAATTAAAGTTGTAATTTTTTTCCTAAAGTAACGTAAATTATAAATAACTTATTTTTAAATGCATATAATGAATTCAGGTTAAATTTTCGCGGAAAATGGAAGTGTTTGAATTAAGGATAGACAATATCTTACAATAAGTTTTAGTAGATAGTAAGCAAAGGGACACAAAAAGTGAAGTTCTTAGAGAGATTAAATCTTTATTATAGGTACAAGAGAGTTATTAGAAGTTTTTTTTAGAGACATAGAAGTTTTTTAGAGAGATTACATTTTTATTATAGGTACAATATTTTAAAGTTAGTAAGGCGTATATAAATAAATCAAAATAAGACTGAAATAATAAGATGAAATAGTAAAGTAACGTTAAATTCTTTTTTTATATACCATTTAATAGAAGTTTAGGTAATATTTAGCTTAGCTTAGGAAGTATTAAAGTCGAGATTTTATTACAATTAGATTAGTTACGACTTATAGGCACTAAAAGACTATTTAAAAGTTAGGATCAATTTCATTCACTGTGGACACTGTTTTGATGAAGTGAATTAGTGAACGGAAAAAAAAGGGACGAAAAGACACGACGTGAAAGTACGTGAACTAGTAATAGGTTATAAAATACCAGTTTTAGTATAGGGAAAATATGAACTTTTGTGTAAAATAGGAAAAAGAATATACATGTTTAGGGAAAAATTGATTGATCTGAAATGTACCATGTTACAGTTAGTTAGCATAGTTAGGAAATTTAATTTTTCAAAATAGTATTAGGTAACCATAAACATTTTGTAAAAGGGAAAGAGAAATATATCTCATTTTAAAACAGGGAGATGTAATATAGTTGGGACAACCTATATAAATTAAGTTGTAAATATCTTTATCAAAATATAATGTAGTGTATTAGCCATGCTCGAAGACAATGACTCCTGACCGTGAATTAATACGTGAGGTTTACATATTAGGTAGTGTATAAAAATGCAGCATAGGTAAATTCAAGAGTTGTTATAATTAGATACTTGATATGTACAAATGTGTGGTATAGGTAATGATTTGTATTTGTAAACAATTATGGTTGAATCACCGTTTATACGATGTAAATATAAAGTTATCCAAACAATAGAGTTTTAATTAATTGGGACCAAAAATACATTAACATCACACTATTTATTACAGCGGTCCGCATCCGGACCGTGAGCTACTTTTGTGCGGACCGTCATTAAATTCAGAATATAGCATTTATATTCAGAATATCGGATAATACATTGTAGTGCTTATTGGCGAATCAAAAAGTTTGATAAAACATATTGTGAAACAAAGGCTTGACAAGAAATTTTGCCAACAAATATGACCTGTTTGTGATGTATGTATTCACATGTATTCATGTGACTGAATTTTACATAAAAAAACAGAATATGTGCAAACATATACATCTTATTCTTTCTACAATAAATAACCCTGAAGGAGGTACTAGTAATATGATTTCAGGTACATCTGATTGTGACAAAACTAGAACTAATTTAGTATTACAGCATTTAAGGGCAGAAAAAATAAAAGTATTACTTGCCCGGTTAGGTAATGCTGATTATGACAAATTTGATGATTCAATGATTGATCAGATTCACCGCCATTTACTTATTGCTAGTAATTTAACAGATTGTAACAATTTATCAGTGCGAAATGATCAATTTTAAGTGAAGAATACATCATTAAAAAGGCGTATTGAACCTCACTTAAGATTCACATCTACCAAAAAAAAAAGAGTAAAATAATTTTCTACTGTTAGAAGAGGTTTTGCTCAAGAGGTTCTGCAATGTTAAGGTTAATGTTAAAAATAATGTTTTAAAGGTGGTAACAATGACAGTGATAAAGCCAATGAAGGTATGACTGCGGCAACTATTTATGACAAATTAATAAATTCTTTTCAAACTGTGAATATTCCTTTTGGAAATTTAATTGTTTATGGGTCTGATGGTTGCAACACAATGATTGGAACACATAATTCTGTCGTAAGTACACTAATTATAAATTTCCCTGAAATAATCGTTCAAAAATGCATATGCCACTCACTGCACGTACGTTCTAGTGAAGCTTGCAAGGTTTTGCCCCGACATTGCGAAGATTTAGCTAGAGCAGTTTAGATCTTTTTTAAAAGCACTTCTAAGAGACAAGCTCAGTTTTTAGAATCTGAGCACTTTTGCAATGTACAACCACCTTATACCGCAAAAAATCCTAATACGCCTCGGAACAAGATTGGAAACTTGACTACAACAGCAACGAAAAAGGACAATTACTTTTGGTACGTGGAATGCCAGGGGTGTTAGTTGTAAGATATAAGAAATAATACGCGAAATTAACAAAGCGAAAATAGATCTCATAGTACTAACAGAAACAAAAAAAAAGGACAGGGTATTCAAAATATAGATAAGTATATACACATATATGGTGGAGTGAAAAAGGAAGAACATGCGAAAGGAAGAGTATCAATACTAGCCAAAAAGAAATATAAGAAGAACATCACGAGCTGGGAAATAATCAATGAACGAATAATAAAAATAAACATAACCCTAAAATCACATAGAATCGTGATTCCACGTGGAGGAAAAGAAAAAGTACTAGAAGTCTATAGATAATAGTCTCTCACAAATAGGCATCACTCGAGAAATTGTGATTTTGGGAGACCTTAATGCCCGAACGGGCAGCAAACAAAACAATAAAGTTACAGGACCTTTCGGTGAAAATGTGTTAAACGATAATGGTAATCGACTGATCGAAGTATGCCACCGAAACTCACTCAGAATCACTAATGGATACTACAAACATAAAGATATTCACACATATCCATGCACACAATACACCAGAAACCTTAGATCCATAATTGACTATATGATCATCAACATCAATGGTGCTACAGCCCTATGAAAGAGCCTCGACCTTCCCAAGTCTATTACGCCAGTCAGTCGTATCCATTGCCAACCGTTGCCAGTTTGCTGCGCCTATTTTTCTCCCATCCTCATCTACACCATCTTTCCATCTAAGTTTTGGCCTACCCCTATTTCTACTTCCCACAAGTTGTGACATAAGGATTCTTCTAGGAGGGTTGTTATGCTGTGATCTTGCTAGATGTCCTGCATATCTTAGTCGTCCTATTCTTATAAGAGATACTACGTCTTTTCCACCAAATATATGATTATATCTGTGGTATACCTCGTAGTTGTACCTCCTCCTCCAAATACCATTTTCACAGATGCCACCGAATATGCCTCTCAGGATCCTTCGTTCAAATATAAGCAGAAGGTTTTCATCTGCCTTGGAGATGGTCCATATCTCCGATCCATATGTCAAAACTGGTTGTATAAGGGTTTTGTATATGGTTATTTTTGTTTTTTGGCTTACGTTTCTGCTTCTCATATGTCTACTCAGTCCAAAATAGCATTTGTTCGCTAGGATTATCCTTCGCTGGATTTCTTCTGTCATGACGTTTTCCTTGGTGATCAGGGAGCCTAAGTATGTGAATTTGTCCACCACTTCAAAGGTAGAGTTATCAACAGAGAATTGGTGACCGATGTTTATGGCTCTATTGTTGGGTGTTGATGCTACCATCTTAGTTTTCTCCTCGTTTACTGTCAGGCCCATATTTTTTGAGGCATTTGAGAAGGTGGTATACATTTCTTCTAGTTTGCGTGTTGTGCGGGCAACTAGGTCCACGTCATCGGCATATGCCAAAATTTGGGATGATTTATTAAAAATATTTCCTATGTTGTCTATTCGGGCATCTCTGACCGCCTTTTCCAGAGCTATGTTGAAGAGGAGACACGCCAGCGCATCTCCCTGTCGCAGCCCAATATTCGTTTCAAACGCCTGTGATTGTTCGCCCTGTATTTCGACTTTGCAAACGACTTTACGCATTGTAGTCTTAACCAATCTTATCAGTTTGTCAGGGATGTGGAATTCATCCATGGCTTCATACAATTTATTTCTTAGGACGCTATCATAGGCCGATTTAAAATCTACGAAAAGATGGTATGTGTCGATATTGAATTCATTGGTTTTTTCCAGTATTTGTCTTAGCACAAAGATCTGGTCTGTTGTTGATCGACCAGGCCTAAAACCACTTTGATATTCTCCAAGAAGCTCCTCTGAATATGCACTTAGGCGACCATATAAGATGCTCGAAAATATTTTGTAAGCTGTATTAAGGAGGGTTATTCCCCTATAGTTTCTACATTCCAATTGATCACCCTTTTTGTGTAGCGGGCAAACGATTCCAAGACACAACTCTTCCGGGATTTGTTCCTCATTCCAGGCTCTTAGTATTATTTTATATATTTGATTAGTCAGGGTAGCACCTCCATATTTAATAAGTTCCGCGGATATACCATCACTTCCTGGAGATTTATTATTTCTTAGGTGTTTTATTACATCCCGTACTTCTTGAATTGATGGAGGCTCTAATGGTGTATTGTTGGTTGCTCTTGGGTTCGGTTGATTTGGATCTTCTACTTCAATGGTAAGTAGTTCTTTATAGTGTTCCACCCACCTTTTCAATATTTCTTCTTTTGTATTGAGTATGTGCCCCTCCTTATCCTTACATAGTCTTAGTCTTGGTTTGAATTCCTTTCTTGCATTATTCAGAGTTTTATAGAATTTTCTTGTTTGATTTTCTTGTTTTAATGCCTCAAGTTCTTCTATTATTCTATTTTCATAAGTTCTCTTTTTTCTTCTATGAATGCACTTCTCTTCTCTTCTAAGGTCTTTATATTTTTGTTGTTTTTCTCGGGTTTTCCTGTGCTGCATCTGTTTATATGCATCGTTCTTTCTTCTTGTAATGTCCTCACACTCAGCATCGAACCAGTCATTGCGTGATGGTGGTTTCTCTGGCCCTACAATATTATTTGCTGCGTCTTTAATATTATTTTTACACATTTCCCATTGTTCGCTGATTGTTAGATTCTCATTAATTATGCAGTTAGTTTCGATATAGTTTTGAAACCTTTCTACCGTTTGCGGATTTTTGAGGAGTTCAATATTAAGGCGCGTTGTTTTGGTACTTCTCTCCTTCTTCGCGTTTGAGATTCTAGCTCGAATTCTTGACTATATGATCATTAAACAAAAAACACAGCTAAAAGTGAATGACATAGGAGTATACAGAGGAGCCGAATGTGGTAGCGATCATCATCTAGTTAAAGCAAAAATATGCATACCTACATTTAGAAATGATAACCATCAAAAAAATTGGGTGACAAATGGCGAAGAGTCAACAAATATTGATATACCACACTACAATATCAATAGCTTGGAAACTCAAAGCACACAATATTTATACAAAAGAAGACTGGATCAAGCTTCTCCTACAGAATACGAACAAGAAACAACGGAAAATCTATACAGAAAAATAGTAGATGGAATACACAAAGCGGCAAAATTCTATTGTTTTGTTATTATAGTCTCTTTTATCTATAGAAATAGTAGTGTTACCTTTGTCTGATTTTGTAGGCCACGTGTTATGGATTTATTTTTAATTGAAACGGCTATTTGGTTATCTTTGTAACAGGAATTATTAGTTTCACTACACACATCGGTAATAGATTTTGCAATGATGCTTTTTTATGTTCTTGGTAGTTTTGTTTAACGCTTCTTCACATTCTATACCTAAATATTCCAAATTTCTTTGATTTTTATGTTGAGGCAAGTTGTGTTTGAATCCTTTCTCTAAAAGTTCTATCTCGCTATTATTGAATTTAGTATCTGTTAAGTTTATAAATCTATTGAAAAAACTATGATTTGAAAAATTTTTGTGTAATGAGTATTGAGTTTGTTACTATTGCAATATAGATTATTTAGTTTTTACACTGTGTATTAAATTTTTTGTCTATTATTCTTCTTTTTCTGTCACGTATATCTCTTAGTGTTCTCATTTCAACCTGTTCTCCTCAAAGCAAGGTATTACAACGAAAAAGCCAGAAGTTAGAAATTACTGGTGAAATGATCAGCTAGAGGAAGTGAAAAAACATAAACAGGAACTATACCATAAATGGCTAAATGACAGAAAACCAGAATAAAAAAGTGAATATCAGCAAGCACGTGACAAATTGAAAACCGAAGTAATAAACGCCAAAAATCAAAAATGGAAAGACAAATGTCAGGAGTGAATTGGACACATACATCGGATGGAGAAAATCTAGAGAAGCATGGAGATTTATCAAGAAAGTAAGAACCAACAAAAGAGAAGAAACTGTGATAAACCCTATAACAACAACGAAATGGGAAGGACATTACAAATTACTATGGGTAGAAAACAGACCAGAATACAGGACCACGTCACACAATATAAACGAAGAACAGACCAAAAAAGCAATATCCTTATTAAAAAACGGCCGCGCCCCAGGGCCGGAAGGAATACCTGCAGAACTACTTAAAAATGGTACTGACAAATTAGCTAAAATAATAACAACATTAATTAAGAGATTTTTAAATAGAGAACCCATTGTCACGCAAAACGTCAAACTGACAGTGCCCATTAAAATCTGCTCTTAATAAAATTAACTATTTAGCGAGTTAATTAGTAGAAAAAAGGACACTTTTAGTGTTTGTTATTAAATTAATATAGTTGTTTTAAAAACTGATATTGATTGAGTGCGCTAAATAGGTCTATAAGCGACCCCACAATGGGGAAGCTTTTTCCCCAGGGACACCGTTAGGTGAAAACTTTTCAGGTGGTAGTGAGAATAGTGAAATGGATATTATTGAATCAAGTTTAATCGAAAATTTGAATTCTACTGCGTAAATTACAACTAAAACTAGAGATTTTATTAACGTGCCGACACAACAAATCCCACCTCCGCAAAAAGTTGTAGAGAAAAATTGTTCAACGTTGCATCAGATAAGTACAATTTTAATAACGTTTATGTATATATAGAAAAATCAAACAATCAGGATATTGCTCGTTTACATCCTCTTACTGTTGCCGACATCTTGCATAAAAACTTGAACATTCCTAATATTATTGAAATTAAAGCCATTGGAAAAAACATAATTAAAGTTTTGCTAAGGTCAATCGTAGATGCAAATAATTTGGTAAAAAATATAAAATTGAAAGATCAAAACTTAGTAGCGTATGTCCCTAACCATTTACTAGAAATTAGAGGTCTAATGAGAAATATTGATACACAATACGATGAAAAGTATTTGTTAGATAATAGTAAATCTCCCTCCCCCATAGTAGGCTTTAAAAGAACTTACAGAAAAGTTGACACCGATGGAAAAACTAACTATGTACCCAAAAGGACAATGATAGTCACCTTCGAAGGAAATATTCTTCCTAGCTACATTACAATAAATAGCGTGTTTTTCCAGTTGAAACCTATATTGGCAAAGTAACACAGTGTTAAAATTGCTTAAGATTTGAACATATTTCCAAGCAGTGTCGCAGTCCACAAGCACATTGCATAAAATGTGGAAAACTCAAAAATGAAGATCATACATGTCAAGATAATGCATACATTGTAATAGTAAAGATCATGTTTCCATATCCAAGAAGTGTCCAAAATACGAACATCACAAGAAGATAAAGAACGTAATGATTGAGCAAAAAAATTCCTTTATCGAGGCAAAAAATTACTGTGAATCGTCCTTCTCGGGATTGTTCATTCAGAATAGATATTCCACACTAGACAATATCGGAGAGAACTTTTCCTCCCCTCCCAACATCTTCAAAAAAATCAACCCCTTCTACTACCATGCCAAAAACCAAAACATATCAAATAATATATCCCAACCCTCCTCAAGCTACTATAATATAGCTAAAAAACGAAAAATATCACCAAACCAATCACAAAACAATTCACCCATGTTCCCTTTTAATTTTGGGCCTCCAAACCCCTTCCTGCTAATTTAAAGACTCTAATATGTCAAAACAAACCAGATCAGAGAGTATTGGAAACACTCATTTCCAATTATATTTTTAATTTGATCACAAATATTCAAACTGTCGATGATATAAAAACTATGAGTCAAGATAGTATTTACCATGGCATAAAAACGATATTTAGAGGATATCACTAATAAATAACATGTACCGAGAACTTAAACCATTAAAAATTTTGCAATGGAACGGTAGATCCGTTGTTTCGAATAAAAATAGTTTAATTCATTTTTTAATAACTGATAATATTGATATTGTATTATTAAGTGAAACCTGGTTCAAACCAAATCAAAATTATACATTTAAAGGTTATAATGTAATTCGCCAAGATAGATATGACGGGTATGCAGGTGTTGCAATTTTAATTAAAACAACTATACCATTTTGTAAAATAAATATTAGACAAAAATTTTAATGGGGATATTTTAGTTTGCGGTGCTATCGTTAAATGTAACAGAATAGAATTAAGTTTTTTATCTATATATAGACCACCAAATATTAGTACACCCAAAAATGATTTTATAAATAACTTCTCACAAATCAAATCACCTTTTTTAATAGGGGGAGACATGAATGCTCATCACTCACTATGGGGTTCACTGTGTAATGATCCAGTTGGTAACCAAATTGTTAGCAGTATCGAAGACTTAGATCTTGTAATTTTGAATAATGGAGAACCTACATATCTTCCTAGATATGGTACGCAAAAATCTATGATTGACATTTCACTCTGCACAGCTAGTATAGCCAGTAAATTCACTTGGTCAGTTTTATCTGACACTTTAGGCTCGAATCATTTTGCTATAACTATGAATTTTTCAATAACCAATACCTCACAAGAAATAATTTATCCAAAAAGGCTCAGTATTAGCACAAGGCTCAGTATTATTACCAATTTTATTCAATCTGTACACCTCTGATATACATAAGATGCAAATAAACAAGATCCCATTTAAAATCATACAATATGTAGACGACTTTTGTGTCTATACGGAAAGCAAGAAATATGAAAACGGTATGCAAAACCTAAGTACAGTTTGTAGTTCACTCTTTCCATGTTTCTTAAAGAACGGCTTAAATTTATCAATTAACAAATCAGCAGTATCTGTCTTTACAAGACACAACTTTCCTATAAACCAAGTTGTATTACTTAGTGATCAATCTTTTAAATTTAAAAATAATGTCAAGTATCTGGGCCTCATTCTGGACAAAAAACTAACTTGGAAATAACACATACCGTCGTTGTTACTGCAATAGGTCGTAAGTCAAAATTATTTACTTTTCAGTTTAAGGCATTTTCCAGACCAAAATCATCTCTTCTAACATACTCCCTAATATCATGTGTATACGACATATTAATAGAGCATGCGCATCCAACTAATATATCTTATGTAGTTATGGTCTTAATTTGGTTGGTGCAATCAGACGTATGTCAACAACCACCTGAGAGCAAAAAGTTACGTTGGTTTGTTTGTGGTAATTGTGAAACCAAAAACTAGTATTATTTGCGTTTGGAGTTTTAAAAGTTCTTATCATTTTGTAATAGAAGGTAAGTCACTCATTTACCAATATTTTACATAACATTTTGCCTGATTAAGAATTAGACATCCTAACCTAAAAAATTCTAGCCTAATTTTATTCATTCATTTATTTTTATAATATAAAAATCATGAGAATAATACAGTAGTACTTATTTTTACATATTTAGAGATGATATTAGATGTGAAAATCTATAATACAACAATGATAAATTCATTATTTGATCAAATTTGTTGACATAAGAGGAATTGTTATCGAACTCAAAGTACACTAATTTGATATACGATATATTGATAATTATTTTTGTTGCAGATTTGGTAATATGTATGCAGGAAATAGAACTAGACGCATGGTACAACTGTGTCTCCAAGCAGCTGGAATAGAAAGGTCCGACATTCCAGATCCTGAAGAGAATGTGAATATTTCGATGAGCATGATATACCAAGATGTTTCTTCCAGTACAAAGAGCGACAACTGCGATAAGTCAGATTTGGTTCTGGATTCCACCACAATTACGCTGAACGAAAATCTGTTAAAATCTGGAACTAGCGTTGAAGAGGGCAGTATTTTGAACGACAACTTTTATGGGGAGTCCAGCCAAGGCAACACTGAGGTTCAAGAGGCATCCGAATCTGATATCGAAAACCCTTTTGAAGATTCTGGATCGGAATACCAACCATCAGAGGGTGAAGATAGTGAAGTTATTGAAATCGAGAAAGCACCTAATCAAACAGAGAAACAGAATCTTAATTCAAATAACGAAAACGACGGTCGAAGAGGCAACAAAAGGAAAAGTAAAGGCCAAGGTATTCCTAAATTATGGAAAAGAAATAAATATGCAGATTTAAGACTTCATGGAAAAGCTTATACAGGATTTAAAAAGAATGGTGATGGAGTTTACAAGCAAAATGTTTTAAAAAATGAGCGAGAGATAGGGCCGGAATGCAATGGGCACCGACAAAAACCTGAACAAAAGGGAAAAGGTGGACCAAGGCAAGCTTTTCAATGTTGTGAAATAACTGACTCTCAGAGACAAAATTTGTTCGACGAATTTTGGAAACTAAATTCTTGGGAAGCAAAAAAATCATTTGTAAGGGCTCTAGCTCTTCCAGTAAAACCTAAATATAGACGCACAACAACAGACCAAAAAAAACTGAAGAAGGTTAGTTTGAAATACTATTTGATTGTGAGCAATCGAGATGATGATTCATTCCAAAATATTAAATCCAAAAACAGGTTTGCAAAGCTATGTTTTTAAGTTCATTAAATATTGGAGAAAAAACAGTACAGAACTGGATAACGGAAAATCAGCCGGGTCATTCAAGCAGCAATACTGACACTCATGAATCAAAAGAGGACATTCAAGGTGCTGCAAAAGACGTTGAAGAGTTTCTTTCGAATTTACCACACTTAGAGTCTCATTACTGTAGAACTTCAACTACAAAGCTATACTTAGAACCAGTATGGGATAGCTACAGACATGTTAATCGAATGTATCAAGAAAATTGTCGGGATGCAGGCAAAAAAACAGCATCATGGACCACTTTTTCAAAGTATTCAAAAAGCTAAATTTAGAAATATGGACACCAAAGAAAGATAAGTGCAATACATGTTCGGGGTACAAAAATGGATCCATATTGGAAGAAGTTTACCAAACTCACCTACTTAGGAAATCGGAAGCTCGACTGGAAAAAGAAAATGATAAAACCGAGTGCAAAGAAAGTGAAAATATTTTAGTTTTTGCAGTAGATCTTCAAGCAGTGCTTTTAGCTCCTCGATTAAATACTGCAGCAAACTACTACAAAACAAAGTTAAAGGTACATAACGGGACCTACTATAACCTAACAAATAAGAAAGTTACCTGCTTTGTATGGCACGAGGGCCAAGGAGGTCTTGAAAGTGATATTTTCGCATCCATAGCGACAAAATTCCTAAACCAAAAGATTGATGAACATTGTCCTACAAAGATCATTATTTGGAGCGATGGATGTTGCTATCAAAATAGAAACATCAAACTATCCAACGCCTTACTCGATATTTCCAAAAAGTATTCAGTTACTATAGAGCAGAAATATCTGGAAGTAGGGCATACCCAAATGGAGGTAGACTCAGTACATAGTCTAATAGAAAGAAAGTTGAGACGCAGAAAGGAAATCTACCTCCCTTCTGATTATTTGCGTATTATGAGAGAAGCAAGGGAGACTCCCTCTCCTTTTGAAGTAGTTGAATTGACGCACACAGATTTTTATAAGTTTGGGTCAAATTTTTATTCTAGCATAAGGCCCGGCCGCAAAACAGGAGACCACACGGTGACCGATATCTGCGCTCTCCAATATAACCCAAATGGAACAATTTTGTACAAACTGCAGTTCTCGGATACTTGGGTCGATTTACCTCATCGTCAGCGTTCGATAATTATCAATGATCAATTGTGTCGTCTTTATGAAGGCCCGTGTCCAATTGAGCGTACTAAATTTGACCATTTACAAGAACTAAAAGAGTTTATTCCTGCACATTGCAGATTATTTTATGAAAATTTGTTACATAAATAAGCTTTAATTCTGCACTTAAACAAAGAAATATTTTTGTACTTTATAATTGATGTTTACCTTCTATTAATACTTAATAAAATATAATATTCCACACAATTTAGTCTCGATTATTTATTGCAATACATCATATGTCAATAATAATTGTAACCAAGCGGTAGTAAGCAAATTATCTTATGTCATTAAAAACGGGTTTCTAAACCTTGTTTAGTTGATCTGTTAATATAACATTAACATAATTCGGTAAAAACATAGTTTGCCCAAAAATCAGATCAAAAATATAAAATTTACATTATTTTTTTCATCTCCTGAAAAATCGTCTATTTGGACATACGACCTATTGCAGTAACGGCGACGATACAATATATGCTGGATAGATGTAATAAAGGTAGTAATTTCCTTAGAATGACAACTAGAGTCTGGTGGGGCTGCGATGTTGAAACATCTTTATTGTTTTATAGAACTTATATACGATCCATTATAGATTATGGTGCTACTCTCTACGGTTCTGCTTCCAAAAACCTTTTAAGAAAAATTGACGTTTTCCAAAATTCTGCCTTGAGAATCTGTTTAGGTGCTATGAGATATACTCCTATACAACCAATACATGTTGAAGCTTCTGAGCCTCCTTTGGAGATTAGAAGAAATTTACTAAGCGAAAAATGAACTACCGAGTAGCTACCGTCCGATATCTCTTCTATGCCATTTATATAAATTGTATGAACGCCTCATTTTGAACCGCATCCAGGAAACATTAGATGCAAAACTAATCCAACAACAAGCAGGCTTCAGACCAGGTAAATCATGCACAGGCCAAGTGCTGAACCTAACAGAGCACATAGAGGAGGGATTTGAGCAGAGGGAGATAGTGGGAGTAGCCTTGATAGACCTCACAGCGGCCTATGATACGATAAACCACAGAACCTTGCTAACTAAGATCTATAACACTGTGCTTGACTATGACCTTTTTTTTTGGATTGAGGTGGAACGCTCTTAGCAGACTAGGGAAGGTGTCCCTAGTACTGTTGGACTCGGACAGGAGAGGAGAACACGCTAGGGCCCACAGACCAGAGTATGATCCATGCGTCCTGCATGATCCCCATAACCAGCCGCCTACCAACTAAAACCACCCCCTCTTCCGACCCGGAATATCCCTGGACGTGTTCTTTAGAGAACGATACATGGGGACATTCCGCGCTGTCTAGGATATAAGTTAGAAACATGTGTGTCCTATTTATCTCCCTAAGAACGGCAGGAATAGGCGGATATTATTTTCCTGAAGTGGAAAGTGGGCTAAGCACCAATCGGGAAGTGATAGGACTTAGATGTATTAAGGATCAAGATTAGGTCTCTACATATGATCGAAAGTGCTTTTGTTATTATTATTAACATTATTATTTTTTTTTTATTTTTTACTTATTAATTTTTTTTATTTATTTATTTTTTTATTTATATGAGGATGGTGAGGAAACCCCCTTATCCGTTTTGCTCTGCGCGCTCGAGTATCGCCCTCTCTTTAATTATATTAGTTACGACGTCAATTATGTATTCGTAGCTGTGTCTATTTTCTAACGCGAGGTTTAATATGTTGTCCGGACCTATATCCCCGAATCGGTTTCTGAGCCTGGCCTGCCCGCGAGCGTAGACGCTGCACCGAAAAACGCAGTGCTCCGCGTCCTTCCTCACGCGGCAGGTCAGGCACAGGTCATCGTTAGCCTTCCCGATGCGGTGTGTGAACGCTCGGAACGAACCATGTCCCGTTAGAAATTGTGTAAAATAAAAGTTGCTCCTCTTGAACTTGCAAGCGAACCACGACTTCACATTCGGAATTAATCTCTTCGTCCACTGGGCCTTATTGTGTTCCGCCTCCCATTCCGCCAGAAGCCGTTCTCTGACGACCGCTCTTGCTTCCGGCAATTGACCGTCCGGTGTTTTGTAGAGGGACGTACGTTCCCTGGCTAGCAGGTGGATAGGAGGGGCGCCCGCGATTACTTGCAGGGCCGTGGTTGATACCGTCCGGTATCTTGACTATGACTTGGTAAATACCATTAGATCACTGTTGCGTAATAGACGCTTCTACGTTGTGCTAAATGGAAAGAAGAGCAGATAGAGAATCCAAAAAATGGCCTACCTCAAGGAAGCGTTCTGGCGCCGTCCCTATTTAACATCTACACCAATGGCCAACCAATGCACCCTCGGACTGAGAGTTTTGTGTACGCTGACGACCTTGGTATCGCCGTAAACGGGAAAACACTCACACAAGTAGAGTCGACAATGGAAGAGGCTTTAACATGATGTCAACTTACTACAAACAAAACTCATTAAAGCCAAACCCTACTAAAACCCAAGTATGTGCATTCCACCTCAACAACCATCTGGCGCATGTAAAACTGAATGTTTCTTGGGAGGGACAACGCTTGGAACATACTGATAGACCCATATATCTTGGAGTGATACTAGACCGGTCACTAACGTATAAATTCCACTGTCAGAGCACAAGACAAAAGGTTTCTACGAGAAACAACCTTCTCCGGAAACTTGTAAGGAGCAAGTGGGGTGCAAACCCCCAGGTCTTAAAGTCAACAGCTGAGGCCTTATGTTTCTCAACAGGGGAATATGCTTTTCCCGTCTGGGGTAGATCTAGACACGCCCAACAAGTCACCACGGCGTTAAATGAAACATGTAGAATAATTACCGGTTGTATGAAGCTTACCCCTCTACCATTACTGTACCGGGCAGCTGGATTCGCATTACCAGACGACCGTAGATGCGCCTCACAATATGTGGCCCGACGTTCAGGCAAACTTTCGATGAAAGGCACCAATTATACGGGTTTGACGAACCGCCAGGGATCAGCCGACTTAAATCAAGGAAAAGGTTTATGAGAAATGTCAGCGTCGAACCACTCGAACTGTTCCCCCTACATCCAGAACGACCTAATGGAATGAACCTGGACTGGAGAACCTGGCGGACACTCAACCGAATACGCACAGGTGTTGCCCCTGTAAAACAGAATCTTATTAAATGGGGCATCAAGACAGATAACGACGCACTTTGTGAATGTGGGGAAATACAGAGCGTGGAGCATCTGAGAGTATACAGACTTTGCCCATCACAGTGCACCCTCGATGATTTATGGCTCGCAAATACAAAGGGTGTAGACGTAGCCCGATATTGGGCAGAAAAATTGTAGTCGGATCCAGACACGGAAAAGTAAAGTGTATTAGTATATTGATTCTGTTTAATTTTGTATTAGGGATAGGATTGTATATTCTTTATTGCAACTGGCTGAATGACTAATGTCTTCCATTAAAAAAATGGAGAACCGGTACCACAGACATGTAAAAAAGGATGGATAACATCTGTACATAAGAAAGGTTGTAAACAATATCCAAATAACTACAGAGGTATTACCGTAACTAGCACATAAAGTCGACTGTACGGAAGAATTCTAAAAGATTCGTACCATCCATACGAATCAGAGGAACAAAGAGGTTTTAGGGCAGGTAGATCCAAAGTAGACAACATTTTCTGTATAACCCAAGTAATAGAAAAAAGACTATCAAGAGCCCAAGAGTTGAATTTACTCATGGTAAATCTAACGAAGGCATATGACACGGTTACAATTAATAGATTAGGGGACGTACTAGAAAAGACCAGCATAAATGTATCTATTATACAGGCACTCAAAGAACTACATAGAAACTCGACATCCAAAATTAAAAGCGGAAATAAAATATCAAAAGGTTTCCTGACCACTAAAGGGCTAAAGCAAGGATGCTGTATATCGCCAGTATTATTCAATATTATATTGATGAAGCCCTTAGACAATGGAAGAAGTGCAATGTAATGGGACTACCAATTGGAGATACGATACTATATACGCTTCACTATGCAGATGACCAAATTGTAATTACACAGGACAAGGAAGATCTTGAATATATAGCTTCTTCTTCTTCGCGCAAAAAGGATTACTCCTGTTAGTATGCCTCTTATTCTGTCTCAGTTGTTGTTGACTGTACATTGCCTTTCCACCTTTTTGGCGGCCGTCCAACAGGTCTTCTGCTATACGGCTTCTTTTTACAGATGCTCGCTAATATATCTGGTTCCATTCGGTTTACATGTTCGTTCCAATTTTTCTTTCTTGTTTTTATCCATCTGTTAATATTTTGAATTTTGCATCGTTCTCGTATACTTCTGTTGCTTTGTCTGTCTCTTAATGATATGCCCGCTATTGATCTTAATTCATTTCGATATTGTTAATTTGTTGTTTCGTCTTTCTTGTATCGGTCCTTGTCTCCGCTGCATATGTTAGTATAGGTCTTACTGTTGTCTTGTATACTTTTATTTTGCTTTCCGTGGTCAGATATTTGTTTCTACATATGGTTTCTCGGAGGCAACCACTTACTCTTGCCGCTTTTGTTGCTTGTGTTGTGATCTCTGTTCTTATATTCCTGTCACTAGTGATCTCTACTCCTAAGTAATTTCATTACTTGTTCTACAATTTTGCCGTCTATTTCTAACTTGCATATACGCGGCTCTTTACTATACATTTAGTTTTTTCTACTGATATTCTCATATTAAGTTTATTTGCTGTGATATTGAAAGTATCGAGCTGCCTTTGTAGGTCATCCTCGTTATCAGCAATTAGTACTGCATCATCGGCATAGCATAGTATCGTGATTTTATGCGCTCCCATGTGGTATCCATGTCGTTTTCTTACTTCGTGAGTTATTTGATTCATCACCATATTGAATAACAATGGGCTGAGCGAGTCTCCTTGGCGGATTCCTCCTTTTAGTTATATGCGTTCTGTTTCTATATATAGCAAGGAAAATAGAAAATGGGGTCTGGAGGCAAATACCAAAAAACAATATCTATGCGTAGGAAGTGAAGAAACGGAGAACCTGAATCTGGAACAAGAGACAATTACAAGCTGCAATCAATACATATATTTGTACCTTAGAGGTAAAGGATCGTAAATCCCATTTTTGTCGAAATTGAGTTTATTTCTTTTATAGTATATAAAAAGCGTAATTTACTTCGTGGTAAATAGCCGTAAGGGAAATGCTATTGGTTCCTTAAATACGATATTTAGAAATTGTTGTAGAGGTAAAAAGTCGTTTATCTATAAAACGGTTATGCGCAGTTGAATATTCCACAAACCCAAAGTGGTAAATGATCGTATATTTATTCGGTCTGGTTATAGTCAGTGAAATTGTGATGTAAAATGCTATCAAGAAGGAAACATTTAGTAAATCTTGTACTAGTTTCAAGTAGTGATCCTCCAACTCAAGGTAATTTGAAATTTATTATATCTAATACCTAATTAATAACCTGTAAAAAGTTTAAAAGAAAAGTGGGGTTATGTTAGAATTGAACTAAATTTAATAACATATTGCTAATAAAATGTCGTTGAGTTGCGATTGTTTACCTCTAAAACATTCATATCGTTTTCAGAATTGCCTGCAAATAATATGCATTCTGATGATTACGGGGCTCATACAGATGAAGAGACAGAGCATCCAATTCAAGGTAAATTGAAAAATATACAATTAATCATTGACATTCTTAATAAAATCCATAAAAAGTGATTCGTTTGATCATTTTTACGTTATTGCGTTCTACTAACTTATGGTGGACACGGAAATCCCTGGAATATCCAGTTATTAATGTTTGGTGTATGAAATAAGATATGTTTGAGAAATTGCAGAAGCCGTTTAAAAATAAGATATTTTAACATCCTATTAATCGTTCTAAATTAGTTTAGTAGATACAGTTAAAATATTTACGACAATAAAGATTACGCAAGAGGTATTCTACCCTTTTTCTACTTTTAAGAACAAAAAACAAATTCATCAGCGGAATCGAATTCAAAATTATTCTGCACGTCATTTTTGAAACGCTATTTGGTCAAAATATCTCATTTTTGTTGGAAAAAAATATATTAATTTGTCTGGATTAAATTACAGTGGTTTGTGCACAGGCCAAATCCCCCCCTGAGGAAAATTCTAGAGATGCGCCACTGTATCAGAGAACTTGGTATTCACACAATCTTACCAATCTGAATTTTGTTACATTCGGTTCAAATTTTCTAGCGAATTTCCGCACCGACTATACTAACAGCTAAAGATCACAACTTGAAAGTGTTTCGTTTTTGTTCTAGGAATGCTCAATGATAGTTCAAATATTACCGAATGCTCTCAGACAATTAGCCGTGTAGGATCAGGAAATGTTGAAAGTGAATAAAAATATGAAACTGATAGTGAACCTGAACAATTCAGAGATTTTAGTGATGACGATCCCGAATATATTCCGTCCAATGAAGAAAATGGTAGTACTGATAAGGAAGCAGACAAAAATGTAGAAAATAATATACTTACTGAGGGGTGAAATGAAGAAAACGCATAGAAAATAACCAAGAAAATAGTACCGTGAGGCATAGGAAGCGTGAAAGAAATGAACAAAATTGGAAGGTAACAAAAAAGGTTAAGCAACATTGGCTAGAAAAGAACATGTTTCAAAATCTGGAAAAAGAATATCCGCTAAGGAAATTAAACCCGCTTGTAAATCTTGCAGAAGAAAATGTACTGATAAAGTTAACGAATTTTAGCGGGTACAGATATTTAATAATTATCGGAGTTAAAAGTTGGGATCTCAAGGTGAATAGTGTAGCAACAAAACGGAAGATGCCAATAGATGGTAGAAGAGATAACCAGAGAAAACAAACGATCCACTACAATTTTGAGGTAAATGGTAAAATTGTAGAGGTTTGTAAATTATTTTTTCGCCATGCATTAGGTACATCTGAGACCGTTGTAAAAAATGCTTTCAAAAATCAGAAGTAGGCGGTTTCGCACCAACCGATAAGCGAGGAAAGCATATTCCGAAAAATAAGGTACGAGATGATGTTAAAGAAAGAGTTCATAGTCATATTCGGTTATTCACAATATATGAGTCATTATAGCCGCAACAAAGCAAAAAGACAATATCTTCCTGGGGCTGTAATTATACCTCGACGACGGTGGGAGGGCCGAGTAACCGGTCGTGGTCCCTAAAATTGTGAGGGGAGCACGACCGATGAAACCAAGAACAGTCCCAGCGTCCAGCGACTGTGCACCGGGTGGCCGCCAGACACCGCCGCTGGACGCTAAAAGGCGTCGCAACTGAGGCGAGTAGTTGCGGCGCCTTCGCCTTCAGCAATTGTATTTCACACTCCAACTTCCCTACGACTACTCAAATACCTAAAGTTAATCTCGCCTGGCATTGTGGCCAGGGGTCGATGGGTGAGCCTCACGCACCATGCGGGGGCTCTACCATCGGACTCTGATCACAAATCTCTATTTCGAAAAATTTTTTCGACATACCCACTGCGAGTAGCCGCCATGTCTTACCCCAGCAAAGTACCCTTCCCACCACACATCCATTCCAAATCCCGCGTAACAGAGGAGGCAGCAGTTATGCGGAAACTCCAGGTAGCCTGCGAATACAGACTGCCACTGCGTCCGCAGGCAACCGTGATAAAAAGCCTAGAGGAGTAAACCTCAAAAAAATAATCCCCACTATCACGGTGGAAGGTATCGTGCCAAAGGTATGAAAGATGCGAGGGTTAGAGCATCACAAACGATCCCTTCGGGATACCTGGCGACCTCCCGAGGTAACCTAGCCTTAGCGCGGTAAGGGCGCACTGCCGCGCCGGACGGGTAGTACGTCCCTACTCATGGGAATCACATGGATCAAACAAATACAAACAAAGGTACAGGAAATAACGACGACGACTATAGGCAAAAGAATAAGGAAGACGGGAAAACCCATGAGAATGGGGAAGAGCGGCCGCAAGACGGCAGAACAGAAGAGGAAGAACAACGAAAGTTCGAAAAGGAAATGTTAGAATGGTACAAAAAACAGCCAAAGGTGAATAGGTCGGGTCCTCCAAAGCACTAGACTCTAGTAGGAGAGGACCTGTTAAAGGCAATTAACAAAGAAGAGGAAAAAGAAGGAAACAAAGTGGAGGAAGACCCCTCAGTCGAAATTGTGGAAGTGGGGGATAAGGAAGTAGAAAGGAGAGAAGAAGAGCAAGGTGATTCATACTGGCAAAATATAGAAGAGAGCGTCCTAACAGCTTTTCTGTTCGACGAAGCGGGCAGAGAAGAAATACACCCAACCGAAAGAAGGAAAGGCGATAGTCTAGAAATGAACGAAAAATTTAAAAGAGAAAAGAAAGAAGAAAGAAAAAAATACTCAGAGGAGACGGAAAAGAAAGAGTCCAAAGAAAATTGAAAGAGGTATTGGAGATGCTAAATGGAAAAGGACCTATAGAGGGGGAGAATAAGGCTAAAGCAAGAAAGTTAATTGGAGAAATAACCTCTATCCAAAATAAAACGAGTCAGAATCAAAATCAAACGGTGCAAGAGGAGGGTCACTTGAAATGCGAGCAGTGCAAAATAAAAATGGAACAAGAAAGACAAAAAAAGAAACAGAGAAAATAATAAAAGTGTTGAACAAAGGGGGCGACATAAATAATTTTAGCCAGATATACAAAAAGAAATGGGAGGAGAAGGTATTTGAAAAAACGAAATATGAACAGGATAGAACTGGGGTCTACAAGAGACAATAACCAAAAAAGAATGCTTAATTGTAACAAAGAGCGACATTAAAGAAGGAGGGGTAGAAAGTGTCATACGTACCATCCGGGAAGACGTATATGAAATTATCGAGGGATGTAAAGAAGGGAACGTGGAATACATAGGAAATGTCAAGAAAAGTTCCATGGCAAACGAAAGGAGGCCATGGTTCACGTATGTTGTAAAAATAAAGAAGCACGGTATGTACGAACTGGCCGAGAGGGCCATAAAGCAAATTAAGGAAAGGGAATCGCCGCCGGAGACAATACGAGTGATAATAAATAATGAAATCAATAAAGAAGAGGTGCGGAAAGCTTTGGAATTCGTGGGTAGGGGGGAAAATATATTATGGGAATTAGTTATTCGAGGAAAAGAAACGGACAAGGGGCCAGGCATGAGCAGGAGGAAGCCCTCCTGATTAAAACAGGGGGGAAGTTCTAAAAGAAATGAACGAAAAGATAAACATCGGTAAGATAGGAATGAAAGTAGATAGATTAAAGAAAACGGAAGGCGGGGACATACTCGTGAAATTAAAGGGGAAAGGAGCTGCCGACAAATTAAGGAAAGAGATGGACACGAGGATGTCCGGCTTAAACATGACTTCTTCTTCTTAACTCAGGCGAGACTCGTTAGTCTCTGGCACTTGGTCATAAGACCTTTGTACCAAACCCTGTTCTTCTCCTTAAACTTTAATAAGTCCTGTGGCCTCAACGAAGGCCAACAGTTTTCTTATTGGTAGTTTTAGGATCTCTTCTGGTTCAAACCTCATTTGACCAGTGAAGTTCTGCCTTACATCACCTAGCACACTGCAATGGCATAGTATGTGTATGACAGTTTCTTCTTCCATTTCGCACTTTCTGCACCATGGTTCATTCACCTTACCTAGTTTGTATAGGTGATTTCTTAAACGGCAATGTCCAGTCACCATTTCAGTGACAGTTTTGATCTCTCGTTTATTGAGGTCATCAAACTGTTCGAGAGTTTTTTATCAATATTCTTGATTATTTTTTTAGTCTGGATTTGCCCTTTAGTGGTTCTCCATTTATTTTGATGACTCTTTATCAGCCATTTCTGAACCTCGTTTTTCATAGCATCTTTAGTGATGCCACAAAAAGGTTCTGGGCCTTCAAAAGTTTATCTCGAGCCTTGTTTCGCTAACATATCTGCTCGTTCGTTCCCATGTACCCCTTCATGACCCGGCACCCATATTAAAGACACTTTATTGTCTTTTGCCAGGTTATTGAGGAGATCTTTGCAGTTTCTCACCAGTTTTGATTTGGTGAGAGGGTTCTTTACAGCCAGAATAGCCGATTGGCTATCTGCGTAAATGTTGATTCTCTTAGCTTTAGGGTCCTCATCAATGATTTCATCAATGCAGGCCACCAAAGCAAAAACTTCAGCCTGGAACACCGTTGTATGTTGACCTAGGCTGTAAGATTTATTATAGTTACATGTTTGCCCAAAGACTCCTGATCCAGTACCATGGGCAGTTTTAGATCCATCAGTGAACCATATTAAGTCTCCATTAATGTTTGGGACTTTTTGTTCTCTAGATGGTATAATTATGTTAATCTTCTCAGTGAAGATTAGTTCTGGTGTCATCATAAAGATGGATTCCTCAAGTATAGTCCCAGTAATGTTTGTGTGGCTATTCAATACATAATTTGGCCTCCAAGTATTGTTTGCTTTGAGCCTCAGGATGGTCATAAAGGCTACCGCCGAAATATACAATTCCAGCGGAGGAAGACCTGTGATAGCCTCTAATGAAGCCATTCCTGTACTAATCAAGGCTCCTGTTATATTTAGAAGCGCTTGTCTTTGTAGGGTGGTGAGAGTGGTCACACAAGATTGCAAAGCCGTCTTTCTCCACCAGAGTACTGACCCATAAGTAACTGTCGGTCGTATCACTGATGTGTACAACCAACATATTGTCATCGAGGCCTACGTTCTCGATGTGCATCGCCCCGCCTTCTCTACTCTGACGCGAGTCAGAGGCTCCTCCCGCCGAGGCTTTGGAATTCCCAGCTACCGCAGACGTCACATGCGACGGGTTCTATAAAAGCTGGTGGTTCCAAACGTCGGTATCTCAGTCGGCAGTCGTCCTCCGGCCAGCACGGGCTTGTTCCGTCAGCCTGGGGCGCTGCAATCTACCTTGCCCTGACTCTGTGGTCTGGGGTAGTTCCACAACAGAAACTGGCGTTTTATTCTAGTGTATAGTTAGTAGTAGTGTTTTTCTTTTAGGTTCATTTTTAAAATTTTAAAAGTTTTAGTTTTAGAAGGGTTCACGGAGAGGTTCTCTTTCAGACACCAGTTCTCTATGTAGTGAAGGGCATATCGCATCTGATACGCAACAGTGCTGGCAAAATTTCCCCTAGTTACTATTACGATATCATCTGCGAAACCCTGGACCCAGATTCCTTGGGCTCTTAGCCCATGAATCAGATCATCGACAACTATGTTCCATAATGACGGTGACAATACACCGCCTTGAGGGCATCCCTTAGTTACCCTCAGATTTATGGTATCTTCATGCGTATCTGTGGATATTATTCTGCTCTGAAGCATCTGAATAATCCACTTGCATGTTGTGTTGTTGATTTTCTTCCTCACCAGTGCGCTTTGTATAGACTCGATTGAGGTATTATCAAATGCACCTTCTATATCTAAAAATGCAACAAGGGCGACTTCTTTCTGATGCAGACTCCTTTCGAGTTCCGACACTAGATTGTGCAGGGCGGCTTCACCTGATTTCCCTGCCTGATACGCCCATTGCCGTTGGTGCAGTGGAGTTTCATTTAAATTGTTTTTCTTGATGTGTTCATTCAAGACTTTTTCCATGGTTTTTAACATGAATGAGGTCAGACTTATAGGCCTGTAGGATTTTGCTAAGGTGTAATCTGTTTTTCCTGGTTTGGGAATAAACGCCACCCTTGCCCTTCTCCAAGCTTTGGGAATGTATCCCAGAGCATGGCTAGCTCTGGGAGCTTAAACATGACTGTTAGACGGAAAGAAAACCACTTTACCATAACCGGCATGGATCCGGGGTCACCGAGGATAAGTTACAAAATGCTATAAATACATACAGCGGGATTCCGAAAGATGAAGTGGATATAAAGATTCTCAGAACCAACCGAAATGGGGAGCAGAGCGCAGACCATAGTCGTGCGCCCCACAAATGCTGAAGAACTCATAAAATATAATACAATCGTGATAGGCTGGGTGTGTGTGCCCCATCTCAGAGAGGTACACCCCCACGAGGTGCTATAAGTGCTTACACTACGAACATAGCACCTATGAGTGTAAGGGTGAGAGAAGGGTAGCTTGTTGCTACAACTGCTTAAAGACAGGACATACAGCGGTACAGTGTAATAACACTGCGTACTGTCTTACTTGCAAGGAGGAGGCGCACCGGATGCAATGCCCAGCCTACCGTGCGTGGGTGTACGGCAGGGGAGGGAAAAGGGAACCCCAAAAGGGTGTATAAGAACAAAAATAACAGTGAAAAGATGAGAGGTGGCCTCCTGGAGAACGTGAGTGGGCCCCTACACAGCCGGTGAAACAGGAGGCCAGTTCTCAAGAAGTTTCATGGAAAATAAGTTACACCAGAAATCAAGCACCAAAGAATTTTATTTATAAAAATTCTATTTATTTATTCCATATATTTTATTTATTAAATAATTCTATTTTTTATTAATTTTATATATACTTATTTATTTATCTTAGTTTGCAGGAATTTTAACATAGCAGATAGACGCGAATCTGCTGCAGACACTACCTAAGGGAACGGAACCTAAGTGTATCCCAAGGATCAACCTGGTATAAGGATATTGCAGGTGAACGTGGGCAGAGCGCGCCGAGCGCACGATCTTGTCCATGCAAAAGCCTGCAAGCTAGAAACGGACCTGCTCATCGTCCCCGAACCAAATATTAAGATCACAACAGGCGGTGGATGGGTCCAAGATAATAGAAAGAACGTGGCGGTACTCATTAGAAATAGGGATGTGGGAGTGCAGGGCATTGTCAGGGGGGAAATCATATCCTCATTAAGCTAAGGGATTTCAGCCTCCTGGCATACTATGTATCTCCGAACATCCCTATGATGAGATACGAAGCTATCGTTGACAAAATAATGAGTGCCGCCATAAATGAAAAAGAGATATTGATCGCCGGGGACTTCAACGCGAAATCAAGATTGTGGGGTTCCCCTATAAACGATAAAAAAAGGGGAACTCTGGAACGAATGTATAGCCCAGGCTGGCCTCCAAGTACTAAATAATGATAAACCAACATTCATAAGGGAGGTCAGCCAATCACACATCGACGTTACTTTCGCAAGCGAAGGGCTATCCAGGAAAGTACAGGGGTGGGATGTCCTCGACGATCAATTATTTACCTATCACCGCTACATACAGTATAAAGTAAAAACAAAAGGATGAATAAAGCGGCCGATAGGTCATACAGAATAATACTTTAATAAAAACAAGTACCTATCGGAGGTCAGGAAAATAAACGAAGAAGATATTCCTGACCTTGGCCAACTGAGAAGAGCTCTCCAAAACGTGGCAAGTTTGGCCACCGTGAAGAAGAAAAATAATAAAAAATCCCCCTACTGGTGGACGGATGAGATAGAAGGTATCCGGGAAAGATGCCTCAGAGCTCGACGGAATTACACCAGAAGCCAGGGCAACCTCGAGCTCAAAGAAATATACAAAGATTTGAAGAGAACATCTGAGACAGTTGTAAAAAATACTTTAAAAAAATCAGAAGTAGGCGGTTTCGCACCAACCGATAAGCGAGGAAAGCATATTCCGGAGAATAAGGTACCAGATGATGTTAAAGAAAGAGTTCATAGTCATATTCGGTTATTCCTAATATATGAAAGTCATTATAGCCGCAACAAAGCAAAAAGACAATATCTTGGCAGCGAACTCAATATCGACAAGATGTATAATCTTTATAAAATTAAATGTGAAGACGGCTTGGAAAAGCGTGAGATAGTCAAATCGTGGCTATATCGACATATTTTTATAACAGAGTTTAATCTTGGTTTTAAAATGCCATCCAATGACACTTGTGATGTGTCACTTACTATGACATTACAAGAAATTCAATCAGCAGATGAGCTAGCAGCAATTCAAGATAAAATTGATTGCCACTTAAAAGATGCTAATATCCGATACACCGATAAAAATAATGACACATTAAACTGTAAAAACTAAAGACATTATGCTAGATTTGCAGAAATTTTTTTTGTTTAATGTTTATTTTGCAATCTGTTACATCATATAATAACAATAAGCATACATGTTGATTGGTACAATGTCGTGAGAGAGAGTTTGTCCAATGATCCACTCTCTGTATGCACTTTTACATTCTTACATTTATGTTAAAAAACAATATAAATTTGTAACTTTACATTATTACATCGATATTAAAAAATTAAATAAAACTATCACAATTTAAAATTAATTTCATATGTACAATTATTGCTGTTAGAATGGTAGATCCAAGGGTGTTCTTATTTTCAGCCTTCGGGTTTCTTCACTGTTGTCAAGCAGATTAATTGCCAGTGTGTTTGGCTGTTGCTCTAGGCGTCTTAGGTAGTTTGTGCTAAGCTGTTTCGTCACTGCAGTAACCGTTGGCATCTCTAGATCATTATAAATGTCTCAGTTTGTTACGAACCAAGGAGCATCTACTATACTGCGCAAGGCTTTTGACTGGAATCTCTCGATGATAGCAATGTTCGATTTAGATGCTGTTCCCCATAACTGGATTCCATAGGTCCATACTGGTTTGAGAACGGTATTGTAAGCTAGTAATTTGTTCCGCAATGATAATTGTGATTTTCTGCCAAGGAGCCAGTACAGCTTTTTCCATTTAGTATCCAGCTGCTTTCTTTTTTTCCATATGTGGGTACGCCAGGTTAGGTGTTTGTCCAGGTGTATCCCCAAATATTTTACGCTGTCTGTTTTAGGTATTCGTTCATTGTTGAATGTGATGCTTGGCCTTTCACCATGGCATTTTGTGAATGTTATGTGTGCAGATTTACTTTCATTTATTGTAATTCGCCATTTCCTTGCCCACGTTGCTATATTGTTGAGACTGGTTTGTAGTGTTGTCGCTGCTACTTCAGGATTTCTGTTTACTGCTAATACAGCTGTGTCATCAGCAAAGGTAGAGGTGACTGTGTCATCAGTACATGGCAGATCAGCCGTGAAGAGTAGGTATAAGACTGGGCCTAAGACACTTCCTTGTGGGACTCCTGCTTTGATGATGCGTAGTTTAGTTACTTCATCTACCTATCTGACTCTGAAGTATCGTTCTTCTAAGTAGGATTTTAGAATCAAATATATTGTTGTTGGTAGCTGCGTTTTTAATTTGTAAAGGAGTCCCTCATGCCGCACCTTGTCAAAGGCTTTGCTGACATCCAAAAAAGCTGATTCACAGTAACTTTTATCTTCGAATGCTTTGATGACTGTGTTAACAACACGATGCACTTGTTCTACTGTCGAGTGTTTCTGACGAAACCCAAATTGATAGTCTGGGATTAAGCTTTTTGCTGCGACAGTTTCCATCAGTCTCTTCATCAGTAACTTTTTCATTATTTTTGACGACTGGTAGTAAACTGATTTGTCGATAGGAGCTAGGTTCATTTGGCTGTTTTCCCTGTTTATGAATTAATATGATTTCTGCTACCTTACATTGTGCAGGGAAGTACTTCAGTCTTAGAACTGCGTTGAAGAGTTGCGTCAACATAACGACCGCTTTTCTAGGAAGTTCTTTTAATATTTGGCCGGTAACCAGGTCATAGCCAGGTGCCTTCTTGGGGTATAAGTGATTTTTTATAACGTCGTAAGTTTCTTGTATTGTGAAGTGTTTAATAGGCTCCATTTGTTGCTCGTTTTCCTCAAGGAATGCATATATTTCGTCGTCATTAATTCCGTTTGCAGGTGGTAACGGTTGAAATACTTCCTCCAAATATCTACCGAAAACTTCTACCTTTTCTCCATCTCTTTTGGCCCAGGTACCATCAGATTTTCTAATTGGTGGGGTTTGATCTCGTGGCTGTTTTAAGCGTTTTGTGGCTTTCCAGAGACTATAGTTAGTATCGGCTGAGGGTGATAAGTTTTGTAGATATTCTGTGAATGATTTATTTTCAAGTCTTCTAAGTGTTTCTTTTAGCTGCCTTGCAGCTCGATTGTATCTTTGTCTATCATCTGGGTGCCTTGTTCTTTGCCAGGTGTTTCTTAGTCTTCTCTTTTCGTTAATCATCTCTCTGACATTTAAGGGGCAGTTTACTTGTTTTTGCTTTGGTGTTGTGGTAGGGGTTGATTCCCATGCAGCCGCTTGGACCAGTGTTGTGAAGTACTCCACCGCAACTTCGAGTTTTTTTGCATTCTTTAAGGATATAGCTAGGTTTAGCTTTTCTTCAATTTTATCCCGGAATAGATCCCAATTAGTTTTGTTATTGCATAAGGTTATTGGTTTTTCTTTTAATACTACCGAAGAGTTAATTGTAGCAATTACTGGTGTATGATCAGAAGCAATATCAAAATTTGACTGTATGTCTAGGTATCCTTGTGCAAAACCTTTTGTAATGAAGAAATCTAGGCAGTCAGGTATTTTTCGACGTGAGCGGCCGTGGGTAACGGCATAAACGCTGGCCTCATACGCCAGTAGACGTGGGTTCGATCCCTGCCAAAGACAAACCATTTTCATTTCCAATAATGACACGAGCCGTCTCACCGTGCCTCGGAGAGTACGTTAAGCCGTCGGTCCCCCTGGGCTAGTGTACATCGACACTAGTTACTTGAAACAGGGTTAAAGATGTAATTGGCGCTGGAACTATCCGAAAGGATCTCCCCGGCAAAAATGCCATACGATATTATTATTATTTATTTTTCGATGATCTGTTGGCCAGTAGGTTGGTCGATATGTAGATAGATGGTCTAGTTTTAATTCCTGTTTTACTTGATGGAGTATTCTGCCTCTACCGGGTGTTGTAAGCCGAGATCCCCAGCTGGTATGTTTAGCATTGTAGTCACCCCCTGCTAGGAATCTATTGCCAAGACTTTTGAAGAGGTTGGTGAATGCTTCTTTGTTAGGTGGATAATTAGGAGGGCAGTAGGCAGCTGAAACCGCTATTGGCCCTATCCAATCCTCTATGACTAAGCTGACTGCTTGGAGGTATGTTTCTTCTACTTTGTTAGCCAAATGGTGTTTAATGCCATCCTTTATTAGGACCATGGCTCCTGCTCTTGCTAGTCTAACAGCATCGGGGTGCGCTGCATTATAACTGGTATATCCATGTATCTTGAAACTAGTGTTAGAAGTTAGGTGGGATTCTGAAATTAGCATTATATCTATTTTATGAGACTCTAGAAATACATGCAATTCATTTTTATGGTTCAATACACCATTAGCATTCCAGAGAGCAATTTTGAATAACTGTGCCATCTATACTCTAGTTTCCCTGTCTTGTTTTACCTCCAATCTTAGGTTTTTAACCTCTAGTATTAAGTCGTTGATTGAAGCTTGTTGTTTTTCAATAGTTAGCTGCAGTTGTCTGTTTTGTTGCTGGAGGTAATTGTTTTGGTGTTGTAGAAATGCTATTACTTAAAAATCATTTGCTGAGGAATTTGGTTGGGGGTTTGTATTTGTTGGTAACACTACATGTTCTGCTGCAGCTTCTGCATACGTCATAGCTACTGACCTTTCTTCATTTGTGTTACTATGTTTTGTTAATTTGGCTGGTTGGGGTGTGTTTATTTTGCCAGGTGCACTTCTGTTTTGAGGAAATCTACGATTTATGATATCTAGATATACCTGGCACCCTTTGTAGTTTAAGGGATGCGCTCCTCCGCAAAGAGAACATTTGGGTGGCTTACCATCCTCTTTTTTCTTTGTGCACTGTCTATAATCGTGTAGTCCTGCACATTTAACACATCGAAATTGCTGTGTACATTGATTTCTAGTGTGTCCATAATTCTGACATCTCTTGCACTGGACTATTACTTGCTTTTTATATGGCATGTCGAATCTAACCACTGCATGCAGTAATAATTTGATGTCATAGATTTCTTTATATTTTTCGTTTCGTTGGAGGTCTATAAAGAATAAGTTTTTTGGCTCCTTGGTTCGTTTATCTCTGACATTCAATATTTGATGAACCATGTGACCTTTTTCTTTTAGCGCTGTTATTATTTCATTGGTGTCTGTATTGTGGTGGAGGTTTCTCAAAACTACTCGAAAAAGTTTTTCTTCTGGTAATTTGTATGTATGTCTTACAATCTTATTTTCATCCAGTAGTGTTTTAATTTTTTTATAATTTTCAACACTATTGGCTTGTATTTTCATTTTATTATCGTAAAGTAAGCGATATGTAAAATCAGTTGTTACTGTTTCAATTAACTTTAGCAGGTTTGAGGCATTTTTATTCACCCCGTATAATATAAATCGTGGAATGCTTACTTTCTTTGCGGTACTTTTGTTGTCGTTTGTGGTTTCGTTTTGATCTCCCTCAGTATCTTGCAGTATATCAAAACGATTGCTCAGTTCAACTTTGTTACTTATGGTCATAGTTTTTGCTGATTTCGAGTTGTTCTGTGGGCTGTCTCCGCTTCGTTTGCGTTTACTCCGTGATTTTATTGTTTGGAATTGGTTTGGTTCGTAGAGCTCTTCTACTTCTGGTTCATGTTCTTTTAATTCCTCAGAGAGTTTGGTTTCATTATTTCGCTTAGAAACATGGCATGCTTTATTGATGGGAGTGTTTTGCGTTGGTAAATCCGGATATCTCGATGTTGGTGGAAAAGACATCTGTTGTAGGACGTAATTACCTGTAGTGGGTTGTTGGTAGATTTGCAGAAATGTCTACCCACCCCCTATCTATCTAACTCAAAAATCTTTTATTGCTTAAAGCTTTGGACTTTAAATCTCACAATGTATGATTCTACAGAAAAGAAGGCCTATTGTGTGATGTGGGATGAATCTGTTGCTGGTAAAGGTGGTAACGAAATATCGTCAGCCTTATTGAAGTGGGCAGAAGAAGTTGTAAAAAACTCTAATACGGAGACCTTGATAATTTGGTCAGATAACTGTTCAAGTCAAAACAGAAATATTATGATGGCAGTCAATTACTTTTTTCTTATGAGTGTTAGCCCTTCTTTAAAAACAATCATTCATAAGTTTTTACTTACAGGGCATACCCACATGGAAGCAGACCATGTTCATGGTCTTATTGAACGTACTCTAAAGAAGCAACCGGTATTGAGTATTGTTACACCGTGGGATTGGCAGCAGCTGGTAAGATCGGTAGGAGCTACAGTTTGGGATATGGAACTAAATGACTTTAAAAACTTCAATATATTGTATAAATCTTCACAGGCTCCATTTGTTAGCCGAAAAGTAAATACTGAAAAGCAAAGTTTCCTTATGTCATCGGCAGTGTGGCTAGAAGTACATCGTGTACCCAGGTAAACCCCAGGTCTGCTTTATTACAAAACAGAATTCACCGATACACAATTAAAAACGGTGAACTTACGTAGACATTCTAGACAAAGCGTAGCAGCATTTCCAGACAAGCTGCCTACTCTCCGCAATGAACCTAAAGGTATAACTGCAAAGAAACATCAACATCTATTGAAGTTATGTGAGTGGATACCGTTACAATTTCAAAGCTTTTATAAAGAAATGATAACAGCACATCAAGAGGAAGAAAACTTTGACTCGGACTGAATTTCTTAATTACATTATATTTTTAATTTAATTTTTTCGGGTAGATTTGGAGTTACAACTTTCATTTCATATTCTTTACCTGATTTTTTATTTAGTAGTCAATAGTCGCAAGTGCCTCAATTTTGGTTAGGTGTAAGAAATTTTTGATATTTCTGTAGCTCAGTACTTCAATTGGTTATTTAATTAAATTGTAAAAAAGCCGAATATGCATTTTTATTAATTTTTTTTTCATTTCCGTATTATAAAACTTTAAGCCTTGTTTTCTCGAATACTGCTAAAATGGAGATACAATCCTATACCTCTAAGGTACAGATATCTGGGAATAAAACTAACTAGTACACGACGAAACGAAGAACATATGTATTAAGGAAAGGATAGTAAAGAAAACAGGTGATAGGAGCCATGAATTCGGTACTGTGGGAAAAAATATAAGAACAGAAAGTAAAAAACGAATTTACAACACAATATTAAAACCAGTGTTAACCTATGTACTTGTTGTTAAATGCCAGATTTCAGCTCCAAAGATAAATTACTAACCACCGAGATGGATTTTTGGAGAGGGTCAGCAAGAATATCTAGACTAGAACACATAAGAAACGACGACATTAGACAACAAATGGAAGTAGAAAGAACAATAATAGATGACATCGAAAGACAACAGCTAGTATGGTACGGACACGTAGGGAAGAAAGGAGAATCTCCAAAAAAGTGTTAGAATGGACACCCACAGCAAAATAAAAACGAGGAAGACCAGCAATTGAGCAATTGCATAGATAAAGAGCGATGTCGGAAAGAAAGATTGCCACAATAGAAAGGAGTGGCGATTGGGAACGGAAAGGCGTAGAACGCTATAAAACCGATGTAAAATACAAATCCTAATTACGTTCATCAATGTGCTTTAGCAGATATAAGTCCAGAAAATTCAAGGCAATTTCTTGTACTAAATATTTATCTCGGGGTAGAAGTTATTCATTCAAAATATTTAAAAACTCCGTCAAGAGAAGAAAACTGACTTTTATACTAGATGCCGGGAATTTTTAATTGAGTTGCTTAGAAATTAAAAATCAATTTGGTTTAAGAAGCCCCTTATTATTATACACTCACCGGCATAAAATTCCGTCACCCAAAATTTTTGATTAAGTTTGACAATCTATAACCTTATTATTTGTACTCCTAATTTCAAGAATCTTGCATCAGTTTGTAGTTACATGAATTGATGTCGTTTGTTATTATTCCGGTAACAAAAATATTTTGCTTAGATGGTATTATACGGGGGTAAATGAAAGCGTTGTATTTTCTCCTAACTTTAAAAAATTCTGTGGGAAAATTGGAGGGCTGATTTTGTTTCGTAATACTTTTGTATTATCCTGGAGATATCACTAAGGTTTTGTTTTTTGAATTATCCGAATATCTCTTTTGTTGTAAGAGCTGTCAATAAAAACACTGCTTTTGAGGTTTATTTAATTAAAACTATGAAACTCACTAAAATTACCAACACAAAACAAAATTAACAACAAAACAATTCTATAGCGGGTATGTCTACCTCTTGCAGCAACGACTGCTCGCAATCTGTTTGGCATCGAATAATGATGTGTTAGGCCGTAACGGAATCCAGGCCGTAGAAGAATGTCATGGATGCGGAATTTGAGACAGTGGTTTGGCTGCACCACTAATGAACTTTTTAGGTCAGCTGTAAACAAAGTCAGGGTAGCCTTGATGATTTCCAATCTCCGATAGGAGTGGCACAAGAAGAAGAATGATGTGTTATCCTAGCCTGGGGAATAGCCCGATATTCCACTACCAGGGCCATAACTGTACCAAATTTTCTGGAGGCCTAGGATGATGGCGAATAGCTTTTTTTAATTCATCCTATAAATTCTCAATAGAATTGAGATCTGGGCTGCACGCGGGTCATTCCAATCTTATTAATCCAACCTCTATTTTATGAGTCAATCAGTGTTTTGATTTACAAAAAATGGTACAGCTCTTACAAGAAAAGAGCTATTCGGATAATTCAAAAAACAAAGTTTTAATGATGCCTCCGGGATAATATGACAGGAGTATGAAACAAAATCAGCTCTTCCATTTTTCCAAAGAATTTTTTAAATTTAGGAGAAAATACAAGGCTTCCACTCACCCCTGTATAATGCCATGCAAGCAAAATTTTTGTGTTACCAGAATAATATCAAACGATATAAATACATGTACCTACAAACTAGTGTAAGAATTTTGAAAATCGGAGAACAAATAATAAAGTTATGAATTGTCTAAATTAATCAAAAATTTTGGGTGGCGGAATTTTGTGCCGGTGTGTATATATTGCAACTTTTGATCCAAAATCGATTGAAAAACCTAATTCTATTTATGATATATGGATTTTGTAATTCCGCAGAAAGAGCATACGACACTTGCATAATACGTAAAATCTACCGATTCGTTAGGTAGGTCGTATTCATTTTTATTATGTGCGAAGAGCAAGGTTGCGCCCGTAAAGCCCGTTACCTTGCCACTTTAAGAGCTCTGTGGAGCAATCATTTTATCGCGTTTGACCAATAAGGTCAAAATTCCGTTAAATCTACAATTTAAAGCATGCTACCTCTGAACAGACTCCTCAATAGTGATCAGCTGGTTGAAAACCCTGGCTAATTTATTGAAGACGTTTGTGAGCAATCGCGTAGCAGAGATCCAGGAAACCACTTCATTTGCGCAGTGGCGTCATGTTCTCGGTAAGGATAATCCTGCAGATCTAGTGCCCAGAGGCGTCAAACCCGAAAAAATAATGGAACGCAACTTATGGTGGCATGGACCGGAGTGGCTCATGCAAGAATCGGATAAATGGCCAAATTTACAAGTTGCGTCTGCTGAAATCAACGAAAAGAGAAAAAACATAAAGGTTTTGTGTTAACAAGCTGTGCCAGGCACAAGCCTGGCACAATTTTTTTAGCAAAATTAGTCTTTTGAGCCAGAAAAGGTCTTTGAAGAAAAACAGTGAACTTATAAATTTATCTCCATTTCTTGATAGTCAGGGCGTTCTGGGAGGAGGCGGCTGTTTAAAACATTCTGAGTTTGCGTATGGCAAAAAGCACCCAATTATTTTAGGGGCAGATCACGTAGTTACGGCGTTAATATTTAGTCATTTTCACAAGGATCTAATGCATGCTGGTCCTCAACTTTTACTCTCTACAATAAGAGAAACTTTCTGGCCTGTATCGGGTAGAAATTTGGCACGACGTACCATGTATAAATCTGTGAAATGTTTTCGTTTAAAATCTAAGCCAATTCAGCCAGTGATGGGAAGTTTACCTGCTTCGCGCTTCGCAGGTGGTCCACCGTTCATCGAAAATCGGTGTAGACTATGTAGAAAGGGTCGAGGTTGCAGATTAATAAAGAGTTACATGTGTTTATTCATTTGTTTCTGTACGAAAGCCATGCCTTTAGAATTAGTTACCGAATTATCTAAGGAATCATTTCTGTTGGCCTTTAAGAGATTTATTGCGTGCAGAGGCAAGCCTCAAAGGGTGGTTTCCGATTATGGAACCAATTTTATAGCAGCTAGTTCGGAATTGAGAGTTTTGAAAGAGTTTTTAGAGCAGCACACTCCAGCGATAAGAGATTCCAAGGCAAGAGATAGCAAGGATAAAATATTATCCTTGCTAAAGGATAATATTTCGTGGTCTTTCATACCTCCGTATTCGTAACGTAACGTTCGAAGAATTTTATTCATTGCTTGTGCAAATTGAAGCCATAATAAATTCCCGACCTATTCATCCTCTTTCCTGTGATCCTAGTGATCTCTCACCCTTGATTCCTGCACATGTTCTCATCGGAAGACCACTTACTACCAATCCAGATCCAGAACGTCATATTCCAGTCAATCGTCTCTCGAAATTTCAACATTTCCAGCAGCTTTCTCAGCATATATGGGAGCACTGGAACAAGGAATACATCTCCGAACTACAGAAACGTATCAAGTGGACTACTACCCATTGGTAGGAAAATGCGTTAGTGCTTATTAAAGAGGACAATTTGCCTCCATTAAGGTGGAAGTTAGGTCGCGTGATTGAACTAATACGCGGCAGCGATGGTGCAGCAAGAATTTTCAAGATAAAGACAGACAATGGTATTATTACTCGTTCTTTCGCCAGAGTGTGTCTGTTGCCTATTTCGGACTAAGTTAGTTGAGAGACAAGACATTTGAACAGTTGTTTAGCGGTATTTGTTGGCACTGCTTGCCAAGGCGAGGGCCATGTTTATGCCCTCTTTTGGTTTATTTTAATTTTAATGCCCTTTCTGATGACGTGGCAACGTGGTATTTGTATACTGATATAGCTACATATTCTCATACGAAAAGTCGCAGTCGTAATCACGCCACCGCCAAGTCATAGGGTGAAACAATTAGGCTATTGATTATGTTCAAAATAAGAGAGTTAAAAGGAACTACAACGTTAACGGGATTTTATTGTGCCATATGGTCAATGGACCTCTATATTTGAAAAAACCGTGCAGTGCTACCATTTAAATGGGTGCGTTTTTGAGAAAGGGGTGAATTAGTCCCTAGGCACAGGGTGAATTAGAGCGAGTTGTATCCACTTTTGGTACAAACACGTCTACAGGAAAATTATTTCAGGTTAAATTTACTATCGAAATATCACATTTTAAAGTCAAAAATATTTCTTTTTACAAAAATATATTCAAAAGAAAAGTAAGAAAAAAACACAAAAGAAAGCAATTTTGTTTTTTGCCCCATACCTTTTTTCCACAGCTATATAGGTGTAGGCATAGGCATTGCTTCAGCGAAAAATAACTTTCAATCTTCCTCTTTAAAACGTAGTTTGGTAAAAGTCTCTAGGATTTATAGTTTCTGAAATAGGATTTTTCAAACTTCGCCGCTCACAGCATTATTCTGCCATTTTCCCCAATATTTCGCAAACATTGTTCTGTATTTTTTTTCTACGCATTTCTAGGTATATACAATGGTACATTTTGTAGAAATAAAAGTCAGTTACCTTTAAAATCATCTATTCTATAAGACTATACGGATGTTTTTAAGCAAGTTATGCTTTTTCAAGGTTTTATACTTTCGATGATTTTTAATATTTTTAATGATTATTGTTTAAATTTCTCATTATGACTTATTTTATTTACATTTAAGTATACATATATTGTGGAATACAAAAAAGCATATTTTCTTTACTTTTTAAAATTTTAAATTTTTTTATATTTTTTTCATTTAAAAGAATATAATTGCATATTCTAACATAACTTTTCTTAATAACACTTTTCGATATTGTGAAATACTCTTACTTTACTCGTACTTTACTCTTGAGCGAAGTTCATATTTTTAAAATGCCTCGTACACTATTGATAAAATTTTATGTCTGATGATTGCATTTTAGGTTTTAACTATGCGGAGCATTTTATAAAGAATAATTCTTTTCATATAGTTAATAATAAAAAAGTTTTTTATATGGTTCCAACTTAGTGGGACCTGTTGCATGTGTACACGTTACATTTGAAAAAGCATCTCTCGTTTAAAAATAATCCTAGAATTTTTTTGCAATACACCATTTTCAAGTAAAGAAAATAAGCTTTATTTTTTATTCGACAATGTATATACCTAAATATATAATAAAAAAAGTTATAATGAGAAATTTAAAAATAATCAAAAAATATATCAAAAATCAATAAACGTATAAAAGTTTGAACAACCATATCTTGTTTACAAATAGTCATACAGCCTTCTACAATAGACCGTTTTAAAGGTAATTGACTTTTTTTCCTACTAAATGAGATATTGCATTAACCTAAAATTACGTAAAAAAAAGTTACAGAACAATGTTTGTGAAGTAACAAGGAAAATGGGCCAAAATCGCTGTGAATGGTGAACTTTGAAAAATCATATTTTGGAAACTATAAATTGTAGACTTTTACTAAATGTCATTTTAAAGAAGAATGATGAAAGTTTTTTTCCGTAAAGCAATACCTATATCTATATCCCCGTGGAAAAAAGTTATGGGCAAAAAACAAAATTGCTATCTTTTGCGTTTTTTTCTTGCTTTTCTTTTAAATATATTTTTGTAAAAAAACATTTTTGACTTTAAAATGTGATGTTTCGATAGTAAATTTAACCTGGAACAATTTTCCTGTAGACGTGTTTGTACCAAAAGTACATATAACTCACCCTAATTCGCTGTGTGCCTAGGGACTAATTCACCCCTTTATCAAAAACGCACCCCTATAAATGGTAGCACTCCGCGGGTTTTTCATATTTAGAGGTCCATTGACTATATGAAATAATAAAACCCCGTTAACGTTGTAGTTCCTTTCTAAAATACATAATCAATAGCCTAAATCTGTTACAAACATTTAAGTGCTTTTCTGTGTCGAGTTTATCTAGCAGACAGTTTAAAGTGTAAAGAAACTTATCCTACATCCTATATCCTGTTTATTTTGTTAAGTTAATATCGCGTCAAAATCATAAAGAAAACAACATTTTCTCAACATTATCGATGAAATCACACATATATCAGCAAAGAAGTGTTTAGTCATCCTGGAAAGGTATTTTTCAATAGACTTAAAAAAAGTGCAAGACAAGTTTTTAGGGCTGTTAGAACTAAATAATGGGAGTACTGCAGAGAATGTATTTAATGCAATTCTGTTATTTTTTAATTCACACAACATTAATATTAAGAATATGGTAGGTTTCTCTGCTGATAACTGCATTACCATGATGGGTCAGTTAAACGGCGTTAGAAAATTGTTAACGGACTGTTCACCACATCTAGTTGTTGTTGGTTGTACATCACACTAGCTAAATTTACGTTCTTCTAACGCATGTTTAAAACTTCCGCGATCTATAGAAGATTTTGTACGAGATATATATTCTCATTTTAATTTGAGTGCCAAAATATTAAATATTTTTAAAGAATTTCAAGAATTTTGTGACCTTAAACCACATAGACTCCTCAGACCATCGCAAACCAGGTGGCTATCATTACAACAGGTGGTGGACAGAATTCTGTTACAATATGATGCTTTCGTGTTATATTTCACAAATGCGGTATTTGAGGATCAAACACATAAAGCAGATAATATTCTGAGTCCTTTAAAAAAATAATATTATACTTGTTGTTTTGTCATACATTTTAAAAATTGTAAATGCAGCAAATCTTGACTTTCAGTCGGAAAAACCACGATTACATCAAATATTACCAATAATTTCGGCACTTTATAAACAAATATTAAAGAGTTATATGACTGTTACGTATGTTAACAACACAAATACAGGGTGAGTCATGAGGAACTGTACATACTCCTACCTCGTATAGAGGCTCCTATGGGGAATAACAAATGACCATTAAAAAGTGTCTGCTCCCATTGCTTAATAATATACAGGGCGAGTTTCGCATTTTGACAGAAATTTGTATTCGTCATAATTTTTGAACGGTCAGATCGATGTGTCTCTTATTTTGGCCAATCGTTACACTATTACCACCTAATCAATTAATTTATTCAAACTAGAAAAAAATCAGGTCCGGCTTTAAAAAAATTAGTTCGTTTGGGTCTTAGAAAAAATTTCACCCTGTATATGCTTTTTGAAAACTCTAATATGAATTTTTCAAATTAGACAAATCGACAATTAAAACGGCATATTTATTTTTTTCCGCACACGAATACTTAATTTTTTATAAAAAAATCAAATTTCACTATGAATTAAAAGTTTCGTAAAGTGAACCATAGATTTAAAAAAATAACTTTTATTACAAAAATTAATTTTTTTTGCACAAATAAGTAAATTATGTTACCGTCCAATCAACTGATTTATTCAAACTAGAGAAAAATCACGTCCGGATTTAAAAAATTAGTTCGTTTTGGTCTTAGAAAAAATTTCACCATGTATACGCTTTTTAAAAACTCTAATATGAATTTTACAAATAAGACAAACAGGCAATTAAAATGGCATATTTATTTTTTTCCCCACACGATAACTTAATTTTTTATTAAAAAATCAAATTTGTCAAAATCGGAATTTTAACCTAAAAATGAAAAAAGAAATGAACTCACGGTTAACTCGCTACAACTCTGTTCCATTTTAATATTTTTTTTCTGAAATTTTTACAGCACATACCTCTTACCATTGTGAAGGCTATGAAAATTGTTGTAGACTTTCAGTCTTCTTCTTGTAAAAGTAGCAAACTTGTAAATCGCAAAAATTAGGTGGAAAAATTTAAAATTTATCAATTTGATCACGTCTATGTTAAACTATAGAGTCCAAAAGAAGCGTTATGGGAAGTTTTAGATCTAGACGTGTTATAGAAAAAAAAAATGGTAAAACTTTTAATTTTAACAAAAACGCTGTTTTTGTAAATTAATTTTTGTAAAAAAGTTAATTTTTTTAAATCTATGCAAAAACTTTGCCAAACTTTTTATGCATAGTCAAATTTGATTTTTTAATAAAAAAATAAGTAAACGTGTGGGGAAAAAATAAATATGCCATTTTAATTGCCTATTTGTCTTATTTGTAAAATTCATATTAGAGTTTTCAAAAAACGTATACAAGGTGAAACTTTTTCTAAGACCCGAACAAACTAATTTTTTAAATCCGGGCCTGATTTTTTTCTAGTTTGAATAAATCAGTTGATTGGGTGATAACATAAATTAAATATTTGTTCAAAAAAAATTCATTTTTGTAATAAAAGTTATTTTTTTTAATCTATGGTTCACTTTACCAAACTTTTAGTTATTCATAGTCAAATTTGATTTTTTTTATAAAAAATTTAATAATCGTGTGGGGAAAAAATAAATATGCCATTTTAATTGCCTATTCGTCTAATTTGTAAAAATCATATTAGAGTTTTCAACAAGCGTATACAGGGTGAAATTTTTTCTAAGACCAAAACGAACCTTTTTTTTTAAATCCGGACCTGATTTTTTTCTTGCTTGAATAAATCAGTTAATTGGTGGTAACATAAATTAAATATTTGTTAAAAAAAATTAATTTTGGTAATAAAAGTTAATTTTGTTAAATCTATGGTTCACTTTACCAAACTTTTAATTCATAATCAAATTTGATTTTTTTATAAAAAATTAAGCAATCGTGTGCGGAAAAAAATAAATGTGTTATTTTAATTGCCTATTTGTCTTATTTGTAAAATTCATATTACAGTTTTCAAAAAGCTTATACAGGGTGAAATTTTTTCTAAGACCCAAACGAACTAATTTTTTTAAAGCCGGACCTGATTTTTTTCTAGTTTGAATAAATCAGTTGATTAGGTGGCAATAGTGTAACGATTGACCAAAATAAGAGACACATCGATCTGACCGTTCAAAAATTATGACGAATACAAATTTCTGTCAAAGTGCGAAACTCGCCCTGTATATTATTAAACAATGGGAGCAGACACTTTTTAATGGTCATTTGTTATTCCCCATAGGGGCCTCTATGTGAGGTAGGAGTATGTACAGTTCCTCATGACTCACCCTGTATACATACCATTGATCCAAATGATCCAAGGCATTTTGTGTCTATTGAAAATCTATATTTAGGATTTCAAGTACAAGAAATTATAGATAATGGTGTGGAGGAAATTAGTGATAAAGACTTACATATAAATTAAGTTGAAAGCATCATAAAACTTGCGAGAAAATTTCCTAACATAATATCTGATGAACATCTTGAAAAATAAATTCAACAATCAAATTGATTTGGAAGAATTTATGTGTTGTATTCCAGTAAAAATGCATTGGGTTCACCATTATTTCCAACTTTATGCAAGTTCCTCAAGAACCTATCTTGCTTGCCTCATGGTAGATAGTTTTTTCGTCACTAAATTTAATAAAAAGAAAAAATAGAAATTTCTTAAGTACATCAACATGCCAAAATACATTATTAGCCAAAAAAAAAGAACAAGAACTTTAACCTGTCATAATACATACTTATTTTTTATATTGTAGAAGTTAATTAGGAGGTTAATTTGTAGAAATTTTTGTAATTTGCTATTTTAATTTTTTAAAATTAATAATGTAGGGTAAGGTGAGGTAATTGGATCAGGATTTTACAACAAATCTGCGTTCAGGTCAGATTTTTAGTTACCTAATGATCAAAGACAAGTCAGTTTTAACTATATGTATAATACTACTTATTTCATTTAATACTACTTATATGTAAAAAACCTTAATTTGATTGAAGGTATTACAGTAATAAAAAAAATTGTATGTTCGATGGGTCCAGTTACCTCAATTAACAGGGGTAACTGGAGCAGCTGGCCTAACATATCATAAAAGCTGGTATAAATCATTGTGGGCTATCTGGACCTGATTGCATTACACTTTTCAAAGAAAACTTAAACATTATTTTAGATTGAGCGGATTTGAAACCAGACTCAATACAAAGGTACCATCTCGTATAGCAGATATTGTTTATGAACAAATTATACACAGTTTGCAGCTAACAACTTGTACTTAATGCCATGGCATTAAACAGTTTATAAACTAACATTTAAAGAATTTATTAATACTGAAAAAATTAAAACTAAAACCTTAATATATTCCTAAACAAAATGTATAAATATCTTGTGTGGACTGTATTATTATGGTTCTAATAAATGGATTTATTTTTACTGTATTACATTTTTTATTCTTCTTCTGAAATTTAGATGCTTTCCGAAGGTGTACGACATAAAATTAAATTAGTGAATTGTCATTCTGACAATCGGCAACTTATCAAAATAATAGCAAATATTTCATTGCCACTTTCATTATGTATTAAGTTTTAACACAAAACTCTGCAATTATTATTTTGTCATATATCTTGTTCAAATATTTTTTATTTTCAATTTAATGTCATTTTCTAAAAGTTATGCAATACTTAATTCTGATATAAGTGTCTTTATTGCCTTCTCTCTCAATACCCTGTTCCCATAATTTTCAGATTTGTTATTCCAGAGACACTTATGTATCATTGTTAATTAAATTGTTATACCTGTAGCGTTATGGCAATGGTTGATATGTTGATCTAGCCTAATTTTTCAGTAAAGCATTTTGAAAGTTTGAATCATGTTTTGCCAACCCATAAACGAAAAGCAATCAACATAAGAAATCAAGTAACATATCAAGTTATGCCCTATCCATAATTATCATATATATTGTCATTCTCATTTTTAAGGGTATTGCCTTCATCACAGACATACCAACTTGCTACCAAGAAATGTTAATAAATAACATAAGCAAATAATCTCATTTTGGCAAAAATCAGACATATCAAGTGTTGCCAAATCACTACAGACATATTTGTTATACAGGGTCTTTGGTAAATAATGGGCCATAGCTTAACCTTAGATTCATGATCTTAAAATAGGTACATTTAAGCTAATAACCGAAATACAGGGTGTCAAAGTGAACATTTTATTTTATTTATTTTTTAATATTTCCTGACAGGCATGTGACAACAACACGAAAGTTGGTAAGTGGTGCTGATATTGTACAATCTACTAAATTATGTTAAACAAACGTTTCTGGCTACTACCAGAGGCGTACGACGTAGCCACGACGGAACATAATACATTAAACAAAATTAGTGTGCCTTTTCAATTTTAACTTCAAATATCTCGAAAACTAATGACTTTATCGTTACGAATGAACAGTATAAGAGTATATTATTTGCATAGAAAGTATTGGAGAATCTAAAAATTATGCTAAAATAGCAGTTTCATCAGTGGCGTAGAATTTGGGAAGGGTCAACCGTTCACTTTCCCATGTCGTACGCCTCTGGTAGTAGCCAGAAACGATTATTTAACATAATTTAGTAGGGTGTACAGTGCCTACACTTTCTACCAAGTATTACACGGATATGTCAAATTATTTTAAAGTATTTTTTTAATAATTAATTCTTTATTTAAAACTTTAAGAACTATGTGTGCCCGGTACTATAAAACTATTTGACATATCCTTATGGTACTTGGCAGAAAGTGTAGGTACTGTACACCCTATTAAATTATGTTAAATTATCGTTTGTCGTTAATACCAGAGGCGTACGACAGGGAAAGTGAAAGGTTGACCCTTTCAAAATTCTACGCCACTGATGAAACTGCTACTTTAGCATAATTTTTATATTCTTCAATACATTCTATGTAAATAATATATTCTTCATTTCTAACGAAAAAGTCGTTAGTTTTAGAGATATTTGAAGTTAAAAATGAAAAGGCACACTATTGTTTTGATTAAGGTATTATGCTCCTTCGTTTTTAGCTTCAAATATCTCGAAAAGGCTTTGTCGTTACGAAATAAAGAGTATGTTTTTTACATAGAAAGTATTGGAGAATAAAAAAATTGCACTACAATAGCAATTCAGCCAGTGGCGTAGAAGGGTCAACCATTCACGTTCCCCCGTCGTGGGCCTCTGGTAGTAACCAGAAACGTTTGTTTAACATATTTAAGTAGATTGTGCAATACCAGCACCACTTACCAAATTTCGTGTTGTTGTCCCATGCCTGTCAGGAAATATTCAAAAATAAATAAAATAAAAGTTTAACTTTGACACCCTGTATTTAGGTTATCATCAACTTTTGTCCTAAGGTAAGTTAGCTTAAATCGACCTATGTTAACCTCAGGAATCTAAGGTTAAGCTAAGGCCCATTTTTTACCAAACACCCGTATATACCTCATAATAAAGCATGAAACTCACACAGCATAAGTCAAAAAGCTTATATATAGGCATATTCAATGTGAATGAATTATCCTAGTTGTAGAATGAAGTTCAAAAAAAGTAAAAATCCTCCCAACTTATTTCTGTGTTTAATTTTGTTGAACGTTTTAATTGAATCACAAAATATGTGGTTAATTAGTTTAAAATTGGAAACATTAAAATAAACTTAATTTTAAAGTTAAGTTGGGGATTATTCCCATTAAAAATAATAAATTGTGTTAAGCACAAGAAAGTGGCTTGAAAATAAATGAAATTTATACAAAATGTATATATTTTTTTATTAGAACTTACACTTGTTTTCTATATTTTTTGAGTAAGAATAAGTATTTTTAAAGTTTCAGTTATATTGTTTTAATGTTGTTCAATATAAACAATATTATATAAATAAAAAATAAAACTAGTTGTTGTTTTGTTTGTCTTTTATTTTGACATCTAACAAAATAATCTGTCATCTGTCTTTTCTTTTTTTTTTGGGTTGTCATCTAACATTCTTTTTATTTTTTGAGCTGTAAAGTACAATCTAGTACATTTGATGAAGAATTCTAGTACATTCCTAAATACTTCGGCGGGAGCACTGAGACACGGTATGTAGAGATAGGAATCAGTAACCATACCCCGAAATCTTATATGAATAACCTTGGGAATTTCCCCCGTCACTTTGACCCCGGTCAATCAATAAAAAGAAATGACAGCCTAACTCGCTCACGAACGCTTTAACCAATCATTTATGTTAACACCATATCTGAATGTCACAAATAAAATAATCAAACGAGGCTTAACTCGACAATGTCAATTATGTCAAAAATAATACAGATGACAGTTAGGCAATTGACATCATTTTGTATTTTGTCTTCCACGTGCTTCCACTGGTTTACAGTTACAGCTTTCATTTCTATTTTATTGTTTTTAACTTTCGCTCGTAATTTTTCTTAGTAATTTTAATTTAAGTTAATTCCTTACCATTTAAAGTTTAGTTTAGTTTTATTTACCTACCTTAGTTTTTAAAGTTTAGATTGAGTTACCTTATGGTAGGACAGAATTTGTGTGTTATAGTGTAAAAAAAATAAACTAAAATAGTCCAACGGACAAGAAAAATTGCTAACCGCTTGGACAAAGAATTAGTGACAACGAAGAAATAAAAAATTAAGATGGCAAAAAACCTAGCAAATTTTCCTGATTTTCAGAATATAAATTCCACTTCACATAATTTTATTCTGAGTAAATTATCATTACAAAAACTTTCACCAAAAGGAAGACGTTTTACGTTAGAGGATAAATTGTTTGCGTTATCTCTTTTAAAACAAAGTCCAAAAGCATTGAAGCATAGAGTATGTATTAAGAAAAGTCTGCGTTGCCATCTAGACGTACTTTTGTCCAGTTACTGCGAAGAATACCTGTTACACTGGAATAAATCAAGCATTTTTTGATTTATTTAAGGGGAGTGTAGACAAAATGAAAGGTGTCGATAAATATTTTACTATATTTGATGAAATGGCCATTGAACCAACCCTTACATACCAAAAAGATATAGATATGCTGATTGGTTTCCAAGATAATGGACAGGCGGGTAGAAAACCTGTATTAGCCGATAAGGTCCTTGTATTTATGGCACATGCTATCCATAGAAAATGGAGACAGCCTCTGGTATATTATTTTAATGAAGGAGGCATGAAAAGAGACTTGTTGGTATCTTCACTAAAGCAAGTGGTTTCAAAAGCGCAAGATATAAATTTGAAAGTGGTGGCAACTGTTTGTGATTAAGGGGGACCTAATTGTGCTGCTATTGAACAGTTCTACAAACAGACAGAACAAAAATATGTTGCAGAAAAAAAATACGAAATCATTTGGGTTAGAAATAAATGGACAAGAGGTTGTACCTATTTTTGATTCTCCACATATGAGATTTCTTCACTAAAAATATTATTTCTCAATGAAATAAATAATTTTCCTAATTTAAGTGACATTGAACAAGGTACATTAACATATATAGCTGCCATGTAGCAAAAAACTAAAATTTAAATTAAATTTAATTTAAAAAAATTAAAAGGTCAAGCAGGGCAGTAAGGAAAAAAAAAGAAGATCTGAGTATAGTAGAGTCTATATTTATTGATGCAAGAGCATATTTCTACAATGCGTTATTGTACCCAAACTCTCTCTATAATCAATTAGTGATTAAGGCAGTACAACTGTTAAAAGATATTAAATTTAATTTAATAATATTAAATTAAATATATTATAAATATATTATATCAACTGACAGCTCCATTGGAATATTGGTATATCTTTAATTGTGCGAATCACAATATGTGCGATGTGCTTGCTGAATTTTTATGTGCCTTTCATAGTTTTATTTGATGTGCAAATATTAACAAGATATTAAAAGGGAGGACACCAAAAAGAACATACAGAGAGAATCTAAATTATGGAATAAATTAATTTTCTCTGAAATGGACGACTTTAGAGAAAAATCCCGAAACAGGTCGATTTTTATTTTCAAATTACAATTTTTTGGCATATATTTCATACCAGTGACGTCATCCATCTGAGCGTGGTGACGTAACCAATCATTTTTTTAAATGGGAATAGGGGTCGAACCTCATTTGAAAGGGTGTTATTCTCTATACAGTAATATAAACATTAATATCATTATTTATACAGGGTGGCCAAAATAATAATTTTTGAATTAAATTAATTGACGAAAAAGGAAGAATGTATGCAATTTATTTAACTCAAAATACATTCTATCGCCCTCAGAAAATAGAAAAAGAATGTTTATTTGGCAAATAAGCATTGCTTCTCGCTTGAATTAAATGTTTAAACTGCCAAGAGGTAGGTGGGAGGCTGTTTGTGATTTGATTTAAGCGAAAAGAAATGTTTATTTATGAAATAAACATTTTTTTATATTTACTGACAGCCGTAAAATGAATTGAGTTAAATAAATTACATACATTCTTCTTTTTGCGTCAATTAATTTAATTCAAAAATTATTTTTTTGGTCACCCTGCATAAATGATATGATCGTTTATATTACTGAATAGAGATTTGAACACCCTGTCAAATGAGGTGCCACACGATCCCTATTCCCATTTAACAAAATCATTGATTACGTCATCACGCTCAGATTGATGACGTCACTAGTATGAAATATATGCTAAAAAATTGTAATTTAAAAATACAACTCGACCTATTTCAGGATTTTTCTCCAAAGTCGTCCATTTTGAAGAAAATTATGATTTATTCCATAATTTAGATCCTCTCTGTATACAGATAGCATAAAACAATTAGCTCAAAAAGAAGTGTTTAATTCACAAAGCTCTAAAAGATAAAATAAATGCAACGAAATGTTCTACAAACGCAAAAAATGTTTAACTTTAATATTTCAAATTAAAAATTAAAAACACCTTATGTTTCATTTCAGTTCAGAGATGATCCACCATTCCTATACATCCGTTTATGTCTCTTCAGACCTCTTCAGTAGTGCTACATGAACACCTCTGAATCGAAAGCTGCCTATTTAGCAGAATTTCCTATTCAGGTTTTTAATTTTTCATTTTACTTATATTTTGAGTACATGGAACCAACTTTCGTTGGAATTATTCCTAGATGACTAGACTGAATGTGACTGCATATTGTAGAGTCCCTTTCGTCTCCTTTATTCATCGTCGCCTTGCCTTATAAATTGTAAAAGGCAGATATTAAGGATGTTACCAGAAAGTGGTTGCAAGAGAATTTTCAGATTTTTTTGTTTAGATCTGGGACTTCTAATTTCTCTTCAATAGATGTCACTACCGCTACAGAGTTCGATACGCATAATTATTTTTGAAACACTAGTTAAATAGGCAGCTTGGTTTCGTGTAAATTCAGTGGTGCAGAGATATAATTTTGTTTTGACTATAATTATTAATTAATCAATTACTTTTATACATACAGGGTGGGGCATTAGTGTGACAAAGTCCAATTACTCGTTTCTCGTAAGAGATACGAAAAAAAGTTATTTAGGTAAAAGTTGGGGCACAAATAGTACCATAATTTAAAAATATTTTCAAATATACAGGGTCGTCCGTATTGACAGGGTGACACAAACTTATGTTTTTCTTAATGGAACACCCTGTATATTTTTACATTTTTGGATTCTCCTCGATGTTTCTTTTCTTAAAATATATGGTTTTGTAATATTATACGAGGTAGTTTAAAAGTTAATTACGTTTTTTTGCTAATTTCGTAGCAAAATCTACACCTTGTAGAATTTTAGTGATTTCACATCAAATTTTCATTTTATGTTCAAACGATTTTTAATATAGTCTACTATTGTTAAACATTAACAGTATAGCGAAATGTTTAATTTTAGTATACAGGGTGGGTCGAAACTCGGAATGAGTATTTTCTGAGTTTTCTTAAATGGAATGCCCTGTATTTAAGTATTGTAGTGAAATGATATTTTATGGTACTTTTTTATTTCTTACGCATTCTCTATACCTAAGTGCTTTAATTTGTAAGTTATTCGTGATTCTTTAAGCCAAACATTAATTGTAAGAAAAATTACGTGAAATTTTATTAGGTGGCTGTGAAAATATTTAATCAGAAATAATTTTTGGAAAAGAAAATACATCATAATCTAGTCTGATCCTTAATTTATTACTATTGGATGAAATATCCAAATAAATTCGTGGTTAAGTTTGTTGGTGCGCAAAATATTAATAAAAACAAACAATATTCTACCTCGTCGGCTATGACACTAAATTTTCTTAAAAATTTGACATTATAATATTTTTATGGATCCAGTTGCTTTGTTAACATTACTAATATGTATTTTTCTTATGAGAAACTGACTAATAAGATTTTGGTGCTAGTGGAATATAACAAAAATGTGCTACTAGCAATAAGAATTTTTCATTAGAAATTCCCTGATAGACGACAACTAAGAAGAGAAACGTTTAAAAATATACTAGAACGGTTTCAACGGACTGATCACTTAGATTATGATAAATCTGCTCGAATAAAAACTATTGTAAGTGAAGAAAACAGCAATTATATGTAATCCTTAGTGTCACTGAGGATCTGCATATTAGTACAATCGTTCTTACAATCTAAGTACCTAGTCTGTTGGAACCGTTTTAGTATACTTTCAAAAGTTTCTCTTTTTGGTTGTCGGCTATCAGGGAACTGCTGATGATAAATTTTTATTGCTAGTAGCTCATTTTTGTTATACTCTCCTAGCACAAAGCCATTTTAATCCGTTCCTCATTAGAAAAATTAATATTAGTAATGGTATCAAATCAACTGAAACTATATAAATAGTATAATGTCAAATGTTTAAGCAAATTTTGTGTCATAGCCAACTAGTCAGAATTTTGTATGTTTGATTCATATTTTAAGCACCAACAACTTTAACTACGAATTTATTTGGATATCTCATCCAATATTAATAAATTAAGGATCAGGCTAGATTATTATGTATTTTTTTTTTCGAAAAATTACTTTTGATTGGATATTTTCACGGCGACCTAATGAAATTTTACGTAATTTTTGTTGCAATTAATGTTTGCTTAAAGAATGACGAATAACTTACAAACTAAAGCACTTAGGTATAGGGAATGCTTAAGAAATAAAAAAGTACCATAAAATATAATTTCATTACAATACTAAAATACAGGGTGTTCCATTTAAGAAAACTCAGAAAATACTCATTCCGAGTTTCGACCCACCCTGTATACTAAAATTAAATATTTCGCTATACAATTAATGATTAACAGTAGTAGACTATATTAAAAATCGTTTGAACATAAAACAAAAATTTGATGTCAAATCACTAAAATTCTACAGGGTGTAGATTTTGCTACGAAATTAACAAAAAAACGTAATTAACTTTTAAACTACCTCGTACAATATTAGAAAACCATATATTTTAAGAAAGGAAACATCGAGGAGAATCCAAAAGTGTAAAAATATACAGGGTGTTCCATTAAAAAAAACATAAATTTGTGTCACCCTGTCAATACGGACGACCCTGTATATTTGAAAATATTTTTAGATTATGGTACTATGTGTACCCCAACTTTTACCTAAATAATTTTTTTTCGTATCTCTTACGACAAACGAGTAATTGGACTTTGTCACACTAATGCCCCACCCTGTATAAAATACACTGCGCGTCATAGAAAACGGGCACCCTAAACAATGGGTCATTTTTTATGTCGCGTATCTCCTAAATCTGTTGTCCGATTTAAGTAATTTTTTGAATATGTTATAGCCTTATTCCTTGTCAATATCCCTGTAATAATATTTTTGCTAAACAGGTAAATTTTCATTGTATACCGGGTGTACGAATCAAACTGTGTTTTCTCTCAAAGCTCGCAACTCCATAAAGCAGAAAAGTGAGGTTAACCATGCCTGCAGATTGTAAACAATGCAACTTGGAAATAAAATCCCAAGACAAGCATATACATTGTGATTGCTGTAGGACGACTTTTCATCTGACAGAGGAATGTTCTGGAATGTCAGCATCTGAAATGAGGGCTGTAATGCTTCAAAAAAGAACTTTAATGTTTCTATGCTTGGAGTGCCGAGATGCCTTCAAATCGGCTCCAACGGTAGTAAGAAAAATGAGTGAGTTACAAGATGAAGTTAACAGTCTTAAAAGGGAACTGCAGGAACTCAAATCTTCTCCAGTATCATCGAACATCGAGTTGATTTTAAGTGAAGCCCATGAACGCTCCATTAGGGCAAACAACCTTATGGTATATGATGTTCCCGAGTCTTCTGCTATTGATTTTCAGGATAAGATTAGACATGATACTCAGATTGTGCATCAGATTTTTGAGAAAGTAGGGCATCAAACCAAGGTACCAGATATCGTTAAGGTACTCAGAGTGGGTCAGAAAGGAAGAAACAACAAACCTAGACCAATCAAGATAATTTGCAATAATTCTGAAACTGTCAAGCACATTTTTCGTTCCAAAAGACGTCTAGAATCATTTAAAATATCATATGACTCAACAAAGCTACAACAAAATGCTTTTAAGTCAGCTAAGGAGGAATTGCAACGTAGAATAAGCAATGGTGAACCTGATCTTCAGATTAAATATATAAATGGGATACCAAAGGTTATAGCTAAAAGAATTAATCATAGAAATCAGGAAAACTAATCAATACCCCATTGATGGCTTACTACCAAAATGTGGGAGGACTTCGTACTACGTTAGATGCTCTAAAAATGGCTGTGAATAGTTCCTCCTATGATATTTTAGTATTAGTTGAGAGCAACCTGTGCTGTGACTATTTGGATAGTGAATTGGAATGTCAAAATTACAATATATACCGTAATGATAGATCAAGTTTAACTAGTCAAAAATCACGAGGTGGTGGCATTTTTGTTTAAGTACGTAAAACTATATTTTCTGCTAGAATCCATATAGAACAGGTAACTGTGGAGCAATGATTTATTTCTTGTAATTTTAAAAGTATAAAATTCATAATTGGAGGTCTGTATATTCCACCTCAGATGCCTGAAATATATTACAATAAACATTGTGAAGCAGTTGAAAATATGTTGCAAAGGTTTCCGTTGAATAAAATATATTTAACTTACCAGATGCTAGGTGGTTTAATGACGATTATGGAGTTCGAGTAGAGTGTCCTGGTACATCGAATGCAGTAGGACTTGCTCAACAATTTGGTTTTTTGCAACTGTATCAATTAAATGAAATACCCAATAGTAGGAATATATATTTGGATCTGTTGTTTACAAATGACAAAAATGTACAACTTAGTAAATCTAAGGATTTTATTTTTGCTGATAGTTTGCACCATTTTAGTTACGAATGTACTTTAAACCTATTTTCTAACAATCAAGACTCTAGTACCTTATATCTACATGATTTTTACTATGATTTTAAGAATGCAAACTATTTTGGTCTTAATAATTTTTTAGCAAGTGTACAGTGGGAACAATGTTTCTCAAATAATATTAATGATTCAGTTAACAATTTTTATGAAATCTTGGCTATGGGAATTGCTCTTTTTGTACCTTTGAAAAAATATATATCTAGCAGTTTTCCTAAATGGTTTTCACCAGAATTGCGATACATAACATCTCAAAAGAGAAAAATACATAAAACTTACAGTAAATCACAATTACATTCAGATTACCTAAGATTTTGTCAACTACGTACAGAATGCAAACGAGTCAGAGAAGTATGTTGGTCTCAGTATATATCTCATGTAAATAATGAGTTCAAAACTAATCCTAGGTACTTTTGGAAGTATGTGCGCGACCTAAAGTCTAATCATTCACTACCACACTCAATGCAGTATAATGAAGAGTTGGCAGAAAATGGCCAAGACATTGTGAACCTTTTTAAGGAATACTTTCAGACAGTCTACACTCCTGGAGACCAAAATAGTTCTGTGAATAATTTAGTTTTACCTGTAAATTGTTCACAAAATATTGACTTTGCAGACATTTCTATACAAGAAATTTATAATAAAATTTTGCGTTTACCTAGTAAAACTACATTAGGTCCTGATGGAATACCCAATATTCTACTTAAAAGGTGTATCTGTACTCTTACAAAACCATTGCATGTTTTATATAATTTGTCCCTAACAACATCTGTTTTTCCTGATTACTGGAAAAATAGTTATATTATGCCTATTTACAAGAACGGAGATAAAAACAATGTTAAGAACTATAGAAGTGTTTGCATACAGTCATCTATTCCCAAACTTTTTGACAGCTTGGTTTGTGGTCAGTTAAGTTGGTTATGTCGAAATTTAATAAATAAGAATCAGCATGGGTTTTTTTCGGGTCGATCTACTATTACCAATTTAGTTTTATATCAGAATAGATTAATAAATGCTATGGAAGACTTTAAACAAATTGATACAGTATATACAGACTTTTCTAAAGCTTTTGATCGAGTTGACCATAGCATTTTCCTTAAGAGGCTCATCGATATTGGTTTTGGCATAACCACAGTCACCTGGGTCAAGAGTTTTCTGTCTGGCCACCAGCAGAAGGTTAAGGTTGGATCCTTTCTGTCAAACTCTATCGCAGTTACATCGGGCGTTCCTCAGGGCGGGCACTGCTCACCGATTTTCTTTGATCTGTTTGTGAATTCTATTTTCGACTTCTTTGAAAACAGTGATGGTTTAGCTTTTGCTGACGATTTTAAAATATCAAAGATAATTTCTAGTCCTTTAGACCAACACCTTCTGCAGGAAGACCTGGATATATTGACACATTGGTGTACAGTAAACAAACTCAACCTAAATGTCTCAAAATGCTGTTACATTAGTTTTTTCAAAGGTAATAAGAAGATCAATACTTCATATAAAATAAATAATGAATATCTGAAATATGTTTCAAAAGTTAAAGATTTAGGAGTGATTTTCGACGAAAGTTTGAGTTTTGTTGAACACATTAATTATGTAACAGTTCAGTCTTCAAAAATGTTAGGATTTATTTTGTGACACTGTAGTAATTTTTCAGTTGACACTGTAAGAGGAGTTTATTGTTCTTTGGTGCGATCTAAACTTGAATATGGCTCTATAGTATTGTCTCCATACCATGCAGTTCATAATATGATTGTTGAAAAAATTCAACAAAAATTTTTGAGGTTCTGTGCATTTAAATTAGGTGAAACTATTGTAGAGACTGTAATTTAACACATTTAACTTAGGTGAAACTATTGTAGAGAATTGCTCTCCCCGAGACTAATTTTTCCTTGCCGTTGGTGGGAGGGCTGAGTAACTGGTCTTGGTCCCTTATTTTGTGAGGGGAGCACGACCAGTGAAACCAAACACAGTCTCAGCGTCCAGTGCCTGTGCACCGGGTGAGCGCCGGACACCGCCACTGAACGCTAAAAGGCGCAGCAACTCAGGCGAACAGTTGCTGCGCCTTCGCCTTCAGCAATTACAGATACCCTTCCCTGCTCCTACGGCCACTCGAAACCTAAACTTGTCGTCCTCCCCAACAAAAAAAACCTCTTCTCATCCTTTGAATGAGACCCCCTATCCGAAGCGAGCGACCGATCACACACCCCATACCTGCCCCCCGTCCCCTTTCCCCCAACACACCTCCCACCCAACCACCACCAAGAGGAGTAAACCTCAAGAAAAAATCCCCAATATCACGGTGGAAGGCATCGTGCCAAAGATATGCGAGATGCGAGGGTTAGAGCATCGGGAACGATCCCTTCGGGATACCTGGCGACCTCCAGAAGTATCCAGCCTTGGCGCGGCAAGGGCGTACTGTCGCGTCCGACGTATAGGACGTCCCTTCTCGTGGGATACACATGTATACAAAAAAGAAGAAAGAATGGAAGGAAGACAACGAAGACGACCACAGGCAGCGGAACCAGGACGACGATAAGACACGGTTAGAAATGAATACAGATACACATGAGACACAAAACCAAAGGGAAGAAAGAGAGAGGAATGAACAGAGGGAATTCGAGGAAGAACTCCTTAAAAAAAGTGAGGAAAACAGGATAAAATTAAATAGGTCATTGGGACCAGTTAGGCACTCTACACTAATAATGGAGGATAAAGAAATAGAACAAGACCAAGAGGACCACGAACCATGGGTTGACAGTGTGTTAAAAGACATACTCTTCGGAGACGAGGTAATCCTGACATCCAAGAAGAGGAAGGCGGACAGCCCCGAGATAGAAGTTCGACATAAAAAAGATAAGAGGGAGGAATTCGATGAGACAGACGGGGAAAAGGGATCTCAGGAAGCTGAGGGAGATCCTGGAAATCCTGTCCAGGAGAGGACCGGTTAAGGGGGAGATAAAACATAAGGCGGTGAACTTACTAGTTGAGATTTATAAAGGCAACAAATCTAGCCTAAATCTCGGGAGTCAAGACATATCAACCGACTCGGAACCAGGAAAAACACAAGAAGGGAAGGACACGAGAAAGCCGAAAACGGCGGAAATGTCCACGCAGACGGATGCCTCGCACGGACCCCTCGGGGCGGTTAAGGTGGCGAGCCTCGAAGGAGTGAAGACGTACGAAGACTTCCAGAGGCACGCCCGTTTCGACTGGCCGGAGAAGATCTTCAAAAAGACGGTGGTAGAGGTCGGTAATCCCGTGGAAGCTAGAGCTAGCGTGAAAGTAGTGGTGACAGAACCAAATGATCCAAATATGAACTTCTCTGTGCAGAGGCTGTACAGGGATAGGTAACCCACATTGGCAACAATGAGGGGGGAATACGAGGACTTAGAACTGACGTACAGTCAAGGAAAATGGGGCGAGGGTCACCACCAACGAGACCATCATTAAGACCCAGAGCCATACTCCAGAGCAGTTGTGGGACGCCCTGGCGAGGGTGAGTGGCGAAATCAAGGACGAGGACTCGGTGGCTCTTCACCATATGAGTTATATGCCGGCGGAAGAAATGAGGAAGATGGCAGAAGCCATCTTCCACACGTCAAATGTGAGAAAGGTAACGGTACACACTACAGCCACTCGGAGGGAAAGGCCGACTTACGGCTTTATAGTGAAAAAGAAGGATGCCACTTACGCCCAACTCCTCGAAGGAGTTGAAAAGGCGGTCGGGGGCACTGAGGCCAAGGGGGCTATACAAAGCCTCAGAAGTACCAAGGATGGCGGGTTGTTGATAACCATAGACAAGGACCAGACGGCAGTCTCGGAGCTAAGAAATGCCATTACACAGAGGGAGAGCGGGCTCACCGCAAAAATGGTGGGCACCGAAAGACAAGCGGTCATCTACGTTAGAGGGATGACCGCAAATACAGCAGAAGGCCAAATTAAAGAGGCGGTTCGTAGGGAGGTCGGAGCATGGGAGAGCCATGCTTCGAGATCAAGCAAATTCGCCCTATGCGGGGGGACTATAGCTCCTCGGCCGCAAAGAAGCTTCTGGACCTGGGGTACATAAAGATTGGATTGGCTAGGTGTGAGGTGGAAAAGAGACACATAGTCAAAAGGTGTCAAAGGTGTTGGAGTTTTGCTCATGAACTGAGCAAATGTACGGGACCAGACCGCACGGGGCATTGCCTTAAGTGCGGCAAGCAAGGACACACTATGGACCGATGCGAGGGGGAGGAGCACTATGTGCTGTGCAACGAGCCGCATAGGCACGGTAGCGGCAGATGCTCAGCGTTTAGAGAGGCTCTACAAAGGGCGAGAGCGACGGATCGGGGCATGGTGCCCGGGGCTCCTCCGTGTTTCCCCCCAATACGTAGGACGGACCAAGCAAAACCCAGCACCCAAGTCCCTTCAACCTCTAAAGCTACGGCACGCGGGGATACCGACCTACAGCGTAGCGACGGCGAGGAGACCAACATGGATCTCATACACACGGTCCCCGAAGAAAACCGGAGGGAAGCGCTCGGCGGCTCTACCCCTCCAATATCACGTGCCCCCTAGATTCCTAGGTGCTCTCGGTCAGATAGCTCGCACGTGAATTTCAAATAATTATAATATTATGAACAAAAAGAGTTCTGCAGATTAACGTCGGACGGGCCAAGGCGGCGCACGACCTGGTCCATGCGAAGGCCCTGGACATCGGGGCGGATCTGATAATACTGAGCCAAACAAGAACATTGCTGGGAGGTTTGGCTGGATATCGGATACGCTCTGCGATGTCGCTATCCATCTTATCAACAGGAATCTAAGAATCGAAAAAATTACGAGAAAGGAGGGTGTAGTAAAGATCAACCTTGTTGATGTGGCCATTATAGCCTGCTACATCTCTCCAAACGTCAATATGATGGTCTATCTTGATAAGATGGAGAGCATCACGAATATGGCCCTGGCGGAGAAAAATTTCATCATTGCTGGTGATATAAATGCAAAATCCGTCCTATGGGGATCCCCAAGAAACGACAGTAGAGGAGAGGTATGGAGTGAGTGGATCTCCTCTCTCAATGTAATGGTCGTAAATAACGGCAAGCACACTTTTGAGAGAGGGGACTCACGCACCCATATTGACGTAACTCTGGTGAATGATAAGTATTCCAGCAAGGTCACTAAGTGGGATGTGATGGATGAGAATCTATTCACATTCCACAAGTACATCTCCTACGAGGTCGGTACCGCGGGGACCACCGGTAGTGGCAGAAAGGTTATGGCCTTCAATAGGGTGTCTTTTAGGGAGAGGTTGGATGGCTTCTGCGAGGGGGCCACCGACTTCCCTAGCCTTAGAAGTGCCACAATACGCGCCCACAAGGCGAGCACAAACAGCAATCTGGTATCGTATACGGTACTGTATTGGTGGAATGATGATGTTCAGAATGCCCGCGTCCAGTGCCTCAGACTGAGGCGCATCGCACAGAGGGAAAGAACGCCAATGGCAAGACATATATAAGAACGCAAAAAAGGACCTCAATAAAATCATAAGGAGGTCCAAGCGAACGTGTTGGACCAATCTGTGCGATGCGCTTGAGGAGGATGTATGGGGTGAGGCCTACAGGTTAGTTGTTAGGACCTTGAGAGTCGAAACCCCGTACAGACTTACTGAGGACAGGAGGCGGGACATCGCGAACGTCCTCTTCCCCAGGAGGTCAGAGATGCTGTTCGAGCCCACCATGTGTGAGCTCCCGGAAGCCGTTACTCCCATGGAACTCGCCAGGGCAGTAGACGCGATAAAGAGGGAGAGGTCGCCGGGACCTGATCGGGTGCCGCCGGAGGCCGTTAAGATCGCGGTTGCCGCGCAACCGGAATTGTTTACATCGGTACTGTCCCGGCTTCTTGTGTCCCAGGCTTTTCCTGACGACCTTAAACGGGCACGCCTCACACTGATACCTAAACCAGGTAAGAACCCGGAGGAGGCCAGCTCCTACCGACACATCTGCCTCCTAGATTGTCTAGGCAAACTATATGAAAATATAGTTAAGAACCGCCTGGAAGCGGGATTAGATGCCGCAAACGCCATCTCAAATAGGCAATACGGCTTTAGGGAGGCTAGATCGGCGGTGGACGCTGTCGGGTACGTCACGAAAAGCGTGAGAGACAGTAAAAGGAAATGGGCGGTGCTGATTATGTTCGACGTTAAAAACGCTTTTAACTTGGCAGGCTGGGGGCATATCATCAACAGGATGGAGGCCCTCAGACTGCCCACTTACCTTGTGAACATTATTAAGAGCTATCTGACGGAGAGATATCTATCGGTGAACAAAAATGAGAACGTTAAACTCTCGGCGGGCGTCCCCCAGGGGTCGGTCCTCGGACCGACGCTCTGGAACATATTATACGACGGCGTACTGCAAATTAATTTCGGACGAATGTGCAATGCGGTCGCGTACGCCGACGATCTCGCGATCCTTATCACCCACGATTATTACTGGGAGGTGGTGGATAAGGCAGAGAGGTGTTTTCGTCGCGTGAATGCCTGGATGTCGGGAAAAGATCTAGAGCTTGCAAGCGCTAAGACAGAGGTGGTGGTCCTCAAGGCACCGCGAGCCGGGCCTGACCTGGTCTTCCGCTTCGGAGCCAGCGAGGTAAAGCCGTCCTCTTGCGCAAGATACTTGGGTATAGACCTCGAACGGGGACTGGGGTTCTCCAAGCACCTCGCAAGGGTGGTAGAGAAGGCCGAGGCGCAAACCGCAGCCCTCCGGAGACTAACACCAAACATCGGAGGGCCTGGTAGCGCCAAACGGAGACTGTACCTACATACCGTACAGTCTACCCTTCTCTACGGGGCCCCGGTCTGGATCGAGGCTCTAAGACATAAGAAGTACAAAGATATCTTGATCAAAGCGCAGAAGAAGCCTCTGTTGAACGTATGCAGTGCATATCGGACTGCATCAACCACGGCCCTACAAGTCATCGCGGGTGCCCCTCCCATACACCTGCTAGCCAGAGAACGTACTGCACTGTACGAGGCAGCAAATGGCCACTTACCTGAGGTAAGAGCGGCCGCCAGAGAACGGCTCGTGGCCGACTGGCAGGCGGAATGGGAGGCAAAGACAAGTAAGGCACAGTGGACCAAAAGACTTGTCCCGAACATAGGGGCGTGGTACGCTTGCAAGTTTCGGAGAACAAACTTTTATTTTACACAGTTCCTGACGGGCACGGTTCTTTCCGGGCGTTCACGCACGGCATCGGTAAAGCGAACGATGACCTGTGCCTGGCCTGCCACGTGAGGGAGGACGCGGAACACTGTGTGTTCCGGTGTGGTGTGTTCGCTCGCGGGCAGACCAGGCTCAGGAACAGTTTCGAAGACGTCGGCCCCGATAACATAATTAATCTAGCGATGAACAGTAGGAATGATTTCGAATTCGTTGTGGACGTGATTACGGGTATAATCAAAGAGAGAGTTGCGAGGGAAAGGGTAGAGCAGCAGGGCGGATAAAAAAAATAGAAAAATAGTTAAAAAATAGCAAAACAAACAGTAGGGTAAGACAGTATAGAGTATATATAGTATACGGACACAAGCAATTCATTAAAGTCCAGATGATCACAAAAAAAAAGGCGACCCTCCCGTCTAGGGCCGTCCCAGTCCCATTATTTTCCCTATCTTTTTCGATCCCACAGAGGGATCAAGAACCCCCATTACAGCCCTATCGTTCCCCGATAGGAGCCTAGGAAACCCCTCCTGCAGGGACAGACACTCCAACTCTCCCCCTACCGCTTTTAGGTAGAGGGAGAGGACAGGCCATGTTTCATTAACACTATACTCTAGACAGCGCGGAATATCCCCATGTATCGTTCTCTACAGAACACGTCCAGGGATATTCCGGGTCGGAAGAAGGGGTGGTTTTAGTTGGTAGGCGGCTGGTTATGGGGGGCACGCGGGATGCATTGACTACGTGTGGTTTACGCATCGTAGCGTGTTCTCCTCTCCTGTCCGAGTCCAACAGTACTAGGGACATCTTCCCTAGTCAGCTATGAGCGTTCCCCTCAGTCCAAAAAAAGGTGAAACTATTGTAGATCACGATTATTCATTAATAGAAAACAGTTTAAAACTTAATACACTAGAAAATGTAGGATTAGTATTTTTGTATAATTTAATAAACGGAAATTTAGATTGCTGTGATCTATTACAGTGTATTAATGTTGATATACAAACTAGAAATCGAAGAGGTGATTTTATAACATTTTATATTCCTTTCCATCGCACAAGTTATGGCCAAAATTCACCTATAGATCGTTACTGTAAACTTATAAATGACAAACACATTGAAATTTTTGATATATCTCTGAATATGTTTAAAAATAATTTAAATAGAGTATTTATTTAATTTTTTTGTTAGTTCTAAGGTTACAAGTACCTACCTATTCTTACTCTAATATTTGTTATCTAATTATAATGTTGTTAAAGTATTATTAGTACATATTTAGCTCGTAAACTTATTATTGTTAATTGTATAACTTTTAATGGGGTAATCCCGTCAATAAATAAAAAAAAATAAATAAAAACTCCCTGTGGAAAATTCTAGCATTTATAAATACTGAAATTAAAACTCAACTTGTTGTTTATGTTTGTTTTTATTTTCTTTTAATGTCTGTTACGTTCATTAAATTGATTGAATTGTCACGTATATTTAGAAGCTGGACAAAGACTATAAAGAGAATAAACAAACTTGGAAATCCTATTAAACCTTAAAATTCTCAGAACTGAATATTTACAAATCATCGAGGCTTTGCAGAATTACGTCAAAGTGAACTATCAATGATTTTTTAGACAGTTTTAAGGATTATTAAAAATAAATAGACGTTTTCGTTTTGGTTCAAGTGTGAATTATTGTTGTGACAAAAAGAGTTTTTACGATATTTTTGAGTTACACTGACCTCTTAACATAACATAGAAAATCTGTTCAGATTGTTATATTGCTAGAAAATGGAACAAGCCAAAGTGATGGGTCAAGGCAACTAAATGTTAGTCTTTCAACTGTGCAGGGAATTTTCGTACGGTTTGTTGAGACCGGATCTCTACAACGGCGACCCGGTACAGGTCCCAAAAGAAAGACAACAGTCAGAGAAGATCGAGTTCTCACTATTGCTGCATTGCAGAACCGGTCGGAAACTGCTAGAATGGTCCAAAGCCATATTCAACAAGCTTAAGGACCAGTCATCAGCATTTCTACAATTTGACGAAGGTTAAAAGAACAGGGTTTGACAGCCTGCCATCCCGCAACGGGTCCATTACTTACTGCAGCTCATAAAAGACGCAGACCTGCATTTGCCCGTGAGCACGTCAATTGGAGAGTAGACGATTGGAAAAAAGTATTGTTTACGGATGAGTGTAGAATATCCATTTATGGTAAAGATGGTCGAAATAAAGTCTACAGATTCTAAATGCTAGAATTTCCACAGGGTGTTGCGAACTTTGAGACAAAAACACAGTTTGATTCGTACACGCGGTATACAATGAAAGTTTACCTGTTTAGCAACAATACTCTTACAGAGATATTGACAAAGAATAAGGATACAACATATTTAAAAAATCACTTAAATCGGACAACAGGTTTAGGAAATTTAAGACATCAAAAACGTGCAGATGACCCGTATGCACGCCAATGGAGAATATAAAATTATTAATGGCATGTTAAAAAATGCGCAATAACTATCTCTTAAAACCTACCAAATTTGAAAGAAAAAATTCAACATCCTGTACGTCGGAAACGAAGAATTTGCGGACATATGTTTATAAAGCAAACGTTCATTATTTTTTCGTGCAGAATTACCGTTAAAGTTTGTCGTACTTCTTTAGAAACACCATGTATTGATAACGAGCATGCCTAGATGTTAAATTACATAACTTTTGTATTATCCAACCTAAGCAAATAAATCAAAAAACAGAATGTTAAGAAATCCTGAGGCTAGGTTGGGTTTTAATTTCAGTATTTTATAAATGCTAGAATATTCCACAGGGTGTTGCGAACTTTGAGAAAAAAACACAGTTTGATTCGTACACCCGGTAAACAATGAAAATTTCCCTGATTAGCAAAAATATTATTACAGGGCTATTGACAAAGAATAAGGCTATAACATATTCAAAACATCGCTTAAATCGAGTTCCGAAGATGAATAAGGTACCTACTTTTATTTTTTGAACTTTTCCACTCTTACAGTTTGTTGCGAATAAAAGTTTGAGTTAGTCATGTAGTTTTACTTTGCAAATTCATATATAGATAACTTACCTTTAACCAATTTTTCAGCCAATGCAACAACTAGGTATCTAGTTTTTTTTCAAAAAATTAACAACATTTATAAAAATGTATATTCCCAGTTCAAAATTACATATATTCCTGATACTGTAGTAAAACATTGATAATTATAATATACAATGCTTATCAGATATGAAACACTAAGTTTAAAGCAAATTTTAAAACTGGTTTTTTAAAGAATGCATTTTTTCGAGTTACCTATTTGTAGTACTAAGGTGACGATATACTCTTCATTTGTAACGATAAAGTCGTTAGTTTTAGAGATATTTGAAGTTAAAAATGAAAAGGCACACTATTATTTTGATTAATGTATTATGCTCCTTCATTTTTAGCTTCAAATATCTCGAAAACTAATGGCTTTGTCGTTACGAAATAAAGAGTATGTTTTTTACATAGAAAGTATTGGAGAATAAAAAAATTGCATTAAAATAGCAATTCAGCCAGTGGCGTAGAATTTGGGCAGGGTCAACCATTCACGTTCCCCCGTCGTGTGCCTCTGGTAGTAGCCAGAAACGTTTGTTTAACATATTTAAGTAGATTGTACAATACCAGCACCACTTATGTACCAAAGGCTAAAGCGGGATAAGATGGTCAAAAATGCCCCCGCACCGATCAGCCCCGCTACTTATGTTTTCGATAAAGGATATAAAATTATGCCCTCATGTAAATTTTTAGCTTCCCAGAGGTCCTAGAACCTCTTAAATCGAGAAAAAAAGAATTCTTAGGTTTTATTTTTTTGTGAGAGCAATTTTAACTTAAAAAATCTGAAAAAATTCAAGAAGATGTATATTTTGAATACAAAACAGCCTGATTTTTTTCAGATTTTTGTAATAAAAAATGAGCCCAGGCAAAATTTTTGAAATTTTCAAAAAATTTTTAGGTTATGTAAATATGATTTGGCCAACTTTTAAATAGTATTTTTTGTCGTTCTTTTGAATGGCAGAGGCAGAATTTTTAATATCTGAGCGGAAAGAAAGAAAAAATTTAAAAAACAGTTTTTGGCTGTCTCGAGATGCATCTCGGGACAGCCAATTTTAGGATTTAGGATTCTGACTAGATCTGAAAAAAAAACACTAAAAGTGCGAATTTTGTCATAAAATTTGGTATGTGGGCTTATAATAATATTTGGAAAAGCTTTTCCAAATAACTTTTTTCGATATCTCTAACGCGAAGCAAATCGAATCGCATATCGAAAATTCACCCTATTTGTGGATTCGCAGTAGACCGCGTTTAAAATTTAAATTTCAGTTGACTATTTTAAAAAGTTTGAACCATCAACCTGTATGACTGTACAAAATTTCAAATCTGTATATATTTTGATAGCCGAAATATAGGGGTGTTTTCATCTTAAATGCTGTATATTATCAATTTGATAATTTATTGCAAATAATATAGTCGTATTTTTTACATCTAGATTCAAAATATACATTCAAAATACTGACTAATTCACTAATTTTATCATAAAAAGTTCAAATTGATTGCATTAAAGTATTGAACCAATTAATGCGTATTAATATAATATTATTATAATAATTATAATATACAGAGTGAGTTTTATGTATAGAAACCCTCGATTATCTCGGAAACATCTTGCACGATTTTTATAGGTTTTTGTGGGTAGGGGTTTTCTAATGCAGCCGATATTATAGTGATAATTACATTGTTGTCAGGTCTTCCGTTTTTCTGGAAATCTAATAAACTTTCTTATTTCTTTTGCGTTTTTAAGTCCTTAAGAAATACTGATTATTTTTCATGTTATATTCCCTATACTTAAATGCCATAGTTTCGGAGTTATTGCTACATGTGTTTAAAAATAATTTAAACAAATTATAAAAATCAATTTTTTCGGCCCGTGTAGACATTATATTATTTTACATTCTTTGGATCATTGGGAAGAAAAAAGGTCTTTTGTAATTTTTCTCTAAAGTTAATGGTCTTCGAGCTCTAAACAATTTAAAACTGAAAAAAATCGAATAATGACGATTTTCAAGGCTCAAAAACACAAATAAAAAATATTATTTTAGAAACTGCTAAGTACCCAAATTCAAGCTAAGCCCTTCTTCTAGGGGCTCGCTATAAAATTTTTTGGCCCGTTTTATTCTAAAACATTGCTTTCTAATAATTGTTAGTGAAGCGCATATGAGAGGACGGGCGATCGGGCTGCATTAACAACTAAAAAACAATATTTTAGAATGAAACAAGCTTAAATTACTTATTGGTAACTGATAAAATAAGGCTTGAACTTGAATTTATGTACTGGGCAGTTTCAAAAATAATATTTTTGATCTGTGTTTTTGGACCTTGAAAATCGTCATTATTCGATTTTTTTTCAGTTTTAAATTGTTTATAACTCGAAAACGATTAACTTTAGAGAAAAATTACAAAATAACTTTTTTGTTCCCAATGGTCCAAAGAACGTAAAATAATGTCTAACCGGGCCGAAAAAATTGATTTTTATAATTTGTTAATTTTTGTTTTAAATAAATGTAGCAATAACTCCGAAATTATGACCATTAGGTATAAGGAATATAGTTCCCGAGATAATTGAGGGTTTCCGTACATAAACCTCACTCTCTATACAGGGTGATCAATTTATGTGAAGTCCAATATATCTATTATTATGCAATATATGAAAAAAAGTTTTTAATAAAAGTTATAGACACCTTCAATGTACACATTTTAAAATGAGTGAGAAATATACAGGGTCCTCCATAACACGGTGCCAAACCAAAGTTATGTTTTTTTAAATAGAACACCCTATATTTTATTCAAAATTTGGTTTCTCTATATTTTTCTGATTAAAAAGATATAACACTTGTCTAAGGTTATACCGAGCGTTTGAAAGTTATGAGCACTTTTATTAAAAAATCATACTGATTTGATCGCCCTGTATATTTCTAACGGTGTAATAAAACCTAATGTTTTTACTGCTTTTGGCTGTCAATATTAAAGTAGTTTTGTAAAAATATTCAGTTTTTTTATAACTACACAAATTGTATACAGAGAAAGTCAAAATGTAAATACAAGATTTTCTTCATATTTTTAAATGGAACACCCTGTATTTTATATTACCATCGAAAAGTTCTATCAGTTTACTTGCATATCTTTTAAATATTCCCTATACCTAAAGTCATTAGTTTTCGAGATATTTTAGTTTAATTGTTGATAACAACATGTATTACTTAGTCATTAATAACAATACTTTAATTTATCAAGAAAACTAAATTAAATAGAAATATGTTCAACGTACTTCTTATATTTCTTATGAAAGCTGTTCAAAGTGACCTCCCATAACGTCTACACAGCCTGTAGACGAGTTTCGAAAGACCTACTCGCGTTTGTAAGCATTTTTGTTATGTGACACTTTGAAAGGCGTTTTTAATCCTTATTTTTATATCGTCAACTATTGTTGGAGGTATCCTATACACTACTTCTTTAATACCCTGCAGCCCCTGCTCACTACAACGCACTTGTCAACGGTGAACTCGATGAATTATTTTCTGAAAGATGGATAGGAAGAGATGGGCCAGTTCATTGGCCACCTAGATCACCAGAATTGAACAAAGTTGACTTCTTTTTCTGGTGTTATATTAAAGACGTAGTGTATAGGACATCTCCAACAACAGCTGCCGATGTGAAAATAAGGATTAAAGACGCCTTTTAAAGTGTCACATAACAAATGCTTACAAACGTCAGTAGGTCTTTCGAAACTCGTCTCCAGGCTGTGTAGACGTTATGGGAGGTCACTTTGAACAACTTTTATAAGAAATATAAGAAGTACGTTAAATATTTTTTTATTTAATTTAGTTTTCTTCATAAATTAAAGTATTGTTATTAATGACTAAGTAATACATGTTGTTATCAACAATAAAACTAAAATATCTCGAAAACTAATAACTTTAGGTATAGGGAATATTTAAAAGATATGTAAGTATATTGATAGAGCTTTTTGGTGACAATATAAAATACAGGGTGTTCCATTTAAAAAAATGAAGAAAATCTTTAATTTACATTTTGACTTACCCTGTATACAATTTGTGTCTTCTTCTTCTTCAAATGCAAATCCACTAATGGATGTTGGCGATCACATTTTCCATTAACTCTGTTTCTTGCAATGTGTATCAGTGATTGTATGTCGGTAATCCCTGTCCATTGCCTTATGTTTCCGAGCCAGGACATTTTTTTGCGTCCTATTCCTCTCTTGCCTTCAACTTTACCCTGGATTATAAGTTGAAGGAACTGGTATTTGTCGTTTCGCATGATGTGACCCAAATACGCCGTTTTTCTTTTCTTGATATTTTCGAAAAGCTGACGTTCTTGGTTGATTCTTTTAAGGACATCCACATTTGTGACTTTCGCCGTCCATGGTATCTTTAGGATACGGCGATAAAGCCACATTTCGAAGGCTTCTAATCTGTTTATATCCCTCGTTTTGAGTGTCCAGCCCTCTATGCCATATAGCAGCACCGACCACACGTAGCATTTAGTAAACCTTAGTCTCAGTGTAAGGTCGAACTCTGAGCAGCTCAGTACCTTCCTGAATTTTACGAAAGCTTGTCGAGCTTGCTCAATGCGACATTTTACTTCCCTGTCCGATGCCCAGTCTTCAAAAAGCCACGTTCCTAGGTATTTGAATTTGCTCACTCTCTCAATGGACTTAGTATTAGTGTTATGGTGGAGTTTTCAAATGCATCCAAGAATTTGGTCTTGTTGGTATTAATCTCTAATCCCATTCGCTTACTGTATTCTCCGATTATAGTGACAAGTTGTTGAAGATCTGCTATGTTGTCGCAAATTAAGACAGCATCATCAGCATATCCTATGTTGTTGATTAATACTCCATTCACTTTGATTCCCATCTCTGCATCTTCCAAAGACTCTTGAAATATGGCTTCCGAATAAATGTTAAATAAAAGAGGGGAAAGCACACATCCCTGCCGAACACCCCTTCTTATATGTATGGATTTTTGGTAAATGGACAATTTGTGTAAATTTAAAAAAAATGTACATTGTTGCAAAACTACTTTACTATTGACAGTCAAAAGTAGTCACAAGACTAGTTTATATTACACCGTTAGAAACATACAGGGCGATCAAATCAGTATGATTTTTTAATAAAAGTGCTCATAACTTTCAAACGCTCGGTATAACCCTAGACAAGTGGCATATCTTTTTAATCAGAAAAATGTAGAGAAACCAGATTTTGAATAAAATATAGAGTGTTCTATTTAAAAAAACATAACTTTGGTTTGGCACCGTGTTATGGATGACCCTGTATATTTCTAACTAATTTTAAAATGTGTACATTAAAGGTGTCTATAACTTTTATTAACACCTTTTTTTCATATATTGTATAATAACAGATATATTGGACTTTGTCACAGAAGTTGATCACCCTGTATATTATATTATTACACATTAATTGGTTCAATACTTCAATGCAATCAATTTGAACTATTTATGATAAAATTAGTGAATTAGTCAGTATTTTGAATGAATATTTTGAATCTAGGTATAAAAAATACGACTATATCAGTTGCAATAAATTATCAAATTGATAATATACAGTGTGTCGCATTTAAGATGAAGACACCCCTATATTTCGGCTATCAAAATATATACAGATTTGAAATTTGCCACAGTCATAAAGGTTGATGGTTCAAAATTTTTAAAATAGTCAACTGAAATTTAAATTTTAAACGCGGTCTACTGAGAATTCACAAATCGAAAAAAGTTATTTGGAAAAGCTTTTCCAAATATTATTATAAGCCCACATACCAAATTTTATGACAAAATTTACACTTTTAGTGTTTTTTTTTCAGTTGTAGTCAGGATCCTAAATCCTAAAATTGGCTGTCCCGAGATGTATCTCGAGACAGCCAAAAACGGGTTTTTCAATTTTTTCGTTCTTTCCGCTCAGATATTAAAAATTATGTCTCTGCCATTCAAAAGAACAACAAAAAACACAAAATAATACTATTTAAAAGTTGGCCAAATCATATTTACTTAACCTAAATTTTTTTTGAAAATTTCAAAAATTTTTCCTGGGCTCATTTTTTATTACAAAAATCTGAAAAAAAATCAGGCTGTTTTGTATTCAAAATATACATCCTCTTGAATTTTTTCAGATTTTTTAAATTAAAATTGGGCTCACAAAAAAATAAAACCTGAAAATTCTTCTTTTCTCGATTTAAGAGGTTCTAGGGCATCTGGGAAGCTAAAAATTTGCATGAGGGCATAATTTTATATCCTTTATCGAAAACATAAGTAGCGGCGCTGATCGGTGAGGGGGCATTTTTGACCATCTTCTCCCGCTATAGCCTTTCGTGTTGTTGTCCCATGCCTGTCAGGAAAAATTCAAAAATAAATAAAATAAAAGTTTAACTTTGACACCCTGTATTTAGATTATCATCAACTTTTGTACTAAGGTAAGTTAGCTTAAATCGACCTGTGTTAACCTCAGGAATGTAAGGTTAAGCTATGGCCAATTTTTTACCAAATACCCTGTATATACCTCATAATAAAGCATGAAATTCAAACAGCATAAATCGAAAAGCTTATATATATGTGAATGAATCATCCAAGTTGTACAATGAAGTTCAAAAAAAGTAGAAATCCTCCCAACTTATTTCTGTGTTTAATTTTGTTAAACGTTTTAATTGAATCACAAAATACATGGTTAATTAGTTTAAAATTGGAAACATTAAAATAAACTTAATTTTAAAGGTAAGCTGGGGATTATTCCCATTAAAAATAGTAAATTGTGTTAAACACAAGAAAGTGGCTTGAAAATAAATGAAATTTATACAAAATGTATATATTTTTTATTAGACCTTACACTTGCTTTCAATAAGTATTTTTAAAAGTTTCAGTTATGTTGTTTTAATGTAAATATAAACTATATTAAATAAATAAAAAATAAAATTAGTTGTTGTTTTCTTTGTCTTTTATTTTGATATCTAACAAAATAATCTGTCATCTGTCATTTCTTCATTTTTGGGTTCATTCTTTTTTTTTGAGCTGTCAAGTGTCATTTTTCGGTCGTTGGCGACAGTGAGTACAATCTAGTACATTTTATGAAGAATTCTAGTACATTCCTAAATACTTCAGCGGCAGCACTGAGACACAGTATGCAGAGATAGCAATCAGTAACTATACCCCGGAACCTTATATGAATAACCTTGGGAATTTCCCCCGCCACTTTGACCCCGGTCAATCGATAAAGAATGACAGCCTAACTCGCTCACGAACACTTTAACCAATCATTTATGTTAACACCATATCTGAATGTCACAAATAAAATAATCAAACGAGGCTTAACTCGACAATGTCAATTATGTCAAAAATAATACAGATGACAGTTAGGCAATTGACATCGTCTTTTATTTTGTCTTCCACGTGCTTCCACTGATTTACAGTTACAGATTTAATTTTGATTTTATCGTCTTTAACTTTCTCTCGTAATTGTTCTTAGTAATTTTAATTTAAGTTAATTCCTTAGTATTTAAGATTTAGTTTAGTTTTTAAAGTTTAGATTTATTTACCTACCTTAGTTTTTAAAGTTTAGATTTAGTTACCTTATGGTAGGACAGAATTTGTGTGTTATAGTGTAAAAAACCTAAACTAAAATAGTCCAACGGACAAGAAAAATTGCTAACCGCTTGGACAAATAATTAGTCACAACAAAGAAATAAAAAATTAAGATGGCAAAAAACCTAGCAAATTTTCCTGATTTTCAGAATATAAATTCCACTTCACATAATTTTATTCTGAGTAAATTATCATTACAAAAACTTTCACCAAAATGAAGACGTTTTACGTTAGATAATAAATGTTTTGCGTTATCTCTTTTAAAACAAAGCCCAAAAGCATTGAAGCATAGAGTATGTATGTATTAAGAAAAGTCTGCGTTGCCATCTAGACGTACTCTTGTTCAGTTATTGAGAAGAATACCTGTTACACTGGAATAAATCAGGCATTTTTGATTTATTGAAGGGGAGTGTAGACAAAATGAAAGGTGTCGATAAATATTTTACTATAATATTTGATGAAATGGCCATTGAGCCAACCCTTATACCAAAAAGATATAGATATGCTGATTGGTTTCCAAGATAATGGACAGGAGGGTAGAAAACCTGTATTAGCCGATAAGGTCCTTGTATTTATGGCACGTGGTATCAATAAAAAATGGAAACAGCCTCTGGTATATTATTTTAATGAAGGAGGCATGAAAAGAGACTTGTTGGTATCTTCACTAAAGCAAGTGGTTTCAAAAGCCCAAGATATAAATTTGAAAGTGGTGGCCACTGCTTGTGATTAAGAGGGACCTAATTGTGCTACTATTAAAGAGTTGTACAAACAGACAGAACAAAAATATGTTGCAGAAAAAAAAGATACGAAATCATTTGGGTTCGAAATAAATGGACAAGAGGTTGTACCTATTTTTGAAACTCCACATATGGTAAAGTGCAAGAGAAATATTTTTTTTAAATATAATGTTTCTTATTCATGGAGATATGGTCAACAATTAGCCAGTTGGGACCATATCACAAAATTATAAACAATAGAGGATACAGATAATGATTACAGAGTGTGCAATAAACAGACAGAGGCACATGTAAAAAATTAAAAAAACGATAGTTTCATTTGCCGCTCAAATATTCAGTGCACGAGTTGCTGCAGCAATGATGATGTTAGGAAAACACAGTATGTATACAAATGCTATGTAGTAAAAGCAAGTCACTTAACTAAAAAATTTGGTATTAAAAAATAATTTACAATAAAATATATCCTGCAATATCATATTTCCAGTAACACATGGTGTGAATTGTTTTAAAACGATTATTTTAATAGCTCCTGGTACAAGCGTCAATTTTAAACTTCTTCAGGAAGCAAACAACAATTATTATTTCTGAAAATATCAATTTATTTGCACATTTCATACATTTTCAGTATTGTATTAAAAAGAAAATATTTGAACAATACGTTTTTCTATTATAAGACCACTGTTTAATAAATGGCGTTTACATTCAACAATCCAACGAGGTATTTTCATTCTTTTTATACTCTGTAAAAATATGGTAATTTTGTACTTGTCTATTTTAGGTCCTGAAATGCCAAAGAAAGCTGTTAACGCTGCAGAATTTCTTCTGTTCATGGATAAAGTGTTTGTGTCAATTAAGCAAAAGTGTTGCCGGAAGGGAGGAAAAGACTAAGAGTAGCAGTTACTTCTAATTCTGAACATGAAAAATTTTGGATAGAAGCTACAAAAATATTTGAAACTTTAATATTTATAAATATTACTCGCTAACCTTCTTCTATAAAGAACCTGGATGCACACTTTAAAAGCTTTAAAATATCTGTGGAACAAATTAAACAAAAGTGGTTTCCAATTTTTAGCCATCAGGAACTTACATTAAGATCCTATGGAGAACTTCTTTGGATCCATTAGGTCTCACGGCATTAGGAATATAAATCCGTGTTGTTATTCCTTTGCCAACACATTTAAATCATTAATAATAAACAATTATGAAATATCACATTTTCCATATTATGGCAATTGTGAAAATGATGGTTCAACATCATTATCGAATTTAAAAGCTTTTTTTATCAAATAATGTACCCATGAGCCAGTTCGTGATACTAAAAATATTATGTCTTAATGAAATAAATAATTTTACTAATTTAAGTTACATTGAACAAGGTACATTAACATATATAGCTGCTATGTAGCAAAAAACTTATTTAAAAAAATTAAAAGGTGTAAATCAAGCAGGACAGTAAGGAAAAAAAAGAAGATCTCAGTATAGTAAAGTCTATATTTATTGATGCAAGAGCATATTGCTACAATGCGCTATTGTACCCAAACTCTCTCTATAATTAGTGATTAAGGCAGTACAACTGTTATAGTATATTAAGTATGGAGAACGGTAAGGGTTTTATACCGATCGAAGACAATTGTTTGGAGGAGGAGCGGGGCGACGACTCCAATTATTGTCTGAGATCGGTTACCGTTAACGTTCGACATGCTTATAACGTTTTTTGCACGATTGATACCATTATAAATTATAAAATTAAACATTTTCGTCATATTGACTAGTTTCATTCATTTTATCAAGATAGATACTTTGGTTGTTAGGTAGTAACTAGGGTGCATAACAACAATGGAGAATTGAGTTTTTATTTAGTTGTCAATAATTTTAAGTACAATTTTGATTATTATAAATTAAAATATGAGCGAAAGTGAATTTGAAGAAATTGAACGGGATTGGGAAGAAGGGTGTTCCGCAATTATTCCCGAAAAATCCAAAATGCGTTATCAAAATACCTACCAAAGTTTTAAAAAATGGTGCTAAGGCAAGAATTTAAGAATCGAAGAAAAGACTCTATTGGCCTATTTCGTTCAAAGACATATGCAGTTGAAAGCTCCTGGAAGCCTCTGGGCAGAATATTCAATGATTAAATCCACCGTTTTTCTTTATGATGGCATTCATATTTCCAAGTTTTCAACTTTGATCGCGTATTTGAAGAGAAAAAATGTTGGCTATAGGCCTAAGAAAGCGAGCATTTTTATACGGGAGCAATTTGAAAAATTTCTGATGGAAGCACCGGATGAAGAATTTCTAGTTCACAAGGTAATATAAGCTAGTTTAGGTAAAAGAAATACTCTAATGAAGATTTTTTCATAATTTGTAGGTCGCAATGATATTGGGAATATCTGGTGCCTGTAGAAGAGAAGAATTATATATTATTACTATGAATGACATCCAACAAACGGATGGTTTAATGATTGTAAAAGTACCCAATACAAAAACGAACATCCAGCGTACTTTTGCAGTCGTTAATAAACCAGACGATAAAATTCCATATTTAGAAATTCTGCAAATAAATAATTCGTTAGTTTTCTTTATTCTTTCAAAAAATAAATTAAAATTAAGAGATTTTTCAACTCGACGGTAAGTAAATTACTTACCGTCGAGTTGGAGTACTTACCGTCGAGTTGGATTACTTACCGTCGAGTTGCTAGTAAATGTCACCTACTGACGTAAAATCTGTCACGGTAAACAGTCAAAAATGGTCAATCGTGCAAAAAAAGGTATTAAATTTAATTTAATAATATTAAATTAACTATATTATAAATATATTATATCAACTGACAGCTCAATTGGAATATTGGTATATCTTTAATTGTGCGAATCACAATATGTGGGATGTGCTTCTGAATTTTAATGTTCCTTTCATATTTCTACTTGATGTGCAAATATTAACCAGATATTAAAAGGGAGGACACCAAAAAGAACATACAGAGAGGATCTAAATTATGGAATGAATTCATTTTCTCTAAAATGGACCACTTTAGAAAAAAATCCCGGAACAGGTCGATTTTTATTTTTAAATTACAATTTTTTGGCATATATTTCATACTAGTGACGTCATCCATCTGAGCGTGGTAACGTAGTCGATTATTTTTTTAAATGGGAATAGGGGTCGTGTGGCACCTCATTTGAAAGGCTGTTCAATTCTCTATACGGTAATATAAACATTAATATCATTATTTATACAGGGTGGCCAAAATAATAATTTTTGAATTAAGTTAATTGACGAAAAAGGAAGAATGTATGCAATGTATTTAACTCAAAATACATTCTATCGCCGTCGGAAATAGAAAAAGGATGTTTATTTGGCAAATAAACATTGCTTCTCGCTTAAATTAAACGTTTAAACTTCCAAGAGGTAGGTCGGAGGTTGTTTGTGATTTGATTTAAGCGAAAAATGATTCAAAAAAGTCCAAAAAGGATAGAAGGAATTTAATGTTGCTTACATTTCCAAAAAATGTACAAATTCAGAAGCAATGGATCAGCAAGTGTTATAGGAAGAATAAGTGGTCCTGTGTCAATAAAAGGGTATGTAGTATATACTTTCGCATGGAAGATTATGAGGATGCTTTGAAACCTAAACTATTAAACATTCAACCTAAAAAGCTGAAAAAAGATGGTAAGCAGGCACAGTCTTTTAAATGTTCGAAAAATTCATTGACTTCGAGATATTGTTGTGATTGAGTTTTAAAAAATTAAGTCAAAAACAAACAAGTATCATTAATAATAGCATCATATACTTAGTTGTAAGTAAAACTTTTAATTTCAGCAATCCCCTCGGTATTTCTATTGCCAAATGAAGATGATGTAAAAGAAATTAGTATGAGGTCAAGACGCACGGCCAGGAAAAAAAACAAAGATGCTGTCGAACATATCATTTTACAAAATACAAAAGAGGAGCAGATACAAGTACTAAAAATGAATATTCCTACCCAACGTATTGATTTACCAGAAATATCTTCATGTAATAAAGAATTTCAAGAATCAGAATTGGATATACTAAAAAGAGAATTAAGCAACATGAAAGAAGTAAACTTGAAATTTCAGCAGAAACTTTTAGAAAAAGAAGATACTATAAACAGTCTTAAATCATATATTAGAGAACTTTGTAAATGAAGGAGAGGTATCTCCCACATTTTTTAAAGAATATATGAAATAAATAGTCATTAAAAATCCAAACGTATTTTTTTAATATACATAGATTAATATATTTTCAATCATTTCTACTTTCCGAGTTTATTTCAATGAGTGAAGTGAATGAATTTGAATGCAACATTCTGGGTGACGTCACTCTTGCCATTAGATTCTCTACGTTGGTGGAAAGTTACCAGACAACCTGTCTATTTACTAACCGTTGTAGCGTTTGAAAAAAACTCCAACATTAATTTAATATCCCAATTCCCAAAAAGAATGTCCATTTTTTTAATTTATTTTGTGAAGTTGAATATCATTAAAATATCCCAAGCCGCCCCTGTGTACAGCTATGAAGTATTGCACAACATTTCAATGTGTTACAATTTGTAAGAAGTGCTGATGCGTAGATGAACTTTCTAGAAGAAATGTTGAAACCCCCTTTCAAAAAATGGTTTGGTCCAACCGAAAGTGATGTGTTTTTGTCATGTAAGCATCCCTAAGGATCAAAATCGCTCGGTACTTCGTCGTACTGTCCCTGTTTGTAGCTTCAGAGCGAAGCGCAATTTAGTCCAGCTTTACGTCCCAAGGAGATAGCATCTCCTCGGCTGGTACTCGCTTGAAGTAGGGCGTAGTCCTTTTGTTCCCCGCCGGTAAAATGTAGAATGGTCGCTGTGAAGATCTGAATGTGTGGTGAGTGCTCTGAGAGGATTTTTTTCCACATAGTGATGGATTTGTATGGAAAATCAAAGCCTCTTGAGAGTCAAATACGCAGTTCTACAAACCGGCATTGTTGTCTTTGGTTTCCTATCTTATGTATGATGGTCAAGCCCTGATTTCATCGAAGAAATGTCGTTCCTGTCCCGTGATGTTTTGTTTCCAGTTTCCCAGAAGCCCCCTTTGTGATTTGAGTTATGGAATGTCTACCCCCCACACCCCAACCTCCAGTTGATTGTTTGAAGAGTGAAAGTGAAGCCATGTCCCTCCCCGCCTCAGGCCAATGACCCCGTTTGTTTTGTTGTGACGTGTGACGAAGAGATTTTGCATTGAGATAAACGAGGTATGATACATTTGCTAATTTTGCTAAATTTCAAGAGGATAATATACTAAAGTTTATTGGTAAAGAGTTTAAAAGTATAATAGTCGCTTTCAAAATGGAAAAGTTTCTTGTAATAACGTTTGTTGTTAGTTTGATATCTAAAGATCCCGTAATATAATATTTAAAAGTCCTGTTTTGCTATAATAGTTGTTTAAAATTGTTTTGTTTGAATATAAATTTGCATATCATGTAATTAAAATAAAATGACAGTGACTTTGACATTTGACAGCTACGTCAAATCTTGTGTTTGTGTTGAAATCGTTGAAATACACTGCTAAACAAAGTTAAATTTTGTTGTATTCAAGAAAAATAATGTAAAATTGAAGATTCTTTGTACTGAACTAATGTAAAAGATTTGTAGACATTTTGTCCTGTAGTAAAGTCAATCATTTCCTGTTAAAATTTTTTTGTTTAAAAAAAAATTATTAAAGTTTGAGGTTTTAAATAAATGTTTGTGAAAGTGTACCTATTTTATTTCTCTTGTATAACCCTTTGGAGAAAATTATTAACCAAATGTCTAATGCAACTGTATAAGTTTTAGTACAGAAGAAAAGAATATGGCATAGAAGCCAGTATAGAGAAAAGATGTAGCCCAGTATAACCCCAAAGAGGAATCGATGATGATTGTCCCCCCTTTTGGTACCCGTAAGTGAGAAAAATGTCCTGTAAGTACCCATAAATGAACCAGAGGATTTATTTCGAACGGCGTCCTGTTTTTTAAATAGTAGAAAGATCCTCTAGTCAGAGTAAGTACCCTTTGTATTTGGTTATGGTAGTTTAGTCATCTTAACACCCCTCCCCTTCCCTAACGAATCTACGACCTAGCTCCCGCACAACAAATGAGCTGCCGTCTCGCATGAAGGTTTGCGTGTCTGTTCCTTCTACTAGCCCCATTTCGACCCCCCAGTATTTTTATAGTTAGTTCTTTCCTTGTTCCCATATGAGCAGACATGTAAAAACGCTTCACCGTGATCTTCGACTATCTGTACGGTAAGATTTTGCTGATTTCGGTTAAATGCAAGATATATTATGTCGTGTTAATCAACGACCTATCAGGATACTTCAGTAGCAGTGGCGGAACATTTGCCTTGTGAGAGAGAACGATTTCCAATAAAACACTAACCCCAAAATATATAAAATAGATAAACCCAAACTATATAAAAGACATAGGTAAATTATACCTGCAATATGTTTCCTTTATTTTCGTAACTGTCGAGTTAATTGGGTTGAATTTGTCTGTCTGTAGTAAGTTGCATGTAAGCTAACATATTTCAACGTGTAATAATCATGTTTCAACAATTTTTTCTTTAATTCTGGACCGTGTAACGGGGGAATTTCCCCTATTCACCCTAAATCCGCCACTGTTCAATAGTTTTCTAAAAATAAGGTCGAACTGCAGCTATGCTGGTAATGGATAAGTGTGAAGCATTCATGAAAACATGATAATTGTTATGCCACTCTAGCAGCACATTTTCTATTGCACTTCTTCACTTTTCTGAGGACTTTTCGGAGGTTTTCTGAAGACTAAAATACGATGCATCTATTTTTGACCACGAATTCATATGCAACACGCAAATATCTCTGAAGAAAATCGAGTATGTCTTCTGCCAGTAATAGATATTTTCATTCACTTGACCGTGAATTAGTGTACTTAACTCAGAAGGCTGTAGCTCGAGAATAATAGTTTTTCAGACCTAGGTACCATGGACTTTTTTAATCTACTCACTGAGGACTATCATTGACCAAAGTTCCATTAAATTTGACCGGGACCACTTTTCCATACGGAGTGTTGCGGGACCCTTTATCAGTTTTATATGCTGTCCATTACTCACCCTATTAGGGTGAGTAATGGACAGTAATGGATATACTTAATTTTTTGAGGCAGTAATGGATATACTTAAAGTATATCCATTACTGCCTCAAATGTGTCCACCACTAGCACATTTGGCATTTTGTCACAAAATGATACAATAAAATAAAATATTGAGGTTTAGGTAATTTTGCAAAATAATATTAATAACTACACAAAATATCAGGTTGTATGCGATATAATTAAATCATGTTTATAAAATATTTGTAAATTTGAGACAATTTTAATCTAAAATTTTCTCTTGGGTGTCCATTACTGGGACAGTTACCCTATTTTATTTTTGCATGCCTTCGGTGACTGTAATAAAACATTGTTTACTCTTTAACCAAGTAAAAATTAAATTCGTTAATGCACTTGAGTACTTATTTGAACGAGGTTATTGAGGTATTTAAAAATCCAAACGTTGATCCAGCGATCATTGCTAAAGCAGGACAACGGTTCCTCCTTCAATTAAACGGTTACAATTATATGAAAGGTAAGAAAAACATGTCTTTCAACGGATATAGATATGTATGCTTCACAAAATTAGCATATAAATGTAAATGTAATATTGCGTCGCTACCACCAGGTTCAGCAGTGGTAGGAGTATAAAACAATGCAGAACAATGGGGATGGAAAAGAAACAAAATGGACTAAGTCCTGTTACGATGCTCCAACCTCCCGCTCCAGAATCGTTATTGAAACTTATTTATTGTACGTGCAAAAAAGATGCCAGAAAGCCTGTGAATGCAGAAAAGCCGGATTAAAATGATGCGTTATATGCACACATTGTAGTGGTACTTGTAACAATTCGCAATTTCCGTCATATAATTACAATGGAGAGGAAGAAACGGCGCGTAGAAAAAATAAATGCAAAAATTCTGTACAAAAATTTAAAGAGAGATTTTTAACAACAAAATTGTAATTATAGGTATAATTTGCCTTCGATTAAAGTAAATTCAAAGCATTCTTAGGAACTGTTAAATTTTCAGAATGAATTTGAGTTTAAGATAGCTCCTAAATTTAAAGAAGAATATATTTATGGTAATAGACATTTTCGTAAAGTGGGAGTTGAAAACACTTCTAATGTCATACTGTTGGATCAAGTTTGCAGTGGTTAGCTAATAAGAATAATAAGCTCGAGTACGAAACTACAGTTTGAATAGTAAATACTTTTCATAAGTGGTGGCATATTACTACCTGCAGACAAATGAACTTAACGTCGAGCAAGAGTAATCCTGAAGAGTTTCAAAAAACAAAAGATTATAATGTTTTGAGTTTGTTGAGATTATAAAAATGTTAAACGTAGGAATTAATCCAAAATGGAAACCTTATCAAACAGGTCTTTTAGTAACTACCAAGACAACTCTAGAATTAAGGGAAGATTTGTTAAATGTAAAAGGATATAAGTTTGTTTTTGGCGCTAGGTGCACACAGGACTGTTTAGAAAATCGATTATCTTCACATAGAGCTAAAAATGTTGTCCTGAGTGCAATACAAGCAAAAAATAATTTAAAAATTCTTTGCGTATCTACTCACGTGAAAAATCCTTCTTCTGGAAGTTATAATAAAGATTTCCGAGAAATGTTATAAGGCTTCTTAGACTTTATTAATAATAAATCAAATAATAAGATGCCTCAAGCCAATATTATGAATAAAATCCCCAACTCACCAATTATATCACTTAGTAAGGTTGAATTAAATATTCTACATAAATTGCTGGATATTTAATACGTAGCATAATTATCAACAGTAAAATTTGTAAAAAATGCATAACTTTTGACTGAAGACTTTAATAGCTAGGTATAGTCAACTAAGAAACTTACTTTTACTTTAACTTTAATTTACCTTTAACTTTTTTCTTGAAATGAAAAACATATTTCGAACTTATTTTTATGATGTGCATCCTATTAGAAGATTTAGATCTCAAAGCATTTTTTGTTAAAAAATTTTCAGTGTTACCTAACAATGTGGCTAATTGTCATAAGCTTAAACTAAAAATCATGAGAAGGTTTGAGTATAATATTATATTTACTTTTACTTTAATTTACCTTTAACTTTTTTCTTAAAATGGAAAACATATTTCGAACTTATTTTTATGATGTGCATCGTATTAAAGATTTAGATCTCAAAGCACTTTTTGTTAAAACATTTTCAGTGTTACCTAACAATGTGGCTAATTGTCATAAGCTTAAACTAAAAATCATGAGGTTTCAGTATCATTAATTAAAAAACAATTATAATCTGTTATCTAGTAAATCAATGTATATGCACTATTCTGTTAACTAATTTATGTAAATTTTTTATTGGTATAATCGTATCAACCACATGGGTTATTAGCAAACGATATGATTACAGTTAACAATACTGATATAATATCTTAAACAATACATACATAAGTATTATACCGGGTGGTGAATTGGAAAACGGGCCATAGGAAACTCAATGTAAAATTCTAAACTGTTGAATTCCTGCTTCCCTAATTATTTTACATCAAAAGTCATAAGAAACTATTTGTAGAGAATTAAAATCTGTATTGAAAACAACTGTTAATTTTGTTCTACAAACAATAATTATGTAAAATTTTGTAAAAATATAATACAATTTTCAGAGTAATACGCCAAAGTGAGACAACACACAGTGCAATAATGTGTATAAGGTTGCATTTGGTGACAACGAAGTTACTATATTAACAATTTGAACTGTCAGTTTTTTTATTTATTTCATCATTTATTGTTTAAAACGCAATAAAGTTGATAAGATACCCTCAGTTAATGAGAAAGTATTAATAATAAAGATATTTTCTTTAGTCAATAGTGTGCTCACTGTCAGTTAAATAGTAACGTGCGACCTAACATGCCCACACATACCTACTGCGGTAAATACATTATATTTTTCAAAATTTTGGACTCTGTTTAAATCGTAGAACAATTGTAACTTCTGTTTTTAATACAGATTTCAATCCTCTACAAATAACTTCTCATGACTTTTGATGTAACATAATTAGGGAAGCAGGAATTCAACATTTTAGAATTTTACATTGAGTTTCCTATGGCCCGTTCTCCGATTCACCACCCTGTATATCATGACAAACATTAATTAACTTTAAATAATTTTTTCTACAAACGTGTTAAAAATGCAATTTTTAGCACTCTATAGGAGCGTTAAAAATTCTACTTTAAAGCACTAGTGCTTTAAAAATTTTAAGGCACTGCAGTTAAGAGTGAATTGTCAAATTGTGAAACGTCAAAATATTTATATTTCATTTATTAACATTAATACTAATAGTACAACTTGCGCAATTTGAAAAAGGTGGTTTAAAAGGTTTTTTAAAATTTAATTTAAACTGTATTATTGCGTTTTTAACACGTTTGTACAAAAAACTATTAAAATGTGTAAGAATATACAACAATCAAAGTAGATGTTATTCTATAGTTGTTATGATTTACGTATTGACAGTATAGGCAGTTTTGATGTAATAACAAGAAAAATATAAAAATGGAATGTCAGTCAAGTTCAAGTAAAAGTTTTTGTAGGTATCGTCCTGTAATTGAGAATGAATAAATTATAATTGTTGATATATAAGACGTTTGTAGAAAAAGTATTGTATGATATACGTGTTAAAAGTACATATTTAAGGTACTCATTTGAATTGCAGAATTCGCTTCGCTCATTCTGCAAACCTTCACATGCGTGCCTTAAAATGGTACTTTTAACACTTATATCATAAATAACTATTAAACTATTATAGTCAGGTAAAGTTTTCATCCTAATAGCAACATTAATAATATTGAAAAAAATATTAAAAATATTACTAAAAAATTTTTAATTGAAAACTTATTGGTCCATTTCCCTGGTACCATTATAGTTTCCCTTATAGTCACATTTCGTATCTAAAATGTCCTTTATTGCGCCTGCTGGGATGTTTGCCAATTGTCTTTGCACTGTTAAGGAAGGACAATCAACAAGTAGATGACTGATGGGTAACTGGCTCTCACAATTATCATATTTTGGTAACATCGTGTATTGATAAAACCAAAGGTTTATAACATCGTTTTCGATTCATTCATAAGATCTAATATAAGCCGTTGTAAATATCACAAGGAAAAATTCCTGTTTCAAATGGTGTTTTAAAAACTTCCAAGCACGTTCATTTAATTGGATATGACTACAAAAATTTAAATATTAGTCAGCAGATAATTAATATTCCTAATAGATTTGGACACTGTTATAGTTACACTGTTTTTGAAGAATTAGAAAAGGAAGCCACATTTGCATCTATATCTCAAACCGATATAATGGGATTTATCTCATTATTAGGATCTTTTAAAGGCCCTTAAATTAACTAAAGTATTCGTCAGATATTTAGTATGAAGTTATGAGTATATAGTGTATATAATTTAGAGTTATGAGTATATAGTGTATTCCTGATATCAACCCCATCACCAGAACAGTTAAATCATCACGTACCACCATACCAATATCTGCCCAGAAAATATTAAACTTCTACCAAATTTAAAAACAACTCTTGCATTTAATATGTAGACTTGATCGTTATGTAGATACATCAAGTGGTAAAGATACTTTGCATGATACAGTAGGCATAATATTTCCAGATATTGTTAAATCACCAGAGATCGAATCGGTTACTAGTGATGATGAAATTGCAGCTGTTGAAATTACATGTAGATGTTGAATTCCCATGATGTATCTAGAAGAGAGGTAACGTTTTCTAGATACGTACAATAAGAAACCTAGATATCATGATAAATGACTGCTTTCCGATAGTCATTTACGATCGTGCGATGAAAACATTCTTAAACTATAAAAAAAATTTAATATACTTGTGTATTAAGGCATCTACTAAAATTGGCTGAAATGCCATTTTGGGTATGATTTAATAGTTTGATATACTCAAGCTATTCAAAATATTTCGTATCTTACAACAACAAATTGTTCGCCTATCAATTATTCAGTTGTTCTTGAGACCATGAATTAAGCTCTACAAGCAGCTTCTGCATGTCATATTGATCATATCTAAGTAACGTACGATTTGGGAACTGCAAAAATAGTTTTGCAAATACAGGCAAAACATAATTTTGATAAATTATTCATTCATATTGGATCTTTCCATATCCTCGTCCCCACCACTTCCAACTATCGTTCCAACATTAGACGCGATACACCTTGCGGCAAATTCTCGATATTGCAACTTGATAAGAAAAGCGGGAAAAATTCCCTTTAAAATATCGAATATGAACATTTTATTTGGTTCTAGGTCAAAATACGGAATATGTTTATTCGCCCTTTTGCTCGGAATCTCATCTCTATCTTCAATCCTGACCCCCGGAGGGAGTGTAGTGGTCGATGCGATGTCGTGTATTGTCCATATCCAAAGATCTTTGTCTCTGGTAATTTCATTTAACTCATACATAGGTCTTTTGCGTATACCTGTAATGTTATCGATCCATCTTGTTGGGGATCTTCCTCGTGAGCTTCGGCCTTCCACCTTTCCTTGTATAATGAGCCTTTCCATGTTTTCTGCGTTTGCTCTCCTAATATCTCCAAAGTATTTTAATTGTTGAAGACGGAATTTACTGGAGAGTCGTTGGCTAACTTTTAGCTCCCTTAAAATTGAATTATTTGTCCTACGATCAGTCCCAAGGAATTCGTAGAATTCGTCTCCAACAGAACATTTTAGTGACGTCTATCTTTCTTCTTTCCGATTGTCTCAAGGTCCAAGATTCACATAGGTTGGTTAGTATTGGGAATATTAAGCAGTCAATATCTGAATCGAGCAATATATGAATATCATAATGATCTCGATGATGAGACCACTGCAAACTGAAGAAAATAGAATATTCGATAGTTTTGTTTCGTATAAATATAACATGAGGTATTTTGTACAACGCAAAATGTGGAATATGTCACATCCGTCAGTTTCAGTGTTGTAATTTATACAGTCAATTATAATCTTCAAACTGTAGTAAATACTAAACATTTCTGACATGTATAAAATGCGCGTGTTATCGATATTTTGTTAAAAAGCACAATCCTTTCATTTCCGGCTTTGGAGTCACATTATTGTCGAAAAAAAAAACTGATTTTAGTTATTTAGACTTAAAATTAAACATAAAAACCATGTATGAATTGTATAAAGAAGAATGTAAAGTTAAAGAGAAAAAGAACAATGCTATGAAAACTACAGTAAAATATTTAGAACTTATAAATTGAAATTCCACAAGGCGAAAAGAGATCTTTGCAAAGTTTTTGTCACTTAAAATGATAGTCCATCACAAACACCTCGAAAGAAAAGATGCAGGGAGGGAGAAAAAAGGATGAAGATAAATAGTCAGAAATGAATAACCATTTTCAATTTCGTTGCAAAAGGAAAGCACAGCCGAACAATATTCTAGTCCAATCAGAAAGTACATCAAGCACCCCTACCGGTTTCGAAACTTATTAGTCTCTCATCAGGAGGCACATATGTTGCTCTTCCCGACTCAACCAAAACAAACTCCAGCGCGCAGTCCCGGATTGCAACGAACGAAATGGCATAGATGCCCTAGCGGCAACTGCTAGCAAACGACTAAGTTTTCACTCTAGTGGCACATAAAACAACATAATGCTATTCCACATCCCACCAGAATGAAAACAATGGGAACCTTCTCTGGTTACACCTCCGAGGCTTCTACAATTTGCAAGCCATACGGATGCTGAGACTAAGGAAGATGAGGGAATTCCACAATTTACAATTCACGTCCCATCTGCTCAGCGCGGTAAAGTTCCAACGAGAATGGTTCCCTTTGTACTCTAATGAGAGTAAATGAATTTGAATAACCATTTTCAATTTCGTTGCAAAAGGAAAGCACAGCCGAACAATATTCTAGTCCAATCAGAAAGTGCATCAAGCACCCCTACCGGTTTCGAAACTTATTAGTCTCTCATCAGGAGGCACATATGTTGCTCTCCCCGATCCAACCAAAACAAACCCCAGCGCGCAGTCCCGGATTGCAACGAACGAAATGGCGTAGATGCCCTAGCGGCAACTGCTAGCAAAAGACTAAGTTTTCACTCTAGTGGCACATAAAACAACATAATGCTATTCCACATCCCACCATAATGAAAACAATGGGAAACTTTACCGCGCTGAGCAGATGGGACGTGAATTGTAAATTGTGGAATTCCCTCATCTTCCTTAGTCTCAGCATCCGTATGGCTTGCAAATTGTAGAAGCCTCGGAGGTGTAACCAGAGAAGGTTCCCATTGTTTTCATTCTGGTGGGATGTGGAATAGCATTATGTTGTTTTACGTGCCACTAGAGTGAAAACTTAGTCTTTTGCTAGCAGTTGCCGCTAGGGCATCTATGCCATTTCGTTCGTTGCAATCCGGGACTGCGCGCTGGGGTTTGTTTTGGTTGGATCGGGAAGAGCAACATATGTGCCTCCTGATGAGAGACTAATAAGTTTCGAAACCGGTAGGGGTGCTTGATGCACTTTCTGATTGGACTAGAATATTGTTCGGCTGTGCTTTCCTTTTGCAACGAAATTGAAAATGGTTATTCATTTTTGATTTACATTTACTCTCATTAGAGTACAAAGGGAACCATTCTCGTTGGAACTTTACCACGCTGAGCAGATGGGACGTGAATTGTAAATTGTGGAATTCCCTCATCTTCCTTAGTCTCAGCATCCGTATGGCTTGCAAATTGTAGAAGCCTCGGAGGTGTAACCAGAGAAGGTTCCCATTGTTTTCATTCTGGTGGGATGTGGAATAGCATTATGTTGTTTTATGTGCCACTAGAGTGAAAACTTAGTCTTTTTTTTATAAATAGTCAGCTTTGGAGAATAGGAAAATACTAGAATTTAATTTTGACCTGCAATGTGTTGTGTCAACGCCTAAATGAGCTATGGAGCTTTTTATGCGAGAAAACTCGCCACTCATAATTTGACTATTTATAATTTAGGAGACGGGAGCGTCCAGTGTTTCATATGGGATCAAACCGAGAGAAAACAGGTTAGAACTGAAATTGCTATACGCATATTTAAAAACATCATGTCTTACACATATATTGAACATATTAAAATTATGTCCAATAATTGCGGTGGACAACAGAAAAACTTTGCTTTTTGTACCATATATCAATATGTTAATTTTCACCCAGATTTAAAACCAATTGACCATGTATTTGTTAACGTGCCCTATCAAGTCCCCTTGACGTTGGCGATTAACATGGCAAAACTGTCTCTGTCACCCTGTCTCGAGCTATTCTAAATAGTTGTTCTGTTTTCTTTATTCCTGTCCACTCCCGGATATTCTTCAACCAAGAGGCTTGCTTTCTACCAATTCCTCTGCGTCCTTCGATTTTACCCATCACAATAAGTTGAAGAATATTATACCGGTCTCCCATTACTACGGGTCCAAAATAGGCCATCTTTCTGTATTTGATGTTATTAAGCAGCTCGCGGACAGCATTTGCTCTCTTAAGGACTGCCACATTTGTCAGTATAGCCGTCCATGGTATTTTCAGTGTACGTCTGTGCAGCCACATTTCAAAGGCCTCCAAACGATTAATGGTGGATATTTTTAATGTCCATGCTTCGACAACATACAATGACCTCATTTTTAAAAATGTCGTGCGGGCTATCTCGATTCTACATTTTATCTCTTTATCTGGATCTAGTTGTTCAGTAATATGGCAACCAGTATATTTAAAACTGGGTACTCTTTGAATTATATGACCATCAACATATAACCGTGAATCTTGATGGGCCAAACGACTAAATACCATGTATTTTGTTTTTGAACAGTTTATGTTTAGGCCAAACCTCTCTTCCCACTGTGTCAATAGCATTTAAAAGGTGTTGTAGTCCAATCATATCATCACTTAAAATAACTGTATCGTCTGCATATCTGATTGTATTTATCAGAATTCCATTAACTTTCACACCCCATTCCAAATTATGCAGCGCTTCCTTAAATATTCTATCTGAATATAAATTGAATAACAGTGGGGACAGTATACAACCCTGTCTGACACCTCTTTGTATTTTTCATATTTCTGTTGATTTTCCATTTATGCAAGCTGTCGCTGTTTGACGCCAGTATAATTTTTCTATGATTCGTACATCTTGACTATCAACTCCTTTATCCTTTAATATTTTAATTAATTTGTGATGTTGTACTCTATCAAAGGCCTTCTCATAGTCAATAAATACAGCAAAGACGTCTTTCCTTTGATCTCGGCATTTCTGCAATAATACATTTAGTGCAAAGAGTGCGTCCCGGGTTCCCAGTCCATTTCTGAAGCCAAATTGTGTTTCATCCTGATCTTATTCACATTTATCTCTGATTCTACTGTGGATGATACGTAGAAAGATTTTCAAAGTGTGGCTCATAAGGCTTATCATTCTATAATCGCTACAGTTTTTCGGACGTTGTTTTTTTGGTAGGGTTATGAATTCGGACTTTAACCAATCTTCACGGATATCACCAGTCGAATAAACATCATTGAAAAGTTTGACTAGTATTCCAATGTTTTCCTCATTTATGAGCTTTAACATTTCTGTAGGTATGTTGTCAGAACCAACGGCATTCTTGTTTTTTGACAATTTTATAGCATGTAGTATTTCTGATTTTAGTATTTCTGGTCCTTCACCTTCATCTAAAGTCTCCAGTTCTTCGGGTCTATCATCATTATAAAGTTCATTTATATAATTATACCAGGTAGTTCGAATTTCGTGTTCGTCTATTATCATTTTTCCTGACGAATCCGTTATAGTATGTGGAGTTTTCTTATGATAAAGACCAGCTACTTCTCTAACTTTTTTAAACATATTAAACGTATCATGTTTTTCATTCAACTTTTCTAATTCCTTGCATTTATCCTCCATCCATTTTTCTTTGGCTACCTTTATTTTTTGTTTAATTAGTTTCTGTTTTCCTTTGTATTCTGTCTTGTTATCTTTCAGTTTTCTTCTCTGCTCCATCAATTCCAGGATTTCATCAGTCATCCATTGTTGTTTTTTGTGCCTCTGCATCGTTGTTGTATATTTTTCCATTACTTTCCAGGTAAGATCTTTAAACGTGTTCCATATTTCTGAGATTCTGTATATTCAAAAATTGAAATCAAGTCAAAAAATTCTCCTTTGTACTCCCTTGAAAGATGGACGGATACAAATCATAAGAGTTACACGCACTAAGCCATGCTCGTTTGAAGTGACATACCTAATTGACTAAGATTTGGTGAAGAACAAACAATTAATGGAAATACTATTTTTTAATATAGTGATGGCATATGGTAACAGTAAAGGAAAAATGAGAATAACAAACTTTTCATGAAGACTATCGAAGACTAATCACGTAAACTTTTTGTCTTAAAATCAAACAAAAAAAAGGGACACACAAAATAGTATATAACCCGTTAAAGCATATGAACAAAGGCTCTCAATCACGGATGCGAAGAAAAAAACCTATTGTCATCATGTGAACAACATTTTATACCTAGGCCATACTACCAATAATACCAATTTTTACCAATATCTAGCAGGTACTGCCAGAGATAGTCTTGCAGAACTGTTAAAAATGCCACGTTCCTAATTTTGAAACATTGACCCAAAACAAATTGTTAATTAACACAAAAAGCAAAAAACGATAAGCAGTTCAAGTTTGTTTCAATATAAAAATTGTACATTATATACAAGAAGTATAAAAATTTTACATTTGTCAAGGCGTTGATTTATGATTCACTAATTGAGTTATCTTGCTTTGCTCTCCTGAAAATCCAACATTCTTACATTCGATAGTTGGAAATGGTAGGGACGTTATGATGGCATACTTCAAAGTAATTGGTAAATTCATTGATAGATGTGTAATCACAGATATTACGGCAAATACGAATTTTTGGCGAGTGGATCTGTTAGTAGTTTTCTTACACGAAAACATGTCAATCTATATAAACGTTTGCATCTTTCCTTACTGCAATAACACAATAATTACGGATGATATTAAAACTTATTTAGTACTTTTTACCAAATCAAAGTACAATACCGATACAATACATACCTTAGCAATATTAATGTCGACACAATACTTATTATCTGAAATCAATGCAATACTCTTGTATTGTCGACACGCCAGCCTCGGTATTATTGAAAATATCGATATAGACAAAAAAAGTGAAATGCCAAGTGAGTGCTGCATAAGGCCTATTATACAGTTAATATATTGGACGCTTGATAAGAAGAGTCACTGTTTCACACTCTTCTTCAAAAAAAGCCAGTAGAAAAGCATTTATGCTTGAAAGCTCGTGAAAGTTAATATACGAGTACAAAATCAAGAATAACACAAAAATCAACAACCAACCAAGAAAAAAGCAGCAGAAATAATAAAAAACAAAAATACCACAGGAAGTGGCTGTTATAGCGTGCTATAACGGTCACTATTCAAAGTAAGTGGGCCATCGCAAACACAAACTAGGTGAGTTGGGTGCAAGTCGAAACGTCTTCTTGGGTAGTGGTTTAGGGGCAGCTTGCTGCTTCTGGACATCCCTTGGGGGCGGTTCTAGATAGGTCGCGTGGTCCGAGGCGCTTGGCGAGCGCTACCCCTCTTCCTCCGAAGGACAAGACATTCTTCGAGCCTAACGAGGTTCTCTCGTTGCCGGTACTAGGTGAGTCTGCCACTGGCTAGGAGGAAAAGGGCATAAAATATCCGCTCTTTCAACAAATCAGTCCCTCATAAATCATACCACGAGACAATCCAGGCCCCTGAAATGGAGAACACATCGTCTCAGGGGACTCACCCTCTCACCAACTCCAACATTGCTAATCTCTGTGACTTAGAGTTATTCAGCCAAACAAGCGAAGATGCTCGCTATATTTCTGACCTCCAGGCAAAGCTGGTAGAAGCGGCCGAGAGGTACCCAGGAGTTGTTCCTCGACTTCTAAAAAATATAAGCGCAGCTCTTCCAACACCATCCGAAGCCTCTGACGATTCAATGACTCAGTCGGAGTATAATTTGGCATTTAAGGGGTTATCGCCTGTCAGAGAGTCCGTAGGCTCGGAGGGTGATGCTTCTGATGTCGAATCTAATACTCCAGACCAAAATCTTCCGAAACGACCAATCACACGCTCCATGTCGGTAGAGTCTGTTCTCTCCTCTGGCTTGCCCTTCCAGGTGCAGAGTAAGAGGAAGAGGAAAAATCGTAAGAGAGCTAACAGAGCCAAAAAAGATGACACTCAGGCAGTTGCCAATGTAGAGGTTGTCACAACCTCCATTCCTGCATCTGATTCAGAATCCACTGTTGCTCGGGTTCCTTCGACCCCAGCTACTCATCATCTCGCTCAGGTTCCTTCGACCTCAGCGTCCACTCTCTCCACCAGCTCTCCTAATAAACAGCCTTCTAGTTACCACTACAAGATATTAAATATACCGCAAGTCTATGATACTCAGAGGAAGTTCAGCCAACTGGTTAACACCAGGGAGCTTCTTGCTGGTGTCTTGATTAATGCCAAATTGGTCCTCAAGGACCACCTCGCTTTCATCGAGACCAATCGACAGGTTGATCTCAGATCTACAACTAAAAGGCTCCAGGAGCGAACTGGAGAGCCCACAATAGTCATCGAGCCCAAAGGCTCGCGTCCTCCACGTTCTGCCCAACCACAAAATATTCCAAAACTGTCAGAATTCCAAGTTGTCATGACTGACATAGATCCAGAACTAACAACAGAGGAAATCAGCCAAAGCCTCAAAGAAGTGGATTTTCCCTTCAACAAAATCCACCGCATAATTTCCAGAAGGACAAATCAACCTACGAGGCTAGTCCGGCTGTACCTCGACTCCGAGGCGCATTTCAAAATGGCCCATGCCAAAGGCATCTGCATAGATAGCCTAATAAGGACCTGCGAGGCGCCAAGGACCTTTGCCATCGCCCGACCGACTTCCAAATATTGTAGCCGATGCTGCAAAAGCGGTCACGACATCACGGAATGTGAACAACGCCGTGTGGTCTGCCCTAACTGCGGGGGCGGAGACCACAAGGCAACTGAGTGTCCAAGCCTAAATAACCCAACCTGCCCTAATTGCAAGGGTAAACATCCAGCGTGGCACCCTAGCAGTCCTAAGAGACAGGAGGAGCCACGCACCGTTAAAGAATACAAACCTCTTGCTGTCGAGAGGAGGTCACCATCTGCGACACTGAGTGAAGAGCTCAAAATCATCCTCCAGTTTACCACCACGTTACTTCTAAACGTGCTCCCTGATCGTAGGGATATCATTGGTAAATATTCCTCTGAGCTCTCCTCTGCTCTCTTCGGCAACTCAATGGTGCCACATAATAGGAACAACAGGTTAGAAATAACCTTTGTTCCTAACAACTAAACATTTCCAGTCACATTCAACTGTGTAATAGGTACAAACAACTGTCAGGGTATTGGTAGAAAAAGAGCCCTAATAAAACACTTACTTCTAGATAATAATATTCAAATTCTCTCTCTAACCGATACCCGATGCAAATCTACACCAAATTTTTCAGGATACACATCCTACCATATTTCCAAAAGCCAGGTCAGTCACGGAAATGGCTTACTCATCCACAATAGCATACCTACCTCCCCTCATATCCTTCCCCCACATATCCAATTTCCTGACATCGATTTCCTGGCAGTTGATATACATGTACAAAACAACAACATCATTACGATAATCTCGTACTATAAACATCCAGATCAGCCCCTTTCCAACCTGCTAATAGAGTACTTTTCATCTCTAAATGCAGCAGTGTTAATGGGCGATTTCAATAGCAGACATACCCAATTCGGTGACACTTCCACAAATGCTTCAGGCAGAGAACTATCCAACATTCTTCTAGATCTGCCCATTTTCCGAGTCACAAACGAAGATGTCACGTTCTTCAGTCACGTGGGAATGTCCATCATTGACCATATCTTGTGTAACAATACACTATTTGATCTGGTTGATGATGAATGTACCACAGCTGACTCAATAACCTCTGACCACCTTCCATTGCTAGACAAAACTAGCTTCACAGAACCTCCTCAACCAAGAGCTGCAATATATAAACGAGATTATCGTAAAGCTAACTGCGATCTTTTCCAAGAATACATCAGTCATAATATTCCTCAGTTAGGTGAAATGTCGACTACAAACGATGTTGACACAGGGATCTCCAAAATTGAAAGTCTTCTACAAGAAGCTTCCTCCCTAGCCATTCCAATCACAAGATACAATCCATATACTCCAACTCTACCTCCGAGAATAGTCGCAAACATCAAAACAAAGCGACGACTAATCAGAGAGTATAAAAGATTCAGAGACCCCCTAATCAAAACAGAATACAACCGACTCTCGGCTTCCATAAGACTGGAGGTGAACAGGCTGAAACAACTACAGTGGATGCGTGTCACCTCTAGACTGGATTATCGATACGGTAGTAAATTCTGGAACAACTTCAAAATCCTAACAAGGCAAAAATCCAAACCACATTCACATCTCATTGTCAACGACATCATACTCAATAATCCACAAGATAAGGCTGAAGCTTTCAAAAGCTCACTTCAGTCAGTCCTTATCACTCCTAATAATCCCAACTTTGATGAGCGACACAGACGCACTGTCGAGCTGAGAGTGGAAGATATACTCGAAACCCCCATCCAGTACATGGCAGCTTACCCTCATCCGATGGTAGCTCCTGTGCAGGATGAAACCGTCAGGCAGATGTGTAATTTTGGCAAAAACACATCTCCTGGCCCAGATGGTATCCACAGAAGATGCCTCAAAAAACTTCCTGAGAGTATTATCCCGCTGCTTACACAAACAATCGATGCCTGCCTCAAGCTGTGCTACTTTCCAGCCTCATGGAAGGTAGCCAGCACTGTCATGATTCCCAAACCGGGAAAACCCCCCACCAGCACTGAATCCTATAGACCAATTTCTCTACTTAACACTCTAGGTAAAGTCTACGAGAGGATCCTCAAGGAGAGACTCGTAGAATTCCTAGATGCCAACCACCTTCTTCCCAGCTTCCAATTTGGATTCAGAGCTAAACATTCCACACGTAATGCATTGATTGAAGCAGCCACCTTCATCTCCCAAGCAATCAACGAGCGTCAAAGACACGCAATAGGCATATTCCTAGATGTCCAAAAGGCCTTCGATCAGGTCTGGCATGCCGGACTGATTGAAAAACTACGCCGTTTTGGACTGCCAATCACTTTTATCAAAATCATACACTCCTATCTCTCAGATCGAACAGTACGCGTCAAAGTCGCAGAAATATTATCCACCCCCTTCACTCCACAAGCGGGAGTGCCACAAGGCTCAGTACTAGCCCCAATATTACACACAGTTTACAACAGTGACGTTCCCAAACCAGCTAGACGATCCGAGTCAGTCCTACTATTTGCAGACGATACTGCCCTTCTCACCGCAGGCTCTTCAAGGGGCACTCGTGTAGAGCCTTCTGTATTCGAAAAAGCCCAAACATTGCTGGACAAAATGGTCAGATGGTGTAACAGGTGGAGAGTTACGCTCAACGCCACGAAAACCCAGATGATCGCCTTCAGACATCCTAGTAGCCGATCCTCATTCGAGGAGGCTAGGATCGTTCTCCAGGGAGAGAGGCTCGAATATCGTCCTTCGGTGGTCTATTTGGGAGTTCACTTCGACTGGACTCTCAACTGGAACACTGACGTTACAAACACCTTAAACAAGGTAAGGAAGAGAGCCTGTCTCCTGGGAGCACTTTCTGGAAGGTTTGGAGGTACGTCCAGCAAAACACTTATACATACGTACAAAACCTTCATAAGACCGATAATCGACTACAGATCGTGTCTCTATACTCTGCTAAAACCACGAGCCAACAACAGAATTGCTGCCACAGAACGTAGGGTTCTGAGGAAGTGCCTGAGGAAGGGAAGGTTGTATCCGTCTGTACTAGTACATCCACTCGCTAAAATCCCCAAAATTGTCGACAGAATACGTTCTCTCGGCAGCAAGTATACAATGCGCGTCATCAACGGCTCTAACATTAGAGCCAAAAACATCCTAAAAACACCTTGCAATAGGCGCGGTTTTAGACTCACCGGGATTCCCAAAAATAAAGTTCCGTTCCCTCCGGCTAAACTTCTTCAATTAGCTAGAAACGAACTTCCCGATGAGTTCCACGAAATTCTAGAAAACACTCCCCTACTATATCGCAGATAACCAAACTGCATCCCAAAAGCTGAATCCAAGAGCCGTTCCACAAGTGACAGCTACCTTCGCTGTTTGGCGGGTATCTAACGCAGAGATTAGCAAATACAGGACATAGCATTTCTTCTCGCTCGCTCCAGCTAGCCCAGCACATAGCAAAAAATCACCGTCTAAACCCACACTTCTCAACAACATGCTTCCCTTTGGAATCAACCATGTTCCACACACTCCCGCAAAAAAAAGGGAGTTCCAGTACCCTGAAGAGGCTCAAGCCTAAACGGGGAATAAATAACATGTCTTGATTGTTGTTAATATATTATAAGAGTTGTAAAACGCACAAGCGCGATCAATTTCGATATTTTATTTTAAAAATCATCAGATAATATCGATGTTTGTGAAAAGGAAATTGAAGACTACTTGCAGTCATCAGAGACAAATATGTTATTATGGTGGAAATCATATACCTAGTAGTGTATTCCCCATTTTATCTCGGTCAGCTAGGGATATTTTGTGTGTCCAAGCGACGCCTGTACCAGTCGAGCGGCTTTTTTCAGAGACTGTGCTGGTACTAACGAATAAAACATGCTCTTTAAAAGATAAAAGTATCAAAGAACTCATTTATGTGAACAGATAGATGAAGAGCTCTTTAAAGGATAATATTTTTTTGGGGTTACAATGTAATTTATTCTATTGTATATTTTTTGTTGATAGTGAGGAATGAATCAAGAATTGTTTTTTTTTATTAATTTAATCCTTTCTAAGCCGATATTTTAGCTAGTATTTTATCGATATCGTATCGAAATCAATAATAAAACGATATTTTTATAAGTATTGCTAAAGACGATGCATGATACGATACTTCATTGGCATAACCAATACAATACTCAATACTGAAAAAGTATCAATATTGTATCGTATCGTAAAGCTTTACTCGTAATACAAATTGCTCGAATAAAAATAAAAATTATATATCTAAAATATTTATTCACAATAATACAAAATATAGACAAGAAAAATACTTTAAATAGGACTAATTATGTGATATTCCACGTACATAATCGTAGATTAATTTACGCTGAAAAAAAGTTATTACAAATCCATCTTTGAAAATAATAAGAAAAATAACGGTTTGAGATACTCTCAGTATGATAATTAGGGATTATAATAATTTCCAGGTACTAGGGAAAGATTAAAATCATTACATACCCATTAACATGTTAATTACCAATGTTTCTTTATTGGGTATACATTGGATTTTTCAATTTGATTGTATTCATTGTATTTTGTGTGCCATAATGATAATTAGGATAATTAGATGGTTTTACAGATATTACGAAAATAATTAAAATCATTATCTGCCCATTAACATGTTAATTATCAATATTTGCTTATTGTATATTTGATTTTTCGTTTTGATTTTCTTCATTTGTGTGCCATTGGTGATAAGTTTTCATTTTTAAATATACTTTGTAAGTAGACATGGAGTACGTGTTAAGTGAGAAAGGTAAAACAAAATTGTATTATAACAATTTCCTTATCATCGACCATCGAAGTGTCGACAAAAAAGTATATTGGAAGTGCGATCTCAGTTGAAAATATAAGTGCCGCGCTCGTGTAATAACCGTGGATAGCCAAATGTCTTCATGTAACAACGACCCCAACCACAATGCCGACGCTGCAAAAAACACGAGGGATTCTCCGCAATACATTCTGTCCCAATGTTTGTAGAAGAAGCTGTTGCAGCCAAATTATATGCAACCCATAATTCCGTTGGAAAGACGAAGTGAACTATTAGGAAAGTAAGAGAGAGAAAAAAAAGAAATTGCACTAGCCAATCCAAGCAGCAGAGAGGATCTCATTTTACCAAATGAATTTAAAACGGGTGAGATAGGAGAAAGTTTTTTTTTATTTTACTCAGGATCTATACCTAATAGAATCCTGATCTTTTCCACTCGGCTCAACTTTACTCTATTGACACAGTCTCAACAATGGCATGCTGACGGCACTTTTAAAGTAGTTCCAACGCTCTTTGAACAACTCTAGACAATCCATGGACTAAAGGACAATGTGGCCATTCCTCTGGTATTCGCTCTAGTGTCGAATAAGACAGAACAGACTTATATTAAATTATTACAAGAAATAAAAATTTTTTTGCCTGCTGGTGCAACATTAAGTACTATCATGGCTGATTTTGAATTGGCGATGATAAATGCTGTACAAGAGTTACCACATACTACTGTACATAGTGAATGCTTTTTTATTTTGCCAATGCATCTCTCGCCATATCCAGTCCAATGGTTTACAAAGGGAAAACGAGCAGAATCCACAGACAGGATGGAGTACGGGATGGACTTCCTAAAACAAATAATTTTATCGAAGGTTGGCATCGCGGATTCCAAATGCAAATAAGTGCTGACCCTCCAAGCATTTGGAAATTTATTTCCGCCCTAAAACGAGAACAAAGTTTAAATGAACTAAAAATTGAACACTTCTTAGGTGGCGAACAACCTCAAGTGGGTCTGGGAGATATAGAGATAGTGCTGATGGGTTATCGCGTTTAATAAACAATTATGAACCACAGATTAATATCTGTGATTATATACGTAGAATATCATAAAATTTGTCATGTTAAAAGTATCTGTCTTATGTACCTACATATTTTGAACTACTGTGAATATAAAGAGACTGCTGATGGGTTATTGCGTTTAATAAACAATTATGAATCTCAAATTAATATCTGTGATTATATACGTGGAATATCACATAATTTCTCATATTAAAAGTATCTTTCTTATTTTCCTACATTATTTTGCCTTATTGTGAATAAATATTTGGACACAATTTTCTTTTTGATTCGAGCAATTCATTTTCGAGCACTTGATTTCGAGCAATTGACCTGGAATCCTCGTTACATTACACTATATCATGGAAGAGTTACAAATTCAGAATATACGTCCAGGCTTAGTAGTTGAATTGAAGGAAGGATCATTTGGTGTGAAAAGAACTCGCAAGTCCTTCTCGAGCCAGTCCATCGACCTGACACTTGGGCAGACAATTAATGCTGAGCTACTAATAAATTACCAGGTGGGAGCCATTTAACTAATTCGATTTCGGCTCGTCAACGAGAGTGTAAAAGTCATTGTATCAGATCAACTATTATCAGTAACATCATGAATCAAGTAGACCACGAAAAAATCAAGATATTACTGCTGATCCAGAAAAAGCTAGAGTCAATAAGCACGGAGCACATCTACAAAATTTTATTGGTAATATTAAACAAAATTTGAATCCATTTTCACAAGAACTTAACAGTAATTTTTTGTATAAAGTTTCGACGGGTCAAGTGTTAATGAGAACATTCATTTTTTTTTACTGAACTCAGAAAAATTAGGTCAACAATAACGAGAACAGTTTATAACAGCGTGTTCACTAGATCGTGAAATATTTGAAGAACCAATAAAAAATAATAAACTCTTGACGTTGTTGATGCAGTTCCAAGGAAAAAAATGTCCGTTTAAGGTAAAGATGCAGCGAAATTTGTTCGGATAATTATTACAGCTTTCTCTTATTAATAACTTAAATGTACACACATCTAAAAAGTCTATGGATGTTTCTATAACATACTAAAATTACTTAATACAGTGTTTTTAAATGTTCAATGTGAGGGTGTCTCAATTTTTTTTTGAAAATGTTCAATATCATTTTATTTAAATTATGTATGGGTGTTCTTATGGCAATATTGTTTTGATGTTTGGAAATGGTTGTCAATTATTAATAATTATATTATATAATAATTCCAACAACAAGTAAAAAAACTGAAGATCTAGGTGAACACAGTGATAATGATAATGTTTTCAGTACCACAAATTCAGACCCTACAATAGCTGATCAAAATCCAAAACCGGAGAGTATACCGGACGAATCTTCGTCTGCATAAGTTTTAAGTCCCAAGTGCATAAGTTTTAAGTCTCAGACCAATAGTCCCAATCCTAACATGATTGAAGTTGAACCAACCGGTAGAATAGAAGAATCCGCGTCTAGTATTTGCCGATCTACAAGTGTAAGGAAACCTGTGGAAAGACTGAAAATGTAAAATAACCTGGGGAAGTGTTCAATATAATTTTATTTAAATTATTTATTAGTGTTCTTATGGAAATATTGTTTTGGTGTTTAGAACTGATTATGTCAATTATTAATCATTATATTATATAATCTCTTATCAAAGACTTTAAATAAGTCATCGATTTACATACAAAAACACAAAAAAAACTCTGGAAGTTAATCAAGTTCATGATAACTCTAGAAAATATTTAAGTTATCTATGAAATACAATTCGGCACTTACTCAGGAAAATTGCAAAGAAGATATATCAATATTGGGGGCTATAATCTATCGTTTACGTAAAATAATTACATACTTAATATGTAAAGTTCAGAATTACGTACATCCTATTACAGTGCTCAAAACATAATGTGTAAAACGGTATGATGTATCAAGAAAATTACATAAAATGTTATTTTATTATTAACATGACTGTCATGTCCTGACTGTCAGTTAATCCATGTTAACCTAACTTTTTGCTTGGTGTTTAAGTTTAATGTTTATATTTTGAAAAAATGAATTTTGTAAATCTGTTATTATGAACTTAATACATTTAAAAAGACATCTAAATCTAGAGAGATGTCAGTTACTAGATGGATTACGACACACCAGTAATCCGTTTGAAACAGACGACTAGGTTTTTATGAAATATTTCAGTGCCAAAAACTATTAGTGTGAGATAAAATTAAATAAACTGCTCGTCAAAAGTTAGGGATACAGAAAATTATGCTCAGTTTCATAGTTGCGACACTCTGTAGGGAGAACGAGGTACAAATGTTAGTATACATCGGAATAGCATTGCAGTCTTATATTTTGTGAACATTTCGTTTTTTGAATGTACCTGATATCTTTAGAAACAAACTTCCTTTAGTATACATCGGAATAGCATTGTAGTCATATATTTTGTGAACATTTTGTTTTTTGAATGTACCTGATATCTTTAGAAACAAAGAAGATAGGTGGTTAACAACAATAAAATGTAACACTTAACAAAACTTTAAAAACAGAAAGGCACATAAGGGAAACAGTTCTGAATTGACACCTATAAGAGTTATTTGTCGACCAGGTAAGCGGTATGGATAGCGCAATATAAGAGAGACGAGATTGTTTAATGGAGTCTCTGTGACGTTTTGGCGTGGAATTTCCTTGAGAATAAGTACGGATTTGGTGTATACGTGAGGTTCTTTAAATAGCGAGAGGTACATTACATATATTTTTTTTGTTTAAACACTGTGTTCCTTTCGCACTATATGTAGAAAATAATTTCATCTTAGTGGTATGATAAGACTTGACTTCCTCACGTATCGCATATCGTCAGTTAAAACACATATTAAAAAGTAAAACCGTCTAGTTTTATTGTTATTATTAAGAGGATCGGTACGTATTTTCGGCTGCAATGCTATTCAAATGGGGATTCATTTTTTTCGAATCCTGAGAAAACTAATAAGTATTTTTCAAAAATTTAAACGCAGAATGAAAGATTACGTTATTAGCGAGGGCCGAAAGTCCCTGAGAGCTTCTATAATTTTTATTTTAATAAGTGACAGGGTGAAAAACTAAGAGAAAATGTAGTGTGATTTTTAATTTCAAATAGCTCAGTCGAAAGAAACTTCTTATATATTCTAAGGGACTTTCGGCCCTTGATAATAATTTAGTCTTTCGTTTTGTGTTTAATTTTTTTTAAATATTTATTATTTTTTTCAGGATTCGAAAAAAATGGACACCATGTCCGTGGAAATTGAACATTCGCTATCTTTGTCATACAACGCACTCATTCGAATATAATGTTATGACAAGACTCAAGACAGTGACAAGTAGAGATTCGCATGAAGTTGGCGACCCTTTTTTAGGAATCGTAAAATTTTTGAGAGTTCTGGGTAGATTAACAATAGTTCTGGAGTTCTAGACCAAAATTAGCAATAGTTCTGGGAAATAAATGCTCAAAAAACTTAAACGGCGAAAAGGGGCGCTAACTTCACGCGGCGCCCCTTTTGCACGCTACATGAGTTCTGGTACGTTTAATGTGTTCCTAATACATAGTTCTGGAGTTCTTGAAAAAATTTTCAATAGTTCTGAACAAGTTTAGGAGATATCGAGGTTTAAAGATTTCAAGTAAAAAGTCTATTTTTCCCGTAAATCACTAAAAACGCGTCAGAAATGAGTTCTGGCGTGAGTTCTGGGTAGCGCCCGAAGAGTTCTAGGGATAATCCACAAAAAATTTTCAGAAAAAATCAAAAACAAAAAAAAAAGAGCAATAATTGAGTAAAGTTTTCGCGAGAAAGTGATTTTGGACCATAAAGCACGAAAATCACGTCGGAAAAGAGTTCTGGCGAAAGTTCTGGGTAGCGCCCCAAGAGTTCTGAAGATAATTCCAAACAAGTTTCGCGAAAAAATCAAAAACAAAAAAACTAGAGCAAAAACTTAGTGCAGCGTTTTCGCGAAAAAGTGATTTTCGACCATAACGAACGAAAATCTCGGCGGAAAAGAGTTCTGGGTAGCGCCCCACGAGTTCTGAAGATAATTCCAAACAAGTTTCGCGAAAAAATCAAAAACAAAAAAACTAGAGCAAAAACTTAGTGCAGCGTTTTCGCGAAAAAGTGATTTTCGACCATAACGAACGAAAATCTCGGCGGAAAAGAGTTCTGGCGTGAGTTCTGTGTAGCGCCCCACGAGTTCTGAAGATAATTCCAAACAAGTTTCGCGAAAAAATCAAAAACAAAAAAACTAGAGCAAAAACTTAGTGCAGCGTTTTCGCGAAAAAGTGATTTTCGACAATAGAGCACGAAAATCTCGGCGGAAAAGTGTTCTGGCGTGAGTTCTGGGTAGCGCCCCAAGAGTTCCGAAGATTATCCAAAAGAAGTTTCGCGAAAAAATCAAAAACAAGAAAACTAGAGCGATAATTAAGTTACGTTTTCACAAAGAGATTTTGGACCATAAAGCACGAAAATGACGTCGGAAAAGAGTTCTGGCGAGAGTTCTGGGTAGCGCCCCAAGAGTTCTGAAGATAATTCCAAACAAGTTTCGCGAAAAAATCAAAAACAAAAAAACTAGATCAAAAACTTAGTGCAGCGTTTTCGCGAAAAAGTGATTTTCGACCATAACGAACGAAAATCTCGGCCGAAAAGAGTTCTGGCGTGAGTTCTGGGTAGCGCCCCAAGAGTTCTGAAGATAATTCAAAACAAGTTTCGCGAAAAAATCAAAAACAAAAAAACTAGAGCGATAATTAAGTTACGTTTTCCTCAAAAGTCATTTTCGACCATTAAGCACGAAAATGACGTCGGAAAAGAGTTCTGGCGTGAGTTCTGGGTAGCGCCCCAAGAGTTCTGAAGATAATTCAAAACAAGTTGCGCGAAAAAATCAAAACCAAAAAAACTAGAGCTATAATTAAGTTACGTTTTCGTGAAAAAGTGATTTTCGACCATAAAGCACGAAAATCTCGGCGGAAAAGAGTTCTGGCGTGAGTTCTGGGTTGCGCCCCAAGAGTTCTGAAGATTATCAAGAAGAAGTTTCGCGAAAAATTAAAAACAAAAAACTAGAGCGATAATTAAGTTACGTTTTAGCGAGAAACAGATATTTGACCATAAATCACTGAAATCACGTCGGAAAAGAGTTTTATATTATCACTTTTGCAATAGTTGTTTCATAAAAGATCCAATATTATAGCTTCTTCATATCAACCATGAAAAACTGCATTAATAAAATCGTGTTTTAAAGAAATGTAGTTATTGCGGATGACATTCCGAGCGGATGACTCATTTCATCCGCTTTCGGAAAACGAACAGAGGCTGGGTTATACAATAGAAAAAAAAATGGCATACCGTTACCGAACAGGAATGTCCAATTTTATTTTATCGATGAGACTTTATTTTAACTAGCTTGTGAATATATCAGTCGCTCGCATTAATAACTAATCTTGAAATATTGCATTTTGTAGAATATTCAGTTTCCATGTTACTTATAGTAAAAATAGAAGTTTCGACTGCAACATGGACTTTCGCTTATAACTGTTATGATTGAGCTGGAATCGTAGAAAATATGGTGCTATATTTTCGGAATTTAAAATAATTTATTTCTTGTAAACAGACGCTAACTTCGTGAAAAACTAGTGTTTACTTGTTTAGAGGGTCATTACTAAGCGATTTTGTGTATCAAGATTTACAGCATTAGCAAATTTTTTTTAATATTTTATCATTAACTATAAATATTAAAAAAATACTTTTTAGTCTTTTTAATACTACCTTCAATAATAAAATTCTTCTTTCCGTATGCGATTGATTATCATTTCTAAATAACAGAAATTCTTCAAGTTAGACCAATTTTTTGTTTGTTCTGTCACTTTTATCGACAGATTTCGCTACTTTGGACTTTGCATCCGTTATTGTTTCGCATACTGATTTTTCTGATCCATGCATCTCCAGTTGGTCCACGGAAAGTTTAGATGCAACTGCATCAGCTTGTTAGCATCCATGCAGAGACTTTGTATTTGATTCAGCAAATAATAACACGGGCGATCTTAATAAAATTGCGATAATTTTAAAGAATTTCACATCATCGTAATGTCCTGCGAACATCTTCACGTTGTAAGAATATGCTGTCAACAATAGGTGAGAATTCATCTTTCATTTTTAACAGAAATTACCAAAAAACTTCATTAGCCTGGAACCTTTTATTGTTATAAAAAACCTGAAAATAGTATTTTTGTTTTTTTTTTTGTTATGATCTGCCAGCATCAGGAAAAAAAGACAGATGCTTGTATGATTATTGCACGATGTGGGAACGAGTATAATAATGATATATATTTTTAGATATATCTATAATTATATCAGGAAATCATTAACGTTATATACACACTGAAAGAATTCGTAGAGAAAATCAAAACCTCAGTGACGTATTCAAAATCACAAAATTGCATTACACTGTGCACACAAACGTGAAAAATGCATGACTTTCTAGACCGAAAGTTGTATATTCACAAATTATATAATATGAAATGTAAATATTTCATACGCATTCAATATCGATAATTTATTTGTAACATAATAATCGAATTAAATTAACATGTTTAATTTGTACCATGCATATATATACGTAAATTGTAGTTTCGTAAAAAAGAATAAACCAATATATTCCACTTTTTACTGCCAGCCTTTCATATATTCTAGGTAAATATCACTCGGAGTCAATGTCATATATTAAAAATCACGTTAATCCAGTTTTTTATCACAAGCTCTTCATTACATATTTTCCTCTAGCTTTCGATTTCCATTGAAATCCTTATCAGGAGTCTTTCTTTCAGTGTCTTTCCTCGTTCATTCATTCTTTTAATTTAACAACGTGTAGGGTAACCAAATAGTCACTACACCAACTTGATATTTGTATGAAAATGATAAAACTACAATCGTGTTAATAATAACAGCCGTCAATGTATGAACAATAACAATATCGTGTCAAAGATAACAACTGTCAGTGTATAAACTTTTCATTCTCGAGGACGGAACACAACTTAATAAGTTGTGTTGTGGTTTTAACATTTTGTGGTACACGATTGTGGTTTTATTATTTTTATACATATATCAAGTTGGTGTAGTTTTGGCTACCCTACACGTTGTTAAATTAAAAGAATGAATGAACGAGGACAGACACTGAAAGAGAGACTCCTCATAAGGATTTCAATGGAAATCGAAAATTAGAGGAAAATATGTAATAAAGAAGCTTGTGATAAAAAATTGGAATAACTCGATTTTCGATATACAACATTGGCTCCGAGTGATCTTTACCTGGAATAACTATTTAATGGAGTGACGTCGCACAGTATTAAACCAATATGTATTTTCATACTTTCATGATTAAAATATTTTATTTAATAAGAAATATGTTATGTTACAGTTTATAATATTGCTATATTCAATAGTATAATACTCACTGTTAAATACATAAAGAATAATAAGCTATGAAATACAATGCTTCAATTTTTCCGTGCATTGATTTTTACACTTATTTGCTAGCTGAAATGGAAATTGGTTTATTAGAAAAATTTGACTATATAATCTGATGAAAGAATGTTTACGAGTTTACTGAGAGCCACAATAATTGTGAGTGCGTACGATACTGGAAGCAATGCCTAGGGCTGGGCTTACTTCCGACGCTACTGACCCTTGACTGCCCTTGACCCACTTTCGGTCCTGTTCGGCAGGTTCGGCTTAGTTCGGCTGATTCGCCATGAATCGTCACTGTTCGATTTTATACGGCCGATTTCGGCAATACGAGTTGTTACGAGTGTGCACGAAAGTGCATGCGCCATTTTCTACCGCTATGCCTCGAGCTGCCCAGAGCCATCACCATTTCAATTCGGTCCTTTTCCATTTTTACTCCCTCAAGTCCACTTCGGTCCGGGCATTTCTGCAAATTCTGCTACTGCTGACAGCAGTCTGCTGTTCGTTTCGCCTGGTGAACGCTTCTGTAAGCTGGCAAGGTTGCAATATTCTTGAAAAAAAAACCCATAATGTAATCGGGCGCGTAATTCAAGTATCGGGTGGTGTATCCGAAGCCATTCTGAGTCACCGCCAACGAAAGCGTCGTTTCCGTACCCTTGTCCACGTCCAGCGTCTATCAAAATGGCGAATGCTACGTGCAGTACTTTACACTAATTGACTGAAGATTCCCCCGAGTGGCTCGGGTCCCGTTGGTTTTTGCAATTGGTGAGTATTTTAAGCATATCTAACGATTTAACGATATTCCACAACCACAAATCACTTTTCAGTACCTATTATGCATCCGCTTCCCACGTGATATCATATCGTTTCTATAACAGTGACAATTATTTTTTTTTCGCGTTATTTCTCTACGGAAAATTTTGTAAGGGGTCGTCCGTAATTTACGTGGCGCTCTTAGGGGCGGGGGGGGGGGCTGTCTGATTAAACGTCACGCTCCATGTTAACGCTTACGGAAAAGTGCGTCACGAAGGGGGGAGGGGGGGTCACGTAATTTATAGACGACCCCTAATTAAAAATTTTTAATAAATTAAAAATTTTCTTTATGTGTGCTTTTGTATCTATTGATTTGTAGGTACAGCTACAAATTTATCTATATCTACCTCACAATCAAACAGGAAATTTGGATTCACCCATACCAAGTCTGTATTTAGGAAAATCGAAATTTTCCGCTTGATTGTGGGTAAAAAAATCTGGAGATTCTACAGCTATGTGAAATGATGACGGCGATGCTGGCTCTATTTGCCAGCAACGATTTCTATTTTCTATCGTGCCATTTCTAACAAAGCGTTTCAGGCTGGGTATCCTGCAATTGGCTGAGAGCTGCCGTCTTCCCAACGTGTTAGAGAGAGAAAGAAGATATATCTCCTCTCCTCTAACACGTTGTGGAAACGGCAGCTCTCTCAGACAATAGCAGCCTAGTTGCTACTTGTTGCTACAACTAGTTGCCTTTGAACACTTTTTGATTGTAAAAACAAACATGATGCTCCCCAAAAAATATTTGTCACACTTCTCATCATGATGGAAAATCGAAAACGCAACTAATTTTTTATTTTCGTTTATTTTAAACGTTCGGAACTTCAGGTACATATTACTCGCTTTTATTTTTACGACAAAGTGACAAAAAAATTGGTTGTTTATATCATAAACAAAAAAATGTTTGAGCGAAACCAGTTTAGGTTTACCTTGTTTCTTAATGGTGAACACAATCGAAAAAATACATTTTCGGGTGAAAATTAATTATCAATGAATTCGAATGGCTCGTTTGAGAAAAATTGTGAACCTTAAGTCGAGTATAATTGTTTTTAGCTCAATAACTGAAGCCAAATTCAGCAGCTTTTGCTATGGATTTTACAATAATAATAATTAGTGTTTTTATGTTTTACTCTCACAAACTCAAGTACTAATAATCAGTTGACCACTACTGAAAATAAAATTTAATCTGACGTCAGATCCGACGCAAGACTGACGTAGGATCTGATGTTAGAGCACGTTAGAGATTGGCCAAAAATCTGACATAAGATCTCGCCTAAGATATGACGTCAGAAAAAAATCTGACGACAGATCAAATGCCAGATCTGACGTTAGATATTGGCCAAATTTTATTTTTAGTAGGGATTCAATCGAATCGAATAATAGTACGATTTTTATATCTTGATTAGCTGGCTATTATCTTTTCAAAAAGCACTCAGAAAGTCAATCAGGCGTTCAGTGAAATTTCTTAATGGAAAATGTACGTAAGTCGTGTAAATAATATCAAACAAACAAAAGTTATTACGATTCCAGATTGAACCCAAAACCTTCCGAGATTTAATGAGTTCAACACCTTAAACTGCTCAATTATGAACTGTCGTGAAAGGGTTCCCTCTCCGCCGCGTTCCCGCTCGCCCACTGCTCGAATCCCCATCCCTGCCTAACCCTACTTTTGGCTACTTCCGCGAGAAATGAAAGCGGACGATTTTAGGTGATTTTAAGGTGACTCAGAGGCCGATTTATCCGTCTTCTTCTTTCGCTCATTCGTTTTCCGTTCTATGCGTCTTTCTCGCACTTCAGCAGCCTCCGAGTCCCCTTAAGTAGGAACTGAAGAACCTTCATTCATCAGAGCCATCAGAGCTGCTACTGAGAAACTCGAACGTGGCGTTACAAGAGTAGCTTGGGCCCCCCTGATTAAATCAAAGTTTGTATTTAATGCCAACATTGTAACTTAATACATCATTTCCTGCTTGATTTGCAGTTTTACACAATTTTCAAGCATAACATTTTTAAACTCTATTTTCATATACAGATAATATACCTTATGTCCCGTTGATTTCCCATGTACAAGCCTGATAGCAATTTTTAATTTCAAAAAGCACACGCTTATAATATTTTTAAAAATTTGGCACTCAATTTGCGTACTGAATTCGCATAAAATAAGTACTAATGAAGTTGAGTACACTTTTAATTTAGAAATCTCACAGGGTGTTGATTTAGAAGCTGCATACAAAATATTTTTGTCATTCAATCCTTAATTTATTAAGATAAAAAAGGGTTCAAGGCAGGTTTTGTTTATATTCGATTCAGAGTTGGACTACCATCTCCATATAGTAACTATTTCAGCATCCTTATGCATCATCAGTGAAGATTATGCAGTCACAACTCTGAAGGGAATACAAACATTCTGCCTCTTTTAAAGCAAACCATCGCGATGCGATGAACCCGCCTTTTCAGACGCAATACAGCGACATCTCTCGTATTACGAGGAAAACGAAAAGCCCTAGATACAAAGTGTACTACTTTTTAAACAATTAGAATAATTGAAATAAAAATATAATAAACAATATTTTAAATCCAAGACTTTTCGTTAATAAACTGCTTTCTGGCTGCATCCCATATCTCCGGATTTTACAATATATAATCACATAGAGACGACGAAATAGGAGAAAGCAAATAGAGGACACTTAGGCCACGCATTTACCTTCTCTTCGTCTAGGAAAAGGACCGAAAGACAGTTTCTAAATACTCACAAATTGAGTAAAAATGAAAAAGATAAAAAAGGGTTCAAGGCAGGTTTTGTTTATATTCGATTCAGAGTTGGACTACCATCTCGATATAGTAACTATTTCAGCATCCTTATGCATCATCAGTGAAGATTATGCAGTCACAACTCTGAAGGGAATACAAACATTCTGCCTCTTTTAAAGCAAACCATCGCGATGCGATGAACCCGCCTTTTGAGACGCAATACAGCGACATCTCTCGTATTACGAGGAAAACGAAAAGCCCTAGATACAAAGTTTACTACTTTTTAAACAATTAGAATAATTGAAATAAAAATATAATAAACAATATTTTAAATCCAAGACTTTTCGTTAATAAACTGCTTTCTGGCTGCATCCCATATCTCCGGATTTTACAATATATAATCACATAGAGACGACGAAATAGGAGAAAGCAAATAGAGGACACTTAGGCCACGCATTTACCTTCTCTTCGTCTAGGAAAAGGACCGAAAGAAAGTTTCTAAATACTCACAAATTGAGTAAAAATGAAAAAGATAAAAAAGGGTTCAAGGCAGGTTTTGTTTATATTCGATTCAGAGTTGGACTACCATCTCCATATAGTAACTATTTCAGCATCCTTATGCATCATCAGTGAAGATTATGCAGTCACAACTCTGAAGGGAATACAAACATTCTGCCTCTTTTAAAGCAAACCATCGCGATGCGATGAACCCGCCTTTTGAGACGCAATACAGCGACATCTCTCGTATTACGAGGAAAACGAAAAGCGAGATTGTAAAATCTGGAGATATGGGATGCAGCCTGAAAGCAGTTTATTAACGAAAAGTCTTGGATTTAAAATATTGTTTATTATATTTTTATTTCAATTATTCTAATTGTTTAAAAAGTAGTAAACTTTGTATCTAGGGCTTTTCGTTTTCCTCGTAATACGAGAGATGTCGCTGTATTGCGTCTCAAAAGGCGGGTTCATCGCATCGCGATGGTTTGCTTTAAAAGAGGCAGAATGTTTGTATTCCCTTCAGAGTTGTGACTGCATAATCTTCACTGATGATGCATAAGGATGCTGAAATAGTTACTATATGGAGATGGTAGTCCAACTCTGAATCGAATATAAACAAAACCTGCCTTGAACCCTTTTTTATCTTTTTCATTTTTACTCAATTTGTGAGTATTTAGAAACTGTCTTTCGGTCCTTTTCCTAGACGAAGAGAAGGTAAATGCGTGGCCTAAGTGTCCTCTATTTGCTTTCTCCTATTTCGTCGTCTCTATGTGATTATATATTGTAAAATCCGGAGATATGGGATGCAGCCAGAAAGCAGTTTATTAACGAAAAGTCTTGGATTTAAAATATTATTTATTATATTTTTATTTCAATTATTCTAATTGTTTAAAAAGTAGTAAACTTTGTATCTAGGGCTTTTCGTTTTCCTCGTAATACGAGAGATGTCGCTGTATTGCGTCTCAAAAGGCGGGTTCATCGCATCGCGACGGTTTGCTTTAAAAGAGGCAGAATGTTTGTATTCCCTTCAGAGTTGTGACTGCATAATCTTCACTGATGATGCATAAGGATGCTGAAATAGTTACTATATGGAGATGGTAGTCCAACTCTGAATCGAATATAAACAAAACCTGCCTTGAACCCTTTTTTATCTTTTTCATTTTTACTCAATTTGTGAGTATTTAGAAACTGTCTTTCGGTCCTTTTCCTAGACGAAGAGAAGGTAAATGCGTGGCCTAAGTGTCCTCTATTTGCTTTCTCCTATTTCGTCGTCTCTATGTGATTATATATTGTAAAATCCGGAGATATGGGATGCAGCCAGAAAGCAGTTTATTAACGAAAAGTCTTGGATTTAAAATATTGTTTATTATATTTTTATTTCAATTATTCTAATTGTTTAAAAAGTAGTAAACTTTGTATCTAGGGCTTTTCGTTTTCCTCGTAATAACTTAATTTATTCTAAATTTTCATATTGACTTCTCGAGAATTTTCCATTCGTTTTTAAGTTGAATGTCAGCAAATTTCATGCCTACCCAGTGAGGATTTAAACACTTCATGACAAAAGCATTGCAATACTAAAAATGATTTATTTATTGAATTTACCAGAAGGCAGATGTACAAGAAATTGCTTACTTGGTTTATTCGGTGCAAAATTAGGATTTATTATTACTCTGGCACATGATAACACGGTCGGTAATTTTCGTAGCTTTTTACTTGTTACTATGTAACAAATCTAAATTTCGCATCAAATATAACAAGTAACTTTTTGTACAACTGATAGTTGGTAAATTAATAGAATAATTTACATTTTGTTATGCTCTTTTCACGTTGTTAAGCACTCTGAGGTAGGTTCACAATTATTTCACCAAACATTAACTTATTTTCGGTAAACGTTTGGTGAACGCGCGTTTGCTAGGAACTCGAAAGTTAGATTATTAAAACTGTTTGTACATTTAAAAAAATTGAATCAACTAAAAATGAATAACCATTTTCAATTTCGTTGCAAAACGAAAATACAGCCGAACCATATTCCAGTCCAATCAGAGAGTGCTGCAAGCACCTCTACCGGTTTCGAAACTTATTAGTCTCTCATCAGGAGGCACATATGCTGCTCTCCCTGATCCAACCAAAACAAACCCCAGCGTGCAGTCCCGAATTGCAACGAACGAAATGGCATAGATGCCCTAGCGGCAACTGCTAGCAAAAGACTAAGTTTTCACTCTAATGGCATATAACATATTCCACCAGAATGAAAACAATGGGAACCTTCTCTGGTTACACCTCCGAGGCTTCTACAATTTGCAAGCCATACGGATGCTGAGACTAAGGAAGATGAGGGAATTCTACAATTTACAATTCACGTCACATCTGCTCAGCGCGGTAAAGTTCCAACGAGACTGGTTCCCTTCATACTCCACACAGAGTAAATGTAAATCAAAAATGAATAACCATTTTCAATTTCGTTGCAAAACGAAAATACAGCCGAACCATATTCCAGTCCAATCAGAGAGTGCTGCAAGCACCTCTACCGGTTTCGAAACTTATTAGTCTCTCATCAGGAGGCACATATGCTGCTCTCCCTGATCCAACCAAAACAAACCCCAGCGTGCAGTCCCGAATTGCAACGAACGAAATGGCATAGATGCCCTAGCGGCAACTGCTAGCAAAAGACTAAGTTTTCACTCTAATGGCATATAACATATCCCACCAGAATGAAAACAATGGGAACCTTCTCTGGTTACACCTCCGAGGCTTCTACAATTTGCAAGCCATACGGATGCTGAGACTAAGGAAGATGAGGGAATTCTACAATTTACAATTCACGTCACATCTGCTCAGCGCGGTAAAGTTCCAACGAGACTGGTTCCCTTCATACTCCACACAGAGTAAATGTAAATCAAAAATGAATAACCATTTTCAATTTCGTTGCAAAACGAAAATACAGCCGAACCATATTCCAGTCCAATCAGAGAGTGCTGCAAGCACCTCTACCGGTTTCGAAACTTATTAGTCTCTCATCAGGAGGCACATATGCTGCTCTCCCTGATCCAACCAAAACAAACCCCAGCGTGCAGTCCCGAATTGCAACGAACGAAATGGCATAGATGCCCTAGCGGCAACTGCTAGCAAAAGACTAAGTTTTCACTCTAATGGCATATAACATATCCCACCAGAATGAAAACAATGGGAACCTTCTCTGGTTACACCTCCGAGGCTTCTACAATTTGCAAGCCATACGGATGCTGAGACTAAGGAAGATGAGGGAATTCTACAATTTACAATTCACGTCACATCTGCTCAGCGCGGTAAAGTTCCAACGAGACTGGTTCCCTTCATACTCCACACAGAGTAAATGTAAATCAAAAATGAATAACCATTTTCAATTTCGTTGCAAAACGAAAATACAGCCGAACCATATTCCAGTCCAATCAGAGAGTGCTGCAAGCACCTCTACCGGTTTCGAAACTTATTAGTCTCTCATCAGGAGGCACATATGCTGCTCTCCCTGATCCAACCAAAACAAACCCCAGCGTGCAGTCCCGAATTGCAACGAACGAAATGGCATAGATGCCCTAGCGGCAACTGCTAGCAAAAGACTAAGTTTTCACTCTAATGGCATATAACATATCCCACCAGAATGAAAACAATGGGAACCTTCTCTGGTTACACCTCCGAGGCTTCTACAATTTGCAAGCCATACGGATGCTGAGACTAAGGAAGATGAGGGAATTCTACAATTTACAATTCACGTCACATCTGCTCAGCGCGGTAAAGTTCCAACGAGACTGGTTCCCTTCATACTCCACACAGAGTAAATGTAAATCAAAAATGAATAACCATTTTCAATTTCGTTGCAAAACGAAAATACAGCCGAACCATATTCCAGTCCAATCAGAGAGTGCTGCAAGCACCTCTACCGGTTTCGAAACTTATTAGTCTCTCATCAGGAGGCACATATGCTGCTCTCCCTGATCCAACCAAAACAAACCCCAGCGTGCAGTCCCGAATTGCAACGAACGAAATGGCATAGATGCCCTAGCGGCAACTGCTAGCAAAAGACTAAGTTTTCACTCTAATGGCATATAACATATCCCACCAGAATGAAAACAATGGGAACCTTCTCTGGTTACACCTCCGAGGCTTCTACAATTTGCAAGCCATACGGATGCTGAGACTAAGGAAGATGAGGGAATTCTACAATTTACAATTCACGTCACATCTGCTCAGCGCGGTAAAGTTCCAACGAGACTGGTTCCCTTCATACTCCACACAGAGTAAATGTAAATCAAAAATGAATAACCATTTTCAATTTCGTTGCAAAACGAAAATACAGCCGAACCATATTCCAGTCCAATCAGAGAGTGCTGCAAGCACCTCTACCGGTTTCGAAACTTATTAGTCTCTCATCAGGAGGCACATATGCTGCTCTCCCTGATCCAACCAAAACAAACCCCAGCGTGCAGTCCCGAATTGCAACGAACGAAATGGCATAGATGCCCTAGCGGCAACTGCTAGCAAAAGACTAAGTTTTCACTCTAATGGCATATAACATATCCCACCAGAATGAAAACAATGGGAACCTTCTCTGGTTACACCTCCGAGGCTTCTACAATTTGCAAGCCATACGGATGCTGAGACTAAGGAAGATGAGGGAATTCTACAATTTACAATTCACGTCACATCTATATGATATGTTATATGCCATTAGAGTGAAAACTTAGTCTTTTGCTAGCAGTTGCCGCTAGGGCATCTATGCCATTTCGTTCGTTGCAATTCGGGACTGCACGCTGGGGTTTGTTTTGGTTGGATCAGGGAGAGCAGCATATGTGCCTCCTGATGAGAGACTAATAAGTTTCGAAACCGGTAGAGGTGCTTGCAGCACTCTCTGATTGGACTGGAATATGGTTCGGCTGTATTTTCGTTTTGCAACGAAATTGAAAATGGTTATTCATTTTTGATTTACATTTACTCTGTGTGGAGTATGAAGGGAACCAGTCTCGTTGGAACTTTACCGCGCTGAGCAGATGTGACGTGAATTGTAAATTGTAGAATTCCCTCATCTTCCTTAGTCTCAGCATCCGTATGGCTTGCAAATTGTAGAAGCCTCGGAGGTGTAACCAGAGAAGGTTCCCATTGTTTTCATTCTGGTGGGATATGTTATATGCCATTAGAGTGAAAACTTAGTCTTTTGAATCAACTAATTTTAACAAAAGCTGTTTTTCATAAACTCTATTGTTTTTTACAGAGATCACTCCGATGCTGATGAAGACGAATTTCTAAATGTCGCGAAAAATAATAAACTTCTTTTTATAATATCATAACACAATAGAAATTATACAATCTACTTTAATAATGGAGAAAAGAACCATGTAATTTCAAAATTCAGTTAAGAAAATGTTGATGTCCGTGACACCGTAAGTAACATCCCTTTTCGTCTTGCTTAACATATATCACTTCTTATTTGCAAAAAAAAAAAACAATGTATGACACTAACGAGTTAAAACGCCTTCTGGGTTTAGAAGAGTTCAAAGTCATTAAAGAGGATGGCAGCCTTCAGCCACCTTCCAATTTTGTTTACAAAAAAATAGAACAAGCCATGTCAGAATTCGGTGGAATGAATAGTAAACATGTTTACACAACGATTCAAAAAAATCGTCATAATTTGCTTGACTATGTTCATGATACTTTTCTGCCGGAAAAAATAGTAGAAAATTCTATAGCAACAGTGTATCAACATAAAACTGAAGATGATAGTTATAATCCGTTTTCTTCGTCCTCCAAAAATAGCGTTTCGAAAAAATTTCGTCTGATGATATCTGAAAAGAAATGGCGGAAAATCAAACCTTCCCAGCATGAAACAGGTAGAAAATTGCAATTAAGAAAAGGAGTATGGAGTGACGTCATAGCTGAAAACATTTATCAGCAACAAAAATTTCCTTGCGCATTTTCATTTAAGAGTGCTAAAGTTTTCAAAAATGATCGTTCAAAATGTTTTGTACGTTTCGTTGGAAAATGTAATGAATGTTCTGCAACATTAGAAGGGGTATGTTTCAAGAAACCAAAGAAAAATTATGATGTTTTTTTTTGATTGTACAATTTCAAATTTACAATTCAACGCTTTGCATTCAAAACGGAGGCAATTAAAAGGACTTAGAAGATTAAAAGTAGCTGGTGACTTGGTTGATAATCGAAAACCTGCCAATCTCTGGCTAAATGAGCAAGCTCGCGCAAACATGTCTTTTGGTGAAAACGTTCCCCCAGATCACCCGAAAGCTCCTGTCCTTCGTAAAGCCAAACAACAGGAAACAGATAAGCGCCTAGGTTTAACGAGCACAGATCCAATACAAAATCTTCGAATTGCGAAACATACAACTGCGATAGTATACATAGTATAGGTATGGATCCTTTTTTTTGTATATATTGGTTGCCAGAACAAAGCATTTTGCACAAAGCAGTTCATGAAAGTGGGAGAAAAGTTTACGATTCAGTTGATGCCACAGGCGGGGTTGCGTTTCGAATTCATGCAATCTCTCCTAAGTCGGAACTAATGAAAAATGCAATTTCTGTGAAGTCTAAGTACATTTTTTTATACCAATATATGTGTATTTCTGAAAATCCAGTTTCGAAAACTCCTTTGAGCTGCCCCGTGTTTCAAATGGTACTGCGAGGCATGACGCTTCATTTCTCAAGTTTTTTTTCAATGAAATTGTCAAGTCAGGGGCACCTATTCCTAAAATCATAACTGCTGCCTTTGGTAAAGCTTTGCTTATTGGCGCTGCAAATGCTTTTTCAAAATGTTCTGACTTGAAAGATTATTTAAATCGTTGCCATCGTTTTCTCACTTCCATCAAATCTGATAATGAATCAGAGAACAAATCTGATAACCTACCAGCTTGTTGTTTACGTTTAGACGTTAGTCACTTCATGGCTCAAATTGCAAGATGGAAATCCTTGAAAGGTTCAAACACTCAAGTTCGACAATTGTACTTACGTGCTTTAGGTCACATTTATCTAATGACAGATCTCCAAAAAATTGAAGACGCTTTATTGTCGCTGTTAGTTGTTGCTCTTAGCAACCATATTGGTACAAGTCCATGTGGGATTACATATCCTTCGCAACAATATCTTCAGAAAGTTGATGATATAATTCGAGGAAGCCTTGATGTCGGCGAAACCTTTAAAGAACCACTAACTGATCATAATATACCAGAAAAAGATTTTGAATATGACGAAGAGGAAGAGTTTCAGTTCCAATCGATCCTTGATTCACACGATGAAAAGTCTGAATCATGGATCGATTGGGCTAAAGCTTTGTACAAAAAAGCACAGGAGGTTGCTAATTTGTCTGAAAATCAATCTGTCTTGAATGTTAATCCGTTTTATAATCCTAAAGCTGCAAAAATGTTAAAGGATTTGATGTATTATCTTCCATTGTGGACAGCGGTTATGTATCACCATTTTCAAATCGATCTATCGATTCGATCATCAGCAGCAAATGAAGGACAGTTTTCAAAAGCCAAGAAAAGCGCTTTTCCTCAATTGCCATTGCGAGCAGACAAGTTAGTTTAAACCCACATTCAGTGGTTGAGAGGCGAAGTTACACTAGCTGCGCCAAAAATGCTTGATACGGAATCGCTGTCTACATTGAAACCATCAAAACATGCCACGCAAAACAAAAAAAAAGGCTGTTCCCCAGTTTTCTTCTTCTTCTGATATGTCTCCTTCTGATATGTCGGAAGAAGAAAACTGGCGAAACAAAAATAAAAAGAGAAAATTTTCACCCAAAGAAACAGACAATTCCAACTCAGTTCCGGACATAGATTCAAGTAATAGTCATGAAAACGAGAACAAATTGATGTGCATTTCGAAAACCATGTCGGAGGATGATAATATGAATCATTTAAGCCGTAATCAAACAGTTTTTAGCTTTGAAAATGAAGATAAATGTAACTTCAATTCAAAAAATTTGTTGAACGAAAGTTATGGTACATATTTCAAAGAAATCAGTGACATTGCAAATGTCGACAATTCTCTCTCAGATATAGCTTTCCAACATGATTGTAATAATACTGAAAATAATACCTGCAACGTAAGCATTGAAAAAGACAGTTTGAACTCATCTTTAGATACTGTTGCGAAGGATGTAGCAGCCCATTCAGTTATATCGCACGATGCCAAAAATTTTTTTTTCACACAAACCAGCTCTGTCCATGAAAATAAAAGTATTTTAATTGACACTTCTAATATAGTTAATCGTGAAATTGTAGACAGCATTCCCAGTCTTTCCGAGTATTCTCCAGTTAAGTTTCTGAATGTTTTGAGCTCAACAACATGTGACATAACAAATTTTGACGATTCCCATGTAGATAATAGAAATCGCACTTTTTCCGTTCCTGTCTATCAAATTCGTGAGAAAAATAAAGAAAATTATCCGCCTCTGAATACAAACTTGAACAATGTGACTTCTCAGCAGAAAAAAATAATTTTCAAAAAAAAAACATATATGTCTGATGTTCCCCAATGGAGTTCTAGCCCTACAGATTTTACATCAGAGTCACTTCCATTTTTAGAGAATGGTCTTCGGCTTCAACCAATAACAATCCGAAAACACAAATACCATGCGTATAACACATGCACATTTGACTCCTTGATGACTTTGTTATTCCAAGCATGCCGTTTGAACAGTGTTTTCAAAGAAGAACTTAAGCAATCAAATATGTCGTCAGCAAATTTCATAATAAAAATTCTTCAATCTAGCAAAACAAAAAATAGTTATGTGAAAGATCGATTTGACATATTATTTTCATTATTTTTTCTCGAAAAAACCGTGAACACCCGAACAGCAAAAGTAGTTGACGCCAGATGCAATGTTGTTTTATTGTTTGATTCATTATTTCGAAATTTAATTTGTAACATCCGATCCTCAAAGTGCACTGTCTGTTCTAATGAAAATCGAATAGAAATAAATCACTTGCCGATAAGTTCGTACATATTACTCAAGAAAGGGTACAGTTTCATGCAAGAAGCTGTCGATGACTGTCAAATTGCAACTTCCACATGCAGAAAATGTAAAAAAACTTCAGAGATAACTATTGAATTCAGTAAGTGTTTGGTTATCGACATGACAGTTATGACAAGCGAAGCTTTTGAAGAAGACAATCCGGATGTTAAACGAAAAAATTGTATCTTGAAAGAAATAAGTCCTTTTCTCAACATGAATAAACGAAAATATCGTTTAGTTGGAGCAGTCAACTTCATACCTCCCTTTTCAAGCACTGGAATGGGGCATTACAACGCTTTCATTTCCAATGGAAAATTTTGGCAAAAATATGATGATTTAAGGGATCAATCCGAGTTAGCTAAAGAGACCGATGTTATTTCTCCACATATTTTGATGTACATAGAAACAGAAGTGATATAAGCAAGACGACTTTTCGGGTTTATCTTATAAAACACATCATGCGACAAGAACAGGAAAATTCTTTCGTTACATTATTGTACCATTTTCATTCAGTATGCAAGCCGTTTTTAATAATTTAATATAAAGAAACTAGAAAAAATTATTATTCGGAACTTTTTTTTTCCAATTTTAAAACATGAGAATATCACATACGATTTTTCCCCACAGTCACGTTGACTTTGAGATGATATTGGCAGCGCCCGCCTCAAAAGTTGAAAATCAAACTGGTATACACAATTGCAGGAGAACAACGTATCGGCTTACGTTAAAAAAAAAGTTTTTTTCATACATACACGGCAATGCCCACTTTATCGACACGATTTATGGTATCAACGACTTCTTTTAAGGGTACCTGTGATGAAACTTCTCCCCAAGGAGTAATCCCTCAGATTGTTCCTGCTGAGAAATTCCATCACGGATAACCCAAAAAAGAGGACATTGTTCCTGTAACTCGCGTCGATGAATTGGCCATTGCCGGTATGTATGGGAAAAAATGCGGATATAAAAATATCTGTTTCAGAGAACACTTAGCTCGGTCTAAATCTTTATTTTCAAAGAATTACTATTTATCGAATTTCGACAGTTCTTCTGTTTTGACGGAAAACAAAGTACAGAAATGACTTATTTTGAATAAAGTCTGCCATTTTTTGAAAACAAAAGACATTTTTAAAATGTTTGCAATCGGAACCTTGCTGATGTAAAAATATTGGGAAGTCTTTTTGAATCTTGAATTTTAGATAACTAAGGTCGATTAATCTTGTACACTGTATGAACATTTTTTATTTGAAGGCGGGCTCTGTCAATGCCATCTCAAAGTCTTGTGAGCCCATATGAGTATGAGAAAAGAAATCAGTGTGTGATATTCTATTGTTCTACAATTAAATAAAAAAGTTGAAATAGAAAATATTCTCCTCTTTCTTGACGATACATTCTCGAAAATTGGCTTAAAAGGTGTAAGTCCCCTTACACAATTTGCTTTCATTTAAACTGTTGTCACGGACATCTTATTTACATTATTGTTTCAACGAATTCAACCGCAGAATCAAATATTTCGACTTGAATCAATTTCTTCAATGGCGTTTCGATTGTATATGTATGTTTTTTTTTTGTAAAATGATTAGTTGCATAGTTTCATCATCTTAATACGCGTTGATCTCGAAACACGCACCAAAAAAATTTTGCTGTCGGGTCCTTTTTTATTCTCTCTCCATATTTACAACCTTTAATTTGTTGTATAGTATATTTGAAAGAATTATAAAAGAAAACAATAAAAGATAGAATTAATGTGGAAGAGCCTGATAATTTGGCAGATTGAGATGATCGACAATTTTACATGTTAACAGAATCGAAATTATGCATTTTTTCGATACGTAACAGCTAAATTTTTTTCACAGTGTGTAATGAAGTTTGTACTTCGAATTTTCTTAAAACTTCTGTGACTTTATCATACACTAAGTACCAGTGTATGCATGCACATGAATTTCCATTCCAAGCAGCTGTAAATTATAAGACACTCGACGTTTATATTAGAAACTCGAAATTCGTAATAAATTTTTATTGTGTGTTCGTTTTGACTACTGTAATGTCACAAATGCTTGTCGACGTAAATGTTCATGTGCCAGATAATGGCGTTTTGATTGTACATATTTTTTGTAAAATAATGTTTCATTGTTCTTATATCTAAATACGCAATGATCTCGAAACACGTTGATCTCGAAACACGCACTAAAATTTTTTTGCTGTCGAGGCCCTTTTTATTCTCTCTCTATATTTACAACCTTTGATATGTTGTATAGTATATATGAAAGGATTATATAAAAGAAAACAATAAAAGATACAATTAATGTGGAATAGCCTGATGATTTGGCTGATTAAGATGATCGACAATTTTACATGTTAACAGAGTCGAAATTATGCTTTTTTCGATACGTAACAGCTAAATTTTTTTCACAGTGCGTAATGAAGTTTTTACTTCGAATTTTCTTAAAACTTTTGTGACTTTTATCATACACTACGTACCAGTGTATGCATGCACCTGAGTTTTCATTCCAAGCATCTGTAAATTATAAGACATTCGACGTTTCGAATTCGACATGTCGAAGTAACTTGTCCAAAAGTTGTTAACATATATAATGAAAAGATGGGAGGTGTCGATGTATACGATCAAATGATTGAATGTTACAGAACCTTTTTTAAAACTCGTAAATGGACTTTTAAAATTATCCTTCACTTATTTGATTTATCCATCGTTAACAGCTGGATGGAATATCGAAAAGATTGTAAAAACAATAAATACAAAACAAAAGATATCTTGGACCTGCTACAATTTCGGTTAAATTTGGGTGAATTTTTGATCTGTGGAACAAAAACCAGAAGACCAGAAAGAGACAATGAAGATAACACAGAAGAATCCAGTATCAAAAGGGTTAAGTACGCTTCAATGCCCTGTAGTGACAAAAGGTATGATGGGTTTGATCATTGGCCTGTTCATGAAAATCAAAAAAATCCTAACACATCCTGTTCATCGTCTAGAAACCTGTCAAAGTAGATCAATAATAAGGTGTAGTAAGTGTGATGTTTATTTTTGTTTAAGTAACAAACAAAACTGTTTTGTTCAGTTTCATTGCAAATAACTTTAATCAATTAATTTGGTTTCATTTTTCTCAAATTGGTTTCATTATCACAATTGTGCTAGTTATCTGTGTGTTACTGTATGACACAATTGTGTTAGTCCTTGAATCCTGTCAAATGTCACTTTGAAAATTATGCAAAAAATTTGACTTCTTATTAGGTATAAACTAACATTATCCTAAACTTTTAACTCGATATTTAAAATCATTTACGTTCGGGAGCGTAAGGGGTATGACATTGTCATTTTATGACAATACGGTCTGGTAACTATCTTATAATTAATGCATTCCATTATTAATTATTACACATTTATTTACAGGGTGTTCAAAATTTACAGTTTCATTATTGGATTATTCAATGTAGCATAATATGGTTATTTTATTAGAACACCATGTATATTAATCAATGATTATAATACTAAACACAGGTTGTTCCTCTTTAGAATGGTATATAGATGTTCTATAACTAGGAGTCATAGTTTTTGCGTAACTTACAATTTTCTTAAACGGTACATCGATTTTAAAAATATTTATAGTCACTCTCGATTTTTAAACCCATCATCTTGGCATAGTTGTTATAGATAGAGTGTAGTTGTAAATAAATATGTTGTTGCGTCCCGATCCACAAACACTTTTGGACAGCACTGTAGTTAATATTTTTGGGCAGCAGTATATGTGATATATGCGCACATGTACCTATTTTCAAGAATGCGTAGATATGCGCGCCGATCCATTATCACACACGTCCACACGAAGCACGCAGGTCGCTCTCTCTCTCTCTCATCGAAGATCTACAACGAGCAACACCATTTTGTAAATTATGTATTTTATTTTCTCGAAATAAAGGTAAATAACAGTAATTTTATTTTTGATAGTTGCAGAAAACCGTATAAATAATTATGCTAAATGTACGGAATCCACATGGTCCTTCATAGAGCCTGGTGTTATTAATTAGTGTCTATAATTAGAAAAATTGTATCAAATACCACGCGTGGCTGGAGATTGCTTTTTGGATGGAGACGTAAGAAACCGCTTCGCTTCGCTAAGAACACGTTTTGCAAGGTATGGTCTTTTTTCTGTTCTCGATATTTGGATTGATTTAATGTATTTTGTCGTTGGGTGAGATATTGGTTTCTTTTAACCGGCATTGAAATAATACTTGAGAATACTTTGGATAGGTTATAACGATTTAATCCAACATATGTTGTTACTATTACATATATTTGTTTATTAATAGTAATTCCTAACACTGACTAAAACAATTAATTGAACAAAAATCAGCAACCAATCAAGAGACCCATCTCATGTTTGTTGACCTGCGTAAAGCGTACGACAGCGTTCCTGTGACTAAATTGTGGAAATCACTACAAGAAACTAACATCAGCTAAACTCTAGTCAAAGCATTAAAAAATGTATATGGAAATTCTTCATCACAAGTAAAAATTGGCAACACACTATCTAAAAAGTTCATAGTTAACAAGGGTCTGCGCCAGGGCTGCTGTATTTCACCAACTTTGTTCAAGATATATGTTGCAAAAGCACTAAACCAGTGGAAACGTAAATGCCACGGTATGGGTATAGACCTCGGAGAGGTTTGTTTATATACCTTACAATTTGCTGATGACCAAGTCATCATAGCTAATGATAAAGACGACCTACAGTATTCGCGGTGTGCAAGTACTCGGAAGGGATACGCGAAACGATCGTGCGTGAATAGCGGAGAAATATTGCAACTTTCTTAAATAATTGATATTGTCAATTGAAATTGTCAAATTGACGCACATTTCATACCTATTGTCATTTAAGAAAAATTATATATTGCTTCACAATATTGATATGATATGCAATTATTATATAAAGATAAATTTAATTAATTGTATTTTGCTTGCAGTACTGCATTTTAATAACTAATTTTATTTACTACATACAATTGTTTACGTTTTAATAACATAACCTAAATCTTATTTTTTCTTCTTTTTCAAAAGCCCAAGATAAATTTGAAAGTGGTGGCAACTGTTTGTGATTAAGGGGGATCTAATTGAGCTGCTATTAAATAGTTGTACAAACAGACAGAACAAAAATATGTTGCAGAAAAAAAAAGATACGAAATCATTTGGGTTCGAAATAAATGGACAAGAGGTTGTACCTATTTTTGATTCTCCACATATGATAAAGTGCACAAATTTTTTTTTAAATATGTTTCTTATTCATAGAGATATGGTCAACAAATAACCAGTTCCATATCACAAAATTATAAACAATTAAAACAGGATAAAGATAATGATTACAAAGTGTGCAATAAACAGACAGAGGCACATATAAAAAATTTGAAAAAACTAAATTCATTTGCAGCTTAAATATTCAGTGCATGGGTTGCTGCAGCAATGAAGATGTTAGGGAAAACGCAGTATGTATATAAATACTATGCAGTAAACGCAAGTTACTTAACTAAAAAAATTGGTATTAAAAAATAATTTACAATAAAATATATCCTGCAATGTCATATTTCCAGTAACACATGGGGTGAATTATTTTAAAACAATTATTTGAATAGCGCCTGGTACAAGCGTCAATTTTAAACTTCTTCAGGAAGCAAACAACAATTATTATTTCTGAAAATATCAATTTTTTTGCACATTTTACACATTTTCAGTACTGTATTAAAAAGAAAATATTTTTACAATACGTTTTTCTATTATAAGACCACTGGTTAATAAATGGCGTTTGCAACATTCAACAATCCAACGAGGTATTTTCATTCTTTTTATACTCTGTAAAAATATGGTAATTTTGTACTTGTCTATTTTAGGTCCTGATATGCCAAAGAAAGCTGTTAACGCTGCAGAATTTCTTGTGTTCATGGATAAAGTGTTTGACAGTGTCAATTAAGCAAAAGTTGCTCGAAGTTGCCGGAAGGGAGGAAAAGACTAAGAGTAGCGGTTACTTCTACTTCTGAACATGAAAAATTTTGAATAGAAGCTATAAAAACATTTGAAACTTTAATATTTATAAATATTACTCGCTAACTTTCTTCTATAAAAAACCTGGATCCACACTTTAAAAGCTTTAAAATATCTGTGGAACAAATTAAACAAAAGTTGTTTCCAATTTTTAGCCATCAGTAACTTAAATGAAGATCCTATGGAGAACTTCTTTGGATCCATTAGGTCTCACGGCATTAGGAATATAAATCCGTGTTGTTATTCCTTTGTCAACACATTTAAATCATTAATAATAAACAATTATGAATCATCACATTCTCCATATTATGGCAATTGTGAAAATGATGGTTCAACATTATTATCGAATTTAAAAGCTTTTTTATCAAAAACCCATGAGCCAGTTCGTGATACTAAAAATATTATGTCTCAATGAAATAAATAATTTTCCTAATTTAAGTGACATTGAACAAGGTACATTAACATATCGTCACCTGAGAATTATGTTAAACCAAGTCCACTTTTTTGAAAATGTGAGTTTCCATCACAACACACTTTAGGGTATTCCATTCCATAGGTGTTCCATTTAAAATAAGCATCATATGACACATTGAATACTCCACTAATGAAACTGTAAATTTTGAACACCCTGTAGACAAATGTGTAATAATTAATCATAGAATACATTAAACCAATATCCAACTATTTAGAGGTAAAAGTAATGTTTTTTTAATTTTTTAAATAACTTGAGAATAAGCCTTCTTTTAAAACTTTACATTTTAAGAAAAGTCAACATAACGTAGAACACTTTGTACATAGGTATAGGGAATCCTTATGAAACCTACCTTATTTTTTGCGGTCAATTAAAAAATGCCATAAAATACAAGGTGTTCCATAAGAAAAAATATAACTTTGATACGCTGCCGTTTATTGGGACACCTTGTATATTTCAAAATAATTTTAAAATGTAGCTTTTATCAACTGAGAAACTATTCAATTTAAATTTTTTTCAAATCTTTTATCATTTCGCTGTAATCTTCTGTCCCGTTAGTGGTGACTCACCCTGTATATCTCAAACATTCCGGTATGTTATGTTGTAGGGTTTGTTTAAATTTTAATGAACAGTACAACATAAAAGCTGATAGGGTATTTTATTTTTAAACCATAAAATCTCACTAGGACTTTTTATTTTCAACTTTTTACCAGCTACATATCGTGACCAATTTGGTAAAGTAGCGAATGTGCAAAATTGACGTATCTGAGCTAATACACTAAACAGCTGTGGCTTGCGAAGATCTATACTCCAGTAAAACAGCGAATGTGCAGGTCCAATATTTACGTCATTGTTGACTATTTTTAATTTAACGAATCTACACCTACTTCACTATTCACAACGCTAAACTGTCGAATGTGATCATTCAATAGGTAAACAAGCGAAAGTGCCACATTCGCACTTTTACCAGAGTGTATAACAATCATTACAAAACGTCAAAATAACGAAAGTGGCATATTCGTCAGTTTACATAATTCAAGATTTGCAGTGCTGAAAGGAAGTAAATGACGAATGTTATTAGGCACTTAACTTTTATCAGCATAAATATATTATAAGAAGTAAGAATTAGTGAGTCTCCTATTACAGAGTTGTGTTATTTTGGAATTTTGTTTGGAATTGGAACTTTGTGATAAGTCGAATTTATTTATTATTTACTTATTTGCAGTAACCTAACCTAACTTTTATCATATTGATTGGACTTAATAATTATTTGTTAAGTACAAATTCATGTTAATTGTCTCTTGTCCTACTTTTGTTTAGTTTTAATAAAGTTTACAATCGATTTCATTGTAATAACTAAAGTATAGTATGCGTTAAGTATAACTTGTAAATGTATTTTTTTCTCTGAATGTTTAACGACAATAAATTCTCGATTCCATTTATAAACACTTTCCAAAATGTTGTGCTGGTCACAACTTGATAAATAATTACTTTTAGTGGAAACATCTATGATTTCTACAATTAACTTAAATTTAACCTATCACTACTTATGTTAGGTAGGTACCTAATTTTACCAAGATAAACCTAACCTAAATCAACCTAATAGTTTCGAATTAAACTAAAGTAGGCTAATGTAACTCAGTTTTATTTTTGATTAAAGTTTCACCAGTTGTAATGCTTGTGCCAATGTGTTGTAGGTTCTTTCTGCTTTCAATAATGGATCAGAAACCAAGTACAAGTCGCGAGCACCAACCAAGTACAAGCAAACCTATTATAAGTGTTCGGACAGAAAAATTAATGGAAATGGCAATGCGTGAAGTAAGAAAGCCTCGTATAGCAAAAATCAAGGCTGGTGACTTTTTAAGAGAATTTAAGGCTTCTGGAAATTATGAAGAATCCTTATTCAGTGACAATAGCAACGACAGTGATGCATATCGTCCAGATTTAGAAGGCAAGTAGGGTGTTATTCTTCAAAATAACTTAGGCCTAAATTTTTTAGTGATGCCCATAGTTATCAGAGTGAAAATTAAGTTTTAATCGATCTTTCAAATTTATTTAAAGGGACGTCAAACTTATGTGGTATTTTATAACGTTAATTACTGACGAACAATGTGACAATTTTCAGAGGCACCTGGGCCCAGAGCACGCCAAATAGAATTCTATTTTGCTGACGTCATAAAATAGACTTTCATAATGGGAGAATCGACGGTTGCTGGGCAACATGACGTCACTAAAATATAATTCTATTTGGCGTGCTCTGGGCTCAGTTTAATAATTCCTCACATTTTGGAAGTAGCTTCCAAAATTAAAACTAGCAATCCGTTTTTATTTGCATAATATTTGTTTTAAGTTATAATGACCACCATAGAAATTTTAAATTAAAAAAAAACAACGTTTTAAAGCCCTATGGTAGGCTTATCAATTAAATAGTTTTATTACTTCTAAAATTTCTCTTTTGTATGCAACTTGTAATCATGATTAGGACTTTACACTGTAGGCCTACTAATCGGCGAGCAATTAATTGTATCTATTCAGATCTAATTTTGATTTTTCTTTTCAGATTATAGTAATGAAAGTGGAAATGAAGATTTAATCGCTACAGACAATGATGAGACAACTGATCATCCAACCAATCTTTTATCACCCACAAATCTTGAATCAGATGAGAATTCTCAACAATTATCTACCAATGATAATGTTGGTCTCGAACAATTATCTAGCAATTATAATGTTGGTCTTGAAATACCGACTAGAACCAGTGATCCCAGTGATAGACCTACTATAAATGATAATTGCAAGCCAGCACAAAATCAGAATCATTTATCATCAAAAAGGCGAAAATTATCAAAGAATGGTGTTTACAAAAGACAGGAGGAAGCATCCAAGAGACTAAAAGGTCTCGAATATTCAACCGTCAAAGGAAAATTAATGAATGCAAGGCCCCTAAAACAACCAAGATGTTCTGGCCGAGTCAAGCATAAATGCTTAACTAATGTACCTGAGCCTGAGAGAGAGAAAATTTATAATGGTTTCCATAAATTGCCATCCCTATTAGAACAACGGCAGTTTCTCATAAAACACGTGACTCTGCAACCAAAATCAAGGAAGGTGACAAAGGCAGTGGAGTCACGAAGAGCTTACACCAAAAAATACACTTTTTCCACTGAAAATGGTAGATTTGATGTGTGTAGAGAATTTTTTCTTGATACTTTAAATATTTCAGAGTCACTTATAAGAGGGGCTCTTAAAAAGGTTAACTCTAGTGGAATTCTCCTACCTGACCTACGAGGGAAAAAAGATCCACCAAACAAAGTAAACCCTACAAATGAAAAATTCATAAGAGATCACATTTTATCGTTCCCAAGAATGGAATCACATTATGCAAGGAAGAAATCAGAATACCAATATTTAGCCAGTGCCTTAAATGTAACAATTATGCACAACTTGTATAAAGAAAAGTGCATTGAAGAAAACAAAAATCCAGTATCTTTAGAAAAGTACAAACGAATTTTTCGTGAGTACAAACTGAAGTTTCACAAACCTGCTAAAGATCGTTGTAAGAAATGTGTTGCTCACGAAGAGCAAAAAGGAGATACAAACTATGATGATACTCTATATACTGAGCATATTAAACGTAAGGAAGCAGCACGAAAAATTAGAGATCAAGACAAAGAGGATACAAAGGGCCAAGAAAATGTTTTGGCAATACAATCAGATCTCCAAGCTGTTCTGAACACACCAAAAGGAGCTAGTGGACCATTCTTCTACGTCAGAAAGTTGGCTGTATACAACCTTACCATTTACAATCTTAAGGATGCCAGTGTTACCTGTTGTGTCTGGGATGAAACAGAAGGACACCGGGGCAGTATAGAGATATCGACATGCATTTATACTTATTTGATGGGCCAAACGAAAATAGAATTTGTCAGAATGATGTCGGATAGTTGCGGAGGGCAGCAAAAAAATTCCAAATTAATTACCATGTGTATGAATGTTGTTAAGGAGCACCCCTCCATCAAACAAATTGATCACAGGTTTTTTGAACCTGGTCATAGCCAAATGGAGTGTGACTCCATTCATGCCAAAATAGAGCAGCATAGTAAAAATGTCCCAATTTTTACTCCGGAGGGGTGGTGCCAAATAATTCGCACTGCTAGAAGTAAGCCATCACCATTTCAAGTAATGCCTTTGTGCCATGATGATTTCATTGATTTCAGTACTGATAAGATTGTTTTTGAGGACCCAACAATGGCAATAAAAAATGTAACCACTTACCGTTCAAAAAAGCCATTTGGTTTAAGTACCTGTCAACTCATCCAGATGCTGTACTCGTGAGGACGGATTACTCAGATGACGCACCTTTTGTGAAGTACATTGCAAAAGGGGTCAAAAACAAACGGGGAAGACCTTCTTCTAATAATTCTTCAATAAAACCTTACAAATCGAGGTTCCCAATTGCTACCAGAAAACTAAAAGACCTTCAAAATCTTTGTAAGGATCTTCAAATACCACGTGTTTACCATGATTTCTACACAAATCTTCCCTCCGAGGACAGTGTACGAGATGCCCTTCCAGAGCCAGATGCTTCTGAAGAATCCGAGAGCGAATCAAACAACTAAACCATTAATCTTCTAAATTTAAAACAAAATTATAAAATAGCTTACCGTTTCAATAAATTTTGTTCAATCTTAAAGTTCTCTATTCTGTTCACTCGCATCATGAGAAAACCAATCATTAGGTGATACGTAAGTACATTATCCTTTAACACAAATGCAGATTCGCTATTTTTTTAGCCCAACATTCTAACAATAGTCACTTGGTAAAGTAATGAATGTGACTTTTTAAGTAATTATGGTTACTTAGCCTATGTTTATTATTAACCTTTTTTTAGGCATTTTTTAAGGTTTCCAGATCAGGTGTTTAAAGGCAAATAACATTAAAAACAGATTTTTAGTCGAATCCCAAAGTGTTTTTTAGCTCTCCTGTAAAGTAGTGAATATGCACATTCGCTACTTTACCAATTCGGTCACGATATTATCTGTTACTCCAGTGAATAAGTGGTTAAGTCGATTTTTTGCCAAAATGGGTTAAGTGCACCAATGGGTGCAGAATGATTTCTCAGATGTTGTGAATAAGTAGTTAAGCTGTGAGTGGACTCTAGTCAAAGTTATACGTATGTGTATCTTTGTCCATCTTTGAAATTTATGTACTACTCGTATTTAGATTAAGTCGACTTACCTAAAAACTTAATAAAATAATATCTTAGGAAATAAATGGTTAAATTGACCTGCCCAGTTATGACCAATAATCGTTTACTGTGCTTAACAGGTTAACTCGAGTTGACGTCTTTTGTTCCACTCTGGCCACTGTGCATAACTGGTAACTATAATACTTATAGTTATTACATCACGACATTTTATGACTAATTTACAGTCTAAAGCAGATATATTTTGTCATTTTCCACTTACGAGAGCCACTATTGTCGAAATCGAACTAATAAAAAAAATTTAACGGCCAATTTGACTATTTTAAAAATGTTTGATTTGTATAAGGAAGGACGAGCATATTCTGCTTGCCTACCTATTTACACTAAAATCTTTCGTGATTTAGGTTTAGCTTTTAAAAAACCATAGCAGCACACATCACAAACGTGACAATTTTAATCAAATTAAATTGTCCTCAGAAGGAGAAACTAAAATCCAATTAATTGCCGAAAGAGACGAACATCATAGCATGGCCCAATTTGCTTATGAGCAGAAAAGTCAAGACAAAGCAATTGCTAAAGAAAATCAATCGAAAGGAGTTTATGCATTTGACTCGCAACAGTGCCTGCCTACCCCTTACCTTACAACCTCAGTTTCTTTCCACAAGAGGCAGTCGTGAAGCTGTAACCTCACGGTGCATGATATGGTAACAGAGAATCAGCCAAAGCAACTTGCTATTTGCCTTAATAATTTTTTAACACAATTGCTTTATGGAAAAGCCGAAGTAAAATTTTATTCAGATACGTGTGGTGGTCAGATTAAAACTAATGTCGTTGCATTAATGTTTCTTAATTTTAAAAATAAAATAAAAATTCTATTTTTAATTCAGTTGCAATAAGAAGGCAAAACAATCTTACTTTTCAATTAGAATACGAGCGCAGTCCAGTCCTCTGAATCGCGATTTTCGGCTCTTATTGGAGCCTCATCGGAAAGAACGTAGGCTTGTTCTCCATACCCCAATTGATCAGCACTTAGAGGTTTTATTATTAATAATGCTATTAGGATCGAAAACTTCGTCTTTTAATTGCCAGATGACGCTAGTCACCTAATATTTTCACTTCAGTTGCAATGGGTGGGAAAACCTCTAAGTGCTGATCAATTGGGGTATGGAGAACAAGCCTACGTTCTTTCCGATGAGGCTCCAATAAGAGCCGAAAATCGCGATTCAGAGGACTGGACTGCGCTCCGTATTCTAATTGAAAAGTAAGATTGTTTTGCCTTCGCATTGCAACTGAATTAAAAATAAAATTTTTATTTTATTTTTATATTGGTCTTTACTCCTTCGAGTACTAGGTCCATTTTCTGTTGGAATTTACCAGCTGAACAGACGGGGTCGTGAATTGTAAGTTTTTTGAATTCCCTCTTGTCTTCTTCGCTTCAGCATCCATTTGGCTTGCAAATTTTAGAAGCCTTGGAGGTGTTACCAAGGAAATGGACCAATAAGTTTTCAATTTAAAAATCTTTTAGTAATATTTTAATATTTTCTAAATATTATCAATAATGCTATTAGGATCGAAAACTTCATCTTTTTTTCTTAATTTTGTTAATCAAAGAGCAAACCTAAAGATCAAGCACAAAATTTTGGTTAGTTGTCATACGCATAGGGAGTATGATACTGACCACTCTGTTATTGAAAGAGCCAGGAAAAAACAATTTAAATAAATCATCGTAACGAGTGGGTACAGGTAATCAGAATTGCTAAACAGAAGAATCCCTTTGAAATTGTAACGATGTTGAAAGATATTTTCTTCGATTTAAATTCACTTGTGACGAAACATGACCCTTAGATTATCAAGATTATTAAAAAACTTGATATTATGGCGAGATGTTTCTGTGGAAACCAGTCCAATGGCTCCAATATGTCAAAAGCGGCGCCCAAATTTCATTTAGATGCTCATTAAAACAAGAACATCTTTTTAAAACAATAAATTTTGCTCATAGAAGACGTCCAACTATATTATTTTGTTTACCTAACATTAACAAGGAATGAGTGTCGATAGCTACAGACAAGAAAAAAGACTTATTGTCTTTAATAGATCCTTCACTCCATGCATTTTAGCAAAATCTGAAAACGAAAAAGAATGTCGCCAATGATCCTGAGCTGGAGGAATTGGATCCTGACCAAGATATGCAACCTAATTCAGAATAAATGTTTTTTAAACTATAAAATTGTTTTTGTTAAATTTTAAATAAACAAATATTCTTTTTAAAGTCATTAAACCGAAAAATAAAATACATAGATTGACTTATTTTCATTAACATATTGGGTGAGAATAACTGGGTAAGTCGACGGTCAATAAATGGTTAAGTCTCATATCTTCTCATATCTCATTAACCTAATCACTTAGCAGTTACAAAATGAGACCAATAATATGTTTGTATTCTATCTTAATTTTATGTAAAGTTTTAGCATTCCATAATATAAAATCGATTTATGACATGTTGTCAAAACTTGTAAGTCGTCTCCTGAAAACTATCCAAAATTGACTTAACCACTTATTCACTGGAGTAACAGATATATGTATCACATTGTAACATTGTATATTTTCTTTTGTAAATTGTACTATATTTGTGAAAATTGTAATAAATAATTTAGTAGAATTCGTTTTTGCTTATTACATATCTCTTTTCAGTTTCACTTCAAAAGGGTAGTTGGTTTAGGATGAAACAACATAAACTTTACATTAGGAAAGTTTAGTTAATCTATATATTTGTTAATTTCCTGAAGAGTAAGACTGGCGCCCTCCATTTTAGTTTGTTCAGGATCTCTGTCTGTTTTTATTTATCTAATTTCTGTTTTATTCTTCCAGCTCTCCCTCTTTCACGCCCAAATTATTTCAGAAAGAAATCTAATTTTATTCCTTTTTCTGGCCCTCGAATCTCAATTTCTTTTTAGTCTCTTGTTTCTCTAGCTTACTTAGGTGCTCTATTCTATACTTCTTCCTTCCTTCTTCTCTATTCTATACTTTCTCCATTTTCTTTCAAGTTGCATACTAACTTCGACTATCTTTCCTTTCCAAAGCCGAGTTTAGCGTTGCAGTGTCTCAAACTTAACATAAGAAAATTTTATTTTCTTCCACCCGGTATAAGTACAAAAAAGAAGTTTGAGTTAACTTTTCTGTAAATAATAAAGAAAAATCTAAAATAATAAAAAAAAATTAGCGGAATCCGTTAATCTGTTCAGAAAAAATGAACTATTATAATGAGCATAATTTTCTAACTTTTGCCGAGCAGTTTATTATATAAGTGCATGTCAAAGATTTTAAATAATTCATATTAAATTACATACAAATACACAACAGCAAAAAATTCTGAAAGTTAATCAGTCTCATGATAACGCTAAGAAATATCTAAGTTATCTACGGAATACAATTCGGCACTCACTCAGGTAAATTGGAAAGGAGATATATCAGTATTATTCCCCGTGTGACTAATGGTCCACTAAGTAAAATATCCCCACAATTTCCTCCTGCTTGTCGTAAAAGCGGACTAAACGGAGAGGCAGCCGTTACCTTGTGCTGTCGCGGCCGCTAATTCTTGTAAGGCGAGAGCGATGGTACAGGAGAGTGACCGCTTACCGAGGGTGGTGAGCTAGATTGGCACTCGGAGTTGATCGCTGGATGTCATTCACGCACACCAACCTCGTGATGAGCAGCAAATCCCACCTTATCCATCCTTACCTTTTCTGTTACGTATCCTAAATCCAACTATCTTACCTATCCTCAGGAGACAACCTGCCACAAAAAAAATCAAAGGAGTAAACCTGGGGTAAAAAAATCGGAAGTCAAGGTGTGAGAGACCGGGCCGAAAACTGAATGACAACACGACACTTGGTCAAGAACGGAATCCCTCAAGGTACCCGGCGACACCCTGTTGTAAGGGCGTACTGCATCATTTCTTGTCTTTTGGCCCTACTCGTGGGATATAGATGAGGAAAGTAAAAAAAATAGAAAGGCAGAGGAAGAGGGGAGAGAGAAGGAACCCTTAGGTCAGCCCTCTTCGTCCACAGCGGCGGTGGATCCGGAGGGATCGATAGATGAGGTTAGAATAGGAGTGACACAGACATGTGTTCACGTAAACAATGAAGATAGTGGATCTGAAAACGACGTTGTCGTTATATCCACGACCGAGTCGAACCAATCCGGCTCTAACAGCAGTTCCAGCGGACAGTCTACCGAGTGACTAGCACGATAACTTTCGAACTAAAAGTCCGATTTTAAGCAAATTTGATATTATATAGATTCCTTTTTTGATTTCTAAGATGAATTTGTGAACCGGAAGACTCGGTTGACCGGAAGTTATGTTTTTACTTGGTTTTTTGTGGAAAAATATGTTTTTTTCTTTTAAATTTTTTTACCCTGTACACAATATTTTTCAAAAAGATGACACCGCCATTGAAAAGGACGAAAAATTTTCTTCGGAAAATTTTTGGAACTGTTCATTTACGTTAATTACCATTTAAGTAATAAATGCACAACCTATCTCTACATGTATTTCTTCAGGACACAAGTTAGCATGGCTTCTTATGGCCGAAACTTAACATGGCTTCTTATGAGTATATTTTCTGTAAAACTACACATTTTAAAGCAAGTCTAAAAAGACCAACGTCATCATGAAGCTGATAAGCAAACGCAGATGGCTTTTGCGAAAGGTATCCAGATATCATTTTGTATGGTTTAATGAATATTATGTTCATCACATGAGTGTCATAACATTGAGGTGGGTATAGTTTTCATCATCAGAATAAAAGAATAAATAAATAAAAAAATAATAATATAAATACCTTGTACAAACTGAAGTATAATTTTATTGTAGATATAATTAAAATTTATTAATTATTTATATTTTATTTAACAGTACTCAACTATATTTTTATGTATTACACGATATACACACTATTCCCGTGCTCGACCATTAACGGATTGGTTTTAACGGATAGTGCCAGATGTTTATTGTTTTATGTGTAAATAACATAATTATTGTAAAATTCTTATACAGGTACATGTACATGAAAACTAATAAACATTATTATTATATATTATATTAACTAACGTATGTCCCTAAAGTTTTCGGAAAATTTTAGATTTAAAAGTATTATTGGTAGGAAGCATTGGATCAAGTTGCCGTTTGAAACCAAAGTTGTTAAATAATTTAAATGATATAAACAATGTCAATTTTGATAAATGATGTTCGTTAAGATGTCGTAAAAACTTAATATTCGTCAAAGTATTTATCGTTGAGTTGAACATGTACAAAAACGCGATATTTTAAGAATTTTTAGTGCTCAAAAGAGGTTTAACTCCTTCTCGAGAACAGAGATTAATTCAGAGTATGAAGAACCAATTAAGAAAGTCTTTGTGAAATGTTGGCCGAAGATATGTTTCATGGGTGACTGTAAGTAGAACAATTTCTAGAAATACTTTAAAACGCTATAAAACAAAGCTCCTAAGTAGACACCACCCCAGTTAAAAAATTCCTAGATGTTGCCGTGCATTGCGACTTATTCATTTTCATAGTTAAATTTTCATTATGGATGATGAAACGTATTTTACTTTATCCAATTCCGAAATAACGGGCAACGACGGATTTTATACACGCAATGTACAAGATGTACCGGACGAAGTTAGGTTTAAGGGAAAATGAAATTTGTTAATAAAATTTTGGTATGGTGTGCCATCTCAGACGCTGGTGTTTCACAGCCGTCTTTTGGACGTGTTCGCGGTGAAGCTCTAAATGATGACATTTACGTTGATAGGTCCCTTACAAAGCTTGTTCAATTTATTAATACCCATCACCCCAATGATGAAACCATATTTTGGCCCGATCTAGCGTCAACCCATTACGTCAGGAGAGCGACAGATTAGTTAACTGCTCAAAATATAAAATAAATAAATAAATAAATTTTTGTTCCCAAGCTCGACAACCCTCCAAATGTGCCTCAGGCGATGCCCATAGAAGAGTTTTGGGCTGTTTTGAGTCGAATGGTGTATAATAATGGCTAGGAAGCCCAAAATGAAGTTCAACTAAGGCGAAGAATTTGGCAAAATTTCGTGAGATCGATTTATAAACAGTCCAAAGGCTTATTGCACATGCAATACCAAATTTACGTGTCATCGAAGATCACGGGAGTCTTTATGTTCTATAAAAATAAATTATAAATCTTGAATATGTAGACTTAATTTCCTATATCTAGTTAAAAAAATAAACTTAACTTAAAACTAGAAAATACATATTTATTTTTTCCGAAGTACTTGACAGTAGAAATATTGTACACGTGGCAGTTGCAGACACATTGTTAAATATTGAAATAATTGAAATTAAGTAGTATGAATTATATGAGCCAGAGGCTTATCGATAAAACTAAACCAATATCAGAGTCGATAAAACGTACAAATCTGAACCTCTTCGGCTGTCAGCCACCTCGTGAGAACCGCCTCGTCATCAAATAAGCAGCTACAGATGATTTCAATAAAGAATGACTTTTTATTTTCGAGGTTGTATAGTGCATAACAAGCACGTAATGGAGACTTGGACGAATTATTTAAACACGAGAACCAAGCTAATCCTACAGCACTCTCTAAGTTGGGCAATCTAAGAACTCGAACAAAATCTGACTGTGGGCTTGTTTTGAAAAAATTTTACTAAAAATATCAAAACATCTGTTTGAAATAACAATCATTGACGGTGCTGCAATTACTTGCTGCGACCGGAGTTAACAAAAACCTTTGAGGATTATGCAAATAGTGTATTCGTACCTTATATAAAATATCTGCTTCAAAATATAAAAAAGAATAGAAGTATGGGATGTTCACGTGTCTGACAGCTCGAAGAGGGAAACACGAAGCAAATGAGGAAAAGGTGTTGGGAAGCGTGTTCACCCTAAAAGTCCACTTCCCAAAAGCTGGGAGGAGTTTTTCAATGTTGACGATAACAAGACTGCATTTTTAGCGAAATATATAGCATATATTTCCACAGGCAAGCAGGTAATTACTACAATCGATAGTGACGTTCCAACCGTGAATCGTCAAGATGTCTTGAGACTAGCTCCTTGCACACACGAAAAAGCCGACACTAGAATCATACTGTATTCACGTGATGCTGTCCAGCAAGGATATACTAATGCTAAAATACGCTGAACTACAGGATCTTATATGTGCATGACTTAGCAAGATCTTTGGGTCGTAATCGCTGTACGGCTTTGCCATTATTTCACCCTATTACTGGGTATTGTATATCGTATCATTCTTTGGATAGAAAAGGAAAAATACTGTATGAGGCACTTGAAATGCACATCCAGACGTTACCACAAGGTTTTGTGCAAAGTCTGACAGACATACTTAGCATCAGCAAGTTATATAAAATTTATTAGAACTATTAGAGGGGTTTGTAGTATTGTTATATATTAGTACTAGCAGTTAGGAGTCGGTTAATGATACACAAAAACAACTGTTTAGTCAGACATGGAGGGAACTAAGCTGTTTTACAGTATACCGCACTTTGAGCTTGTGGCGATATTTGTTTTCAATAATATATTACTTTGAATAGCATCATTATACATTGTAGCTTTCAGCATACTTTGTTATAAGTAGAGTATTATAAATATATGTATTATGATCAAATTACTTCTTTTAATAACCCCGTCGCAGGAACCTGCGTCTAGTTTATTTTCACTATTATTTTTGAAGATTCATTTATGAAAGGCCTTTTCACTAATACATCAAACTCATTTTAGACCAGGGCGCATCTGTAAAAATATTAGTACATTTGGTCGTTGAGAGGTGACTCAAATTTTTTTGCATAAATTGCTTGAAAATAACTCAAATTATATTTGAGTTATCCTCCCTCTCAAAAAGGTCCGGAACATTGTTTAAATAATCAAAATGTCAAAAAATGAAGGAAAAATTCGATTTTTTTCTAAGTCTTTTGATTATAACTTTAAAAGTATTCATTTCCGAGAAAAATTGTACTGACATAAAAGTTGCGTAAAATTGGTTAATAATTTAAAAAATAGTCACCCTTGTTGCAAAATAGCATTAATTGCGAAAAAACCATACAAAAACATGTATTCGCATTTTACGTTTTTCAACCATTTATGCTAAACTTAGGACCCTCAAATTTCACACAGAAAAACTTTATGATACAGTAAAACAATACTGTAAATTTCATTTAGATCGATTCAATAAATTTTGCAATCCAGCTTTCGCAAAAAAATTCATTTTTTCAAAATGTTACAGGATTGAAAGTAAAGCAGATATCAAGTTGAAATTTTTGGCGTACAGAAGTGTAGTACTGTACCTTTCATTTGAAATTTGCAAAATTAAAATCGATTAACTACCACGGCGTCAGGAATTTTTTTAAATAAACATTAATTATTGGTGCTACGCGCAGGACAGCGGATAGTTTGCTCTGATTGGGCATTCCAATGACCTTTGATAATGATTAATACATTTTAATTTTTATTACATTTCGATATAGATAAATAAATTTGTTTATTGCAAAATAAAAACATTCTCTATCCTTTAAAATAACACTTTTTTTAGCAAAAACTTTCTTTGTTCATATATTTTAACTTAGAAAATAAAAGTTTATTACTTTTAAATATACGCAATTGTTTAAACAATATTTCACGAACAATAATAAAATTAGTTTGATTTTTGTGGAATTAAAATATTAAAATACAACAAAATATAGAGCAAGAAAATAATATATTAGACAAAGATTGGAAGAAATTTTGGTGGAAATCAACTTGTGGGAATCGAACACCGCTGTCCTGCGCGTAGCACCAAAAATTAATGTTTATTTAAAAAATTTTCTGACGCCGTGGTAATTAATCGATTTTAATTTTGCAAATTGCAAATGAAAGGTACAGTACACCTCTATAAGCAAAAAAAAATCAACTTGCTATCTGCTTTATTTTCAGGCCTGTAACATTAAAAAAAAATGAATTATTTTTGCGAAAGCTGGATTGCAAAATTTATTTTGCAAAATCTATTAAACTGATCTTAATAAAATTTACAGTACTGTTTTATTATATCATAAAGTTTTTCAGGGTAAAATATGAAGGTCCTACGTGTAGCATAAATGGTTGAAAAGCGTAAAATGCGGATACTTGTTTGTTTATGGTTTTTTTCGCAATTATTGCTATTTTGCAACAAGGGTGACATTTTTTTAAATTATTAACCAATTCTATATTGTAGGAAATTTAATTACGCAACTTTTATGTCAGTGCAACTTTTCTCGGAAGTGAATACTTTGAAAGTTATAATAAAAAAACGAAGAAAAAAATCAAATTTTTTCTTAATTTTTTGACATTTTAATTATTTAAACAATGTTCCAGATCTTTTTGAGTGGGAGGATAACGCAAATATTATTATTATTTCTGCAAAAAAATTTGAGTCACCTCTCAACGTCCATCTCAAAACAGATGCGCCCTGAACTATTTAGGCACATTATACTATGTAAATAAGGGCTCCTTTTACACCTCTGGGCATTTTGCGTCTGTTAAAATTGCCCCCACCGACCCCCTCTTAGGAATTATTATGTAACTTCCCGTCGACCCATAACTTAAAATTTCCAATACAAACATTTACCTAACTTAGACTTGCATGTTTACAGAAAAATATGCTCATAAAAAGCCATGTTAGGTTTTACCACAAGAAATACATGTAAAGATACGTTATGCATTTATTAAATGGTAATTACCGTAATTAAAAAATTAGAAATATTTCCAAAAGAATATTTTTACGCTCTTTTCAATGGCGGTAACATCTTTAAAAAAATATTTTATACACGGTGGAAAATTTAAAAGGACAAAACATATTTTACATAAAAAACAAGGAAAAACATAACATTCGCTAAACCGATTCTTTCGGTTTACAAACGTGATCTTATAAAGCAAAAAAGTAATCTATATATCAAATTTGGTTAAAATTGGACTTTTAGTTTGCAAGTTATAGTGCTATTAGGCACATATCATTAGCTGCCATTTTGAATGCAAGTCATTTTTGTAAAAGGCAAAATCTGAGATGGCCTCATATCTAAATTTGAACTTTTATATGTCCAGTATATGTGGAGCAAATTATATCGACGGTGGAAAAGCACAACACTTGAAGCGCCATTTTTTAAACTTTACAGGAGAGCCAATTAAAGTTATAATTTTACGACAAAAATTCATTAAGAATTCAATTTTACTCTTATCTCGATATTAAAAATAACGGTATGGCAGAATTTTTAAATTCTTTATCTACGGTCAGTTTAGAATGATAGATATAAATAAAAAAAAGTGGTGTTTAATGATTTTAGTCAAAATATAAAATAAGGCAAAACAATTTAATGTACACACAGACACTTTATTTGGGTAAGGAAAAACGCATTAACCACCACTCTTACCAAATTATGAGATGCATAAAAACAATTCAACTGCATTGGTAAACTTTTATATCTGCTAGACAGAACAAATTATATGACGCAATGCTCTCTAAAATGCCTCTAGAAAAACGACTCTTAAGTACTTTAACAAGTAATAAAAATTAGGCAATGAATAAATTAAGTACCTACCTACTCTTGTACTAAATAAGTAAATGAAAGAATAAAAAAACAACTTTATCAAGCATGATCTAGATGCAATGTTTGTTTTTACAAATGCACCTGGCAGAAGCGCGTTCAATCGCGTCGAGAGAAGAATGACCCCTTTAAGGGGGGAATTATCTGGTCTCATACTTCCACATGATTCTTACGGAACCCATTTAGACGAACAAGGGAGAACAAAAGATCATGACCTTGAAAAAAAGAATTTTAAGAAGGCTGGTGAAGTTATCTCAGAAGTATGGACTAATATGGTTATTGACGGCCATGGCCTCGTAGCAAAGTATGTCGAGCCAGATAACAGTGCTGAAAGTTTTGTTCCGAATCTGCCTTCCCAGCAATGGTATAGCCAACATGTGCGAGAGAGCCACTATTTACTTCAGGTGGTGAAGTGTGATGATCGCGCTTGCTGTGGACACATGCGGAGTTCTATACGAACCATTCTTTCGGAACGCTTCGTTATACCCCCTTACCCGATTCTGCAGGGGTCCAGTGGCCTTTAAATTCCAAAGCCGGAAGACCATGATGGCAAGACGTTTGCTCCATTTCTTCTGCGTCGGTCTCTCGACATTACTCCAATATATGAAGGCTTCGGCAAATTGGTTTATGACCAGTATTGTCCTAGCCTGCAAAAGGATCATCATATACTGTTGGAGAGGACATGTCAGCGGTGTGCACTTTGCTTCTGTACAAGGGAAAAGCCAAGGCACATGAGAATTCTTGTCACATAAAGCAGCTGCATCCGACCAATAACACTCTGTAGATCGAGAGAGATTCTTTGCGTAGTGCGCGAAAATAATGACGCTGAGTGGCTCGATGAAACCGATGTTGATCTTCAACAAAACACTGTGCCAACAACTGACTTACAAGATACTTATCCAGTTATTGGTGTTGAGGAAAGTCTTACCAATCCGTGATCCGAAGATACCCTACATTAAAGATTGTTTACATAACCTGCATATACAGTACGTAAATCGTTCAGCTGGACATAGGGAATATACATTGAGAGAATTGTGGCAACTGCGCTAATCTGTGTTAGTTGAAGCTTCTGTTCGAGTACGAGTTTTTGGTGCAATAGAGCTGTTAGAACAAATAGAATGAGTGAGTTTTGAAGCAAGGCTGTCAAAGTTTATGATTAATGAATTAATAATTTTACTTTAATTTTTCAAATATTTTTTATTTAAAAACTAATTTCAAAACTAAACAGTTTTCCCATTCCCTTAGGCCAAAAATATTTAGCTACTACATTGTCATATTTTGACGTTTATTTGTGTCAGTCGAAATGAGTTGTCAATTTTGAGGTTAATGCCCCTTAATGCTAACAACCACACTGTCATCGAGGGAGCTCTGTTGCCACAATTATCTCAATATAATACAATGTCTGTATTTATGTATCTTAATATATACAATGTATGTTCCCTATGTCCAGCTGAACGATTTACGTACTGTATTATATATAATACATTTAGTAATATAATACTAATTTAGTACAAAAAGTTTCTCGCAGTTCTTTCATTATTTTATGGCAGTCAAAATCAACATGCAACCTTTCTGTCTACCTCTAAACGTTATTATTGTGGTCTCTAATTTTTTATAATAAAATTAGATGATGTGTATTTTACAATTATTTAAAAAATAGATTTTTTGTGGACACTAAAAAATACACGTGATATAGGGAGCAGGGGGGGGTCAATTTTAAACCTCACCATGCATCACCAAAGGGGAGGGGGGTTAAAAAATGCCAAATAAAAACATCACGTGATTAATGGACGGCCCCTTAGTAATCAAAATAATTGAAGGGTATTTTTGTGTTGTTAAATTGTTATTCTTGTTTATTATGTACTGGTTATTGATGTAATATAATGACTTACAGAGCCTCTGATGCAACTCCCACTCAGGAACTTCACCAACTCCCTCTTATAATTTTTCAACGGGTATATCTAACGTAAAATTCACTTAACTTAAGAGACGATATTTTCCTACTGTACTGGTAAAACTTCCAGGTCAGGACGGCCATTTTAATGGCCTGATTAATCATATAAAGACTAAGAGGAACCTATTGATGTTATTTTTGAAATTAGGAGTTGATAGTGGAGGTGGTTGATTAAAAATTTGTTTAACTATTCAATCTTTTGTAAATTCCGAGGGTCAGATCAAACTGGTAAATTTAATAATGCTTCTAATGCTAAAAACAATGAAAGATTCGGGTGTAAAAAAATTAATTATTATGGCATTACCTCCTAATGTACAAGAAAATTTTAAGAATATTTCTCTTGTAAGCGAAATTTTAAAAATTAATAGCGTCAAAACCTATAAAGCAAGTCTTCCGAAAATACCCAACATTTTGTTTGGATTGATGCCACATTCGAGCATGTATTCCTGCACTTGGTGCGATGTTGATAAAAATAACTCAAGTTTTAGTTCTTCCAAAATTATAAACATTGGGTTGAAGCGGGATCAATAAAAAAGAAGCAAAAAATGTCATGCATTTTGATAAACCAATTATGCAAGCATCGAAAAATATTTCTAGTTCTTGATATTGTCCCGTCGCCTGAACTACATCCTATGTTAGGGGCGGTAAATACAATTTTGTAGACACAACATCGTAAATGTTAAATTCATATTCAGTCCAGTGCTTCTTAAGGTCAACTAATCTATTCATTAATAATTAATCGTTTTATTAAATTATAACATTATATTTACAGCGATTTTTCTTAAAAAAGCGTTTCGTTATTATCTTCATTTAAGGGATAGTGAAAGACGAAAAAGGTAAAAATTAAGAGAACAGGAACGGCAAGCACAAAAAGATGCAATATTATCATTTTTTACACTCCACAACAGTACACAAAAAGGAGGTCTCCCATTCCGTTGCTGGTCAATCTGTGGTGGCTAGTGATAGTGAAAAAAAAGTATGTGATGAAGAGTGAGTTGCAATCAAAGAAAATGATGACTCCATTATTGATTTTCAAGCTACTTCACCTCGCACAGGCAGTTCTCCGTCATCTATAAAAAACGGCAATGTCAGTAACGCTTTTCCTAGGGATATAGAGGATTGGCCAAAACGTTTAAATCTGGAATTTCAACAATATTTTATAAACAATCGACCGAGCCAAAATATTAATAAAATTAGTGAGTGTGCTACACAGTTGGATAATAAAGAAACCAGACATATGCAAAGTACGGTTTTGTATGAAACGAAAGATAATGGGACAAATTTTTCGCGAGTGGTTAGTGTACAATCCTAAATGTAGCCGTGTTTATGTTACGTTTGTATCCGATGGGTATAACGACTGGAAAAATATCAATAGAATAGTTGAACAACATGAACGATCTGAACATATTTCATCAATTGGTACGTTAGTCAAGAAAAGTAGTACAACAGGATTGTTCGATCCTAATTTGTATAAAATATTTTAAATTGTCAATATAAATTAAAGTAAAACAAGTACGTATACTATTTCACGGGGGACGAGTAGTTTTTGGAATCGGTAACCCATAGCAACAGTCAGAAAATTAAATATCATATCTATCAAATAATTTCAACGAGAAAAAATATATTTTTGTGGAATCTACGTTCGCTTAGTGCTGTGGAATGCGCTGAAATAAAGAACCTATCAAACCATCTTTAAACCTTGTGAATTTCCTACAGCAGAAACCATTGTGCAAAAAAGATAGGACATCACGAAAAGTGCTGAATACCCTCGTTGGCTTTTTACAGTCCTCCAACGAAGAAAAAGGGTTCAGAGCAAACATTGGTCTACTTCGAGCCGGATCTTTTGACACCCGAAGAAAACATCGATCCCTTCGTCTGAATTTGGTACCTACAGCTTGCAGCATCGAGAAGTAGGGTTAGAATATTTGATTCACTTATTTTAATCTTGCTTTGAGAGTATATAATTTATTGGCATATGGTTTTGTTTTAGTTCATATTCTTTCTACTTTATCATACAAAATATTAAATATTTGGCACATTTCTTTAAAAACAAATTATAATTTTTGGATTTATATCTTAAAAAAAAACTTACTTCTTTAAGCTAATTAACATATCTAAATATTGAAATAAACGTTATCAGATATTATTTGTATAATAATCTACAATATTAATCATATTAATTAATACATAATATACAACAACCAGCCTACCATAGCAGCACCCATCGAAGGGAATATCGTTTAATTATAATATAATCAACGTATTTCAAATCAATTTACTTATAATAAAGACATCCCTTAGCATTATTAATATTTGGCCCAACATAGCCGTATCATCCTTATACCTAATCCACATCTTCAACAATTTATTTTTTATTGCTTACTTAGCTTATCTACTTATTTTAACTTGGTACTGCAACTAATAGCTAGCAATATTCTTATTAATTAGTATATTCCACAAAACACAGTAAATTTATAACCTTCTCTCAAACCTATTAGCGTTAATTAATTGATAAAAATGGCTAGTGCTGAAGACCTTAAACATCTTGTAGCTCGTCGTGGCACTGTTAAATCCACAGTGACTCGTTTTAACACTTTCCTTGAAAAATGTGTAACTCCTTTATCTGACACAATCCGTCTTGAATTACAAGCGCGTCTGGATGCCTTAAAGGAGTCAGTTGTTGAGTTTGAAAAGGTACAGTGTGACATTGAACGTATTTGTTTATTTGATACAACCTCTAACCTCGGCAATCAAGATGATGAACGAGGAGAATTCGAAAGCAAATATTATGCCTTAGTAGCTAAAGCAACATTACTTCTCAATCCCACATCAACGGAGCAACCACCCATTCATGGGTCATCTTCATCCATGTCATCTTCGCCAATGCTCAACTCTCATCGTCTTAATTCATATTTACCACCAATCCCTTTGCCCATATATTCTGGCACATATGAAAATTGGACAAATTTCAAAGAAACCTTTGAGGCACTTATTGAGAACAATCCTACTATTCATAAAATCGAAAAATTTTATTATCTTAAATCCAGTCTAAAGGGAGAAGCCGCTCAAATTATTGGAGCACTCTCCGCAACCGAAGCAAATTATGAAACGGCTTGGCATCTATTGTGCGACCGTTATGAAAACAAAAGGGCAATTATTCATGCTCACGTCAAATCCATCTTCGAGCTAAGTCCTACTAAAGATGAGTCGTCTCGTTCCTTGAGAAAACTTTTAGACACTTTCGTCAACCATTTCAAATCCTTGGAAAACTTAGGGGAACGCGTTTTCGAGTGGAGTACCATTCTAATATATCTTTTAACATCCAAAATTGACATCAATTCTCGAAAAGAATGGGAAAGAGTATCAGCAGGAAAGCAATCTCCCGATGTGAAACACTTCTTAAAATTTTTATCAGAAAGGTGTAAAATTTTAGAATCTGTTGAACAAAAATGCGACCAAAAGATATCTCATAAAAGAGATTGGCATAATGTCAAGTCATCTGACAAATCTTCAACCCTTACCGCATTAGCTCAAGTGCCACCAAGGTGCAGTTTATGCTCAGATAACCATTTTATCTACTCTTGTTCTAAGTTTCATGCCATGCCGATACCGGACCGTTTTGCAAAAGCAAAGGAGCTTCATCTGTGCACCAATTGCTTAAGGTCCGGACATAAAACTTTGGATTGTAAATCTAGCTACTTTTGTAAGACTTGTCAAAATAAACACCATAGCCTTTTACATAGAACTCAATCCGAGTCGCAAAATCATAATAAAAACCATATATCTTCCACATCTAATCTTCCCCAATCTCATCAAAATAATCCTAGCACTTCTAGACAACCAGAGACATCCTGTAACTTATATTCATTTAATCAAAATCCCAATTCATTCATACTGTTAGCTACTGCTGTAGTAAAAACATTTGACAAAAATCGGCAACCCACACTGGCCAGAGCCATCTTAGATAGTGGAAGCCAATCCAATTTTATTACTCAAGAACTATTTGAGAAACTAAATCTTCCATATGAACATGTTAACCTACCTATAACAGGTATAAATCACGTTACAACTTCACTTACTAAACGTGTAAAATTAGAAGTAAAATCTTTAAACGGAGATTTCACTTTCAAAATGCCTGCTCTCGTAATTAATCAAATAACCGATCTAACACCACAGCATTCAATCAACCCTTCTTATATTAATATACCCAATAATATCACATTAGCTGACCCTCAGTTCTACGATCCTTCTGAAGTACACCTACTCATTGGTGCAGGTTTATTTTTTAATCTCATGGGTTCTGGACAAATAAAGGGTAATAAAGGTCAACCATTTTTACAACAAACGAAATTGGGGTGGGTAGTTAGTGGCCCAGTTCCTTCACAAGCTTATTGCTACCATTCTGGTCCCAGTTCTTGCTTTCTTTTATCGGCCGATCCTCTTCAGGCCTGTATCGAAAAATTCTGGAAAATTGAAGAGAATTATATTACGATTCCTTCTAAATACACTAAGGAAGAAGAAGAATGTGAAGTCCATTTTCAATGTACCACAATTCGCGACGACACTGGACGTTTTCAAGTGAGTCTTCCTCTTAAACCTCAAATTGCACAACTAGGCAAATCTTATGACATAGCTTTTAAACGATTTCTATCAATCGAAAGGAAGCTTCAGAAAAATCCCATTCTAAAACAAGCCTATTGCGAATTTATGTCACAGTACATCGAGCTTGGACACATGTCTAAAATTTCGGATCTTGAACCTGATTCTTCTCCTTTGTATTATTTGCCTCATCATGCTGTCGAAAAGAATGATAGTCTTACCACTAAAACTCGTATCGTTTTTGATGCCTCGTGTCCCACTTCTACCGGCATATCACTAAATCATACACTCAAGGTGGGCCCTGTTGTTCATAGCGATCTTTTTTCCATATTGCTACGATTTAGACAGCACAACTTCGTATTTACCGGTGACATTGCCAAAATGTATCGACAAGTACTGGTCGAACCAGCACAGCGTAACCTTCAACGCGTGATATGGCGAAATGATCCTTCCCAAGAAATTACCATCTATCAGTTAAACACCGTGACATACGGCTTGGCAAGCTCATCATATTTAGCTACTAGATGCTTAAAGGAAATTTCTATACATTCTTTGGCTACATTTCCTGAAGAAAGTCGTAAGCTCAACCTAGATACGTATGTCGATGATGTGGTCACAGGTGCTTCAACTGAACAAGGCTTGATTTCTCTTCGTCGAAACTTAACTTCAATATTAAGTTCCTATGGCTTCAATCTAAGACAATTTTCATCAAACAGTACGGCCCTGCTATCAGATATAAATGTAGACGATCACAAAGAAGAATATATAATAACAGATTCACCAAACAGTAAAACTCTTGGCATATCGTGGAATTCTTTAACTGACTCATTTATCTACAATACAAGGATAACAGCAAATCCATCCATTATTACAAAAAGGACAATCCTATCAACCATAGCTTCTATTTTTGATCCTCTAGGTTGCCTTGGGCCCATGATCGTTCAAGCAAAAGTTCTAATGCAAAAATTATGGATTCAGCGACTTAACTGGGATGATCCTATTCCTGTCGAACTCTATAAGATCTGGAAATCGTTTATAGACAACTTTACTCTCGTTAATTCTTTTAATATACCTCGTCAAGTCACCACGAAAGATACTATTTACATTGAGCTACATGGCTTTTCCGATAGTTCAATAAATGCATATGGAGCTTGCATATATGTACGATCTATTGATATACATGGTCGTATACTTAGCAATTTACTGTGCGCTAAATCACGTGTTGCTCCGTTAAAGGCTATTTCACTACCTAGACTGGAATTGTGTGGAGCACTTACTCTTGCTCGCCTAACTAAAAACGTAATCGAATCTTTAGAACTTACTTTCTCAAAAATTTATTTCTATACCGACTCCACAATTGTTCTATGCTGGTTGGGTCTTGAACCTCGCACTTTAAAAACATTCGTATGCAATCGTGTATCCGAAATCCAGCAATTGACAAAAATAGATGAGTGGCATCATATACCCTCCAATTTAAATCCTGCCGACATAATATCTAGAGGAGCTAGTCCGTCCGAATTGCATGAATGTGATTTATGGTGGCATGGACCTTCATTTTTGTTGCAATCTCAGGATACTTGGCCCTCAAACAATCATATATCGAACTTCACAGCTCATACTCCTGATCTCGATTTAATGGAACTTAATCCAAAATCTATTGTTCTATCATCTCAAGTATCTCATTCAATCTTAATATCTTCACTAGTTAATAGATATTCTAGTTATACTAAACTTCGGAACGTTCTGGCCTATTGTTTTCGATTTATCTACAACGCCAAGACTTCAAGGGAATTCCGGATAATTGGAGATCTCACCTTAACGAAGATGGTCCAAAGCACACATCATCTTGTTAGACACGTTCAGAGAGAAAGCTTTCCTGAGGATATTCACCAATTAAAGTCTCATGGTAAAGTCAAACCTTCCAGCAAATTAAGCTCTCTGAACGTATTCCTTGACGACCTAAACATAATCAGGGTGGGAGGTCGCTTAAGACACGCTTCTATCCAATTCTCAGCTAAACATCCGGTTTTACTTCCACATAAGCATCCTCTGACAGAATTAATTATATTTTATGAGCATAAGCGAAACCTTCATCCTGGAGCCCAGGCGACGCTATCCTTCGTCAGACAATCCTTTTGGCCATTAAACGGTAGAAATGTGGTCAGAAATGTTCTTCGTAAATGTATTCCATGTTTTAGAAGCAATGCTCAACCCATGGACAATTTAATGGGGGATTTACCACCCTCTCGAGTCAATATCTCTCATCCCTTTGCGCGCTCTGGCGTCGACTACGCTGGACCATTCAAACTTAAGGAATCGAAATTTCGAAATCGTCGGTTTACTAAGGCATATATTTGCGTATTCGTTTGTTTAACTACTAAAGCGATTCACATTGAATTAGCTAGTGAATTAACTTCGGAATGCTTCTTGAGCATCTTAAGACGTTTTGTTGCGAGACGAGGTCTATGCACCGATTTGTATTCAGATAATGGTACAAATTTCACTGGAGCTAACAACGAGCTGCAAGGTATATATAATGTATTAAAAACAAATGCCATCCGAGATTTTTCTCAAGAAAATAAAATAACATGGCATTTCATTCCTGCCAGATCTCCACACTTTGGGGGGCTATGGGAGAGTGCCATAAAATCAATAAAAACTCACTTGTACCGTATTATAAACAATTCCAATCCTTTATCCTATGAGGAATTATATACTCTTTTAGTTCAGATTGAAGGTGTATTAAATTCTCGACCCCTGTTTCCTATGAGCAACGATCCCAATGATATGGAAGTGCTGACTCCAGGCCATTTTCTCATTGGTCATCCGCTTAACATGGTTCCTGCTATAGACTATGAGGATTTTCCGATCAACCGGCTCACCCGATTTGAGCTCTTGCAGCGTATGATGCAGCACTTTTGGTCGAGGTGGAAAAATGAATACTTGCATACTCTGCAGCAACGAGAAAAGTGGAGATATAGCAAAGACACGGCCAAATTACAAGGACAGATGGTGCTCCTGAAGGATGATGGTCTTCCTCCGTATCAATGGTCCCGTGGACGTATAAGTGCTCTTCATCCTGGCAAAGACGGACTTGTGCGCGTCGTGAGCGTCGCTACCCCAAATGGAACTATCAAACGTAGCATTACTAAACTGTGCCCGTTACCCCATGAACAATAAACATTCGGTTTTTATTTTTTTTTTTACTTTAACCGAAACAACTACTTTTAAATTTTCTTTCATTTATGTAGTATTTAGGTATGTATGTATAAGTATTGTATAATAAGTCATTGTAATTCTGCAAGCCACAGCCTAAGCGAGCCGATTTTTAAGTAATTAGTCACTACCTTTCTTTATTGAAGTGTATCCCTATATAACTTCAAGGGCGGCGGTATGTTCGATCCTAATTTGTATAAAATATTTTAAATTGTCAATATAAATTAAAGTAAAACAAGTACGTATACTATTTCACGGGGGACGAGTAGTTTTTGGAATCGGTAACCCATAGCAACAGTCAGAAAATTAAATATCATATCTATCAAATAATTTCAACGAGAAAAAATATATTTTTTGTGGAATCTACGTTCGCTTAGTGCTGTGGAATGCGCTGAAATAAAGAACCTATCAAACCATCTTTAAACCTTGTGAATTTCCTACAGCAGAAACCATTGTGCAAAAAAGATAGGACATCACGAAAAGTGCTGAATACCCTCGTTGGCTTTTTACAGTCCTCCAACGAAGAAAAAGGGTTCAGAGCAAACAAGGATAACATCAATGGAGTAAAAACATTGGAGAAACGTTCTTCAACGAACAGTATCAACCATTAAAGTTTTGCCCAAGAACGGTATATTCTTTTATGGTTCAACAACCAAATTATTTACCAATGGAAATGGAAAGTTTTTAAGTTACTTACTGGAGTATTTAAGCGAATTTGACCCATTTTTAGCTAGTCACTTACAAAAATATTATGACGTTAGCAGTGGAAAAGTCAACTAGTTAGCGCTGCTAGGCAACGCCACAAAGTAGCTTCCGATGATTAGCCGTAAATTGTTATGCAAATTAAAAGTGCCATTCCAGACGAGAGACAGTTGTAGCAATACGACGTATTTTTTATGGAGATATTATACGAAATTCAAAAATGAAACTCCCTTTTGTGAAAGAAAGTATCTGTATTATCAAGCTAAAAACCACATATTGCACCAAAACAGGCAATTCTGGCAAAAAAAGTAGGATATTTTATGATTGTGATGATATTTCTAGAACCTCTGTTGGAAAACGAGAAACTGTGACCTACAAAAAGAATAAAATGCAGAAGAGGTACCTGCTCGATACATTGACAACTCTTTTTAATTATTTCAAGAGAGAGAATCCTGTGAGAAGTGCCCATACTCTTACTTAGCCAGGCACAGAACTGGCTTTGCATGACGAACGGTATCCTGCAATACAAAAGAAATAAAAATGGCAACAGTCGGTTCGGCGATCCGAGATTACTGACAAATCCGGAAACAGCAAAAAAGTTACGAAAACCGTAAAAGAAATTACTGAAGTCACTGTCGAAAAATTGATAGACAAGTTTAAAGTGGCAATGGCAGCAATGAAGAATCATATTTATAATATTAAAATGCGATATAAAAATTACCGAAGGGCTATTGATGACTTAAAAGATGACGAAAATACTTAGACATACAGTCACATGATCGCGGCTGATGGTGTCGGTGGCTGTCTTAAACGAACAGCAGAACAAGAAAAGTTGCTTCTGGTTTAGACATCCATATACGGCGAATTTTTTTCTCGCTTTAAAAGACTGCAGCGAAATTCAGTTTTATTTCATAACTATTCCGATATTGAAAAGGTGAAACAGACCGTTCCAAAGGACATTGTGTCTCTTCACAGTAAAAATGCAGGTACATCAAGTTTTCTCGGAAACTGCTGGCAAATTTTACAACCGTGATCAAAGTTGCTTTTGTCAAAGGGATCTTTGCCACAGCTTGTCACCTCCTCAAACATATCAACCAATTCCTAGTTCATCTAACTCTTTTAGCCAAAGGCCTGAAAGAAATGACGAGGACGATACTATTAATACAAGTCCTGAAAGAAATGATCTTGAATTTTTGAACGAGGATGAAGTATCAACTTCTATATAACATAGTAACCAATCCCAGGAATACTTATTACGAAATGGTTTATTCTCCAACTCCTAGCACAGATGATGACGAGTCTCTTTCAAAGACTCAACTTGAAAAAGGACAAGAAGCAGACGTGGAAGTAGTCGACCACCGGTTAGAACAGAAGGATGTAATTACAAAGTTCTTTCTCAAATTCCTGTTGGCTCAGAAATTGTAGCTCCTTTGGAAGATCGAAACATTGTGTAATGCATCTGCTGGTAGAAGAACACAACAAAACAGGTGTAGCATTGCTTGGCGAAATCTTATTTGACGATAAAACATGTCATCGACTGTACTACTCAAGAAACACGCCGAGTTCATTCAAATACTTGGTCTCTAACAATAGAAGTCAGAATCATGTACAGCTGTAATACATGTACGAGGAGCCATGGATGCTAAATATATAGATTTGGATTCGGTGTGGTCCGAGAAGTGGGACAACGCTTTTGTAAAAGCAGCAATGTCACGTGACAAATTTCGAGAAATAACGAAATATTTAAGATTCGATGACAGGTCTACACGATCGTAGAGACTGAAACACGACAAGTTTGCATTAGTGCTAGAAATCTGGTACAATTTCATTGTAAATTCACAGAGCAGCAGTGTCACTGTCGACGAGAAACTACTGTTTCCATCGACATATAGGTGTAGGTTTACTCAGTCTATTGCCTGAAAACCCGATAAATACAGTCAAAAAATTCTGGATGGCCGTGGATAAAGACACAAACTACATTGCCAATACGTGTCCGTATTTAGGGAAAGACGAAACGAGACCAAATAATGAGCACCTCAGTGATTATGTGGTAAAATAGTTGATACAATCATATTTAAAAAAAGGAACGGAGGTATGACAATTCCATCATGTCACTTTCACTGGCTGCGTTTTTGAAAGCGAATAGGGACGAGTTGGCGTACTGGTATTTTCTCGGCTTCTAAAAAGTGTGCGGCGCAATTGACTTTCTCCTTCTGTTTATCTATTGTGTACAAGACGGTAAATGTGTTTGTGGAGTTCCCCGATTCTAAACAAGGACGTTAATTACAATATTGATTTTTTCAAGGTAAGAAATGTTTAATTCATTTTTATAACTTGCTGCAATACCTGAACCTCCTAATGTTTTTTAAATTTTAACAAACGTTACTCGATTTTGTAAACCTAACCTTACAAGCCTACGTTATAACCGTTGCCATGTTGTATCGTGGATATGAGTAAATCGGAATTATTTAAAAAAAAAGTGTCTTCGGGCGAGTTGGCATAATATAGTTTCGGGCTCGACAGTCACAATTCTGTCACGTCACAGCAATCAGCAGTATTATTTCACTCTTCAGTACTTCTACTTCAGTCAGTTACTCAAGTTACTGTGGTTGAATAAAGTTGTTTGCAGGCGCTAGTGTCTCGTGTGTTACTTCTTGCTCATATTTTTACAAATCTGCTCATTAGGATGGATGCAAAAAAAGCCTACCCAAGTCCGTTTTCGAAAGCTCAAGACAAAATAAAAAAACTGAAAAAGAAATTACAAAATTTCTTTTTCACTAAACCTACAAAAATTGAAAAAGTGCTGTTGCTAGTAGATGGGCATATAAGCCACAAGTCATTAGCGTGCCAGGTTTATGCGAAAAGTAAAGGCATAATCTTATTTTGTTTTCCTCCGAACTATACCCATAGGTTACAGCTGGATGTCGCATTCTCTGGGCCACTCTGGACCTCTTACAATCAAGAAATTACCAGCTGGTTAAAACAGAATCCTGGAAGGGTGGTCAATCATTCTCAGGTAGGAAAACTTTTTAAACCTGCCTACCAAAAAGCAGCTACGAGTAAATCGGAAGAGATATGAGTAAATCAGAATTATTAAAAAAAGTTTTTTCGGGCGAGTTGGCATACTATAGTTTCGGGCTAGACAGTCACAATTCTGTCACGTCACAGCAATCAGCAGTATTCCTTCACTCTGCAGGACTTCTACTTCAGTCAGTTACTTAAGTTACTGTGGTTGAATAAAGTTGTTTGCAGGCGCTAGTGTCTCGTGTGTTACTTCTTGCTAATATTTTTACAAATCTGCTCATTAGGATGGATGCAAAAAAAGTCTACCCAAGTCCATTTTCGAAAGCTCAGGACAAAATTAAAAAACTTAAAAAGAAATTACAAAATTTCTTTTTTGATAAACCTACAAAAATTGAAAAAGTGCTGTTGCTAGTAGATGGGCATATAAGCCACAAGTCATTAGAGTGCCAGGTTTATGCGAAAAATAAAGGCATAATCTTATTTTGTTTTCCTCCGAACTATACCCATAGGTTACAGTCATTAGATGTCGCATTCTCTGAGCCACTCTGGACCTCTTACAATCAAGAAATTACCAGCTGGTTAAAACAGAATCCTGGAAGGGTGGTCAATCATTTTCAGGTAGGAAAACTTTTTAAACCTGCCTACCAAAAAGTAGCTACGAGTAAATCGGAAGAGGTATGAGTAAATCGGAATTATTTAAAAAAAGTGTTTTCGGGCGAGTTGGCATACTATAGTTTCGGGCTAGACAGTCACAATTCTGTCACGTCACAGCAATCAGCAGTATTCCTTCACTCTTCAGTACTTTTACTTCAGTCAGTTACTCAAGTTACTGTGGTTGAATAAAGTTGTTTGCAGGCGCTAGTGTCTCGTGTGTTACTTCTTGCTTATATTTTTACAAATCTGCTCATTAGCATGGATGCAAAAAAAGCCTACCCAAGTCCGTTTTCGAAAGCTCAAGACAATTTTTAAAAACTTAAAAAGAAATTACAAAATTTCTTTTTCGATAAAGCTACAAAAATTGAAAAAGTGCTGTTGCTAGTAGATGGGCATATAAGCCACAAGTCATTAGAGTGCCAGGTTTATGCGAAAAGTCATAAGGCATAATCTTATTTTGTTTTCCTCCGAACTATACCCATAGGTTACAGCCAGTAGATGTCGCATTCTCTGGGCCACTCTGGACCTTTTACAATCAAGAAATTGCCAGCTGGTTAAAACAGAATCCTGGAAGGGTGGTCAATCATTTTCAGGTAGGAAACCTTTTTAAAACTGCCTACCAAAAAGCAGCTACGAGTAAATCGGAAGAGATATGAGTAAATCGGAATTATTAAAAAAAAGTGTTTTCGGGCGAGTTGGCATACTATAGTTACGGGCTAGACAGTCACAATTCTGTCACGTCACAGCAATCAGCAGTATTCCTTCACTCGTCAGTACTTCTACTTCAGTCAATTACTCAAGTTACTGTGGTTGAATAAAGTTGTTTGCAGGCGCTAGTGTCTCGTGTGTTACTTCTTGCTAATATTTTTACAAATCTGCTCATTAGGATGGATGCAAAAAAAGCCTACCCAAGTCCGTTTTCGAAAGCTCGAGACAAAATTAAAAAACTGAAAGAGAAATTACAAAATTTCTTTTTCACTAAACCTACAAAAATTGAAAAAGTGCTGTTCCTATTAGATGGGCATATGAGCCACAAGTCATTAGAGTGCCAGGTTTATGCGAAAAGTAAGTAAATAATGAAAAAGTAAATAAACTTAGCTTTTACACAACAGCCGGCTAAAAGTAGGGTTGCAAGTCCATAGATATGAATTCTTTTGGCACGATAATGCTGGTTGGCTACTGTGGTGAGTAAGTCCTACTGCAAGGTCCTGGGTGAAGATGATGGTTGTAGTAAAATCAGGTATGGTATATTATCCAACAAAAACATCCCACTCTAGGGATAAACCATCACAGAGTGGCTAGCAATCTAACTGGTACATAATCAACGTGATAGAGTCACGTTACGTGACTAAATAACTAAGTGACGGAATCTAAAATAAAGTTTATCAAATTAGTTATTATGGATTTCAATAACAGTAGCAGTATATATTGAACAGGCCCAAACAAAAACATCAAATATTAGGTAGGTTAGGTATCCATATGTCATCTCAAATTTTCTGAAGTTTACTTCAATTCAGACATGACAGGGACGTGCGCATTAGATGGGCGTGACAGAAGGCTGTATAGATACTCGTTAAAACTTTTTATAAATCACAGATAAAAAAAAACTTAAGTAAAAAGCCTAACGATAAGGTATAATAGATATTAGAATTTAGGTTTGGACACTAGAAAAAAAACTTGACCTTCAATGTTCTTGGCAAATATTTAAGGATAATATGAGCTATAATATGGAATTTATGTGGTAAATTAATCTAACGAAAGATCTAACTACAATGATGCATTGGATTTCGCAACGAAGGAACGAGAGGTAAATGTACTATGTACTTACTGAAACAAGGCAGGCACGCCGGAATATCCACTTCTGTTAGGCGAAGGAGTCCAAAGAGATGTTTAATTTTGGTTATCTAGTTTTGTAGATGGTATTAGCTGACGTTTGATTTCCTTATAATTATGTGATTTCCATCTAAAATTTGTTTCAATCCCGTCACCTAAAAATGAGAATAACCTCACTAGCGGCGCGCCATCTGCCCTTCGAGCCGTTTCCTGACCAACTGCTGTTCAATGTTTTCTGAAATCGATTCTTGTCGATCCGATAGAATCATGCGCGGTGTTTTCCTCTTGCGTCGCTGCGAAAGTAGGCACCTGGGCGATTAAATAGGCGTCTCCAAAGAATTTTCTAGAGGGGTATTTTTAATGAAATTTTAATTAAAGTAATTTAATTAGTAGCGTGATCGCTACAGTTTATGCGAAAAGTAAAGGCATAATCTTATTTTGTTTTCCTCCGAACTATACCCATAGGTTACAGCCATTAGATGTCGCATTCTCTGGGCCACTCTGGACCTCTTACAATCAAGAAATTACCAGCTGGTTAAAACAGAATCCTGGAAGGGTGGTCAATCATTTTCAGGTAGGAAAACTTTTTAAACCTGCCTACCAAAAAGCAGCTACGAGTAAATCGGAAAAGATATGAGGAAATCGGAATTATTTAAAAAGTGTTTTCGGGCGAGTTGGCATACTATAGTTTCGAGCCAGACAGTCACAATTCTGTCACGTCACAGCAATTAGCAGTATTCCTTCACTCTTCAGTACTTCTACTTCAGTCAGTTAGTCAAGTTACTGTGGTTGAATAAAGTTGTTTGCGGGCACTAGTGTCTCGTGTGTTACTTCTTGCTAATATTTTTACAAATCTGCTCATTAAGATGGATGCAAAAAAAAGCCTACCCAACTCCGTTTTCGAAAGCTCAAGACAAAATTAAAAAACTTAAAAAGAAATTACAAAATTTCTTTTTCGCTAAACCTACAAAAATTGAAAAAGTGATGTTGCTAATAGATGGGCATATAAGCCACAAGTCATTAGAGTGCCAGGTTTATGCGAAAAGTAAAGGCCTAATCTTATTTTGTTTTCCTCCGCACTATACCCATAGGCTACAGCCATTAGATGTCGCATTCTTTGGGCCACTCTGGAGCTCTTACAATCAAGAAATTACCAGCTGGTTAAAACAGTATCCTGGAAGGGTGGTCAATCATTTTCAGGCAGGAAAACTTTTTAAACCTGCCTACCAAAAAGTAGCTACGAGTAAATCGGAAGAGGTATGAGTAAATCGGAATTATTTAAAAAAAGTGTTTTCGGGCGAGTTGGCATACTATAGTTTCGGGCTAGACAGTCACAATTCTGTCACGTCACAGCAATCAGCAGTATTCCTTCACTCTTCAGTACTTTTACTTCAGTCAGTTACTCAAGTTACTGTGGTTGAATAAAGTTGTTTGCAGGCGCTAGTGTCTCGTGTGTTACTTCTTGCTTATATTTTTACAAATCTGCTCATTAGCATGGATGCAAAAAAAGCCTACCCAAGTCCGTTTTCGAAAGCTCAAGACAATTTTTAAAAACTTAAAAAGAAATTACAAAATTTCTTTTTCGATAAAGCTACAAAAATTGAAAAAGTGCTGTTGCTAGTAGATGGGCATATAAGCCTGCCTTTAAACCTGCCTACCAAAAAGCAGCTACCATGAACAATGCTGAAAAAGGGTGTCTTAAAACGGGTATATACCTTTTAATAAAGATGTTTTCCGGATTGGTTGTTTGAGCCTTCGGAAACCACCAATTTTGAATACAACCATAATATGGAAGAATCGAATAATAACGAGAAAACGGCAGAAGAGAAAAGTAGTGCAGAGCAAAGAAATAAGAATGTCAAGACAGAAAGTAATTCGCACGTAGCCGGATCATCTGGCATACAAACTAAAATGTTACAAAAAAAATTGATAAAAAAACAAATAAATTACCAGCAACATCTTCCTTAATCCTACCCTCAGAAATTTCACCCTTACCAAAAGTTCCTGATACGAACAACAAAATAAAACGAAAAAACCTTTCTAAATATGGAGTCTTAAATACAACTCCCGAAATAGAACTTTTAAAAATGAAAACCGCTGAAAAAGATGCTGAGTTAGGAAGAAAGGAGGCAAAAAAAGTCCAAGTAAAAATGTTTCATGATTCTGACCCCAAAACTAAACATATAAAAACTAATGGTGAACAATCAGCAGCCTGCATCTTTTGCAATGGAGTATTTTCTCACTCCAAACCAAATGAAAAATAGATTCGTTGTTTGTTTTGTAATAGATGGGCCCACTGCAACTGTGCAGATTGCTCCTTTAAGACACAGCAGTATATATGTGAACTTTGTGTTTAGCTTAGGTTGCTGCTTTCTTGCTTCTTTGTTTCGACTTTTTATCAATAAAATTTGTGTTTTTTAAGTTCTTTTAAATGTTGTTTTAGGTATTAATAATTGTACGTAAGTCTGCATAAGTGTATTATTAAGCATTTTTTATTAAATAAACTTTATTGGAAAATTAAATCCCATATTATATTTATTTACTTCAAGTAACTTGATAGCTTTGGCCAGGTGGCATACCCTATACCATCTTACCCGAAACATTCAGCCCGAGATGGCATACCGAGGTAAGTTTTTAAAAAATATACTTAATTAATTAAAAAAACACAGTTAGGGCTCTACTAATGTTTGTTATTGTTAGGCTAGGTATTTTTTTTACTTAACTGCCAAGTTTTAGCCCGTAAATCCCAAAAGCAACTTAAAAAAAAAATTACGAAATGTATGCCAACTCAGGCACATTTTCCCTAGTACTAGTCTTGTTGGTACTATGAATAAAGCTCCACGTAAAATCCCGGCTTGTGTGAAATACACGAAAGACAATTTGTACAGTACAATGCTTCTAAAGATAAGTGATATCTCATTAATTGTTTATCAGGCCAAAAGCAACGAAAATGTAGTCATGCTTAGTGCAAGGCACTCGGATGTACAAATTGCATCCACTGAGAAAAAGAAACCGGAACTATTGAAATTTATAAGGAGACAAAATATGGTGTTAATTTAGTGGACGAAATGACACGCAAGTATTCAGTGAAAACATCGTCTAGGCGTTGGTCACTTCAAACGTTTTGCAATTTACTGGAGTTAGCTGGAATAAATGCCTGGATCCTTGAATATAAATAAATCCTTGAATAAATCGCAAATAAGTCGCAGAAATTATATTCTGAAGCTAGGAGAAGAACTCTCAGACAAATACGCAGGGACTAGACCTGCTGCTAAACGAGCTGCTATCACAGATGAAATCGATGAAACTCTAAAAAAGCGAACACGTTGTGAAATCAAATCACAGTGTTCTAGAAACAAATCATTTGTAAAATGCCACGCGTGTAATAAAACAGTCTGTCAAAACAGTCTTTCATGCAATATTTTGTATGTTCAATATGTAGGTACGAGCACTAGCTAGTCATGTTTTATACTAGTTTTTCACTTTTTTATTACCATTATTTGTTATCAAATAAATATACGATATTTTGTTTAAAGTTTCCTTTTACATTTCCATAGATCATACGGGTCAAAAATGACCCGTTAGCAGTTAGAAGACTGGCAGAAATGTCCGCGCTTCTGGTGCTAAATCAAAATTAGACAATAAAATTGTAACTTAACCGTAAAAATAGATGAGACTAACATCTATTTTTTTAACATCCAAGATTTTTTACAATCTGTTTTACAATGAAAACAATAAGTAAAATTGTTTGTCTTTACAATGACAGAGAGATGTAAGGTCCAGTGACCAAAGCATCACGACACACACACATTAGCTTGTTTACCGGTGAGATGCGCACATACACTGATACGCGAGCACGAAAACTAAAACTTGCACAGAACACAATGGCTGGACGCTGTTGAAGGCATAGCTTCCTCTGCTGTAGGCTCTGTCAGGATCGGTTAGTTAGGTCCAAGGGATCATATCGCTTCAATCTCTTCACTTGTTGGTTGTTGAAAAGATTGTGTGCCAGGGTGTTAGAATGTACCCGCAACTTATTTTGATATTGTTCAGAAGATTTTTTGCACTCTTCGGAGACTGATAGTACCTGAAAAGACTAAGATCGTTTATGATTTAATGTTATACAGTTAAAGGTCTCCTATCTTAAGTTCATATAATAGGTTTATATTTGAGGTAATCATTCCTACTAACATTAAAACTTAATTTTGTAAGAAAGTAACACAGTTATTTTTCTGTACCTTACCTAATATTATAATCAAATAAAATAAGAAATAATTAAAAACATCGCTGCAATTGTAATATATGCTTTAAATAATAATCATGTTATAGTTCTTCCACTCATAACTTTTCCCCTGCATAAAATTATTCGCGAATTATTTTTTATAATAGGTCCCTTTTTTACTCACAGAAAGTAGCATCGCAAAATTAAGCCGCTTGTCCATAGAAACCACAACAATTTATACAAGGATAATCAATATAGCCTGTAGCTGATCTCTTGTTTACTACGAAATTTGACGTTTATGATTTTAAGTGACAGTGATAGCGCATTTGTTGGTTATTATTTGAATCTATTGTTTATTTGGTTTTTCAAATTATATAACTTTTAGTTTAGTAAAATTGTAATTTTTGCTTTCAAACATAATTATTAGAACGACTAACTACTGTCCTCTCTTAATTTGGTTACTTTCGGTAGGTACCTACTAGTGCAGCTGATATGTGAAACCATTGTGCATTTAATGATAGAAGTATATAATTTCGACCACATAGACTACACATATAAAGGTTCAAATTTCGATATGAGGACATCTCAGATTTTGCCTTTCACAAAAATGGCCTACATTCAAAATGGCGACTATACATATCGCACCCTTAGTATTAAAAGGGCACATCTCGAAAATTAGCGTTTCTGAGTTTTTGGCATAAATGGGCACAAAACTACTAGTACTATAACTTGGCCTTGACAGAGATTGAAAACGGAGAATATAAAGCAAGTCCCGATATAATGTGACCCTTTCGTACTCCCCTCTCCGCCAACACATCTTCCCGCGAGATAGACCCATTCAGTAAGGTGCCGATGTCTGTCGAAGCAGGTGTGTTAGTGAGCGCTCTCATTACGAGTTGAGCCCTTCTATTACAAAACTTGAGGTACGTGTTGTTTTATAAAGGCACATTAAGATTAAATGCTGTATATTTCTAAAACTTCCGAAAATTTATGGGTTTATTTAAAAAGAGTTCTTTATATTACTAAAACTATTGTATGATTTTTGGAACTATATCTAAAGGATTCTTGTTATTACAAAAATATCTGTTTGATTTACAATATCATTGAAAGTTAAATCCTTGTAATACTAAAATAATTCAACGAGTTTCTTAGTTGTGTCCATAAACTACAAAGTTTTTTGGTACTAATGCCTTAATTATTGTTATTATTTTATGTACTAACAAGTATTAAATAAGAGGGTAACCATATCTTAACCTCTTACAGATACATTGCAAAAAAATTGAAGAAATATGTCATCACGATCGCGAAGAATTATGAACCTTCTTAATGTTTCACATCTACCTGATGAATGGGAAAACAGTTGCGATAAGGACCCAAACGTAAGTTTATAATTTACTAACATGTATAAACTACTTACATATTATTTTGCATTTTTAGGTCAGCAATGAAGAAAAAGAGAACATCCCTTTAAGTTCAACATCAAAACGTTCGTCGAGATCGTCATCTAGTAGTTCCAGTTCGTCTTCTAGCGTCAACAGTAGCAGTTCGTCATCTTCTAGCAGCAGCTCTTCCTCTCGATGTTGTTCACTGGAACAAGGACGATTTGTTTCCCATATCTTAAAAGGTAAAGAAATTGAAGCCCAGCCTCAGTCTTTATCATCTAGAACTACTTCACCTTCAATACTAGAATCCGTAATTTTAACACCACAAACTCCCGCTGTACATTACCGTATATCGCCAATGAATTCCGAAGAGTGATGCTGATATTAGTGACAATGATCCCACTTATAATGAACATCAAGGTAGAAAACGTTCGCCAAGCTCATCTTCAAGTTCCTCTGATGATGGTACTTCTGAAGTAGTTGCAACATCGCCCAGGAGGTCGAAGAAACGTAAAGCTGATCCTACTAAATGGAAGCAAAATAACCAAAAGATAAAACGAAATGCAGGAGAACAATACATTTCTACTAAGACTAGAAACGTTGTTCCTGCGCGTCAAATGAAGAGTCCATGCAATCAGAAATGCAGATTGAAATGGAGCGAAAATTTTGATGAGGCTAAAAGACTTCAAACATTTCAAATGTTTTTGGGCACTAGGAGATTTGCAATTATAGCGTATGTTTATAAAAGCAAGAATGGCTTTAGTTGAACCTAAATATAAGTATTCAAACGCTCAACATCCCAGAGCACCAAATGCTGCTTTCTACTTGTACGATGATAACGCCAAAATCAGAGTCTGCAAAACATTTTTTATCAATACGTTGGGAATAACAAGTAAAATGATTCGCACAGTAAGATATAAGACTAACAATTGCAATTCTGTTGAAGAAGATAGAAGAGGCAAACATAATAGTCATAGACGCGTGGATGACAATCTGAAAGAAGATATCATTAGATTTATCAATCTAATACCACGAATTGAATCGCATTATTTAAGAGCGTCGACCTCAAGAGAGTTCATAAGTGGATCGAAAAGTATTACTGACTTGTTTAGAGACTTTCAAGAAAAACAGAAGAATAATTCCCGAGATTCTGGAAAGTTTCATTTGTTTTATGAGATTTTTACTACCCATTTTAATTTGGGTTTTTTTTCAACCCAAGAAAGATCAATGCGATCTTTGTTTACAGTATAACAACTCTTCTGCTGATCAGAGGCTTGCTCTCAAAGTCAAATATGATACTCACCTAGAAGAAAAGGAATTAAGCCGAGCAGAAAAAAAGAATGATAGAATGACTCTTGACAAATATAATTTATGCGTTTGCTACGATGTTCAAGCGATAATGCAAAGTCCCAATGGAGAAACATCATCGTTTTATTATAAATCCAAATTGAATAGCTACAACTTTACTTTGACTGTGTTAAATAAATTACCAGAGAATGAAGACGATTTTAAAGGCTATGGTGACGTGCATTGCTATTTCTGGGATGAGACCCAAGGAAAAAGAGGTGCAGTGGAGATTGGAAGTTGCGTTTTAGACTTTTTAAAGAAGGTTTGTGAGGATGCAGGTGAACATGAAGTTAACGTAACATTTGTAACAGATAATTGTTGTGGCCAAAACAAAAATAAATACATAGCTTCTTTATACATGTTTGCAGTCACTACTATAAAAATCTTAAAGGGCATAACTCACAAATTCCTTATAAAAGGTCATACGCAAAATGAAGCCGACAATGTACACATGCTGATACAGAAACAAATATCAAGAGATTTAAAAGCTGGTCCAATCTTAACACCACTTCAATACACCACCGCAATTCAGAGAGCTAGGAAAACGGGGAAACCTTTTATCGTTCATACTTTGAATCATGATTTCTTTTACGACTTGAAAGATTTACAAGTCAAGTGGGGATATAATTTCAACGTTGACGAAGAGAAGAATACCATCGTATGGAATCACATCAAAGTTATGAAATTTACGAAAGGGAACCCATTCTTTTTTCAATATAAGACATCATACAAAGACGCGTTTAAACAAATAAATGTTAGAAACAAAAGAAAGAAAATGTTAGATAATAAAGAAATATCTATCAAAACAGTTTATAGTGCGCCATTTGAGTTAAGTTTAAATAAGAAACAGGATCTCAAAGAATTAATTTCTAAGAGACTTATTGACCCTTATCATGCCTGTTACTATAATAATATGTTAATGTAACTGTTTTCTAATTGTAATTTTTAATACTTTGTTTTATTTTTGAAATGATTTATGACTATTACTTAAAACTTAAACCTGCTGGCTATTTTATATTTCATAGTTCTTTAGCTACTATTCCAGTCGTTAGCTATTCTATTCTATTCAAACACGACTGATTGTAAAAAAATGAATATGATAGATCTTAAGCGCTCGCACAAAAGAAGAATGATTTTATGTTGAGAAAATTTGTTAATTTTTTTGTCTAGTAAATTCAGTAATTTTTTGTGAGAACTATTTTAGTTTTGTGTTACATTATAAACAAGTATATTCAAATGGGAAATAAGCCACAATTTTACCTAAAAATGATTTTATTAACGTTTCGACGCCCAAGTCGGGTGTCGTTGTCAAAATACAAAATAATACTAAATAAACAAAAATGTTGTTGCTTAGTAAAAAATTCTTCTAATAATTTATTTAATCTGACTCATTTATATCGGCAATTCAGACACGTATTATACATTTTAAAGTAGACGACTTTAAAATGATATTGCCAATATTGATGAGTTGCGTTCCTGGGACGACTTTACTAAAAGATAGTTCATTCGATTACATGAAATCAATCCCAACTCAAGAATATCCGCCACAAAAAATCATAGCATGTGATTGTTTATTTCGATTATTATTAATTTCGACTTGGTCGTCGAAACGTTAATAAAATCATTTTTAGGTAAAATTGTGGCTTATTTCCCATTTGAATATACTTGATTATAAAAATGCCACAAGAAAATAGCTTCAGAACAACATACATTATAAACGTTAAGACAATTCTGGTTTTTTTATATGACTGTCCCAAAAAGAGTGTTATAGTTTTTGTTATTGGATTTGTATGCTACATGCCTATTACTTTTTGGTTTTTGAGAATAAAGTTATTTTTTGTTAATCTTTTACGATTTAATGTTTTATTAATTCCTTTACAAGCGGCACTTTTATCATTGAAAGTAGTTAAACATTATTATTACACAGCCATATTTAGATTTGTAACTTAAAAAATAGTGTATATTTAATCATTAAAAGGCTTAATTCGTAAGATGCCTTCAAAATTTAAAGAAATTTAGTGGGAGAGGGGCCTATCTTGGGAGAGATTTTTTGAAACGCTTTTTTTTTAATTAAATTATTTTTTTTGTAATATTTCGATTATCCATTATAGAGTACAAATACTGTAAATTGTATACCTAGATTTTTATTTATCTATCTTTTCAAATAAAAATGTTATAGGTGAGTAAATGAAAACGATGAAGTTGCTTAATCTTTAATCTCGTTTTCCCAAAAGTAACGATTTTCGAGATGTGCCCTTTTAATACTAAGGGAGCGATATGTGACTAATAGCACGATAACTTTTGAACGAGACGTCAGATTTTAACAAAATTTGGTATATAGTTTCTTTTTTTGATATATAAGATCGAGGTCTTGAACCAGAAGAATCGGTTTACCATAAGTTGTGTTTTTCCTGGTTTTTATGTAAAAATATGTTGTTTTTTTTTCAATTTTTTCACCCTTTATGTATTAATTTTTCAAAAAGTTAATACCGCCATTGAAAAGAGCGTAAAAATATTTTTTAGGAAATATTTTGAACTTTTTAGTTATGTTAATTACCACTTAATAAATGCATAAGGTAACGTGTGATCCAAAATTATTGTCACCATAGGTGGCTCTGAACGACAGAGATAGCTATACAGTGCATGTCTATTCTTAATTCAGATATACTTTCCATTTTATGTCAACTTTGACAGATACTTGTCAGTGTCAGTGTACATACGTCAACTTTGACTTCAAGTTTTACTAGACTCTACACAAAATTATTGTTAATAAAAATGGTCTTCACGCATGAACAAAAGCGATCTATGCTCGAAATATATTTGAGAAATGGTCAAAAAATTAACGAAGAATGGGTTTACTCCAACCGAGACGCCTTTGCAGAATTTAGTGAAGAATTTCCCAATGTTGCAGTTCGTTATAACGTGTTTTGCAAAACTCTTCGTCAAGTTGTAAAAGTTTACAGAGAAACGGGAAGTGTAAGTCACAAGCCATGGGCAGGCAGGCCTAAAGTGCGAACTGAAGAAAACGTCGAACTGGTCAGAACAGTTATTGTAGATCAACCGCATACATCAATTCGGCGTTTACGTCAACAGATAGATCTTTCATATGGAACTTGCCAGCGTATTCTTAAGAAAGATTTGCATTTTTATCCATATCGTTTACAAGCTTTCCATGAAATCGCCCTAAACGACTATCCCCAAAGGCTAGGCTTCTGTAATTGGTATCTGGACAATTTCAGTAATAATGGTGATGTATTAAGCAAAACTTTTTTTACTGACGAATGTTGGTTTCACCTTTCTGGATACACAAATTCTCAAAATATGAGGACGTGGAGTGCAGATAACCCACATTATTTTATTGAAACGCCTTTGTATCCACAGAAACTTGGAGTCTAGGCTGATATAAGCCAGCGGCGTATTGTAGGACCCATATTTTTTGAAGGGGTTCTAAATGCTGAAAGATACCGTCAAGAAATTTTAACTCCATTTATAAATCAGTTGATGGATGATGAATTAACAGAAGGGTATTTTCAGCAAGACGGAGCTCGAATTCATACAACGCTGCAAAATTTGAATTATATTATGGACTTTTTCGACAATAGGGTCATTAGTTTAAATACGCCTATTATATTCCCTCCTCGATCCTGTGATTTGACTCCCTGTGATTTCTTTCTGTGGCCATATTTAAAAAATTTGATTTTTAAAACTCCTGTAGCGGATTTGGAAGATCTTAAACAAAGAATAACTAATCATATTGAAGAATTAAATAATACTCCGTCAATCTTAAACAATGTAATATAATCAATGATAAGGAGAGTTACTTTATGTAGAGATGTTGGAGGTGGACATATACAACATCTTCTTTGATTTTATTTATTATTTTGTATATTAACCCGACATCGGAATTGGAGACACTACGGTGTGTCAGTGAGGTTATGTTCATGTTACAAGGTAGCTTGCAAAGTCTACACGGCTATTGCTAAAATGTAATTGTTTGTATCTGTTTTATAATTACGTTTGTCACTCTGTGCCTTATTAAATACACAACATATTAGGCAACGAGTCTCAGAAAGAATCTACACAAAAGTCAAAAAATGTTGTTAATTGGGGCCATCGAGCATTTCGATCCTGCTAAAAGTGATATCACATCTTACGTGGACAGACTTGAGTAGTTGTTTTTATGTAATGTAGTGGAGAAAGACAAGGAAGTTCCATTATTGATTACTTTAATTGGTGGAGAAGTTTACACTGTTTTAAAAGACTTATTAGCACCAGAACTACCAAGTTCAAAAACATTTTTGAAAAGTTAAAAAGCATTCGGTCTGAACATTATAGCCCAAAGAGGTTAGTTATTGCTGAAAGGTATAAATTTTACAACACAAGTCAAGAACCTACAGAGGATATTAAAAGTTTTTTGTCAAAACTAAAAAGTGTTGCTCAATATTGTAAATTTGGTCAATTTTTGAAAGAATGTCTCAGAGACAGACTTGTCTGTGGTGTACAGTTAGTCACAATAAAACGTAAACTCCTGGCAGAAGACAATATTTCCTTTGAAAAAGCTTATGAGATAGCATTGTCAATAGAACTTACAGAAGGTGAAATTAGAAGAATGGAACCAGAAAATTTAGCAGCAGTCGAAGAAAAATTAGATAAAGTAATGTTCAAAAAGAATGAAGCTGCAATTAAGAAAGATGGTAGTCATGAAGCTGGTAGAAGTTATGTCCAACATAAGTCATGCTTTAGATGTGGTAGAATACATGATTCATCAAAATGTCCAGCCAAAGCATGGCAATGTTTCAGTGGTAAGAAAGTGGCTCATACAAGTACCGTCTGTGGTTCGAAAGTTAGTTTATTAGAAGAAGGTGATACACAAGGTGAAGTGAAGGAGGAAGAATCATTATTTCTGGGATTTTTGTCTTCATTGGAACTAGAAAATTCAGCTCCAGAGAAAATAGTATTAAAAGAGGAACTCAATTTTATTTGACATTGATACTGGTGCCTGTTGTACAGTAATTCATATACAGGATTTCAAAAAGTTTTTGTCAGCTTTAAATATTTATTCTGTTAATAAATGAAGTAGTACTAAAAAATAATAAAAAATGAAGTAGTACTAAATACAAAACATGATTATTACCATCAAATTCAGGGCAACCTGTATTTAACGCAAAGGAATTTATTTATTTACTGAAATATACATCCACCAGGTATAAACCCATAAAGGTGTACATAAGAAAACTACATACATTGACTGAACACTTGATCACAAAATATAAAATAAAATAAAGAATAACCAAAAATGTTTCTGTTGTTAATACACATACACAATAATAAAAAAACAAAGACCTTAATAAAGAAAAATAACATGGCATCAATTCGATAAGCTATTGCGCATTTCGCGTTTAAAGATGTTAAAACTAAGAAAAAAATGTCCACAGATCTTAAGTTATTTACACTTCTGCACATACTTTTTATCGGACAATAGAAATTATGTTGCGAATTAGGCACCGAAATATGAAAAGTTACACCTGAACGTGACACAGCTCGTGGTACATTAAAGTCTACAAGACTAAGCAAAACATCGCTATTAATTAGGCAATTGACAATTTTGAAGATGAATATTAGGCCGTTTATTTCACGCTGCTTACGCAGTGAATGGAATCCAAACTCAGAAACGAGTAAATTATAGCTATAGCCTCTAACCGGATATCTGTTATATTTTTTGACGTAACAATATCTTAAGAATCTTTTTCGAACAGATTCAAGATTAGAGACCAGTTCTGCACGCTGCAGTAATTAAGTTTACTGCTAAGTAGTCCAAAATATAAACTACGCAAAGCTTCCACAGACGTTACATCTCTGCAGCTTCTAATAATATATCCTAAAGATTTGGTTGCTTTGGAGACCGCGGTATTAATATGAGTTGAGAATGTTACTTTACTGTCAAATATAACACCAAGATCTTTAAACTCTGAGGTAGAAGACAGTAAAATGTTGTTGACCTTATAATCGAAATGTATGTTATTGATCTTTCGGGTATAGGACATTACTTTACATTTCTTTATATTTAAGGATAGTTGATTATTGAAACACCATTCATTAAAGGCAGAGATATCCTGTTGAAGTTTAACGCAGTCGGAAATATGGTTCATTTTGCGAAATATTTTCATATCGTCCGCGTACAACAGTGTTTCAGAGTCTACGATGGAGCAGATATCATTAACAAAAAGGAGAAATAATAAGGGACCCAGATTTGACCCCTGAGGTACTCCAGACGTGGCAACAAAACGAAAAGATCGAAAGCCTTGATATTCTACGAACAAACTCCTATCAGTTAAATATGATTTCAGTAATATTTGAAAGTTATTGGACATTCCAAACTGATCTAATTTTGTTAGCAATTTATTGTGTGAGACTCGGTCAAATGCTTTACTGAAATCAGTGTATATGACATCCACCTGTTGTCTTGAATCTAAAGCTGACGAAACATATTCTGTAAATATACAAAGATTTGTTGCCGTACTCCGAGCTTTCACAAAACCATGTTGACTGCTGGTAATCAAACAACGCACATGAGCATACAAGTAATCTGTCAAGATCATTTCGAACAATTTAGAGAATGCTGATATAAGAGCGATAGGTCGATAGTTAGCTATATCAGAGTTTGAACCTGATTTAAAAATAGGACAAACTCTTGTATTTTTCCACGCAGTTGGAAATGTTGTTGTCTTAAGAATGAGGTTAAAAATTACAACAAGTGGTTCTATGAATGACTCGACTCGACGTGACATTTAAGTATCGAAATTTTTTATATTCTAGTTGTATTTCTAATTTAATAGTTCTCCTGAGATCTTTAGCTCGTTGGAGGTAAAAACAATATTTACTTCGTCTATACATTCTCAGATAATGATGTTTACGTTTAACTTTGGCGATTATTTCAGATGTAAACCATGCTGGATATTTTTGAGATCTAGTTGAACTAACTGGAACACATTTATCTATAATTTCTTGGAGAGACAAACTAAACGAATCTACAGCAGAATATACATCTGAAAAATGTTTTAAATGATTCCAGTCCATTTCGGTTAAAAGTTTGTTAAATTTATTTACGTTATATTTTCTAAAATTAAGACGTTTCTGATTCGGAACAAAATATTCATCTTCTTTGACTTCATACGGAAAATAACAAGTTAAAGCAGGATGATGATAATCAATAGGAACTAAGGCATTGACTTCAGGTGTAACTTCGCAACTAAAAACTAACTGTGGTACAATCAAATCTAATATCTTTCCATGTATATTTTTTATTTTGTTACATTGTACAGAATCTGTATAGTTTAATAGTTGAACAAATCTATTAATTAAAGGAGTTATTTGACTATTATTAACATAATATGCCGCAAGATCTGTTAAATTAAAATCTCCAATCAAAACGACCTCATGAGTTTCATGGAAAGTTTCAATATAATCAAAAAAATCAGGATACTCACTAAACGTCACGTTAGGTGGGATATAAACTGTTATAAAGAAGATTGGTTTCCTATTGGTTTTGAAAACTTTAACACATAAAACATCAATTTTTTCTATAGGAAACACTACACTATGTTGGTCTGAATGACACACGTTATTATTTACAGCAAAAATCACTCCTCCTCCAAACTTGTCAAAACTTCGATCTTTACGATAAACTGTGTAGGTGTCTACAGGAAATAGTTCACTACTGCGTACTCCATCCCGAAGCCAAGATTCTGTGATTGCAATAATGTGATATTGTGATATTAGGACATTTTGAAAAAATATAGTTGTTTTCGAATTTAGACCGCGACAGTTTTGATAATATACAAAAAGTTTGTCATTATTTTTTTGTGATCCAGTGGATGATACTACAGGTTTTTTGAGACAATAAATGGTAGACTATGTTTGTGTTTTATAATCAAATTTCTTTCACCTGCTGCCAAACGATCGCTAAGTTCCTTTTTGATTTTTGAAGTATACTCACGTTGCATAACAGTTTGATCTGACGTCAGATATATATTCTTATAACAGTCTATTGATTTGAGTTTGGGATTTAGCTTTAAAAAATTAGTCACTTGATTACTATTCGGAAACGTAACTTTAATTGGACGACATTTATTTGAGTTGGCTGACGGTTGTAGACCTAAACGGGAAACATGTAAACCATTTAATTGCGGATTTCGATTCATTGATATAGCTGTAAACATATTTTCAATATAAGCTTGCAAATGAATTTCAGTTTCAGGAACACCAAATATTAAAATATTACTTTCTTTTCTTTTAATTTGGTTCAACTCTGTCGTTATTTTTATCACATCGAAGGAATCCCCTTTTTTGTTATTTAGGCAGTCAATTAGGCATTAGGAACACTTAGTGATTTGGACATGCTCGGAATCAGCCTTCTATGATATCCCTATTGAAAAAGGCTGGGAAGAAAATATAAATTTATTAAAAGATTTATACTTAATTAAATATATACCATTTTAAATATAATTATAAAGTGCGTACATCGGGATGTGAAACCCCTCAACATCCTTATGCATTGGCAATTACATGAAATTAACGGACTTTGGGTCGATGTCTGATTTTAGTGGGGTAGGTAGTGTTTATGTGAGTAATGTTAAGTAACTTTTTAAAATTTTAGGTGTATTTTTCTGAAGACTGGACTATACAGTCTGTATCCTGTTTATGTCCTAGAGGCAAATATTTATGCCATCATATAGGATGTCTATTATTGTATGCAAGAGAAAATGTTTCTGTAACTAACCAAGCTTGTTCATGGGCAGCTCCAAAATCAACTGCTGAATGGATAAAAAAGTGTCTGACATATATCCTTTATCAAAAACACGCAAGATTTCTACAAGATATTTGTTAGACAAAAAAATTAAAAATTTTTATCAGAACTTAAGCCCTTTTGATGCAGTAGTAGGATTTTCTTGTCCGTTTACTGAAAAACCACAACCAATATCTGACAAATGGCAAATTGCAGACATTGAAGATGTATTATTTAGTCAACCATATTTAAGGAGGGGGTATGGTTTGAAATCAACATAGCAAGCACATTTTTGTGATTTTTTTTCGAAGCTATGGTACAAATATTTTATTTTTAAATTAAATAAACATATTAAGTACAATTCAAAGAATACTTAGAAAAAAATCCAATCCAAAATATTGGAAAATAAGCCATTGGTGACAAATTTTGACAGGCAGCTCACAAAAGAATGGATTTTGCGGTGGACATCAGAACTCGTCACTCGATCATACGAAACAAAAAATTCAAAAATATTTAATTAGCTATGAGTTTCACGAGGTCACAACGTCGAGTTTTTTTATTTTTAATGATTTTTGAATTTTTGGTATCACTCAGAAATCAAAAAAATGAAATTTTTGGTAAAAATTCTGTGAAAATCAACAGACTTATTATTGTCGAACAAAAAATAAGCAAAAATCAGAAAAATATCCCGACGTTGTTACCTCATGAAATGTCTAAAGAAAATATGTGCAAAATATCAGGTAGATCAGCCCAGTAGTTTTTCAGTTATAATGTCAACCGCATTTGAAAAAGCAGTTTTGAGAAAAATGCGTTTAAAGTTTTGACAACTGCATCTTCATCTTCTTATTTGTCTGCCAAATCGTAAAGTGATGCACATTGGAATATGTTTTTTAAATCGAGGAGTAATCTACAAAAGAGAAGGCGAACAGTTGTTTAACGTTTCTCACTACGCTCAAGCGTGCTGGCGCGAAGCCGCGGCAACGCGAGTCGAAGGTAGGGATATTCAACACCCTGTATCTCTGGTAATTTTACTCCGATTATTTTGAAATTTTCAGAGAGTATTCTTGGAAGTATGCACTTTTATTTGAAATAATAAAAAAAAATTAAATATTTCAAACCATACCCCCCCCTTAACACCTTCTGATAAAAATGATTACTTAAACACTATTTTGAAAATTGATGTAAATACAATACCGAGTATAGCTAAAAACATTGTAGGACAATATACGAGTCCACATTGGCTTAAAATGAGAAAGAACAAAGTAACCGCAAGTAACTTTGGTCCTGTGTTAGCTGCATGTAGACGAAATAAATTTCCAACCAGCCTTTTTAAAAGAATATCAGGTAAGAGTAGCAATTCTTTGACTTTGGCTCATATAATGATATAATTTGAAGCCGTAGATGAAAATATCATAAGAATCAACATGGCAATTAACCAAAAACCTGTCACCATTCTCGGTATATATGCAGTCTCTGATGATCAGCCTTATGCTATTAAAGACGACTTCTTTGAGAAAATCAATGACGAAATTACTAAAATTGCAAGTATTAGGGAAGTGATCATAACAGGAGATCTGAATAGTAGAGTCGGACAGAAGGTAAACAACAAAGTGGTAGGTCCACATGGAGAAATAACCCAAAATGACAATGGCGAAAGATTAATTCAAATATGCGAAAACCATCAGCTAAAAATAACAAACGGGTTTTTTAAACACAAGGAGATACACAAATATACATGTATTCAGGTAACCAGAAATTTAAAATCAATCATAGATTACGTGATTACAAAACAAAATACAACATTACAAGTAATGGATACAAGAGTACATAGAGGAGTATCATGTGATTCGGATCACTTTATGGTAAAGTCCGAAATAGTTTTTCCGTTTAGATCCAAGAAAACAAAAGAACCACCTGAAGCCACAGAAATTTTTAACACAACAAATTACAACCTGGACAGCTTACAACATGAAAGTACGAGAACACTATATCAACGAAGACTAAATGAAAAATTAGAAGATATTATCCAAAATGTATCCGTGGAAGAAGTGTACAAAAATATAATAGACAGTATGCAAACAGCCGCAAAAGAAGCGCTTGGTTTAAAATCCGAGCGCCACAGTAAAAAGCTATGGTGGACCAAAGACATACAAAACCTAATAATGGAGAAAAAGAAAGCGTACGCACGGTGGCTAAGTACGAAACATCAAGTAGACAAAGACAAATATTTGGACCTACGAAGAACAACAAGAAGAGCAGTAACAGCAGCAAAAAAAGAAATGTGGGATAGGAAATGCCAAGAGATCAACACTTACATAGGCGGAAGGAAGTGTTCAGAGACATGGAAATTTTTAAACAAAATAAAGAACACAGAAAGACATACTACTTCTATTCAGTTAATATCAACAGAAAAATGGAAAGAATACTACAAGAGTTTGCTAACAGAAAGTAGAGCCGAATATACCACACAATCGCCAACAGAAGTATTCGTTGAAGGCGAAGAGATAGTAGTGGGAGTTGATATGGTGAAGAAAGCTGTAAATGAACTAAAAAATGGTAGAGCTCCAGGGCCAGAAAATATTCCTGCCTAATTAGTAAAATGTGGCACAGATAAACTCTTTCAAGCACTTACTTGGTGTATGAACATAACCAGATAAACAGATGAACTCTTTCAAGCACTTACTTGGTGTATATAAAGGGTGTCACACCACTCAGTTTATGGAAAGTACCTTATATTTCTTCCATTCATAAAAAAGGAAATAAGTTGGATTGCTCTAATTACAGAGGAATATCGGTAACTAGTACACTAATAGAATAGTTCTCAGTAGATATAGTATGATAAAAATTATTTGTTTATTTAGAAGCTCCATAAATAAAGTGCAATAATTGCATTACTTCATGTTTGTTGAAAATTTATTAAATACTGATTTTTATGGTTGCAATGACACCATATATTTAAAATGAAACCCTATATATAGACCAAGTTTTCATCGATATCACCAAATTGGCTTCAGGTGGATTTGGCTACGTCTATAAGGGAACTTATCGGAGGACAGGAAGAAAATACGCAATAAAAAAATTCAGACAGGACAAGGCCAAACGGATTCAGATCCTGGAGGTAATCCTGAAAAAAGTGGGCAACCACCTTCATTGCACGGCATATTTGGGGGCGTGGAAAGAGATGAAGAACGTTTACATGGTTCTGCAATATTCTAAGATCTCTCTGCATCATTTTGTTAAGCACAACCCATATCAGGAATTTCTGTTATGAGACGTCTTGCATGATGTGGGCCAAGCCCTCAAACACCTCCGTGAAACCATACAGTGTGTACAACAGGATGTGAAACCCCTCAACATCCTTAGGCATGACAATTACATGAAATTAACGGACTTCGGATTGATGTCTGACTTTAGTGGAGTAGTGTTTAGGTAGGTAATGTTAAGTAGATTTTTATAATTTTAGGAGTATTTTTCTGAAGACGACTACATACAGTCTGTATCCTGTTCATGTCCTAGAGGCAAATATTTATGCCATCATATAGGATGTCTTTTATTGCATGCAAGAGAAAATGTTTGTAACTAACCAAGTATGTTCATGGGCAGCTCCAAAATCAACTGAATAAAGGATAAAGGAAGCATAAATCGGACATATTATATCATTTATCAAAAGCACATAGTTTCTAAAAGAGATTTATTAGACAAAGAAATTAAAGATTTTTATCAGAAGTTAAGCCATTTTGATGCAGTAGTAGGATTTTCTTGTCCGTTTAGCGCTGGACTCCACTTGCGATTTTAGTCGCGCGATTGTTTTGTCGCGAATATTGAACACATTGTTTCAAATACGAGTCAATCCATTTGCGACTAAACAATCACAGCGATTAAAAAAACGCTTTTTACCGCGACGCGATTGCCACTCGGTCGAAATGGATCATACGGACAAGCATAGGCATGCATCCACTTGCAATTGTTTAGTCGCGATTCTGAAACCAAGTAGCCTAGTGTGTCGTAAATAAAATTTTATTTTCAATTTTTTAAAATATCAGACGAGGAAGATACAAATGTTTGGGGTATTTTGAGTAGCATTAGCCTCAGTGATTATGTGGTAAAATAGTTGATACAATCATATACACTGTGTCCGTAAAGTATGGAACAAATTCTTTTTTTAGCTAAACAGAGCATTGTCAGAAATAATCCTGGAACACGTCGATTTTTGATTTTAATTTACCATATTTTAAAATAATATTCTAATATACAGGGTGAATTACTTTCGAGTAATGACGTCACCGTCATTTTTTTTAAATGGAACACCCCCATTTTGTCTTAATTTTCGGATTACTCTAGCTGAGCTGATTCCAAAAATGTATCACATGTTGATTCAAATTGGTACAGGGTGGACAAAAATACAATAGTTTTTTGTGTGCTCATATTAATAAATTTTAATTAATTTTTGATATTAAATTAAAATATTAAATTAACCAATATCAAAAATTAATTAAAATCAAAAATTAATTAAAATATCAAAAATACAATAAGTATTTTTGATAATATTGTTAATTTAACTAACGCGTTACTTTAAGAACACACACAAAGCTATTGTATTTTTGTCCACCCTGTACCAATTTGAATCAACAAGTGATACATTTTTGGAATCAGCTCAGCTAGAGTAATCCGAAAATTGAGACAAAATGGGGGTGTTCCATTTAAAAAAATGACGGTGACGTCATTACTCGAAAGTAATTCACCCTGTATATTAGAATATTATTTTAAAATACGGTAAATTAAAATCAAAAATCGACGTGTTTTAGGATTATTTCTTAAAATGCTCTGTTTAGCTAAAAAAGAATTTGTTCCATACTTTACGGACACAGTGTATAAAAAAAGGAACGAAGGTATGACAATTCCGTCATATCACTCTCACTGGCTACGTTCTGAAAGCGAATAGGGAAAATGTGCCTGAGTTGGCATACCGGACGAGCAGAAGAGAAAAGTAATGTAGAGCAAAGAAATAAGAATGTCAAGACAGAAAGTAATTCGCAGGTAGCTGGATCATCTGGCAACTAAAATATTACAATAATAAAACAAATAAATTACCAGCAACATCTTCCTTAATCCCATCCTCAGAAATTTCACCCTTACCAAAAGCTCCTGATACGAACAACAAAAGAAAACGAAAAAACCTTTCTAAATATGGAGTCTTACATACAACTTCCGAAATAGAACTTTTAAAAATGAAAATCGCTAAAAAAATGCTGAGTTAAAAAGAAAGGAGGCAAAAAAAGTCCAAGTAAAAATGTTTCATGATTCTAACCCCAACACTAAACATAGAAAAACTAATAGTGATCAATCAACAGCCTGCATCTTTTGCAATGGAGTATTTTCTCACTCCAAACCAAATGAAAAATGGATTCGTTGCTTGTTTTGTAATAAATGGGCAAACTGCAACTGTGCAGATTGCTCCTTTAAGACACAGCAGTATATATGTGAACTTTCTGTTTAGCTTAGGTTGCTGCTTTCCTGTTTCTTTGTTTTGACTTTTTATCAATAAAATTTGTGTTTTCTAAGTTCTTTTAAATGTTGTTTTAGGTATTAAAAATTATACGTAAGTCTGCATAAGTGATTATTAATAGTACATTCTTTCACGGTTTTTGCTCTAAATTTTAAAGAACCGCTTGGATTGACATGAAATTTGGCATACGTATAGCTTACATGTCAAAGAAAAAAGTGATATTGTGCCGATGTGTGCTTTTGCCCTGAGGGTGACTTTCACCCCCTCTTAGGGGGGAAAAAATATATGTCGAAAATAAGTCCGGAAATGGATAAACTGACTAATTTTAACTAACTTTTGTTCTATAGAGCTTTTTCGCCAAGTCAACACTTTTGAATATGTTCAATTTTCAACAAAGTAACCACATTTTTAGACGGTTTTTCGCAAATAACTCAAAAAGTAAGTATTTTGTCGAAAAAAACGTTCTTAGCAAAAACATAGCCTATAAAAAAGTTAAAAAAATGGTGTACGCGTTAGGTCTCTGCATCTCGTAGAACCAGAGTTATAGCCAATGAAAAATAGATTCATATTCACCAAATTTTAAATAGAATATTTCGACGTGAAATATCCGAAAAATTAAGCACTTTTTGGGGAAAACCCATTATAATATTTTTAAAGTGTTTAAAAAAGCTTTATTTCTGTTTTTACAAAAGTTCCTAGCATTAAATTTATGCAAGATACGCTCAAAATAAAGTTGATCCCTTTTGTTTTGGCAAAAAAAAATCGGGAAGACCACCCCATAATTAGCAACTTAAATGAAATTAATCGTTACCACTCCACAAATTATTTAATTTATGTTGTGTTTATATGATCTGTAAATTCAATCGATTCAAAGTGCGTATTTTTGAAAAAAATGGGTTTCAAAGTAAAATTTTTAAAAATTTTAATTTGGAAAAATATGCTTTTATTCAAAATAACTTAAAAATTGTTAGATACCAAAAATCTCGAAAAACAAAAAAAGTCAGCATTGCTTTTCTGAATATCACGTATTTTTTTGTTTTTCTGTTAGACAAAAATTGATTAAGATTTTTTTTCTAAATTTGCACACATTCGTGATCAGTGACTCGTTCCCCCTTTAACTACAGCCCTTTCAATAATAAGGACTTTGAACCGATGAAACTTACAGATCATATAAACAATACATACTCGAGTCAAAAAACTTGTTGAAGTCGTAAAGATTAAGTTCATTTAAGATACTAATTAGGGGGTGATTTTCTCGATTTTTTTACCAAAACAAAAAGGGACTAACTTTATTTTGAGCGTAACTTGTTTACTTTTGATGCTAGAAATTTTTTTATAAAACAAAAATGAAGCTTTTTTTAAACACTTTAAATAACTTGTAATGAGTTTTCCCCGAAATGTGCATCATTTTTGGTTATTTCACGTTAAAGTATTCCATTTGGAATTTGACGAATATGAACCTATTTTTCATTAGCTATAACTCTGCTTCTACTATAGTCGGAGAGATAGATAGAAGCGGATTTTGTGCGTGATAAGTAATATGGAAAAACTATACGGGGATATATTGAATTAGTTGTTTACATGACTTTCACCAACGACCGCAAACCAGAGTTGGGGCCGAGGGTATTTATAAGGGGTCAAAGTCGCGGATTTTATTATTTTTTTTATGACGCTCATGATCGAGATAGTGCACCAAAATTTGGGAATAAGTAGGTCATGACGTTACTAAGTAAAATCCCCAGAGCCGGAAACCAGAGTTGGAGATGAGGGTAGTTATAAGGGGTCAAAGTCGACGTTTTTATTATTTTTTTTGTGACGCTCATGATCGAGAAAGTGCACCAAAATTTGGGAATAAGTAGGTCATGACGTAACTAAGTAAAATCTCCAGGGGTGTCACGCTGCGTGGCCGACAAAGGGGTGGGGCAGGGGTAAATACAAAAAAATATAAGGGGTTTTTTTGCGACGTTCGTGATTGAGAGAGTGCACCAAAATTTGGGAATAAGTAGACCATGACATAACTAAGTAAAATCTTCAGAGCTGGAAACCAAAGTTGGGCATGAGGGTAGTTATAAGGGGTCAAAATCGCCGTTTTTATTATTTTTTTTTGTGACGCTCATGATCGAGAAAGTGCACCAAAATTTGGGAATAAGTAGGTCATGACGTAACTAAGTAAAATCTCCAGGGGCGGAACGCGGCGTGGCCGATAAAGGGTTGGGGGTAGGTGTGAATATAAAAAATATAAGGGGTTTTCTGCGACGTGCTAGATTGAGATAGTGCACCAAAATTTGGGAATATGTAGACCATGACTTAGCTAAGTAAAATCCCCAGAGCCGGAAACCAGGGTTGGGGATGAGGGTATTTTTAAGGGGTCAAAATCGCAGTGTGTATTATTTTTTTTGTTACCCGGCACATTTGTCCCCCACGCAGCGTTCCGCCCCTGGAGATTTTACTTAATTACGTTATAACCTACTTACTCCCAAATTTTGGTGCACTATCTCCATCATGAGCGCCACAAAAAAATAATAAAAACCGCGACGTTTACCCCTTATAACTACCCTCGTCCGCCACTCTGGTTTCCGCCTCTGGGGATATTACTTAGTTATATCATGGTCTACTTATGCCCAAATTTTGGTGCACTATCTCAATCACGAACGTCGCAAAAAACCCCTTTTTTATATTCACTCCTGCCCCACCCCTTTGTCGGCTACGCAGCGTTCCACTCCTGGAGATTTTACCTAGTTATGTCATGACTTACTTATTCCCAAATTTTGGCGCGCTATCTTGATCATGAGCGTCACAAAAAAAATAATAAAAAACGGAACTTTGACCCCTTATAACTACCTTCCTTCCCCACTCTGGTTTCCGGCTCTGGGGATTTTAATTATTTATGTCATGGTCTACTTATACCCAATTTTTGGTGCACTATCTCAATCACGAACGTCGCAAAAAACCCCTTATATTTTTTATATTCACCCCTACCCCCCCTTGTCGGCCACGCAGCGTTGAGCCCCTAGAGATTTTACTTAGATACGTCATGACCCACTTATTCCCAAATTTTGGTGAACTATCTCGATTATGAGCGTCATAAAAAAATAATAAAAACCGCTACTTTGACCCCTTATAACTACTCTCGGCCCCAACTCTGGTTTCCGGCCGTTGGTGAAAGTCATGTACACAACTAATTCAACTTATCCCCGTATAGTTTTTCCATATTACTTATCACGCACAAAATCCGCTCCCAGCTCTTAGACTACTAGGTATAGAGACGTGATATATACACAATTTTTTTAAATTTTTTGCATATTATATTTTTGCTAAAATGTTTTTTCGACAAAATACTTACTATTTGACTTATTTGTGAAAAACCGTTAAAAGCGTGGATATTTTGTTGAAAAAATGAACATATTCACTGGCAAATAACTCAAAAATATTAACTTAGTGAAGAAACTCTATAGAACAAAAGTTACTTAAAATTAGTCAGTTAATCCATTTCCTGACACTTTGGACGAATATTTTTTCACCCCCAAGAGGTGGTGAAAACCACCCCCAGGGCAAAAGCACATATCGGCACAATATCACATTTTTTTCTTTGACTTGTTAGCTATGTGTATGCCAAATTTTATGTCAATCCAACAGGTTCTTTAAAAATCAGAGGTTTTGCAATATTTTACCGTTAAAGAACGAACTATAAGCATTTTTTATCAAATAAACTTTATTGGAAAATTAAATCCCATATTATATTTATTTACTTTAAGTAACTTGATAGTTTTGGCAAGCTGGCATACCCTATGCCATCTTACCCGAAACATTCAGCCCGAGATGGCATACCGAGGTGAGTTTAAAAAAAATACTTAATTAAAAAACACAGTTAGGGCTCTATTAATGTTTGTTATTGTTAGGCTAGGTATTTTTTTTATTTAACTGCCAAGTTTTAGCCCGTAAATCGCAAAAGTTACTTAGAAAAAAAATAATTACGAAATGTATGCCAACTCGGGCACATTTTCCCTAGTACTAGTCTTGTTGGTACTATGAATAAAGCTCCACGTAAAATCCCGGCTTGTGTGAAATACACGAAAGACAATTTTTGTACACTACAATACTTCTAAAGACAGGTGATATCTCATTAACTGTTTATCAGGCCAAAAGCAACGAAAATGCTTAGTGTAAGGCACTCGGATGTACAAATTGCATCCACTGAGAAAAAGAAACCGAAAACTATTGAAATTTATAATGAGACAAAATATGGTGTTGATTTAGTGGACGAAATGACACGCAAGTATTCAGTGAAAACATCGTCTAGGCGTTGGTCACTTCAAAAGTTTTGCAATTTACTGGAGTTAGCTGGAATAAATGCCTGGATCCTATATAAATCCTTGAATAAATCGCAACTAAGTCGCAGAAATTATATTCTGAAGCTAGGAGAAGAACTCTCAGACAAATACGCAGGGACTAGACCTGCTGTTAAACGAGCTGCTATCACAGATGAAATCGATGAAACTCTAAAAAAGCGAACACGTTGTGAAATCAAATCACAGTGTTCTGGAAACAAATCATTTGTAAAATGCCACGCGTGTAATAAAACAGTCTGTCAAAACTGCACTTCCATGCAATATTTTGTATGTTCAATATGTAGGTACGAGCGCTATCTAGTCATGTTTTATACTAGTTTTTCACTTTTTTATTACCATTTTTTGTTATCAAATAAATATACGATATTGTGTTTAAAGTTTCCTCTTACATTTTCATAGATCATACGGGTCAAAAATGACCCGTTAGCAGTTAGAAGACTGGCAGAAATGTCCGCGCTTTTGGTGCTAAATCAAAATTAGACAATAAAATGGTAACTTAACCGTAAAAATAGATGAGACTAACATCTTTTTTTAACATCCAAGATTTTTTACAATGAAAACAATAAGTAAAATTGTTTGTCTTTACAATGACAGAGAGATGTAAGGTCCAGTGACCAAAGCATCAAGACACACACACATTTAATTAGCTTGTTTACCGGTGAGATGCGCACATACACTGATACGCGAGCACGAAAACTAAAACTGGCACAGAATACAATGGCTGGACGCTGTTGAAGGCGTAGCTTCCTCTGCTGTAGGCTGTCAGGATCGGTTAGGTAGGTCCACGCGATCATATCGCTTCAATCTCTTCACTTGTTGGTTGTTGAGAAGATTGTGTGCCAGGGTGTTAGAATGTACCCGCAACCTATTTTGATATTGTTCAGAAGATTTTTTGCACTCTTCGGAGACTGATAGTACCTGAAAAGACTAAGATCGTCTCCTATCTTAAGTTCATATAATAGGTTTATATTTGAGGTAACATTCCTACTAACAGTAAAACTTAATTTTGTAAGAAAGTAACACAGTTATTTTTATGTACCTTACCTAATATTATAATCAAATAAAATAAGAAATAATTAAAAAACATCGCTGCAATTGTAATATGAGTCGCTCAGAAGCAGAGTGGCCCAACTGATTTTTTTGTATAATTCAGGTAGGTAGTACAATAGGTGGCATTTTATCATATCTTTCATTTCAGAGTGGCTCAACTAACATTTAGTTGTATACCAAGAGATGACGCGACTTGTACAGTTAGGCTACGTAAACATTTCACATGATCTAGTTATGGAAACGTGGCCCAAGTGACAGTTGGGCCAGTGTGCAGTATGATATTTTAGACATTGTCACTCTTGCCTTGTGTGTTTGTATCAGTCTCGTCTAGCGTTAATTCGTTCTTTAAAGTACTATCAGCCTTTTATACGGTTTATGTTTGTGCAATCTTGAGCAACGGTGAGTAAATTATTGTATTTTAGTGTAAATTAATAGTGATTGTAAATATCTCGGCTCAAAATTTAAATTAGGATTCTAAATTTTTTAAGATTATAACCTTAAAATTATAACCTTAAAATGAAGAAAGCAGGCTAGTTTTCTACTTAGACATATTTTCATAATATCTATGGTATGTTTATGGTTTTCTAAGCGATGTTGCCAAAAGTATAGGTTAGTCTTTAACTTAAAGACATTTGATCACTTGAATTACTAATTAATAGAGAATATTTTTGTTATAGTTTGGAAATGCCGTTGTCGGATACATCCAGTACTCGTGAACCCAGTGAATTTGAAACAGATTCTGGCTCTGACTTCCATCCACCTTCTGATGCTGAGTCTTCTACAACTAGGGAAAGCTTCACAGAAGATGGACTTATGGAACCTGGATCAAGTAGGGGTAAAAAACGTAAGAAAAATAATTCAGTTTGGAAAAGATCTAAGTCTAAGTTGGAAAGAAATTCAGGAAAATCATATTTGAATTCTCGTGGTAGAATTGTGTCTAAGAAACAATTTTTTCATGGAGTTTGCAGCTGTCCACGAAAGTGTCATTTGTTGTTATCTCTTAAAGAAAGAAAAAATATTTTCCAAAGTTTCTACAACTTATCTGATTTTAATTTACAGACTGCTTACATTAATATACAAGTAAATGTTGTCAATAAAGGTCGACATACATCAGCTCAAAACAATAATAAACGTTCTAAGACACGAATTTATACATTACCGAAAGAATCAGGTGATATGGTAACTGTTTGTAAATCATTTTTCAAAAAAGCTCTACAAGTTTCAGATGGAAGGCTCACCAGAGCTTTAATAAACAAATCAATAGGTGGCGAATTATTCACTCCGCCACTAGATAAAAGAGGCAAGCACCCCCCTAAGAATAAGACAAGGGAAACCGATATCCAAAATATAAAAGATTTCATTAACAAATTTGCCAAATATACATCACACTATAGCCGCAACAAAAATCCTAATCGAGAGTATCTGTCACCTGATTTAAATATCTCAAAACTTTTTGATTTATATGTGCAAGGTGAAGAACCAGAAGTGAAGGTATCCAAATTCATCTTTTCGAAAATATTTAATGAAGATTTTAATCTTCATTTCCGTTATCCTCTCACTGACACTTGCAAACGATGTGACGCTTATAACATGAAAATAAAAAGCTGTGTAGGTGTAGAAAAAAGCAGAATGGAAATAGAGAAAGAGTTACACCTGCGGAAGGCAGAAGCAGCTGGAAGTGGAATGAAGGAAGATGCAGCCAAGAATAAAGATACCACAACAGTAATTGCATTTGATTTAATGAAAACTTTAGCTACTCCTAGTATTTCTACGGGAGTGGCTTATTACAAGAGACAGTTGTGGACGTATTGTTTTGGCATCCACAATCTAACGACAGGACAGATACACATGTATGTATGGCATGAAGGCATAGCCTCACGTGGCCCACAAGAAATTGGTTCTTGCATTTTACACTACGTAAAAACATATGTTAACACACCAGTTTTGATCTTGTACAGCGACCAATGCGGAGGTCAAAATCGAAATATTAAACTGGCATCTATTTGTACATACATGAGTGTCTCCAATACTTTCAGTCCCACAGTCATACATCACAAGTTTCTAGTTTCCGGTCACTCCTATTTGCCATGTGACAGAGACTTTGGAGTGATCGAAAAACAAAAACGATATTTTAAAGACATTTTTTTGCCAGACGATTGGGTGAAAGTTATTTCCAGTTCCAAAAAGAAGAACAAATTTCAGGTATTTAAAATGACCTCTGAAAATTTTAAGTGTACTGAAAAACTAGAGAAGTTACTTACAAACCGAAAAAAAGGAGAGCAAGATATAAAAGTAGAATGGCTTAAAATACAGTGGCTAATGTTCAAATCAGAAGAGCCATTCAAAATTTATTTTAAGTATTCTAATAACGAGAGTGTATTATTTAATTGTGTTGACGTCACAAAAAAAAGAACAGACGTCTTTCAGATAAAAAGAGAAGACTTCTACTTGGACATCCTCTATCCTGCTGGAAGACCCATAGAGCAACTAAAGTATAAAGACCTTCAGAGTCTTCTTCCTTACATTCCGCCGGTCTATCATGAATTTTACATAAACCTGAAGACAAACGTGGAGGCAGTAGATAATGATATTGGATCATAAACAGATGAATAGGTGACCCAAGTGAAAGTTTTATGTTTTTTCGTAAAAGCTTAATATTTGACATAGTGGCCCAACTGACTTTTTTTTATAGAAAAAAAAGATTTTTTTGTTAATTTTTTGCGCATTCGACTCATATAATGTATTAGGTTCCAGAAATGTTTGTGTAAGTGAATAAAATAATACTGGTTAATAAAAAAAACTGGTTTCATTTTTAGCTCAATTCTTTATTTGCCGATATCTCAAAACATCAATTTTACACTTAGGCCACTCTGCTTCTGAGCGACTCATATATGCTTTAAATAATAATCATGTTATAGTTCTTCCACTCATAACTTTTCCTCTGCATAAAATTATTCACGAATTATTTTTTATAATAGGTCCCTTTTTTACTCACAGAAACTAGCATCGCAAAATTAAGCCGCTTGTCCATTGAAACCACAACAATTTATACAAGGATAAACAATATAGCGTGTAGCTGATCTCTTGTTTACTACGAAATTTGACGTTTATGATTTTAAGTGACAGTGATAGCGTATTTGTCGGGTATTATTTGAATTTATTGTTTATTTGGTTTTTCAAATTATACAACTTTTAGTTTAATAAAATTGTAATTTTTACTTTCAAACATAATTACTAGAACGACTAACTACTGTCCTCTCTTAATTTGATTACTTTCGGTAGGCACATACAGGCTACATTGATTTTTTTTTTAAACGTGACTAGTAATATTTGTGAGTGTGGCTATAGTTCTGTCGAACGGAAACTTGTTTGTATATTTTCGAGATTTATTATTATTATTTTTAAGATATGTCCGGAAAATGCTAAATTCCCAAGCGCAGCAACTTGTGTTGAATCCATATGAATATTTTGAGTTAGAAAGAAGGAATGGTGTACACCTTTGGAACCTCTTATATATAAGATGTAAAATATCAAATACATGTTTTTGAATCAGTTACTAGTAAATAATTCTTGGTAAAGAGAGTTGCTGCTGCTTTAAAAATATCACGGCGGACAATATACTCCATAAAAAAAGAAAAGAAGACAACCTCGTCCGTTCAATCCCATTCAAAAATAGACGTCGTCTTAAAAGTAAGACGACTGATATGCCCGATGTATCAAAAATGGCAGTACGGAATACACTGTACGACATGTTCCAACAGAGTAAGTATTATTTCTTTAGTGTAAGTTTTATGATAAACAAGAACCTATGTATGTATTTCAATGTTCATGACATTGTTTATCTAGGTAGGTACTTTTTGGTTCTAAAAGACGATAATGAATATTTTTTTTTCGGATAAGCATGTTACTCTGTAGAGTTTGACCTGCCCATTAAGGGACAAAGAAATAGTAGATATTAGAAAATCATTCCTTAGTACATTGTTGAAAGACATCGGATTTAAATTCAAAAAGGATGGCATTAATTGAGCAAACTAATATTGCTGCTGTAAGAACCAGATTCCTTCGTCAATATATGGAATATCTTGAAAATGTATTTACAAGTTGTTTTTTAGATGAAACTTGGATTTACTTCAAAGAAAATAAAACAAATATTTGGCAAGACTATAATGCCAAAAGGGTCCGAAAACCAGGATATGATGGTAAACGTTTTGTAATTGATCATGCTGGTTCTTGTGTCAGCAGAAAATTTATTATTTTGTTCAAAATCTAACGTAGCTGTTTATCATGGGGAAATGAACTACTAATATTTTACTAAGTGGATAAGAAAACAATTAATACCTAATTTAGAAGAGCCACCATTGATTGTAATGGATAATGCTTCATACCACAGTGTTCTTTTAAATAAAAAATCTTCAACTAGTTCAAAGAAAGATGAAATTATTAGTTGGTTGATAACTAATAATATTAAATTTGACCCAAATTTTTCCAAAGCTGAATTGCTACAAATACCCAAAAATAACAGAAAAGGAAATATGTAGGGTACTGGAACCAGTTTTGGACACGGCACCAGTGATGGACACTCAACAAATTAATACATATTATCAAGCAACCTTTTGATCTAATTGCGTCCGCAAACAGGGAAAACCTTCAATAGAAATCTGTAATCTTTGCTCTGTGCAACTAGTTATATTAAAGTGAACATAGTTTACTACATGTCAATTTTGGCGTCAACACAGTCGTATTTTTAGCGTTGGTTATAAGTGAATCAGTTTCTTAACTTATAAAAACTTAAAAAGTGGTGTTTTATTAAGCTTACTTAAGTGAATAATAGTAAAGGTACGTAGTTTAATGTGTGTTTATTGTTTTTAGTTGATTTTTGTCATTAAAAATATTTACTTTGGGTGTCCAATACTGGATCTACAATTAAACATATGTTCGTAAAATGGACACATACGTAAAATTTAACCCATTAGCCCACACGTTTTTTTTATTTGAAAATCTTTAATTTTAGGGTTAATTAGATGAAAATGTTAATAATTTAATCCAAAGAAACAAGTTTATCGGTTTCATGTCTTTTGTTTTAAATTATATGGTGTTACCATATGAAGAGTACAGGGGGAAACAAGGAATGTCACTTTTTCATGAATTTTCGCTTTTCTCGCCATGTGGTAGCAAAAGCTGAGTACTATCGACTAGACTATCGATTCAGAATAATAACCAGAAGATCAGTCAGTATAAATTTTCTAACAATTTGAATCCAGGCGAAGGACCAGGATTGTCCGTACGCCACTGAACAAAATATGGATGTCAGCAGTTTTTTGGTGCATTATTAAATTAATAAATTGATACAGATTAATATTATATGAAGGTTATAGTATAAGAATTGCTAGAATTCTGCTAAGAATCTCCAAAGTGGTTTTTAGATATCATAAGAATTAAACATTTATTGGTGTTTATCTCAATATGTGTAAAATGTGACATTCCTTGTTTTTCCCCTGCACTTTTCACGTGGTAAAGCTGGGCGCGCTTAAGGAATTTTTAGGATTGTTGAAATCAACAATCATGTTGAAATATTCAACAGAATATTTTCATCGTCTGGTATGGTATCCTATAAAACAATTAACACAAACCAACGTTGTATTTTTGGCACATTGTTCGTCCAGATGTTGTACATCCGTCACCAGCACATCGCCTTCTACTATTTTTTTCTTTTTTTTTTAATTGCCCTTTTGTCAGATTTCAGTAAGAGCCTAAGAAGGTATCCATTGAAATCTGGCAGGTGGCGGTGGAAAAAATATTTTTTTGACATCTAATGTCACGAAGCAAGACACCCTGGCGTCCTCTGACCGAGTATGACACTAGGCCAGAAGACACCAGGGTAGTGCCGGATTAACCGTATTCCGGCTAAAACCTTAACCACCGCTCCAAAATACTGGTAAAAGAACCAAAATCTATACACCGTCCTTGGTTTAATTTTCTCTTCTTTCCTCCTGCTCTTTCTTCTTTATCACCCCTCGAGATCAGACAGTGCACCTCTCTCCATTCTCTTTCTCCTCTTAACCATAACATTCACTATATTTCTTTCATTCAGCCTGAAACCCACCCGCCTCGAGGTTTCCCCTCTCATTTGCCCACCTCTGACAGTTAAAGAGGTGGGCGGGAGCGTCCGGCACTCCACAAACAGCACAGTCCGCCGAAGCAGATTTACCGATCCTATTTGTGTAGGTGCCAAAGCTACCATGCCCAGTTGGAAACTGCGTCAGGAAGAAGTCTAGTTTCCTGAACCTACACTCCCACCACGGCCTCAGATCGGGAATAAGCTCATTCGTCCACCTTGCTTTTGCGCTATCACTCGCCCATTCTCTCTGCCACTCCTCTATCGTTCTCTCTCTATCTTCCTCATCTATATTTCCATCCATCCTCCTCTCATACACTCTCGCTCGCTCTTTACACAATAAGACGATCGGTATCACCGCCCTAATAACACAAAGAGCCTCGTTTGAGGCCGTCGTATAGGCACTAGATACCCTAAAGAGCATTCGCCTTTGCGAGGTCTTCAACAGCTTGGCGTACTTCGCTGTGTTCAGCACGCTACACCACACGGTGGCAGCGTATGTCACCACCGACTGGAAAACTCCATTTAGAACCCTTCTTTTTGTGCTACCTGGGCCTCCAATGTTCGGCATGAGCCGTACCAATACCTCCAGACTTCGGTTCGCCTTCTCCACAGTCTTTTGGACATGTACTCCGAATCTCATTATTGGACTTTCAACTTTATTGTTTATTTATTAAGCATAACGTAAACAATTAACGTAAAAAGTGAAATTATGCATAGTTCATATCATTAGTTACAATCCGTAAAAGTTTTTACATTGTAAAAAAAATATGAAAAAAAAAACAATTTTTAAGAAACGTTTTTCTTTAGTTATGAGTGACTAAAATTCTAAATATAAAAAAATCAACTAAAAAGCAAAAAATAAACAAAAATTGAAAAAATCTAACACATTCGTCAAAGAAAACCGTGGCGCGTGTTCATCGAATAAACGGCTTTCGCCCCACGCTTTTCTTTAACGAGTGTGTTAGATTTTTTCAATTTTTGTTTATTTTTTGCTTTTTAGTTGATTTTTGTATATTTTGAATTTTAGTCACACTAAAGAAAAGCGTTTCTTAAAAATTGTTTTTTTTTCATATTTTTTTATTTTTTACTTTTTAGTCTTACCCTTTTCAAACATTAAAATATATAAAATCAATGGAAAAGTCCCCGTAGCTGGCTGTATACCATAGTTAAAAAACCATACAGAAGTAAAAACTTCTTTTGTATATTGGTATAAAAAGTTTTATTAAAAAACATAAAAGTCCTCCAAAAAGATTTGCAAAACGTTTTCAATCTGAATCAGATCATCCTCAGTGCCTAGAACGAAGTATTTCCACGTTAAAATGAATGCAAAAGGTTTAAAATTGTGACTAGGTTAAAGAAAAATGTGGCAATACTTACTTTCCGCTTCGTAAAAGAAACTAGCAACTTTTTTAAAAAGGTTACATCGATATAAATGGTTTACATAATAATTAAGTGATATTTGTAGCGACTCCAAGTCGATGTTACAAGATGAAATGTGCTAGGAGTGCTCAAAGGGCAACATGGTTCCCTGCTCGTTAAGAACTCGTGGTTCTTGCCAGTTCAATGGACACAGACCAACTAAAGTGAAGGAGATGACAATCCAATTATCAGACCGAAGTGACATGACAAGATAGGTAGTCAATTTTTGGTTATGAATTTCAAATTATTATTGTTGTTTAAAAAATTTTTGGATTATATATTAGTAACTGTATAAAATTGAAATTTAAATTATAATAATTAGATTTTATTGTAAAAGTATATAAGGCAACTCTCTACTCTCTGTTACAGAAAGAACTGTTGTTAGTGTTAGGTAGATAAAATGCTAGTCAGTGACGTCATCGGTGATTAAATTTGAGAAAGAAGGCAAACAGTTTTATTTAGTTTGAAAGAAAAGGAAAATTAGTTCCATGTACGCCACCTATATGATAGGTACCAAGATAAGGTGTATATTAATGTTGTTAAAAATAGCTAGGTGATGTTGGTTGCCTATGTATATGTTTGTAATGTTTATTGACAAATTGAAAATATTATAATTTAATTGGTTGTCTGAATTAGAGAACTAAAAACTAGAAAAGATAATGGAGCAAACAGACTGATATGAAAGTAATGTATATCATTGGGAAGCTTCCCACATAGGCGAGAAGATTGTTTAGCAAAATCAAGTTGAGAACGAGTGATGGTGGTTGCCTGATATTCTAGGTTGAAATTAAAATTGTTTAATTAAAATTACTGAAAAAATATTAGTTATTTAATGATAATTACCTAAAAGATGTTGTCAGAAAATTTTTTATAAAAAATTTTTAAATTTTATAATTATGATTTAAAAGAATCCAGTCAAAGATGGAATAACCTGAATGATAATATCAGAAATGCAAAATGAATTATGTGTCAAACAATTGTTATTATTAAACTGAATGGATGAAGTTAATGAGTTATAACATAAGAGGCAACCATAGGAATTAGTTAGGGTGTGAGTGTATATTGGAATGATATTTATATAATACAGGCTGAAAGTTGGGGTTATTGTCAATATGAGGCAAAGATCTTGATGGTTATGATTAATTTTTTATAAAAAATTTTCTGACAACATCTTTTAGGTAATTATCATTAAATAACTAATATTTTTTCAGTAATTTTAATTAAACAATTTTAATTTCAACCTAGAATATCAGGCAACCACCATCACTCGTTCTCAACTTGATTTTGCTAAACAATCTTCTCGCCTATGTGGGAAGCTTCACAATGATATACATTACTTTCATATCAGTCTGTTTGCTCCATTATCTTTTCTAGTTTTTAGTTCTCTAATTCAGATTATAATATTTTCAATTTGTCAATAAACATTACAAACATATACATAGGCAACCAACATCACCTAGCTATTTTTACAACATTAATATACACCTTATCTTGGTACCTATCATATAGGTGGCGTACATAGAACTAATTTTCCTTTTCTTTCAAACTAAATAAAACTGTTGGCCTTCTTTCTCAAATTTAATCACCGATGACGTCACTGACTAGCATTTTATCTACCTAACACTAACAACAGTTCTTTCTGTAACAGAGAGTAGAGAGTTGCCTTATATACTTTTACAATAAAATCTAATTATTATAATTTAAATTTCAATGTTATACAGTTACTAATATATAATCCAAAAATTTTTTAAACAACAATAATAATTTGAAATTCATAACCAAAAATTGACTACCTATCTTGTCATGTCACTTCGGTCTGATAATTGGATTGTCATCTCCTTCACTTTAGTTGGTCTGTGTCCATTGAACTGGCAAGAACCACGAGTTCTTAACGAGCAGGGAACCACGTTGCCCTTTGAGCACTCCTAGCACATTTCATCTTGTAACATCGACTTGGAGTCGCTACAAATATCACTTAATTATTATGTAAACCATTTATATCGATGTAACCTTTTTAAAAAAGTTGCTAGTTTCTTTTACGAAGCGGAAAGTAAGTATTGCCACATTTTTCTTTAACCTAGTCACAATTTTAAACCTTTTGCATTCATTTTAACTTGGAAATACTTCGTTCTAGGCACTGAGGATGATCTGATTCAGATTGAAAACGTTTTGCAAATCCTTTTGGAGGACTTTTATGTTTTTTAATAAAACTTTTTATACCAATGTACAAAAGAAGTTTTTACTTCTGTATGGTTTATTAAAATATATCGTCATGTTTATTAAAATATGTATAAAAGATATGATGTACTAACATGAAAAGTAGTCGGAATCGGCAAAAAATTTGAAACTTTATTGTTTATTTATGAAGCATAACGTAAACAATTAACGTAAAAAGTGAAATTATGTATTGTTCATATTATTAGCTATAATCCGTATAAAAGTTTCAAGTTTTTACATTCTAAAAAACAAGAGAATTTAAGCATTTTTCATTAAAATCGTTTTTTTTTTATTTAAACAATTAATAAACGTGAAAAAATTTTTTTATTGCCTATTCGTGTATTGTTCCCGCGAATGCATAATATGTCTACAAATTCTCATTCATATGCATTGAAGAAAAGGCAGTCAAATTAACTTCTAAAGATTTGACGCAAACTATTGAACTAAATAAAAGCGTTTAAAAACAAGAGAATTTAAGCATTTTCCATTAAAATCGTGTTTTATTTAAACAATTAATAAACATAAAAAAAAATTGACTATTCGTATATTGTTCCGCGAATGCATATATCTGCAAATTTTCATTCATTTGCATTGGAGAAAAGGCAGTCAAATTAACGTCTAAAGATTTGATGCAAACTATTGAAGTAAATAAAAGCGTTTAATAAAACATTGATGTAATGTAATGTAATGGATCCAATCAATTTTTATGCATCAAATCCGTTTAATAAAAATGTTTATTTATAAACTAACTACAACCTCCTAACCTAGTTGAAAGTGTTAATTATCTATTGAAGAGTTAATAGTTCCAAGACCTTTTTTTTAAATGTGATTGTTTTGTTGATTAACAAAAGAGAAATAACATTTTATCATAATAGCTGTTTAACCTTCCGTTACTCGCACACCGTGTGTCAGACCGGCCCTAGAAATAGCTTCCAGTAACTCTGAAGGTAGTGGGTTTTTAAGTGAAAAAGCATTTAACATTTAAAGCTATTCAAAGCTATAATAGGTAAGCTATAACCTAGAATTTTTTAAATAATAACATTTAGTTAGGTTTTAAGCTGACGCTTATGCATTGCATTTTATTTTACAGATGCTATAAAAATGCAGTTTAATTCCTCGAAGGGCACCAAAGAGATCTTCTTCTTCTTCCTCTTTATAATTAATTCTGCTTGTTCATTGGCTGATTGATACCTCTATGAAAGGTTGTCACTTCATCTTTTGCTCGATCGGCCGACACTTCTTCTTCCGATTGGTGATTTATCTATTGTTATTTTGATCACACGTGTCTCCCCCATTCTTATTATGTGGTTATTCCATTCTTTTTTTCTATTTAGTGACCATTCGTTTATACACTGTACGTTACATTGTCATCTAATGTCTTCACTCCTCTTTCGATCTCTCAGCGTATTTCCTGTAATTCTTCTCAGTACTCTCATCTCTGCCGTTTCCAGTACTGTTTGTGTTGTGGCTGTATCGGGTCTTGTTTCTGATGTATATGTAATGATTGGTCTTACCTGGCTTTATAAATTATTGCCTTTATGTCAGTGTTAATATGTCGGTTTCGCAACATAGTGCCATTAAGGCATCCTGCCAGTCTATTTACCTTTTGTACTTGACCTCTCACTTTTTTGTCCAGGTCTCCGTAATTTGACAATGTAATTCCAAGGTATTTCATTTCCATTACTTGTTCAATATTGATACCATTAATTTCTATTTTACATCTGATTGGTTTTTTACTGATTACTATTTGTCTTAGTCTGAGATGAAATTGTCATATTGAATTCTTTTGCTCTTATGTTAAATCTGTGGACTAATCTTTGCAGACTATCTTCATCTTGGGCTATCAATATCCTGTTCACGTTTTTGATGATTTCATTAATAATTAAATTGAAGAGCATAGGACTCAATGAATCTCCCTGTCTTATTCCGTTGCCTATATCTATAGGTTCTGTAAGTTGTCCATCTATTCTGATTCCCATTTTGTTGTTTTGGTAGATATTTTCAATAGTTTTTATGATATTTAGGGGGACTTCTCTAGTCTAGTCGTACTCTGTCAAATGTTTTCTTCAAGTCAATCAGACATAGAAATGCTTGGTCTATTATACTCTAGTGATTTCTCATTAATTTGGTTTATGACGAATATTGCATCTGTACACGATCTTCCAGTACGAAAATCCTGTTGTTTATCTGCTAAACTTATCCTCTGATTCATTAAAATCTTGTACAATTTTAGTTGTAAGTTTTAGGGTAATATTTAAGAAGTTGATACTTCTGTAGTTTTCTGGCTGCTTTTTATTTCATTTTTGAAGTGAAAACTTCTTTAGGGACGTTGTGCAGTTTTGGATGGGGAAAAAGTATTAAATTAGCGACCGTCATCTTTGAAAACTTCTTCAGGGACGTTGTTCAGTTTTGGATGAGGAAAAAGTATTAAATTAGCGACTATCATCTCTTCGAGGGAATAAATTTTTGAATTGAAAACTTCTTTAGGGACGTTGTGCACTTTTGGATGGGGAAAAAGTAATAAATTAGCGACCGTCATCTTTTCGACTAAATAAATTTTTGAAGTGAAAACTTCTTTAGGGACGTTGTGCACTTTTGGATGGGGAAAAATTATTAAATTAGCGACCGCCATCTCTTCGACGAAATACATTTTTAAAGTGAAAACTTCTTGAGGGACGTTGTGCACTTTTGGATGGGCAAAAAGTATTAAATTAGCGACAGTGATCACTTCAACGAAATGAATTTTTTAAGCGAAAACTTCTTTAGGGACGTTGTGCACTTTTTGAATGGGAAAAAAGTATTGAATTAGAAATAGTATGTACCCGAAGGCGCTTGGTTCGCCAGAAGTTTTCATTTCTTTCGGCACTCCCCCGAGAGCCTCAAATTTTTTTGAATAGTAGAATTAGTTTGCTACTTCGCTAACCGAATTGATCGAAATTATCAAATATTGGTTTGTGAAAGCCAAAGAACGAATTTTCCATAAATTAAGATGTGTCACATTAGCCATAACTAGTTCTTCAATAAAAAATGTTAGATCTAACACTTTTTTATTAACCCGAACTGTAGTATATAAAATTTGTTTATAGTCTAACCCTTTTCGAGCGAATGACTCAAAAGATGTCACTTGAGGCTGACTGATCACTGCGACTTAAAAATCGAACGACGTCTTTTGACGTCATTCAAGCTGAAATGGTTATACTGTGAAATAATTAACTGCATTCCACTGCTGGTCTAATAATACATCGCAATTAATGGGAACATCCAAAAAGACCCAGATCTATTAGTACCTGATCTTTATAAGCTCTCATATGTACGTCATATATTCAATACAAAGTTTAATTTGGGATTTGGTAGTCTCAGAGCAGACGTGTGTTCTAAGTGTTTGGAGCTCGATGGAAAAATTAAGTCTAAGCAAAATGCACAAGAAAAGGCCAATTTAAATGTGGAAAAACGAGTCCATAAATTAAGAACAAAACCTTTTTATTAATTATCAAAAGAGAAGAAGCCATAATAACGTTTGACTGCCAGAAAAACCAAGTTCTCCCCAAAGTTAACCAGTGTGCCTATCCCAAGTTTCTAGCCAGCCAAAATAAAGTTTCCATTATCTTAACAATGTGCATGAATTGCACCTGACAGGGTGTTTGGAGTTATAGAAAATAAATTAAAAAATGTTGGAGATCATATATCTCCAGACGAGTATGTAAAAGTTTTTCAAGAAACTGCGACAACGTACTATGTCTAAAATCTAGCTAGATTTTAAAGATATGGCGAGAAGATAAGATAAGTCTGCTCTCAAAAGCACCCAAAATTTTAATTTCGAAATAACAAAATGTAAAAGATTTATTATTACACGTTCTTGTAAATATGTATTGGTGTCCCGCGAAGAGTTTTATAAATCCGATATTAGCAACGCTCGCAGTCTTTTAAAAAAAGGTGTAACATTATCTTTATTTACACCAAAAAGACTAGCACCTGAAGTTTCATTTAATGCTGCTAAAATGTTAATTGTAAATAATGTTTTCGCTCAAGAAGCTTAATTTGACTTAGAAATTGAAATTCGAAAAGTAAATTTTGTTAGCATCACGATCGATTTTGTGACGTTCCATCACTTATTTAATTAATTATTAATGGGAACACCTTATTTAATTATTGTTAAAATTATTTTCTTATAATATTAAAAACCCGTTCGCACAAAATTCTCTTGGTGATGTCATACTGGGTGTGTTGTGGCCACATTGATATTTCGTGAAGTTGGTACTGAACGCCGGTCGCCAGCTGTCACGAAGTCAGAACGGTGAAGGGAAGATATTGATCTTTGGAGTGTCAGTGAGAATTGCGGGGTGATTTTCTAAGTAATTAAAATACGTTATTTCCAGTTGCATAGTTCAATTATTGCTATTGAAAGTTATATTTGAAGGGCTCGGGGCAACAAGGGACCTAAGCCTCTTTTGAAAAGTTTTGAGTAAATCACGTTTAAAGTTTTTGACAAAATCCTGAAATCACATTTTTATATTTTATATTGTTTACCTTAATTCCTTTCATGCATAATAAATTATTAAATATATTTTTTCAAAAAAGGATACAAAATAAAACTGCATGTTTTAAGAAAAAATTTATTAAACAAATAAATGTGGCTTATGACCTTTTTGAAAATAACAAAATGAATATAAATTCTTAAAGAAAGAATATACCTACAATATTAATTTATATTAAAAATAATCGGTTTCATCATCCCTGTCTAGTTCCTCTGCTTCATCAACATTATAGTCTTGTTCAATGTTACTTGTACTGTTTTCAATAATACTGATATAAAACTGCTGGTTTATGGGAGGAATATATTGTAAAAGTTTCTTTATATCTTGAATTTTTTTGATGTTAAGTACTATTGGTCCTCCATATTTTTTTTTAAGTTTTTTGTTGTTAATATGCTGTCACCAAACCTTACACCCCTCTTACCAACATTTACTTCATCAAATGCTCCATTTAGGGTGTGTTTAATGAATATTGAATTTGGGTGTTCGCTATCGAACCGAAAGCAGCGCACGTCTGTAAAATTGAGTGGTTGTTTCTCGGTGGTACATGTTTTTTTCGTTATAACTATCTCATCAAAACTATAAAAATCGTCTTGTTCGATTTTTCCTGTTCGATTTTCTCACAATTTCAAACCATTCTTCTGGAGAAAATACTTGTGTAACATATTTTTTATGTTTTTCTATTAAAGCAAAATCTCTATCTGAAGGCAAATGAGTGTGACCAGATACGAGAAAACGATGTTCTATGGTTTTGTAAAATTTTTCCCTAACTAAATGCAGCCACAAAACCATTATTAACCAATTCTTGTTTTGGCCCCCGCAGTCATCAGTAAAGACAACAAGATTTTCAGATCTTGTTGGCTTACTGGTTATATACTTTAGAAGTACACTAGCAATTTCGGAACTTCCTCTTTTTGCAACTGACTCTGTCCACATAAACATATGACCTTGCCCAGATACACAATCATGTATGCCAAGATTGTAGGTCCATGCTTTTCTAAGGTAAAATGCTACGCCAACAGTCAATGAAGGTGTGGGTAAGGTTTGTTGCAAGTCAAATGAAATTATGTCGGTGTTGTGAATTTCTTCATTTTTCTTTATTTCGTCTTTAAGGTTTTGCTGCTTTGCCTGCGCGCGAGTTTGATGTAGGCGTAATTTTACTTGGAGATGTTCAACCTCAGATTCATTAGCGTTATTTGAACTTATTATAATATTTAGTGAATCACAGGTTGAACACGTATGGGTTTTTGGCATCTTAAATCCTATGTTGTATTCTAAGTTAAAAATTCTTCGGTACCGATCCTCTTTAACTGGAATAATATTACGTTCTTTACACCATGCAATGTAGTAATCCTTATACAGACTTGAAACACTAAGATCATGGTTGATGTAGACTCTGTTAGGATTATCGATTCTACTATAATGGCTAATATATTTATTCTAATGTGGCCGTGAACTGATTGTACCATTTCTGGGAAAACTTTGTTCGGTCTATTGTGATGTTTACCTCTTTGATCTTTTTTTTTTGGTGTTGCCATGCCTTCAGAAATTTGTCTAGAAATTAGTTTAATTCGTTTAGTTGAGTTTTGTAGTCCATAAACTGATAAGAACTCTTGTTTGCAAATTTGCACATCTACTCCGTTTACTTTTACAAAATACAAATTGGTAAATTTTCTTATTTATAACCTTTATTGTGGAAAATAAATATGTGTTCTGTTTTGCATATGTCTCTAAATCCCAAAATCCGTTAAATATAGATAAATCGGTACCCCGAAGCAGTTCTCTGCACTTTTTTTGCACTTCCACGGATCTCCAATCTTCTTCGCTTCTTTTGCTGCACCTCTCAAAGTTATATAGTCGTGCCCCAAGTTTCGACGTTTCTTTGATTTTGTTTCCTTTCCTTCTTCAATGTTAACTTTTCTCCATCGGCTTAGTGAAAGTTTTTCTGGGGTCAAAATAATTGAACCTCTGTTGCCTTCTACTTGTCTTTGATTAATATCTGCAGTTGCAATGTGGTATTGTCGACTCCTCTAAAACAATACTTGTACTTTAGAGCTGCTACAGGCTAAATCAACACACTTTGAATAAATTTTTTCCTGGCCTATTTAGATTGTGTTAAAATATAGAGTACTCATATTGGACGATTAGGTGAAGAAAAATGCAAAATTTTAAATTTTTATTTCAAGCCGTTTCCAAAATATGGTTGTGTAAAGTTTTCCAAAAAAATCCAAAACACCGCGACCATAATTTTTTCGAATGGTTGTTGAAGCTGTCCGTATTGAGCTAAAATGCTGGGACAGGTGTCATTTTGCAGAATTTTTAAAGCTCTTTACAGTGATATATTTATTATACAACATGATGTTATGATAATCAAGTTTTTCTCAAACAAAAAAATATATATTGTGATTAAGTTTTTTTTTCCAAAAAGTACTTACATAATTTAATTTTTTTTTATAATATTTCTACAAAAACATAGTACTGTTGTTAATAACATAAAAATTTTATCATGGGATGGTGATGGGTTCAACATAAAAAAAATTATCCATCACCATCTCATGATAAAATTTTTATGTTATTAACAACAGTACTATGTATTTGTAGGAATATTATGAAAATTTTAAATTATGTACTTTTTGGAAAAATACTTAATCAAAATATTCAAAATATATTTTTTTGGTTGAGAAAAACCTTTTTATCAAAACATCATGTTGTATATTATATTATCAAAAGAGCTTTAAAGTGCTGCAAAATAACACCTCTCCCAGCATTCTAGCTCAATTAGGACAGCTTCTACAACCATTTCAAAAAAGTATGGTCACGGTGTTTTAGATTTTTTTGGAAAACTTTACACAACCACATTTCGGAAACGGCCTAAGATAAAAATTTGATATTTTGTATTTTTGTTTCCCTTATTCGCCAGTATGAGTATTCTAAATTATAACCAAATCTGAAGAGGGGTGAAAATTAGGTGTGTTGAGTATATAGTTGATATTCTTTAGTCAAAAAGGGACCAAGCCACCTACTAAATAAAATACTTTTTTGGCCTTAAAACGTGTCATTGACAAACGAATTTAAATAGAATATAAGTGTTAAGGCCTCTTTATCAATAAAAAAATTAAAAACAGGTTATTTATGGCTACGTTTTACTAAAAAAGTAAATTTAATGTTATTATAACTTTTTAAAACACAAGCCACATAACCTACAGCAAGAAGGTCTGAAGCCACTAAAATGTTTGCTTGCCCTTTTCGGAGAAGATTCATCACTTTCACTGGAACTCGTGAGGGGAGAATATTCTCGATCCTTCACAGAATCGTCAGAGTCAAAATCCGAATCTGAACTACTGTTTTTTTCCTTATAAAATAATTGTTTTCCTTCTAGCACTCTTCGATCACGTGTGGCCATGTTGATTTTACTGTGGCTTATGAAGTTCTTGCTTCAAAATTTTCCGTAATTTTGCAATTCGGCAACAAGGTCGTTATAGCCTGGCGGCGACATCTATGGCCCGATAGCTGTAAAACTTCGCTGGAAGCTGGAGACCACTGTTACAGAGCCAGTTTTACTGAAATCTTCAAATTTAAAAAAATGTGGCTTAGGTCCCTTGTTGCCCCGAGCCCTTCAATTATAGTTTTTGGTGAATTAAAGTGACGGAATAATGAAACTATAAGAAAAAGAATTTCACACCGGTACGTTTTTTATAATAGTTTTTTTCCAATATGGTGTCATAATTTTGGCAATTGTAATATTAATCTCATTATGGATTGAATTTTAATCAAGTCATCGATTGGCTTTTATGTAGAATATTGCAATTTATCCAGAAAATATCTCTAATAATATTCTTAATTTGTGGTTATATTCATCAAATTTTTCCAGTTCAGAAAACCTATTGCAAATTATAACATTACTTTCTGAAACCTATTAAATATTACTTCATAGACTTCATAATTCTTTTCCCATATCTAGTATGTTCATATATTTTCACAGTACCTATTTCTTTATACAATACATGTACAACTTCCTTTGAAAAAAACAAACCTATTATATTTGTTAAGAAAAAAAAGTATCACATTCTACATTTAAATTGTAAGTCTTCTTATATATTCGAATCAAGGCTATATTTGTTAAAAGTCTTATCACAACCTATGGTTAAAATGTCAAGCTAGATAGTTTTTCTGGGCAATGAACGGTCGGTTTTTTGTAGTCTTATCTCTTCTAAAAATCTTTCCTCGTTAACTTCTCTTTTTTTTACTTCTCTTTCTAACATGTTTTATTGGAAATAAACTGGGAATGTTTTGTTTTTAGCCATTCGGGAAAAATCTCTCATTACTGCTGATAAAACCTCTCTAACACCGAGAGCAGACACTTCCAGGGTTCAGTCAACGAGGGAACAAGTCGAAGGATATACAGTCTCCCATTTGATTTTTTGTTTTGTTTCATCATCCTGCAACCCTCCGAGGGGCAGTTTCATTAGCAGTTGGGCAGTTGCACTACTTCGGTGGTAACTTCGTACCACGGATTTGGTACCAGTTTTGCGATTTTGTTTGAACGAATTATACAAATGTTCGAACCCTTGAAAGTATATTTTTTAACGATTGTCCATTTTTAACAGTTAATAACAGTTCTAAAAGTTTTTTCAAAACCCAATCAGTGAAGCATGGATGTGGTTTGTGCGTAGCATTGCGTTTCTCTTCCACAAAGTTATTTTAGATGTAGAAGGTGACAAAACATGCGCAACAGAAGCGGCTTTGGAGTATTTTGAAATCATAAATAAGCTTTAAGATCGCTTAAATGAGTTATTTTTACCGCTTAAAGTAAGAGAGTCACTTTCAAAACTTAAAAATATGGAAGACCTTGACCTTAGTGTAAACTATCGGTAAAACTTCACCAAGCATGTCAAGCAGTTCTTTTCATATTATATAACATATTGGAAAAACTGGAGTAAAAATTTAAGTGAACTATTTGGATGGGTTAACTTGAAAAAACAAGTTTTTTGGGCTGAAATTTTGGGACAAACTGTTCGATGAAGTCTAATACGAACCTACGTTACAGAAGATAAAATCGCAGAGTGGAAAAAGAAAGTGCTTTGAACACTCTCAAAATTCTATGTTTGTTTTTTGTCTGCCAGGAACCAGTGCGTCATTTGAGCGGCTGTTCTCAAATATCAATAACTATTGGAGTCCCAACAAACCGCAGTTATAAATATCTAGTCTGGAAGCTATCACGCAAGTCTACACAAACTTCAAAGTTTCGTGCAATGATATGTTTCAGTTCCTAAAGAGTAAACTACAACTTCTGAAGAAAATTCATAGTTCCAAAAAGTACGACTGGTACCAAAATTATGATCAAAATGTTCAGGCAGGAACGTCGAAAGAAAATTAGCTTTTAAAATTTTTTTATACATACATAATAATTTATGAACCTATGTTTGATTAAAAAAATCGGTTTCTTATTGTTTGATTCAAGATTCGTAAATTTTTGACAAGAAAAATTTCCTAGGGCATTAGCACTCTATTTCCTTAAACATTATAAATGTACATTTTTTCGTGCAAAAATTATGGTCTCCCTATATATAGACCAAGTTTTCATAGATATCACCAAATTGGCTTCAAGCGGATTTGGTTACGTCTACAAGGAAACTCATCGGAGGACAGGAAGAAAATATGCAATAAAAAAATTCAGATAGGACAAGACCAAATGGATTCAGGTCCTGGAGGTGGCTAACTGAAACAGTCTCGAAATCATCGTCTAAATATTACCGGGTCCGACCCTGTCGTGACGGGTAAAAGTAAGACGCATTTTGCACACGATGTGATGGTACACGACAACCCTCAAGGAATTTTCCTAATTTATTTGTTATAAAAATAAGGTCAATATTATAGTTGCAATTTGTATAATTTATTACGATAGTAGCAAAGTTCAAAGTATTGAACTCATTCGAAAGACTCCAAAGAAAGCACACGTCATTATTGAAATACGTATAGTATAACCATATATGGTAATACATATTGGCATTGTTTTTAATATAATAGATATAAATGGGAAGGTCGAGTACCTGAGACATCGTTGTTGTCATCGAACTCTGTTGGCGCGTAGTCAGGGGATATAGTTACCGAGATATGGGTCACCTTGACCTTGAAGCATTTTACATGTCTGCTCATATGGGGACAAGGATAGACTATCTATAGAGATACTGGGGAGTCGAAATGGGGCTAGTAGAAGGAACAGACACGCAAACCTTCATGCGAACGGCAGCTCATTTTTTGTGCGTTGGCAGGTCGTAGGTTCGTTAGGGGGGGTAGGAGGGTTTAAAGAAGACTAACTACATAACCAAATAAGCAAAGGATACTTACACAGACTCGAGGACTTTCCTACTATTTAAACAAATTGGGACGCCGTTTGAAAAATCCTCAAATTCTCATATCGAGTACTTACTGGAAACCAACTGGGGGGACATTCATCGTAGATTCCTCGTTGGGGTCAAACTGGGCTACATTTATCTTTATTGGCTTCTATGCCATTATATTTTCTTCTGTTCTAAAACTTATTCACTTGTATTAGATATCTGTTAATAATTTTCTTAGAGAAAGAGGTTACAAAAATAAAGATGTGTACATTTTATAATGTTTATTTAAAACTTACTCTGAGAATAAACATATTCTCAAAAAAGAAATGAATAATAAAAACAAATACATGATTTTACAATTCTTAACCTTATTTTTAGCAGTGTACCAAAACAAAAATTTGACATGTCTGTCAAAAGTCACTGCCATTTTTTATTTACTTTACATAAAAATTTCCGAGAATCCATGTTGAAAACAAATTATTTAATTATGTAAAACCTTTACCAAATTAATATCCACTTTTGAATTTAATTAAAATAAACATTATCATACCTCGTTAAAACAAAATCCATTCACATGTCACACTTAGGAACTTCAAAATTTTCCATTCGAGATTGGGGGGGAAGACATTCAATTTTAAACCATACAGGAAACAGGAATTCTTACTGGAACATGTACAAATCCATAACATCATCAAAAAAATAGCAACAGCTACACAAAGGACAGGAACCACGCCCTTTTTTTTACCGCCGGCAAACCAAACTGCATAACAATAATAGTGTTTCACAAGAATATATCCATGTAAAATGTTGTGAAACTATTGTAATTATATTCCTTGACAAGTTAAAAATCCTTTAGTTCTTCTACTATAAGAAGAAAAACATTTTAAGGCCGGCAAAGTGCGACTTTCTGCGAGTCTGTTAGTTGAGTTCCACACAAAAAGTCTTCAGACATGTTTTTGGAACTACTTTATTTTCAGCGGCGTACCTTGCCTTTAGAAAATTCTCCTACGCTTCAAGCCGATCATTCTTTCGGTTTGACATTTGACCAATCGGCGGAGAGAACTGAACGATCTTTCAAAATTCTGACCAATAATATCATAGGGTTTTTAGCGCTCAAAATTTAAGGGAAATATAATCTCGACTTTTTCTAGAATAAGGAATGTTTTCACAATAACTATCTACGTAGTTAGTAAATGCTACACAAATAAATAGGAAATTTCCTAACGTTTACAATGTTGTGAAATACTTTGAAATATCTCGAACAGGAGCGGCTTAGGAAATTTTAAAGATATATAAACTCACCAAATATATTAGAAAAATAAATATTTTTCTTGGGATAGGATTAAAATTAATGGATATTTTTTATAAAACATTGTAGTAGAAATCCATCTGCTACAACCTATCATAACGATAATGTCGGTCGACGTAAATTTAATTGTACATTTAACCTTATAAGAATAAAGTTTCTGAAAAAAGTTTAAGTTTGTTTGTTCGGGGTAGTGTCTTCGTCCAGCAACCACAACTTCACATGGCGACCCGGCCTTAAGTTAAAGAATGGAGTTTTCTGGTTCGCATATAGATTGAGGTATGCAGCTCTACACGTAAGATGGGAAACAACCAGAACAAAGAAAAAGAGGAACAGATCTACATAAACCAAGCAGGCAACAGCGGAGGTGTGACAGCTGAAACCGGCGAAAACGAGAAGCTATCAATCCATAGAGTTTTGGCAATTGTATCGTTCAGCCTGGCCATAATCATCGTTGGATGGATACTGTATCGACGATGGAAGAAGCAGCTTCGACGCCACATCCGACAGGAAATATCTAAATCAATGGAGATGCTGAGGTTAGACGCCCAGAATCCAGGACCAAATGCATAGACACATGTACCCATATTCGTAAGTAATTTTTTTTTAATACAATACAGTTTAACTGCTTATGAAGTAAGTTTGATGACTATTTTTTTAATTTTCATATTGAAATTTTGTTTTTTTTTATTATATAATTACTCACTTACCGATTTACTGACACTTTAAATATTGACGGTTATCCAATATTATTGATCCGTTTATTTTACTTACATTTATGTTTTATTATAATATTTTATATGTTATATTTTGTTATATTTGATAAACTTAACGGCAAGGATAAGCTTTACGAAGTAATTGAGATTTCGAGACACTAGGCCATATACTATTGAGTACCGTAGTCAGGCCAAGCCGAATTTATGTTCGAGGAAAGATTTCAACGTATTCTGGAAGATATAACTATATTAAATAGGAATCTCACAAAAGACACTATAGAACGAAGGAAAAATAAGCTAATCACAGATAAATGGGTGGAAAAACTCAGGACTATTACGGAACAGTTTAGGACGGTGCATAAAGTATACAAAGTTGACAGCTGTAAGGCAGCAGAAGACAAATTCATTGCAGATATTGCAAAAATTGGAGAAAAAATCGAAAAAGTCCAAACAGAATTACGGAAAAGACAAGTTGAACATAACAACGACAAGATGGGAGAGAAATTCGAACTGAAAACAGCAGGGAACCTGATCCCTCACATAGGAAACACCGAAGAATCAATTAGAGCATTCATAGACGCAATTGAACTGTACGATGAATTTTTAGATAATGAGGGAAAACCGCAACTAACAAAGTAACTGTTGAAGGTGAAATTAACGCAAGCAGCAAAATTACGACTGAAAACTAGTTACAACTCAAACGCGGCACTAATAACCGACATTAAAGAAAAGTTTCTAGTAAAACAATCTATCCCTGTTCTGTCAGCGGAGCTCAACTCAGCGAAACAAGCGAATAGGTCAATAGAAAAATTTGGAAGAAGTTTAGAGGAGCTCATGGCAAAATTAACAATAGCACAAGCAGAGGGAAACAGAGATGCAGAAGAAGTGCTGGCCAAAGTAAACGAAACAATTGCAATAAGCGTGTTTCCTAACGGTTTAAAAAATGACGAGATAAAGACAATTTTGAAAGCCAAGAACTTTAGCACCTTAGCGGAAGCGATCACAAGCGCAAAGAACGAGGAATCGCTAACTAGAACGGAAACTGCAGGAATGTACCACATGAATAAAACATATAGAGGCGGAAGAAGAAATACAACAAACGGATACAAAAATAGTTTTGACAGGAGAAAAGAAGGTAACAAGACGTATAATAATAGAAATGCAAATGGAAACGAAGTAAGACAATATCATAACAGAGGTAGGTCTCAAAGAAACAGAGGAGCAGGACATGGTCAACGAGGGAGAAATAATAATTGGTCGCAAGGTAGAAACCCCAGCAACAGAAATTCACCAGGAGCATATTTCGCTACAGAGGAGCAGCCCCGCCGAGAGCAGCCACACACAAGCACAATACAAGAAGTAGATTTTTTTCGTGGCCCATCGAATGGAGGCAGATAATTCCACAGCAAGTGGATTAAATTATATTAATGTTTATTACAGAGGAAAACGCAAAAACCTATTAATTGACACTGGCGCAACAGTCAGCGTTTTATTTGAAGAATACTAACTACACCGACATAAACAAAACCCGACGTATTAGCTTGCGAGGCGTTACCGGAAAAACTGTATTTACAAGGGGAACCTTATTGTGTGACCTAGAAATATTATATAACCCAGAGAAGATAACGTTGACATAGGAATTTGCAGTTATGAAAAGTTTCACAAATAAAGTCGATGGAGTCATTGGCAGCGATTTTTTATACCAATATTTTGCTACAATAAATTACGAAACTTTAAAATTATCGTTACATGTAGATGGAATGAGAAGAGATTTGGAAATGCTATCTATGGGAGAAATTTATACGATATTAATACCTAGGAGATGTGAAAAATTATTTTTTTTTTCGAAATCGGGATACACTACGGAGATTTTGTAACTATACCACAGGAGATAGCGGAAGGAATTTTCTCGGCAGGAACAGTCTCAAAACCAGTCGACGGAAAAATACCAGTAAGGATATTAAATATCAATGATACAGAAATAATTGTTAAGAATTTTAGACCGAAGGTCGAAAGATTAGACAAGTTCGACGTTTTCCACATGGGAGAATCAAAACAATCGGTGAGTCGTGCCGAAAGACTTTTGAATATAATAAACACAACAAATTTATCGCTAGAGGAAAAAAGAGCAATAGAAAAAATATGTGTAAAATATTCCGATGTGTTTTTCTTAGAAAACGATCCATGCACAACGACGGACGTATACAAAGCAAAAATAAAATTGCAAAAAGGAGTATCACCTGCTTATACAAAACCGTATAGATTACCACATGGACAAAAAACGGAAATTAATAGACCAGTAGACAAAATGTTAAAAGACGGGATTATTGAAAATGCAGTATCAGAATTCTCATCTCCACTACTTATAGTGCCAAATAAAAACGATGAAAATGGAAACAAGAAATGGAGAGTTGTGATAGATTACAGACAACTAAACAACAAAATTGAGAATGACAGATTTCCATTACCATGCATAGAAGAAATCCTAGACGCTTTATCAGGAGCAACATATTTTTCACATTTAGATTTATACCAAGGATATTACCAAATAGAACTCGATTCTAAGTCTAGACCGTACACAGCATTCGCAACCGATAGAGGTCAATATCAAATGACACGACTTCCGATGGGGTTAAAGACAAGCCCTGGATGTTTCTCACGAGCCATGACTATGGCAATGTCAGGTTTAAATTATGAAAACATGTTTATATATCTTGATGATTTGATAGTCTTTGGCAACAGTCTACAACAGCATAATCAGAATTTAGTGAAGGTATTAGAGAGACTAAGGAAAGTAAATCTGAAATTAAATCCAATTAAATGCGAGTTTATGAAAAAAGAACTATTATATTTAGGACACAAGATTTCGAATAAAGGTATAGCACCAGATCCGGAAAAGATCACCGCATTGGAACAATATCCAATACCACAAAATGCTAAAGAAGCAAGAAGATTAAGAAGATTCGTAGCCTTTGCAAATTATTACAGAAAACATATCAATCATTTTGCAGAAATAACCGCACCGCTAAATAGACTATCAAGGAAAAATGTAAAATTTGAGTGGACAACAGAATGCCAAAAAGCTTTTGAAAATGCCAAAAAGCTTTTGAAAGCCTCAAGACGTCATTATCAAACCCCCCCGTAATGGAATTCCCAGATTTATCGGAGGAGAACACGTTTATTCTACGGACAGATGCATCTGGCATCGCACTAGGAGCAACTTTGTCAAACGGGAATGACAAACCGGTAGCATATGCCTGTAGAACACTTAATAAAGCGGAAATAAATTATCCTACGATAGAAAAAGAATTACTGGCAATAGTATGGAGTATGGAGCATCGCTAAATAGAGACATTACCTTCTACAGAAAGAATTTATTATTTTGACAGACCACCGACCATTGGTGTACCTATTTGGTATGACAAACCCTTCCAGCAGATTAACCAAATTTAGATTGAAGTTAGAAGAATACGAGTTTACAATTAGATACGTGAAAGGAGCTGAAAATGTAACAGCTGACGCCTTATCACGAATAGAAGTTACATCAGAAGAACTAAAGCAACTAAATAAGGACTCAGAGAAAAGTATATTAGTGATGACGAGAGCACAGACGAAAAATCAGGAGGAAATCGCCGATTCGAAGAACGAATGGACTGACCAACCAGACGTAGTCGAATTGTTGAAATTCCCGAAAAGTGCGGTAGAGGTAAAACTGATAGACAAGGACGATTGCAAAGCAATGAAGCTAGATTCTGCTGAAGAAAATACAAATAGTAGTATATTGTATAACGAAGAAGACGATATTATTTATCTGATTCGAGATTTTCGATCAACGTCTGCACTACGAGCGTCGTTGAGAAACTCGACATATCAAGAACCTCGATCAACGTCTGCGCTACGAGCATCGTTGAGAGCCTTGATTCAAATGTGCGCACAAAAGAATATAAAGGAACTAGTACTAGTAAAGAATAACAAGAATCAGCCAATTATTGAAGAGATAAGAAAGGATCCTAAAATATTTAAAGAAAAAGATATCAAAATATGTATAGTACAAGACAAACAGAATATAGCAGATGAAAAATTAAGAAGAATTATAAGTAATGATTTTCACATGTTACCAACAGGAGGGCATGCTGGAATAAATAGAATGTACAAAAATATAAGGAAATATTATTTTTGGAACAGTTTACGAAAAGATATCGAGGAATTTGTGAAGAGATGCGACGATTGTCAAAGGCATAAGCATTCTATCATAACCAAACAACCTCTAACTATCACATCGACTGCCACCTGCGCATTCGACACAATATTTGTAGATCTAGTAGGACCATTTGAGATGGATGACAGTGGGAATAGATATATATTGACACTGCAATGTGAGCTAAGTAAATACATAGAAGGATATGTAATAAAGAACAAAGAAGCCGAAACAGTAGCCAAGGCATTGGTAGAAAATTGTATTCTGAGGTATGGAGTACCCAGAAGAATAGTCACAGACCAAGGCTCAGAGTTTATGGCAAGAGTATTTAAGGAAACATGCTCATTATTGCAAATAGAGAAACTAAACTCCACAGCATATCACCACGAAACAATAGGAGCTTTAGAAAATACTCATAAACATTTAAATGCGTACCTTAGGATACAACTATCAAAATTCCCTACAAATTGGAGTACATGGGTGCAACATTTCTGTTTTTCATATAACATTTCAGTACACTCAGCAACGGGTTATACTTATACACCGTTCGAATTAGTGTTCGGAAAAATATGTAGACTGCCGACAAATGTTCAAAACGAAATAGAACCTTTGTATAATTTTGACGACTATCCCATGGAACTGAAATACAGACTACAAGTAGCTGCAAAGGAGGCCAGAGAAACACTAACACAGACAAAACACAGCAGAAAAAAAGTATATGATGCCAAAACGAGTAAAATAACTTATAAACCAGGAGATAAGGTATTAATAAAAAATGAGCCAAACTCAAAACTGAACTCTTTGTTTTCGGGTCCATATACCGTAATTAAAGATGAAATGCCTAACGTAATTATTGAGAAAAAGGGTAAACAAGTAGTCATACATAAGAATAACGTTAAGCTGTATAATATTAGAAAGAATAAGTACTGAAAAGTGTTATAGTGTAAAAGTGTTAATAATAGTCCACCATAAGACTTTTACTAGTACTTAAGATTCAGTGTAAATATTTATATATCTCATTTTTTCTTTTCTCATTTTCTTTTAATATGTTTGTTTAATTTTCTTATAAAGGAGAGACGTCAGTCAACATGAATAATATAAAATAGAGATGAAAGGAAATTGTTGCTGAAATTCCCTTTCATCTTTTCCCCGCCCAGAGAGATGTGATGGTACACGACAACCCTCACGGAATTTTCCTAATTTATTTGTTATAAAAATAAGGTCAATATTATAGTTGCAATTTGTATAATTTATTACGATAGTAGCAAAGTTCAAAGTATTGAACTCATTCGAAAGACTGCAAAGAAAGCACACGTCATTATTGAAATACTTATAGTATAACCATATATGGTAATACATATGGGCATTGTTTTTAATATAATAGATATAAATGGGAAGGTCGAGTACCTGAGACATCGTTGTTGTCATCGAACTCTGTTGGCGCGTAGTCAGGGGATATAGTTACCGAGATATGGGTCACCTTGATCTATCATAACGATAATGTCGGTCGACGTAAATGTAATTGTACATTTAACCTTATAAGAATAAAATTTCTGAAAAAAGTTTAAGTTTGTTCGGGATAGTGTCTTCGTCCAGCAACCTCCAACTTCACAACGAAATATATTTCAATAAGTCTCTCGCTACGTGAAGACTTGATAGTTTTCGTCGAAATTCAAGTACCTAGAAAAGGACACGTGTTGTTGTTGTCGGCTACAGTATAAAGAGCTTTTATAGTCTTTTCAGACAAAAAGTCTGTACATTGTTTGTATTGGAACAGGAAATGCCACATAAATATAGTCGATGGTATTGATAAAACCCTCAAATATTGAGTTCTCAAAACTGGCCTGAGTTTAAGACGCAGCAAAACTTCGTGGGAACTCATGGATTTTGTTATTGCAAAGATAACGAGTCCGTATTGGTAGAAAGCAAAAATCATGGCATTTGGAGGATGTCCTGAGTAGAACTTTCTAGTTACCGGATTGGTAGGGAAATGTTTGGTAAGATCACTATTGGTCAAAGTAGGTGATGGCTGTCAGAATGGGAGATGAATTTAGGCGAGAGAAAGAAATCTTGTCCGAAATTAGGACAAGAAGAATCAATTAAGTTTCAGAAGACATGCAGTAAAGACGTGCTTTTTTTGTCTGTGCCGAGTTAGGCTCAGAATGGAATCTTGAGAATTCCGTAGTGAAAGTCGCAAGTGCGATATGTTATCGTAAATACCATACCGGTATATATTTTTTGTGTTGTGTCCGGTACAATAATGGGATAGTCTTCCTAGTACGCCGTTTAGTATGTCTTGTGCAAAAAGAACTTAATTCAACCTTCGCGGACGTAGCTCCCGTCTAGTATGCCTTCTGCAAATTAACTTAATTCAATCTTCGCGGAACGTGGTTCCCGGTCTTTTGACTAAAGACAATTGTCTAAACAAAGTATGTTTTATCATCAAGTCAGTGAAATGTATCACTAATAATTAAACACGCAGTTACTTTCTTTTCATAAAACAAGACTATGGAATTTTTATTTTTCATAAATAACAGTTATGTAATGGTACTTTAAATCTAAAAATGTAAAGTGAAAGTGAGTTCGCCGCAACCACCAGAGCTCTGACGAGCTAACCAAATGCAGCAGTACAGCAACAACAGATCGTCACCAGATGCAGCAGTACAGCAACAACAGATCGTCACCAGGTATTTGTGATAAACTTTATAATTCCTTTTTTCTTTTTCGAACTTTTAAACCAACGCGAAAGACTTAATTTTTTTATTTTTCTAACCAGATCAGTTTTTTTAACAATTTTCTACCTGAATAAATGACAATTATGTTTTAAACTTATGTCTTCTTATTATCTTTGCACAATCCATCTCTGATCCTTATTGTAATAGGACATGCAGACTACCTCAGACACCAAGGGTAAGTACCGTTACTATACAAAGGGATACCATTTTAAGTAATTTTTTGTAAATCTTATATAAATATATAGCAATAGATTTTGATCTATTAATGGCGCCCAAAAATTATTAACTTCTTTTCTTTATCTTAAATCTTATTGTAAGAACTAACTGCCTAAATTCTCTGAGACTGCAGCTACCGGGGTATAAAAAAGTTATGTAGCACGAGTTTTGTCAAATCTATGTATATCGTTATGTTTATCTAATTTGTCGTGCATCATAAAATGGCGCTCCAACTACATGGGATATTCATAAAATGACACTTTTAACGCTTTTATCCTCGTTAATCAAACCATAATATGGCACCCATCAGTCTAGTTTTTTTATTTAACGCAACCTAAGGTTGATTCATAAAACGGCGACTGCACAGAGAGGTTTCTGTCAATTTTGTTTTTTGCTCCTCGTTAATGAATACTTAAAAGTGACGTCTGCAACGTCATTGCAATTCCTTTCTTTTTTTATAGTTTTTTCACGTAAATGGTATTTTCCCCGCACTAATTTAAAATGTGGCTCCTTGTTGTCTTAAGGTGTCTGAACAGAGATTTAATATTCTTTATAAAACTACGATGGATGCGCAGATAAGAAAGTAGATGGTATTTAGATCATGTAAATATGAAAAGAGAAAATTCCAAAGGTAAATAAAATAATAACTGCGAGATTTCAATTTCAAGTTTGACAGTAAATTTTGAGTTTAAATATTTTTTTCTAGAATTTTTTTGCATTATTTTGAAAGTATATAATTCAAAATGGAATCCTTCGTGGTTCAATATTTAAAAAATTACGAAATTGATTATGAATTGTTTATACGAGGGGTTAAGACTAAGAAAAATCTTAGTGATAAAAAGACAATGCTTCGTAAATTACTTAGTAAACATGCCGTTATTGATTTAGATGAAAATAGGTTAATATTCAACGATGAGAAGAAGCAGATAGATGCAACCGCTGTTGACATCCGTAGCTTAATTGGAGATTTCGAAGGTGACGTTAGAGATTCGGTCTATCGTAGGGCAAAGGCTCACTTTACGTATTTATCTTGTAGAATAGCTAGGTTACCCGTAGAGTTTGAGGAAGAAGAGGAGTATAAGGCAGAGGCTTCTGCAGATTGTTTACTTTTAGAAGGGCAATTAGATGACAAAGTCGTTCCTGTTGGGCCATCAGTTTCTTCAAATGTAATTCCTTCACAGCCGGTCGTAAATATTCCAGCTCCCGTCGTTCAGGTGTCGCATCCAACTAATTTAGCCGATTGGAACATTAAATTTAATGGAGATTCCAAAGGAGTTTTCCCTTTCCTAGAAAAGGTTAGAGACCTGGCCGAATCCCGAAATGTAGGACAAGAGGTTCTTTTCCGATCAGCTGTCGAGTTATTTACAGGTAGCGCTGCTGTGTGGTTCAGGAGTGTTCGTGGTACCGTTTCTTCATGGAACGAATTGGTTGGTCTTTTGAATGCTACGTTTCGTCCCCAAGATTACGACGAGGATTTATGGAACCAGATTAAATCCAGGAAGCAGAAGAAAAATGAGTCGTTCGCTTTATTTCAGGCACAGGTTATGTCTTTGACAAAACGGCTGACGGTACAGCCGCTGGAGAAAACCATCGTAAAACACCTTAGGCAAAATATTATCCCTGAATATGTTCCGTTGATTGCATTAGTTGATACCAATACTGTCGAAGAACTGTCTGCTGTTATTCATAAACTAGAGAATAATGTGGTCGTGCCTAGTGTCAAGAAGGAAACGTCCGTCGCTTATGTGACTCATGAGTCCCCCGGTCCCTCCAGAAAAGCCAATGCTCCTACCGGAAAAGCAAATTTTAAAAAGAATAACGATCGCTCCGCTCCGCGAAATTCCGAGGCGAAAAACCCTAGTAAAACTACTTCAAATAAATCGAAGATGGTCGTTTGTTTTAATTGCCGAAAACGCGGACACGGTTTCAACGACTGTAAACAGAGATTTTTTTTTATTTTATAATTGGCTTTGGCATGAACCAATTAGCCAGACTTATTTTTTATTTATGAAATATAAAGGGAGCATTTTTTTGATCCAATATAAATAAATTGATTTTTCAAATTCTCACACCCTAGGATAAATGTTATTGTGTTAGTAAAATGTGTGTGTTTCTGTTTAGTGCATTTTTTTATATGTATATTTTTTTATATTTTTTTTAATTATATTTTTGTTTTTTTTAATGCTTTATTTATGTAGTCTTTTGTTTAGTTTTATTTCCTTTTTTTTTATTGTTTTTTTTTGTTTTTTTTTATTTGTTTATCATTATTTTACTTTTTTTTTAACTTTTTTTTTTAATTATTTTTTTTGTTAATTTTTTCGTGAACACACTTACAATAATATTTTGTATCGCAGAATTGCTTACAATGGTGTTAGTTTTTTACAATTTCATTTTGCAACGAATTAAATGATTATACAAACATTGATATAAGTTAATATTATTACTAAAAATTATACAATTTAGACAGGTTGGCAAACAGAATTTGAGATTTACCATTTCTTCGAAAAATGATTCAATGCTCTTCTTATTTCTTGAACATTCTAGGATTACATGGTTCATATCACCAACTTCTCCGCATGGACAATATGGGTTTTCATCCAGTCCTATTTTATATTTGTACAAAGGAGTCATAGCATGATTAGATCTTATTCTGTTTATTGTAACAATGAAGTTTCGTTTGGTTAATTCATGAAACCAGCTTTTCAATGGTATGTTATTTTGGTGGCCGACATAGTTAAGCCCTGTGACTGATGAATTATATTCTTGCTGCCACAATTGTTTTAAATGTGAAGTAAACTTGGAGGTAAGATCTGTATATGGAACAATATTGGTGGTTAGATGGTAGCCTGTGTCAGTGGCTGATTTGGCTAGTGTATCCACTGCATCATTACCTTTTATTCCTGAGTGCCCTTTAATCCACACTACAGTTATTGTTTTCCTTTGTTTTGTTGCTTCAAAGTTCAGTTTTAACATTTCTGCCTCTATGTTAGTAAGGTTTTTCGATGATTTCAAGTTTGTTATTCGGTCAACTGCACTTTTACTGTCAGTGAATATAATATGATTCTGTGTGTTTCTCGACTGGATGTATCTAAATGCATTTGCTATGGCAATTGTTTCGGCGGTATATATGGAACAGTCATCTGGTAGCTTGAACTTGTAATATTGGGAAGAGTTTGCGTCATAAAAGGCACAGCCTACTTTTCCATTTAACTTGGATCCGTCAGTATATATGTATTGGTGTTCAGGCCATCTTCCATTAATGGTTTCTAGAAAGTTTTCTTTTGGGTCCAGGTAGTATGTTTTTATATGTTTTGAAAAGAAAACATGGGGAGGTTCGGTGTAGATAGGTATAGTTTTGTTGATAGACAGGGAGTTAGAGATTTGTACCAGTGTGGTATAGCTGTTTACTAGGAGTGGAGTAGCTTTTGAGTGCCAATATGGATGGGTGAGTACTAGAACAGTGAGGTCGTGAATGTTACGAAGATAGCTGGCTTCTTTGGATATGGCTTTAGCCATAAATTTATGACTAATTAGCTGCCTTCGGAAAGATAGTGGAGGTTCTACAGATTCGACTTCTATAATATTTATTGGGGTAGCTTTAAGATAACCAAGACATATTCTCAAACTTGTGTTTTTCTGGGTCTCTATTTTGTTTCGGTGAGTATGTGCTGCTGTTCCATATAGGTGACTGCCATAGTCTAATATACTTCTAACCATTGTTTTATAGAACAGTAAAGCGGTATTTGGATCTGCTCCCCATTTGGTATGGCAGAATGCTCTCAAAATATTCATAGCGTTCTCGGTTTTTTTTATTGCATGGTGGATGGTATCTTTCCACAGTAATTTTCTGTCCAAATAGAGTCCAAGGTATTTAACACAATTTTTGATTGGAAGAAGATATGGTCCCAGTTGTAACTGTACTTGAGTTATGTCCCTTTTTTTAGTAAAAATACACACTTCAGATTTTTTTTCAGAAAGAATTAAGTTGTTTGAATCTAACCAGTGCTTAACTGACCATAGGTTTGTGTTTAAAATGTTCTGACAATTTGAAATAGTAGTACCGTTGGTGTAGATAACTATATCATCAGCAAACTGTATCATATTCACGTTATTCAAATTTACTTCGAAGTCCATTGTATATAGTATAAATAGTAGCGGGCTGAGTATGCTGCCTTGAGGGAGTCCTAAATTCGATGTTCGGGATCCTTGAAGATTTTGGTTTAATTTTAGTGAAAGTTGTCTATCGGAGTATAGTGAAATTAAAAATGAACATATTTCATGAGGTATTCCTATTGATGTCAGCTTATGGTACAAAATGTTTAAATTTACGTTATCAAAAGCCGAGGAAAGGTCAATAAAAACTGCAGCTGTATGTTTCTTTATTGTATATCCTGTCAGTATATCTGTAACGAGAACAGTAATAGCTTCGAGAGTGGACCTACATTTCCGGAAACCATATTGTGAGTTTGGTAGGATGTGTTCAAATTCTAGCCATTGTTCTAATCGATTCTTTATTATTCTTTCCAGAGTTTTAAGAATACAAGATGCCAGGGATATAGGTCTGTACGAACTTGAGAGGTCTAGCGGTTTGTCTTTCTTTTTAATAGGTAATATTATATAGTTCTTCCAGCTATCCGGAATAGGACTTGCACCAGTCCAGATACTATTATAGATTTCTAACAGCGACTTTTTATGTTTAAATGGGAGGTGAAACAGCATGGAGTAAGTTATATTGTCCTCGCCTGGTGAAGTATTATTAGATAGTTTCAACGATCTTTCTAATTCCCACATCTCAAAGCGTTCAAGTAAGTACAAGTTGTTTCTGGGAACAGTTTTTAAAGATAACTGATTGTATTCTATGCATTCTTTTGCCCAGTCTGGTGAGATTGTGGCATGGAATTCTTCTATCCAATTCGCTTCCAGATCAATAGATAACTTATTCTGCTGCTTACGATTCTTAAAACTATTTACCTTTTTCCATACTTCAGTGATGGGAGTTGTCTGATTTAGGCTCTCAACATATTTCCTCCACTGAATTCTTTTTGTTTCTTTGAATGTTTTTTTTGCGCTGGCATCAACTCGTTTGAATTCAAGTAAATTTTGGATGTTTGGGTTTTCTTTCCATAATCTGAAAGCTTCTTTTCTCCTATGAGCAATGTTGTTGCAGGTCTCATTCCACCATTGTTTTGGTTTGTGTTTCCAGTACTTATTTCTTATTATTGTTCTTTTCGGGATACAAATGTTTGCAGCTGAGTTTATCGTGTCTATGAAATTGTTGTAGTTACATGCGGTGCTCATTTCCTCTAGTGTTGTCGTGTACAGATTCCAGTTGGCTCTTTTAAGAACCCATATGTTGTGAACTGGACCATAGGTTTGTAAGCCTTTTTTTTTTTTAAACACAAGGTGTGTTTAGACTACTGAAATCTGGTCATCAGTTGACCAATTATCAGTTCTTCTTTAACTTATATTACTAAATGATACATAATCTAAGATCTTAACCCTATGGTGTCCTCTTATTTTTTTAACAAGTATGAAATTTTAATACTAAAACTAACACACAATACAACACTATGCTCTGCTTTTACACTAACACTTTACACTAACTCAAATGGTTTTCTTCGTTTGAGTCTTCTTTCTAGCCCAGTATTATCGAGGAGCTGGATGGCCTCGATGTTTACATGACTATGGAGCCGTTGTTCGTGACTACCTGCCAACTTCTTGATAACTTTGTCTACATCTTCCATCTCAAGATCCTTGTGGAGGTCGACATTTCGGATATACCAAGGAGCATCAACGATGTTCCGTAATACTTTATTCTGGAATCTCTGGATAATCTGAATATTACTTGAATTGGCACAGCCCCAGAGTTGGCAACCATACATCCATACTGGTCTAAGTATTTGTTTGTATAAAAGTATTTTGTTATATGTGGACAATGCAGAGTTTCTTCCCATCAGCCAATACATTTTTTTGTAACGGATACCTAATTCTTCCCTTTTCTTTTTAATGTGGACTTTCCAGCGAAGCCTTGCATCAAGTGTGATACCTAAATATTTTGCAGAAGATGCATATGGTATTTGGGCATCATTTATTCTAATTGGAATGTTTTCGATTTTTTTATTTGTAAAATTGATATCAATAGATTTAGATTCATTTAATTTGATTTTCCATTTTTTAGTCCAGTTGTGTATTTTATTGATTGCCAACTGTAATTTTTCTGCTGCTTCTTCGCTGGTATCACCTACTGCTAAGATAGCGGTGTCATCTGCAAATGTGGCTATAGTATCATTTTCCATTTCAGGTATATCGTATGTGTATAACAGGTAGAGAACAGGACCTAATACGCTTCCTTGAGGGACTCCTGCTCTGATTTCATTTAGATCAGTGTACACGTCTTCTTGCTTAATTTGAAATATCTGTCAGATATATATGATTGTAAAATTTCTGAATATTGTTTAGGCATAAGAATTTTGAGTTTGTAGACTAAACCTTCATGCCAAACTTTGTCGAAGGCCTTAGCTACGTCTAAAAAGATTGTAGAACAGACTTTTTTTTTTTTTGGAGGTCGTCTGACATATGTCTCCGATGGCACTGCAGCCTCATGGGCTTATTGTGCCAACCATCCTACCTTTTGTCACCCAATCCACAAGCTTGGTTCCACGTACCAAATTGTACATCCCTAGCATGGGTTGGGTGGCATATTCTGCTGGACTTAATTTTGGTTGTCCATAAATAGCCTGTCTTTTGTGATCCAAAGCCTCACACTCGTACAGTACATGATGTGCTGTTTCAGTTCCCCTATTGCACAGTCTGCAGTTAAGGTTCCCTTCGTACAGCCCAATTCTATTCAGGTGTCCTTTTAGGGCACAGTGACCCGTGAGAAGACCTGTAATTATGCGGAGCTGACTCCTATGTAATTTTATTAGTTCCTCAGCTCTCCGTTTTGAGGGTTCCCTTATTAAGGGCCTCCCGTGTCGCTGACCAGGTACGTTCCCCCAGTATTCTTTGTGTTTGTTTTTGACCCATTCCCTGACTTGTCCCCTAATTATTGTTTTAGGTACTCCTAGAGCAGGTTCTGGGCCAAAATATAAAGTTGATGAACCGTTCCTTGCCAGCTCATCTGCTTTCTCATTACCGTCTATCCCGGTGTGTCCTGGCACCCAGAATAGAGTTACACTATTTCTTTCGGCCAGTTCTTCCAGTTCTTGCCGGCATTCCCATACCAGCCTTGACGTCACTTTCGGGCTCATTAGTGCCTTCAGTGATGCTTGGCTGTCTGTGAGTATATTGATCCGTCTATTTTCATAGGCCCTCAAGTTGTTCATTGCGACACACTGCAGAATTGCGTACATTTCCGCTTGAAACACAGTTGTGTATGTTCCTAGTGAGAAACTGAGTCCTACATTCTCTGTTTCACTAAAAATACCGGCTCCAGTGCCTTCATCGGTTTTTGATCCGTCTGTATACCAGATCGTTCCTCTGATTTTGCTACTGATGCTGTTCCATTCCCTTCGGTCATTGATTTCTATTCCGAAGTTCCTATTAAATGTGTATTTTGGTACCATGTGGTCAGTGTATGTATCAGATATACTTACCCCACCATAGTTCCAAATCTGATTATGCCCAAGGTTCTCGTATTTATCCCTTGGTTTTCCTTGCAGCCTGTATGCACCCATCCTCGCTTCCCCTTTGATAAATATATCAAGAGGGGGTAGGTCTAACAGGGTTTCCAGTGCCGCCGTCGGTGTTGTTTTTATTGCTCCCGTTATTCCCAAGCATGCAAGTCTTTGTATCCTGCTTATCTTGTTTATAGCGGTTCTTTGCTGCATCTTTGTCCACCATACCAAGGATGCATATGTTATCATGGGTCTCACTATCGTTGTATATGTCCAGTACGCCATTTTCGGACAGAGTCCCCATGTTTTTCCATGTGTGCGTCTGGTCAGCATTAATGTCGCCTCCGCTCTTTTAATTACTCTTTCAAGCTGTCGGTTCCAGGTAAGTTCTGGGTCCAGTATAACCCCTAGATACTTTACCTCTTTAGACAGCTCCAATTGTTCACCATTAAGGATCAGAGGCACTAAGTCCTCCAGCTTCCTTCTGGTGAACGCAATTGTGACTGTTTTGGAAGGACTGACTCTTAGCCCTTCTTCCTCAGTCCATTTGGTGACAATATTAAGAGCCTGTTGCATGCGTTCCCTTACTATGTTTTGGAATTTTCCCTGAACAAGGACTACCAAGTCGTCTGCATAGCCCAGGGTTTCATGGCCGTTCAATTCCAGGGACTCAAGCAAATCGTCCATGACAAGGTTCCATATTAGCGGGGACAGAACACCTCCCTGCGGACACCCTCGTCGGACCTGGGCGATAATGCTCTCCCCTAGAATGGACGTATATACGAGTCTCTGTTGTAGCATGTGGTCTATCCACTTGCAACAAATTTCATCGATCCCTTTTCTCCTCGATGCTCTTGAGATTGTTTCTAAGGATATGTTATTGAACGCTCCTTCTATGTCCAAAAAGGTCGCTAATAGTACCTCTTTGTGCTTGAGAGCATATTCAGCTTTTTCTACAAGCTGATGTAATGCTGTCTCTGTTGACATTCCTGCTCTATATGCATACTGGTTCTTATGTATCGGTCTGTTTTCCAATACGCCATCCCGTATATGCCTATCTAGCAGTTTTTCTAGCGTCTTAAGCAGAAAAGACATAAGACTTATTGGTCTCAGAGACTTTGCCCCATCCTGTCCAGTTTTTCCAGGTTTTGGTATAAAAGTTACTCTGATCATTCTCCATGCCTTTGGAATATATCCTAGAGCCAAACTGCTCCGAAGCACTGTACATATTCTATTTGCCAGAAGGTCGGATCCCTTCTGCAACAGTACTGGATAAATCCCATCTAATCCTGGCGATTTATAAGGTTCGAATGAGTGTAATGCCCATTTTACTTTTTCCCCAGTTACTACTTTATTTGCTGCCTGCCATTTCTCCTTGGATGCCCACAGAGGGGTATCTAGTTCTGATTTCTGGCAGTTCTCCAAAGTTAAGTCTGTAACTTGGGAACCGGGGAAGTGGACTTTCAGCAGTTCTCTAATAGTTCCTTCCCCTGTTTCTGTGTACTCTCCGTTTTCTGTTTGGAGAGTATATATCGGGCTCTGAGGTCCTTTTGAGAGAATCTTATGGAGTCTGGCGTATTCTGGAGTTCTTTCTATATCCTCACAGTACCTTCTCCATGATTCTCTTTTCTGCTTCCTCAGAGTTTTATTGTACTCAGTTAGGGCCTTTCTGTATTCATCCCAACTGATATTCTTGTTCATTGCGTTGTTGAATTTTTTACGAACTTTCCTTCTTAATTCTTTAAGTCCCTCATTCCACCAGGGCACTTTCCTGTTGGATTCCTTATTGATTGAAGGACAGTTGTCATTATACGCCGAGATGATTGTGTCTTGCAGCTGCTCCACAACCATTTCGAGGTCTGTTGTATTTCTTATCGTATCCTTAGTCTGTTTTAAACTATATTCCAGGTCTGCTTTATAAGCCTCCCAGTTAGTTTTCCTAGGGTTACGATAGGTTTCTAGGGTACATGTTTTTTCCCCTACTTCAAATTGTATGTGTCTGTGATCCGAGCAACTCGCATCATCAGACACACGCCAATTTGTAATTTTATTGCTAACGTAGTTGGTGGCTATCGTTATGTCTATGACCTCCTTTCGAGCCCTAGTCACAAAAGTCGGTTTATTACCTGAATTTATTATGTTCAGCTCGTTTTCCATGACAAATTCGAGTATAGATTCACCTCTTACATTCGTGTTCGTACTTCCCCACGTTGTATGATGTGCATTAGCATCACAGCCGATGATCAGCTGGGTTCTGGATCCCCTGCAGTCTCTTACCAGCTGCTCCACTTCCTTAGTTGGAGGAGAACCAGGTGCATCATATGGAAGGTACGCCGATGCGAGCGTAATCGCTCTTGACACCCTTCCCTTCCCCGGCCTTATCTTGACTGCCGTCAAGTCTCTAAAACAAAAATTTGTTAACGGCAGTATGTTAAATTTCTTTTTGATAATAATGCAGGTTCGAGGGACCTCAGAGGTTCTGTCATATATGAGTTCCCCTCCAACTCCCCCTAACCCCATAATATTTCCCCTGTTCACCCAGGGTTCCTGAATAAGGGCCACATCGAATTCCCTTTTTGCAGCCGTAAGGGCAGCCGAAGCAGCCTTACTGTGCTGCAAGTTAATTTGAAGGATGCTGATTCTCCCCTCCATCTTTTGCTCCAAGGACTCTAAAGATGACCATTCCGAGTCTGTAATAAGCTCGGAAACGGTTCCTCTCGAGGGCCCTGAAGGACACTTCGTCTATAGAGAAGGCCAGGAGTACTCCTTCCTTCTCTACTTTTTTGTTTAGAAGGAGCCACCCTCCCACTCTTAATTCTGGGTTCTGTTGCCCCAGTCGTGTTCGGATAACTCCCTCTTCTTGTGTCTGGCCTGGTATAAACACAAGAACTTTGGGTCTTCTGGGAAGATCTTTGGATTCGACAGCCGTCAAATCCGCGTTCTCCCACAAACGGCCCAGCCGTTCCACTGCACCTACCAGCCAGTTTTTGGTGTGTTCATTAGCGGGGGTAATCCATAAGACGCCTCCGCTAAAGGTAGTTCTGGCGAACTGCAGTGGATTACTGCTCCCCGAAGGAGCTTCATCCATTGCATCCGCAATCCTACTCTGGATCAGGTCAGCTTGAGCCTGATCCAGTGTTACCTCAGGATGTCGTCGATCTATGATCGCCATCCTGAGTCTTTGTGCGGCCTCTGTATAAGAGTCAGCAGGTCTGGGAGCCTGCTTCGTCTTTTTGGAGACCTGGGGTGGTGTAGCAGAGTACTCTCGGGGTCTCTTCTTACTTTCTTTATCGGGTCCTTTGTCTGTCCCGATAGCACGTCTAGAAGAGCCCTCTTTCCTCTGCATCCTTTTCCGTGGTCGTTGTTCCCACGTCCCTTCTGCCATTTTTCTTTCCTTTGTCTGTTTCCTCTTCTGAGCCCCAGACAAACGTTTTTTGTCTGACAGGTCCATTCTTTCAGCCCCTGTCGTGATTGTATCAGCGGTTCCTTGAGTTCCCGCTGATGCTTCACTGTCGTGTTCTATTGTGTCCACGACAGTGCTTGAGCTGGAGGACTCATCCGAGTCCGAGATCACTCCAGCCTCTATTTTTTTTTATTTTGTTTTTGTTTTTGTTGGTCCATGTTTTATCCCACGAGTAGCTAGGGAAGTTTTGGTCACCTATGCCAGAGCCCCGCATTAACACAGGAAGGCTAATAAAACCAGGGATTCGCCCATTTCCCGGAGTTCGCATAATAGCGGCTTAGCAACCCCTAAGTCCCGTAGGAGCATCCTCTACTACGCCAAACCTTCGGCTTATGCTGTTCCACCTTAGCTTGAGGGGATTTTTATTGTGGTTACCTTCCACTTGGCCGGCCGGTTAAGGCAAGCCCCCACACCTGGCAAACATTTCCTCAACAACCACCCGTCTGCCAGGCACGGTATGATAGCAGTCATTCACTCTCTCATGGAAGGGCTCATGTGTCGCACGATTTGGGCTGATACCAGGTCCTTCCTCCCGCGACACACGGGTCCTCGTCATTCATCCTCTCAAAGCACAGGTCAGCTGCCTCCCCTAAACTGTGCTACCACATGATCCGCGGTGCCTATTCTGTGGAAGCCCACATTATTTAGCAATCTTACCAGCGAGTGTGCGAGGAGCGTCATGCTCTCCGACAAGTCCGGAACTTCATGTCGCACCTCCCCCTCTCACTGGCTCACCCTATCAGCCATTGGGACGCGCCAGATGGGTCGTGGTCAACCCCCCGTGGGTTTGCAATCCGCAGGAGGAGGGAACTAGTCCCAACTACCGCAGACTACAATCCCCGGTTGGTAGAACAGACTTACTTTTCTTCTAATGATTTCTCAATTATGTTAGTTATTCTGTGTACCTGATCAATCGTAGAATGTTTATTTCTGAAGCCAAATTGGTGGTTTGGAATCATTTTTTTCTCTTCTATTATTGGTTTTATTCTTTTTAGCAGAAGTTTCTCAAAAAGCTTCGACATCACTGGTAAAAGTGATAATGGTCTATATGAAGACACTTCATTTGGTGATTTTCCTGGTTTTGGTATCATTATAACCTCAGCTATTTTCCATAAATTTGGAACATATCTCAATCTAAATGCAGCATTGATGATGTTGGTCAATTAGACTATGGCTTTACGAGGCAGGTTTTTTAGTAATTCTCCAGTAATTAGATCATATCCTGGTGCCTTCTTAGGATTTATATTGTCTTTTATTTCATCAGCTACTTCCTTCGGGGATGTTGGTCTGAATCTCTCCTCTGTCTGATTAGGTTCTATCGATATTTGATCATTATTTTGGTCATCATGCGGTTTAAATGTATTTTCTAAATATGTGGCAAATCTCTCTGCCTTTTGCTCATTACTTCTAGCCCAGCTACCATCTTCTAGTTTAATGGGTGGAGAATGGGTTACTGGTCTTTTTAGCCTTTTTGTAGCTTTCCATAGAGAGTACTCTGTGCTACTATTATTCGTCAACTCTCTCAGGTAATAACTGATTGACTCATTTTTTATATTTTGAATCTCTGTTTTAAGTTTTTGACTAGCATTTTTTAAATTTGTTTTATCTTGGGGTGCTCTGGTTTGTTGTCACTTCCTTCTAAGTTTTCTTTTCTCTTTAATTAACTTTTTAATTTCTTTCGGATAGTTGTTTCCTTTGACGTTTGATCTTATAGTAGGAGTACTTTCCCATGCTGATTTTTGTATATTTTGTACAAGCAACTCAACTTCCTCATCTAGTTGTTCAGGTTTTTTTAATGGTACTGCTAGTTCAATTCTATCTTCAAGGATTGATCTAAAACTTTCCCAGTCTGTTAGTTTATTTGTTAGTATTGGGTTACAATCCTTTCTGATAATCGTGTCACTCACAGTGAGTATTATGGGTGAATGATCTGAATTCATATCCCAACCTTCATTAATATCTACATAGTTGGATGAAATATTTTTAATAACAAAGAAATCAATTAAGTCCGGTATTTTGTTTGTATCTGTTGGCCAATAAGTCGGTCTACCTGTTGATATTACTTCACATTTCTGTTCTTTTATGGCTGCCAGTAACTCTTTTCCTTTAGTTGTTGTTAATCTTGATCCCCATTGGGTGTGCTTTGCATTAAAGTCACCTCCAATGATATATCTTTTTCGCAAACTTTTCAAGTATTCTACATACTGTTCTTTTTTAATGGAATGCCTAGGGGGGCTATAAATTGAGCTTACATTAACTTCGCAATTAGTTTTGAGTTTGACACATACCGTAGTTGCTTGTATGTGTTCTGTTTCATATTTTAGCTCCTCATAATGTTCAATGTTATCTTTTATTATTAGTGCGCTGCCTCCTTTGGCTGCATTGTCAGGATGTATAGTGTGGTATACCCTGTATCCTCTAAGCTTTATAAAAGATTGTTTCGTGAAATGTGTTTCAGCTATGAGACATAAATCAACTTCTTCTGTATCTAGGATAGTTTGCAGTTCATTTTTATGTTGTAGAAGCCCATTGGCATTCCATTCCATGATTCGTAGTTGCTTAGCCATTTCGAATTTTCGGTATAGCTCCTTTAGCGCTATGTTCCAACCTAGTAACGCGTATATCTATTTGTGTTATTTTGTCATCTATCTTGATGAGTTTTTCTAATATTATTTTCAATGTATTCTCGGTTTCCAATTCTTGGTCCGTTTGTTTTACATTATTAACTACATCACTGTATTTTCTATTTGCAGTGACGTTTTGTGCTTTTGGCTTTTCCTTCTCATTGACCCTTTGTGGTGGTTTTGGTAGACTGGCCTTATTTGTTCTCTGATTTCTCAGCTTTTGTATTTTTTTGGCTACATAACATCCTCGGTAGCTTGCAGGATGATTTTCACCACAATGGAAGTCTCTTTTAGTGGTTTCTGACAATCTTTGGTAAGGTGCTTACCGATGCATTTAACATATCTTGGTTCCTTATTACAATATTTCCAGGTATGACCATAGGCCTGGCATCTTTTGCACTGTGGTACCAGCTTCAAGCTCCTTAGTGGTTAAATTTCTACTCTCATGCTCAAAATGTCAGTTATTCCAAAGATTTTGTTTATATCTTCATCTTGTCTGAACGTCAGGATGAACATATCAAGAGGTTTTTTAGTTCTCCACTTCAATTTTTTATCAGCTTGTATAGCTTTATATCCTCTTTTTGTAGCTCATTTACTATGTCATTAGGCGGATAGGAATGATGTAGTTTCTTAACCATTACTCTGATTCGTCTTTCTTGTTTATTTTCATATGTGTGATAGGAAAGTTTACTCGTGTTTAAACTGTTTATTACTTTTCTATACTCATTATAGGTTTGTAAGCCTGAGTCAGAGTTATTAAACTTCATATATATAGGAAGGTGATTGGATCCATGAGGATCCTGTATGACTGACCAAGATATTAAATGTACTATGTCTTGCGTACAAATAGACAGATCAATGGCACTTTTTCTACCTGACGTAACAAGTGTGGGTGCACCATCATTGAGATACACAAGATTGCAGTGATTAATAGCATTGAGCAAAGAAACACTATAGACATCATTAAACTCACAACCCCAAGAAAGATGATGAGCGTTGAAATCTCCAGCAATTATAAAAGGTCGTGGTAAGTTTTCGAAAAATTGTATCCATTCTCTTACTTCTATCCGAGTCTTTGGTTTAATGTATATTGACAATATGTACACTGCTTTGTTATTAGGTAGAAGTTTCACTTCGATGCATGTACACATCATTCTTGCTGGTTTCTGTACTACGACTTCTGAAAATAATCTATTGGATTTTACTAGTATGGCTACCCCACCGTAACCATCCATACGATCTGACCGAACAATATTATAACCTTGGAAGTTATAAAACCTTTCCTGTTTGAACCAGGTCTCTGACAAAGCTGCTATGGTAGTTTCTGTTGTATTTAAGAGATATTCTAAGTTTTCTTTATTGCCAACTGCAGATCTGCAGTTCCACTGTAAAATGTTGAGTTTATTTATAGCTGAGAAGACGACGAAGTAGTTGGTATATTGTGCACGTTTAATAATTGTTTACTAATTAATATTTGCTGTAAGTCTTGTTTAGTAACATTGGGATTATTAGTTTCCCTAAAATTTTTAAAAAGTTCGGTAATAGTAAAAATTATATCTAAAATATCAGAGTTTGACTCTGTTTGTAGCGTGTGAGAATTTGAATTTAAATTATTTTTATATGAAGGACTATTTATAATTGGAATATTAGTTCCTGATTGTCTAAAGTTAAATGTGTATTCTGGATCTGACTGTGTCAAGACAGGACTATTTGGTCTCTGCCTTTTGCTACCTTTAGAAGATTTGACGACTGTATATTTATTATGATTACTATTGGCCGAAAATGTGAATGGACGAGTAACAGAAGAGCTATTTAAATTTTGGTTAACAAGAGGGTAATTAGAAGAAGGCAAATTTTGTTGATGAGAATCTTTAATAATGTTATTTGATGTTACGTCTGCATAAGATTTGCGGGGAATTTGTTTGTTGGCATCATGGTAATTAATATTACTATTAGTCATGCATTCTTTAATTAATTTCTGTCTTTTGAATTCTGGACATGACTTAAGATTTGTTGTAAAGTGGTCTCCCATACAACTAAAACATTTTGGGGTTAATGTTGTTTCCTGACACTCTTTTGTATTATGGTCTTTCTGGCAATTGTTACAACGGGGGTTACTCCTACAATGCTTCCCCTGGTGGCCAAATCGCAAACAGTTGAAACAAAGCAGGACTTTTTGTTGATATGGTTCAATTTCTTTCAACACCTTATTTATAGTAACGTATTTTGGAAGTACTTTTGTTTTAAAGCTTACTACACACGATTTAGTAGGAACATAATTTATTTTATCATCGGTAACCGTTTTTCTATTTCTTCTAGAAACGTTTACTACCTCAAAATTAGAATTTATTTCGAATTTTTTAATTTTATTTTTAAGATATTCATCGGAGAATTCTGTTGAGACATCCCGTATAACACCTTGTCTAATAATAATAAATTTAGGTATATAAACATCCAAATTGTTTTTAACAAAAACCGGATCGTCTTTCTTGTCGATAAGGTAATTAGCGTTTTTAGAATCCGTAAATTAAATTCTTAATTTATTTCTGCCAATTGTATCGATACTAATTATTTTATTATCTAATTCTGGGAATTTTGTAAGAATAATGTCACCAATTTTTAATGCATTAAGTTTACCTTTAAGATCGCTATCTTTATTTTCAACATATATATGGAACGGTCCACGGTCATTTATGGTATACTTAAAAATTTCTTTTTGTTTGTCATCGTTAGATTTAATAGGATCGGAAGTACTTACAGTTTGGTTGAGTTCAGCCTTACTAAAACCTTTAAAATTGCTAGGGGATCCATTTCAACATCTGGACTACTAAGGGTGGTATTGGGAGGTCCATCAGGTTCAGGGGGCGGTTTACCGCCCGTGTCCGCACTCATTTAATTAAAAAATAGAAACAAAAACGCGAGTTATTAGTCTATATATTATTTGAATAATTATCGATACTTATTATTCGTATTAGTAAAGCGTTTAGATTACTCGTCAGCACCGGCTATTGACACGTCCGACTCACACGAGAACTAAAACTCTAAACAGAGATTTGATAAGATATTTTTGTTTCCGATGCGGCGCAGATGATGTTACGGTAAGGACATGCACGAACTGTGTCAAACCTTCAAAAAACGAATAAATAACACCCTTCGGTTCGGTAGCAGTGTTCACAATAAAATTTCAAACCCCGAACATTCATGTTTTGCGGCCGATAATGTTTCCAGAAAATTTTAATGTCTCTGATTGGTACAAGTTGCTAGGTAAAGTACAAAATTTCTATAAACATTCGTCAACATTGTCTCCGGTCATCGCTTCAAAGCCATTCGATAACAGACCTTACTTGGAGGTTCAGATTCTCTCGCAACCCTTTACGCTTTTATTAGATACAGGGTGATCCACTACTGTAGTCGGATCCGAGGGATTGGATTTTCTTGAGAGAAACAACATTGAGATCGATTTATCGTGTAGTCAGAATGTATCTTTAGCCGACGGATCGAGTAAAAAAGTTTCTGGTATTGTAGATTTACCGTTTGTGGCGAATGGAATTTGTCATGTGATTAGTTGTCTTGTAGTGCCATCGCTACCAAAAAATTTTATTTTAGGAAGTAACTTTATTTAAAAATTTTCTTTAGCGATAAATTTCGAACAAAACAGATGGAGTGTCAGAAATCCCTTTTGCGAGATAGTAACTTCAAAACCTGAAAGCGATGTTTTGTTCCCACAATCTTTGTGTTCGATTGATTCTCTTGCCGCCGAGTTAAGACCTTTAGCGGATGCTGTCATCCATAGTTTTCAGGACGTAGACAATAAGAATGGAATAGGAAGAACAGATAAGATCAAAATGACTATCGATACGGGTGACGCGAAGCCTTTTCGACAACGTCCTTTTCCTATGTCGCCTTACATGTCTGATATTTTAAATCGCGAATTAGATGAGATGCTCAAACTTAAAGTTATAGAACCGAGTAACAGTCCTTGGTGTAGTCCAGTCCTGCTTGTAAAGAAAAAGACAGGTGAGTTTAGGTTTTGTTTTGATGGCAGAACTCTTAATGAAGTTACTTGTCATGACACATATCCTCTCCCCAATATTGACCGAATTTTGTCACTATTGCGTAACGCTAAATATATCAGTTCTATAGATTTGAAAAAAGCTTTTTGGCAGATCCCTCTTAATCCACCTTCGCGGGAAAAAACTGCTTTTGCTGTTGTTGGTCGTGGATCATTTCAATTTACTGTGATGCCTTTTGGTCTTTGTAATAGTGCCCAAACCCAGCAAAGATTAGTAGATCAGATTTTTGGACCAGAATTCGAACCTTTTATTTTTACTTACTTGGATGATATTATTGTTTGTTCTTCCACTGCTGAGGAACACGTTGCCTTGTTAGGACAAGTTCGAGATAAACTAAAGGATGCTAACCTTACAATAAATGTAGACAAATGTGAATTTTTCAAAACAACTTTGAAGTATTTAGGCTATATCGTTGGTGATAACTCTCTTCGGTCGGACCCCGACAAAATTTCGACTATGGTTAATTATCCCCGTCCAACTAACACAACGGAGATTAAACGTTTTATTGGTCTTTGTTCTTGGTATGGACGCTTCGTCAAAGACTTTCCTACCCTTGTTTCTCCCATCAATGATCTTCTGAAAGGAAAGAAAAAGAAAGAACCTATAGTTTGGACATCAGAAGCTGAGAATGCTTTTATCGCCATAAAAGAAGCTTTAGTATCTTCCCCAGTTCTAGTACAACCCGATTATTCTCGTCCCTTCACTATTCAGTGTGACGCAAGTAACACCGGTCTAGGAGCCGTATTGACTCAAGAAATAGACGGTGGAGAAAAGGTGATTTCCTATGCTAGTCGGTCATCGACAAGAGCAGAACGTTCGTATGGAACCACCGAGAAAGAGGCCCTTGCTGCTTTGTTTGCTGTTGAAAAATTTCGTCCTTACGTAGACGTTGTTGAATTTACCCTCATCACTGACCATTATTCGTTGTTATGGCTTAGAAATTTAAAAAAATCCCACAGGCCGTTTAGCTCGTTGGGCTATGCGTCTCAAACAGTTTGATTTCCGAATCGTCCATCGTAAAGGAGCATGTCATAAGGTGCCTGATGCACTTAGTAGGATTCATGAGAATGATAAAATTGCCTATCTTGAAGTTGATGCTAATCGCATCGATCCTTGGTACGATGATTTGCGTACAAAAATGTTGTCTAACCCAGAAAGTTTTCCACAGTGGAAAGTAGAGAACGACCTCATATATAAATTTATTCCGGCTTGTCTTCCTTTTAATTCAAATTTAATCGAGTGGAAAGTCCTTGTTTCCAAACCTCAACGTGAGGATGTTATTAGTTCGTGTCATGATCCTGCAACTTGTGCCCATCCAGGTGTCTATAAAATTCTTGCTCGAATCCAAGAAAATTATTACTGGCCGAAAATGCGAAAAGATGTTGTTAAATATGTCCGTGCCTGCAAAACGTGTGGAGCACAAAAAGCACCAAATATGGCGCAAATGGGTAAAGAGAAAAAAGCCGAATACCCATGGTAAATTATCGCCGTTGATTTAATAGGCCCTTTAACCAGAAGTAGAAATGGTTTTACCTGGTTGCTGGTGGTCTCAGATTGGTTTTCTAAGTACACTTTGTTACATCCTCGTCGCAAGGCAACTGCTTCGAATATCTGTAAATTTTTAGAGGAACAGGTGTTTCTCATATTTGGAGTTCCACAACATCTTATGTGTGATAATGCTTCTAATTTAAATTGTAAAATAATGAAAGATCTTTGTGAGAGATATGCAGTCCAAAAAATCTGGTTCTCTGCAGTTTATTCTCCCCAAGTAAATTTTGTTGAACGGAGCAATCGTACTATTGGTACCGCAATCAGAAGTTATATTCATACATGAAATTCGGCAAGCCATAAACACCGCGAAACATGAAATAACCCAATATACACTGGCATTTTTAAATTTTAATAAATGATATACAGAGTGAACACGAAATACAACTAGATAAAACCAAAGTGGAAGAAGCTATTAAAACTATGAAATCCCGGAAAGCACCCGGAGCTGGAGGAATTAATCCTGAATTAATAAAATATGGACCACCCAAACTATGGGATATGCTTAAAAATCTTTTCGAAAGATGCCTGAATGGAGAAAAAGTACCAGATGAATGGCTAACATCACATATTACTCCCATACATAAGAAGGGACCTAAAAATAACCCCAAAAACTATAGGGGAATTGCAGTCATCAGCACCATTGGAAGATTATACTCCAGGCTATTAAGAAATGAAATAGAACAAGAAATTCAAGGAAAGCAAGCTAAAGAACAAGCTGGTTTTCGTGCGGGACGTTCAACGGTAGACAATCTTTTCACTTTAAAAATAGCACTAGAAAAAATAATACAAAGAAATCAGGAAACCCACATCGCTCTTATCGACCTAGAAAAAGCCTATGATAGTGTCCCCATTATAGAACTATGGAATTCAATGAAAGACATCGGTATCGATGGAAAACTCATACAAGCAACTAGAATGTTGTATGAGACCACTAACACCAGAATCAAAAACGGCAAAAATTTCACTGAGGCATTTAATACTTCAAAAGGCCTCCGACAAGGATGTTGTCTATCTCCCACTCTCTTTAAAATATACCTTGACCAATCCTTACAGAGGTGGACAAAAGCAGTAAAACCGATGGGACTGAAAGTGGGAGATGACTCCCTATTTACATTATACTTTGCGGACGACCAAGTTGTAATAGCCCAAGATCAAGATGACTTAAGCTATATGATACGGAAGTTAAATGAGCATTACCAACAGGCAGGATTAGTAATAAATATGGATAAGTCAGAATACTTCATAGTGGGAAACGAAGACATTGAAAACCTACCATTGGAACAAGGACATATTGTTGGTGTGAAACAATGCAAATATTTGGGAGCTATATTTAACAAACGAGGAAATAGTGAAGATGAAATACAACACAGGATCAATAAAGGTAGAAGCATCACTAGATCCCTCAATTCAATTTTATGGGACAAAGATATCAGGAAGGAAACAAAGAAAAGAATATATGAAAGTATAATGAAGAGCGCTACAATCTACGGTGCAGAAGTTTGGGACATAAGTGCAAAAAATAAAAAGAAGCTACTTAGTACAGAAATGGACTTCTTGAGGAGAAGTTGTCAGGTTTCCAGATTAGAACATGTAAGAAATGAAACAATTAGAGAACGTATGAAGGTGGAAAAAACTATAATGGACGATATTGAAAAGAGACAGCTGACATGGTTCGGGCACGTTAAAAGAATGAATGAGACTCACTGGCCGAGAAAAATATTAGAGTGGGTCCCACCGGAGAGAAGAAGAAGGGGACGACCACGGAGAAGCTGGAGGGACAATATTCAGGACGCAATGGATTCGAGGCAATTAGATGAAGATACGTGTTACGATAGAAAAAATTGGAAGCTGGGTATGGAGAGGCGGCGACAGCCGTAGAAATCCATTATATATATTTTTAAATTTTGCTAGACATGTACCATTATCTGGAAATTATTACGGTCAAATACCCCATGATTTTGTTGATATAGAAATCCTACCGGGGGATCGCGATAGTTACGCTTCCGAAGTAACGGGAGTAAAAGAAGTTTTCACGGTCGTGCGTAAAAACTTGTTTCGTGCATACCAGCAAAGTGCAAAAACATATAATTTGCGTAAACGCGATGTACAGTTTAACGTTGGCAATCAAGTTTGGAGCAAAAATATGGTTTTATCTAGCGCCCCGAAACGTTTCATGGCAAAATTGGCTCCCAAATATATTCTGTGTACCATAATTAAAAACTATCCCCTTTGGTTTACGTTCTTAGGAATCCAGATGGATCGAATGCCGGAAATTGGCATATAAAGGATTTAAAAGCTTATTCATCGGTTAATGTTTCGTCAGATGTTTCAGATTTGTCCGATACCGAGTAGAAATGTATATCCCGTTATTTACAGGATGATATGAAACAAGTTTAAATATAATTTTTTAGATATTTTTTATTTTTTTTTACTTATAGTACAGGTGCGTAAAGTTTTTTTGAGAGCAATATTTTTTTTGTTTTGTGCACCAAACTTTTTTATTAGTCGAGATTCTTCATTTTTGGAAAGTATGATTTCAAATAAATGATTTTGGACATATGAATTTTTGATCTGAAAGCCTATTATAATCTAAATACTTTGGTAATTTTTTTAGCGACACCCCATTTCCTCCGTGGTTCGTGTTAAAGGAAAAGTCGCGCAAATTGCGAACTTTTTCCTGGAAGGGATTTGTTTCTCTTCCAAAAATTTTTGGCGTGGGATCAGTAATGCACTGATACCCTAGTACGTAGTACGTTGAATACAACATTGCTTCGGCAAAACCGTCCCCAAGTGCCTCGTTTCCCTTCAGGAGGAGAGACGCGCATTAATTTTTTTAGAGCTGTCTCGACAACCTTTTTTTGATGTGTGGTTAGACCAATAGTCAGGAATTGTCCCGCTGCGGTCAATGTTTATCTCTTTGATATATTTTTTTGATGTCGCGAAGGAGACGAGCCTCTGGAAGTAGTGTAGGGGATTCCGCACGTTGATCTCCAGAGCAACTCAGTTTGGCTCACACCCCAGTTCTTTGAACTGTTTTACCTAGTTAATAAGAATATAAAATTTTTTTGTTTTGTTGAAAGGACATATTAAAAATCCTTCTTCAAATGCTTTTATGTCGTGCGTTAGAAATAAAACTTTTTTTACATAATAAAAAGTTTGATTTTTTTATTTTTTTTTGGTATCCTTCTAGGATATACTACCTTCGCTTCTCTTCAATCCAGCTTAAGCTTAGGGAAAATGGTTTTTATTTTTTTTTTTGGTATCTAGATTGATATCAGAAGTCCTTAGTACAGTTACTAGTGATAGTTCGTAATAGAACCTGTTTGTTTTGCCTAAGTTTATTCTTACTTCAAGGACCTATGAATTTCAGCCCCTCTATTAAAAATATGTTGTCTAACCCCCTTACAGTATGAATGGCCAGACACTGAGGAAGGCTAGGGATGAAGTGAGCAGATTCCCGTCAGTTGACTCGTCGGAATGAGAAGCCATTCATAATCGCAATTTAGCCACAGACCTTAGGTGATGACTTCCTAGGTCATTTCCTAAAACTTCCGTTTGGTTGCGTAACCTTGAATAATAGACTCTACCGACTATGACTCTACCGTAAGTTGACCCCACCGAAAATGTCCCTATTATAGGCGTATGATACGCGTTAGTTATCGCTTGTTCTGGTTACCACAACGAAGTTAAAATATCAATATTTTCCTAGTCACCCTTGTTTCTTGAAAGAGAAGCAAGTTTCTGAAAAGCAATGTGTCCAGTTTTCCACCATAAACTAAGTACAAGCTTATCTTTATATAATTGCAAGGTCCAACTTAGAACTATCAGTAACTCCTTTTTTTGTGTTTGTTCGTAAGTAATAACTGCTTATGGCATTATTATATTGTGTTATCTCTGGAATAAATCATGAATGTGAGACTTTATACATCCGAGTCAAGGGTAACATGTTAATCTTTTTTGATGGCATTAATGATGCTGACATCATTATTCTTACGTTATTCGTGGTGTAAGTCAAGGATGAAAGAAGCCTATGCGTCCGAAAAAACGTTAACATATTTTGCTTTATTTTTGGGTATTATTTTTTGCACGATGGCGTATTGCGTCATTTTAACCTTGTGTTATGTGTTAATTTTTTTGTGTTATGGTTAACGCGTCCATGTCTAGATTGTAAGACATGTGTTGATTGTTAGAGTGAGCCTAAGGCCTCTGAACGATATTACGATATGGTGACTATCAAATGTTGGTTTTCATACTTTTTTTGACCGTTTCATTTTTTTTAGTTCTTTTTCCGATTTCAAACTGGTTTGCACGAAGTTGAAATCGTGGGGGAGGCAGTGAAACAGTCTCTAAATCATCGTCTAAATATTACCGGGTCCGACCCTGTCGTGACGGGTAAAAGTAAGTCGCATTTTGCACACGAAATATATTTCAATAAGTCTCTCGCTACGTGAAGACTTGATAGTTTTCGTCGAAATTCAAGTACCTAGAAAAGGACACGTGTTGTTGTTGTCGGCTACAGTATAAAGAGCTTTTATAGCCTTTTCAGACGAAAAGTCTGTACATTGTTTGTATTGGAACAGGAAATGTCACATAAATATAGTCGATGGTATTGATAAAACCCTCAAATATTGAGTTCTCAAAACTGGCCTGAGTTTAAGACGCAGCAAAATTTCGTGGGAACTCATGGATTTTGTTATTGCAAAGATAACGAGTCCGTATTGGTAGAAAGCAAAAATCATGGCATTTGGAGGATGTCCTGAGTAGAACTTTCTAGTTACCGGATTGGTAGGGAAATGTTTGGTAAGATCACTATTGGTCAAAGTAGGTGATGGCTGTCAGAATGGGAGGTGAATTTAGGCGAGAGAACGAAATCTTGTCCGAAATTAGGACAAGAAGAATCAATTAAGTTTCAGAAGACATGCAGTAAAGACGTGCTTTTTTTGTCTGTGCCGAGTTAGGCTCAGAATGGAATCTTGAGAATTCCGTAGTGAAAGTCGCAAGTGCGATATGTTATCGTAAATACTATACCGGTATATTTTTTTTGTGTTGTGTCCGGTACAATAATGGAATAGTCTTCCTAGTACGCCGTTTAGTATGTCTTGTGCAAAAAGAACTTAATTCAATCTTCGCGTACGTAGTTCCCGTCTAGTATGCCTTCTGCAAATTAACAGAATTCAATCTTCGCGGAACGTGGTTCCCGGTCTTTTGACTAAAGACAATTGTCTAAACAAAGTATGTTTTATCATCAAGTCAGTGAAATGTATTACTAATAATTAAACACGCAGTTACTTTCTTTTCATAAAACAAGACTATGGAATTTTTATTTTTCATATGATAAATAACAGTTATGTAATGGTACTTTAAATCTACAAATGTAAAGTGAAAGTGAGTTCGCCGCAACCACCAGAGCTCTAACGAGCTAACCAAATCCAGCAGTACAGCAACAACAGATCGTCACCAGATCCAGCAGTACAGCAACAACAGATCGTCACCAGGTATTTGTGATAAACTTTATAATTCCTTTTTTTCTTTTTCGAACTTTTAAACGAACGCGAAAGACTTATTTTTTTTTTATTTTTCTAACCAGATCAGTTTTTTTAACAATTTTCTACCTGAATAAATGACAATTATGTTTTAAACTTATGTCCTCTTATTATCTTTGCACAATCCATCTCTGATCCTTATTGTAATAGGACATGCAGACTACCTCAGACACCAAGGGTAAGTACCGTGACTATACAAAGGGATACCATTTTAAGTAATTTTTTGTAAATCTTATATAAATATATAGCAATAGATTTTGATCTATTAATGGCGCCCAAAAATTATTAACTTCTTTTCTTTATCTTAAATCTTATTGTAAGAACTCACTCCCTAAATTCTCTGAGACTGCAGCTACCGGGGTATAAAAAAGTTATGTAGCACGAATTTTGTCAAATCTATGTATATCGTTATGTTTATCTAATTTGTCGTGCATCACAACAATGAAAAGGTGGGCAACCACCTTCATTGCACGGCAAATTTGGGGGCGTGGAAAGAGATGAAGAACGTTTACATGGTCCTGCAATATTCCCAGATCAGCCTGCATCATTTTGTTAAGCACAGCTCATATCAGGAATCCCTGTTATGGTATGTCTTGCATGATGTGGGCCAAGCCCTCAAACACCTCCATGAAACCATAAAGTGCGTACATCGGGATGTGAAACCCCTCAACATCCTTATGCATGGCAATTACATGAAATTAACGGACTTTGGGTCGATGTCTGATTTTAGTGGGGTAGTGTTTAGGTGAGTAATGTTAAGTAGCTTTTTAAAATTTTAGGTGTATTTTTCTGAAGACTGGACTATAGAGTCTGTATCCTGTTTATGTCCTAGAGGCAAATATTTATGCCATCATACAGTGCGTCCATAAAGTAACGCATAAATTCATTATTTCGTAAACCGGCGACTTTAAGGGAAAATCCCGAAACAGGTCGATTTTTATTATTAATTTCCGATTTTCTGGCATATATATCATACTAGTGACGTCATTCATCTGGGCGTGATGACGTAATTGATGATTTTTTTAAATGAGAATAGGGGTCATGTGATAGCTCATTTGAAAGGGTATTCAATTCTCTATTCTTTAATATAAACATTTACATAATTATTTATACAAGGTGTTCAAAAAAACATTTTTTTTAATTAACATAATTGAGACAAAAAGAATAATGTATGTAATTTATCTAATTCAAAGTACGTTTAAATGTTGTCAGAAAACGAGAAAAAAATGTTTATCTGACAAATAAATATTTTTTTTTCGCTTAAATTCAATGTTCAAGCTGCCACCCACCTGCCTCTTGCCAGTTTGAACATTTCGTTTAAGCAAAAATCAATGTTTATTTGTCAAATAATTTTTTTTTCTGTTTTCTGACGCATTTTGAATTAAATAAATTACATATATTCTTCTTTTTGTCTCAATTATTTTAATTAAAAAAATGTTTTTTTGGAGACCCTGTATAAATAATTATGTTAATGTTTATATTAAGGAATAGAGAATTGAATACCCTTTCAAATGAGCTATCACATGACCCCTATTCTCATTTAAAAAAATCACCTATTACGTCATCACATCCAAATGGATGACGTCACTAGTATGATTTATATACCAAAAAACCGGAAATTAAAAATAAAAATCGACCTGTTTCGGGATTTTTCCCTAAAGTCACCGGTTTACGAAATAATGAATTTATGCGTTACTTTATGGACGCACTGTATAGGATGTCTATTATTGTATGCAAGAGAAAATGTTTCTGTAACTAACCAAGCATGTTCATGGGCAGCTCCAAAATCAACTGTTGAATGGATAAAGAAAGTGTCTGACATATATCCTTTATCAAAAGCACACAAGATTTCTACAAGATATTTGTTAGACAAAAAAAAGAATGTGTGTGTACTTTGTACGCACGTAAGAAGTTATACTTCTATTATATGATTTAAACGAAATTAATATACTTTTTATTTATATTTTGTTTAAATATTAAACTAATTTATACTTACTACTTCTCAAACATTTTTATTAGAACAGTGCCAAAAATTAAAATAATAAAAGAATAAAACACACACAAACACATTAAACAAGCCACAAATGATGTCTGAACATTAATTGTCGAAAATTTTTTTAACTAAATACGTATTTTCTGAAAATACAATTATATAATAAATATACTTACAATCATAAAATGTATTAAAAAAAACAAAAAAGAAAGTTTCTATTGGGACTCGAACCAGCGCTGATAAGAGCGGTTGGTATTGGAATTCATTCGTCTTCTCCGCTTAGCCACGGACACTATGTGTCATTATTTACGAAGATCGACTAACTAAACGGATTAAACTTGATATTTTGATTTTTTTGAAAATTGATCAAATTATTTTAATTTTGAATTGAAATGATTTAGAATTGAAAAAATACAACAAAACATAGAGTAAAAAACAATATATTAGGTGAATATTGATAGAAATTTTGATGATAATCAAATTATATAAATAAAAGTATTACATACTATGTATTTTGGCAGATCAAATAGGTAGGTTTATATAGTATTTTTACTACAAAAACGTTATTACGTAGGTCGAAATTTTTGACGTAAGAGAACTGTCAAAACATTAGAATGTGACTTTTCATTATTGTCATGTTTATAAAAATATGGCAATAATGAAAAGTCACATTCTAATGTTTTGACAGTTCTCTTACGTCAAAAATTTTGACCTACGTAATAACGTTTTTGTAGTAAAAATACTATACCCATGATACATTAACAATTATTACGTACCTGTTGCTTTTAAAAACTATTTAAAAGTCACTACAATATTATAAACTTTTTTGTTTCTGTCCTCACAACAATAAAACTAATATATTATACATTTGTTTACCTTTACCTTTACCTCCAAACCACAGCTGCCATATCGGATAATTTTTGACATGTCATTTGAACATCCAATCAGAACAAAGTTATAATGCGCATGCGCCGGGCTGATAGGTTTTAACATATAAAAAAATCACCCTCTATCGCCGGTAAAGAAGTATAACTTCAAAAATTTAAAATTTTCATTAGAACTTAAGCCCTTTTGATGCAGTAGTAGGATTTTCTTGTCCGTTTACTGAAAAACCACAACCAATATCTGACAAGTGGCAAATTGCAGACATTGAAGATGTATTATTTAGTCAACCATATTTAACAGTATCTGATAAAAATGATTACTTCAACACTATTTTGAAAATTGATGTAAATACAATACCGAGTATAGCTCAAAACATTGTAGGACAATATACGAGTCCACATTGGCTTAAAATGAGAAAGAACAAAGTAACCGCAAGTAACTTTGGTCCTGTGTTAGCTGCATGTAGACGAAATAGATTTCCAACCAGCCTTTTTAAAAGAATATCTGGTAAGAGTAGCAATTATTTGACTTTGGCTCATAAAATATAGAAATTATATTTGATCATATATTTTAACCACCAGTTTAATGAAATGTCGAAACTACAGAATAGTGTTTAGTAGATATAGTATGATAAAAATTGTTGGTTTATTTAGAAGCTCCATAAATAAAGTGCAATAATTGCATTAGTTCATGTTTGTTGAAAATTTATTAAATACTGATTTTTATGGTTGCAATGACACCATATATTTAAAATGAAACCCTATATCCAGGGTGAGTCATAACTATAGGGACATAGACTAAGGACATGTTATTTGGACCAAAATATGGCTATTGGGCCAAATATGCCTTAATAAAATGTTGCTGAGAAAAAAGATACAGGGTGTTAAAGTTGATTTTTGTTTTTCTTTTTTTGCTAATAGTTTCTCTGTATATTTATAAATTGCTATCAAAATTGGCACAGAGGCATAATCTTAGACAAGAAATAGTATTTTATCTACAATTTTACGTTTTGTCATAAAGGGCGCCACGTGGATCATTCCTGATGATCAAATTGAGTCTAAACTTTTTCTGATGAAACTTTTTAGTAATTTTTATTAGAAAATATAACGTAAACATCATTTTTACGTAAAATTGGTACTCTTGTTTAAACATGATAATTTCAACCGTTTTCGATAAAAACGCAGTCGAACTGCTTAGAGTCTTAAAAAAGGATTTCAAATATTATTTCACTTATGAAAAGTATGCTTTGGACTGTCAGATAATTGTTGTTGGTAAATGTCATTTGTTCAGAGTAAATTATTTTTGATGTGAGAGTGTAGTGTAGTGTTGCATTTTTTTAAAGTAATCATTACTTTTTTGATTGAAATGCCTCGTCACAATCATTTTACTAATGAAGAAATGCGAGATATGATTTGCGTATACGCACAAGAAAATTTTTGCGGTCGCTCGGCAGCCAGAAGGTATGGAATGTTATACGCAAACAGAAGGCAACCAAATCACAAAACTTTTGCAAGATTATATCGTAGTTTAGGTGAAACTGGGTCATTTCACACTAAAAATCGGGGTGGTCGACCGAATCAAATCACACCTAATCAAGAAGATGAACTTTTGGTTCGAGTAGATGAAAATCCTGAAATAAGTTCACGACATCTATCAGCAGCAACAGGAGTAAGTCAGTCGTCTATTTTTAGAATTCTAAAAAAGAGAACCTCCATCCTTATCACTTCACTCTTGTTCAAAATTTACTTCCAACAGATCTTCCACGACGGTTACAGTTTTGCCAACGTATTCTGAATAAACATCGCAATGACAGACACTTTATTAAGAATATTATGTTCACCGACGAAGCAACTTTTACCAGACGAGGGGTTTTTAATTGGCGAAATAGTCATTATTGAGAAGAAGAAAACCCGCATGCTATTAAAGCTAGACATTTTCAGCATGAGTTTAAATTGAATATTTGCTGTGGCATTATAGGCGACCAACTACTAGGGCCTTATGTTCTTCCTCCGAATTTAAATGGAGATTCTTATTTATTCTTTTTGGAAAATACTCTTAGTGATATTTTAGATGATCTGTCACTGGATGTAAGAAGAAAAATGTGGTTTATGCAGGATGGAGCGCCACCTCATTTTTCATTAGCTGTTAGAAATGATCTTAATGACGTATTTCCTCAACGATGGATTGGCAGAGGCAGTGATTTTCAATGGCCACCAAGAAGTCCTGCGTATAACCCGCTAGATTTTTATTTTTGGGGAAATATGAAGTCCTTAGTTTATGCCAATGAAATTAATACATGAGACGAACTTTGGAGATACATTCAAAATGCAGCTAATCTTATTTATCCGGTCAAGTTAGCATCAAAAATAGGGGTAAGGTTACATTAATTCGCACCTTCCTAAAAATTGGCATGGTTGTTGGGAACCCTATTATACACAATTTGTCAATTATCCACATCAATCCGGAGTGTGGAAAAAAATTTATTCAAGGTCAAATGTTGCAAAAATCGGTTTTTTGAGTTTTTCAGCTAAACGGTAAGTTTTATAATAAAAATAGGTGAGACAAAAATGATTCATCATGCAATTATCTATAAAAATTGTTCCTACACATTTTTTCCTAAGAATCACCATTTCGAAGATACAGCGATGCAAAATGTTGAAAAAGTTGTATTCTTCATAATATGCATGTCAATTACCGTAATATACTTTACAGAGCGATAATATAAGTAAAAATATTTATTTTCGTAGCGTATACATACATATTATACAGTTATAAAAATATAAACTCGAAAAAGAACCAGTCCCTCATTTTATATGACCGTACGGCCTTGAGCAACATCTGTCTGCTATTCCATTGTCCACGTGGCGACGTTCGTATACCTGCTCCTTTTTGAAGGGCCTTGCTAGATAGAATAGTATTAGTCTCAAGCATTCCTTCGTAGTAAGAACACGTAGTTATCGCTTGTATTTTCAAACAATTTGTGCAGTTTTGTGTTTGTAATAGAAATGTCGGAGTTGTGCTTTATTTGTAATAAACATTTGACCGAAAGTGAAACAGTTACTGTTGATCGTGGCCTACAGACATTAATTAATGCAAGTATTGAAAGAGGTGATGAATTCTCGGAATACCTGAAAGGTCAGACTTCTGTGACAGTTCATGTGCAGTGTCGGAAAAACTATACTCGGAAGGGTACAATCGCTGCATTGAAAAGAAAACAGGATGAAGAACAAGCTAGTACATCAAAAATAAGTCCACCTCGTACTAGAGCTCGCGTAAGTGAATCATTTTTTTGTTTTAAAAAGTGTTGCTTATTTTGTGGCAATGAATTGAATGAAGAGCTAGAGAACAGAAAAGCACTGAAGTATCGGCGTAAAATTTTTCATGTAACAACGCTTTCATTCAAAGAAACAATCCTGAATATAGCCCAGACTCGTTCTGATCATGTAGCAAAGGCAGTTATTACTCGAATTGGGTTCGAACATGATTTAGTTGCTGCCGAAGCTAAATATCATAAAGACTGTCATAATGCCTTCTTGAGACCGACTACGGGGGGTCAAGCCGGTCGTCCTCAATCTGAAAGTACGAATCTTTTAATGGAAGAAATATTTGCACACATCGAAAATAGTGATGATTGTCAATTTTCATTGGACGAATTACAAAATATTTGCAACAATTCGTTAGATAATAGAACCATTAAGTTACGATTAAAGTTGAAGTATGGCGATAAAATTATTATAACAGAAAAGTCAGGAGCATCAACATTAATATGTTTTGTTGATAATCATTATGACATTTTAAATCGAGCTAGTTACGAAAAAAAAAACAACAAATGAAAAAGAAGAACGATTTAACATCGTGAAGGCTGCGGCAGCAATCATTCGAGAAGATATCCAATCTGCAGCTTTTGACAATTCTCATTACCCCCCGCCAGGTCGTATGTTCGAAGATATTAACAGTCAAATTCCAGAGTCACTGACTTATTTTTTGGAAAAAGTTATTTTGAAAAAAAAAGCGATTTAATTTACAACATTTGAAATTAGTATGCACAAATATTAGCCATAGTATTATGACTGCTGTTCGACCAAGATCTTTCAAATCAAAGTTACAATTGGGTCTCTCTGTTTTTTTCCATCGGCGATTTGGGTCAAAACGTCTTATACAAATTTTTTCGTCTTTCGGTTTGTGCGCATCTTATAATGATACTATATTGTACGAAGCAGCAGCAGTTTTTCACCGTCCACCTCACATTTTACCATCAGAAACTGGCACATTCATTCAGTATGTTGCAGACAATGCTGATATAAATGTAAATACGCTGGACGGTCATAACACACTTCACATAATGGGTATCATTCAAGTTGTTACTCCAAAAAGTTCAGTTTTACTAGAAGAGCCGATACAACGGATAAAAAAAGCTCCTTCAGCAACAGATTTCGCGGCAATAGCTCATGTGCCACTGCAGATATACCAAAATGATGGTATAGTAGGTTATAGTAAAATAATTGTCCATGATTTTGCTTATGATAGTGAAGTAATAGTATCTGTACTTAAAAAAGTCGATGCGATATGGTTCTATGGTAAATGGAAGAATTTTTCAATACCCGGTTGGAATGGTTTTATTGAACAATTAACAACTAATGTTACGAATTTTTCAACATCCAAAATTTTATTTTTACCATTTATTCACCAGCCGGCTAGTAATTACAATACTATATACACGACTTTACTTTGTGCATTAGAAAATGCAAAACGCTATGGTCATGATGTATGCATTGTTACTTTTGACCAGCCTCTGTATGCAAAAGCTCGAGAAATCGTATCAGCCGCACCTGAAGGGTCTGAATTATCGAAGATCATAATTAGGCTCGGAGGATTTCATCTACTCATGTCGTTTCTTGGTGCAATTGGTTACATTATGCAAGGAAGCGGCATAAAAGACATATTTTCTTTGATTTATGCACCTGGGTCATTAGAAAAAATGCTCAATGGTCATGCTTATGCGAGAGCTGTTCGAGCTCATACAATACTTCAATTAACATTAGCAATAATAATATTGATGACGTCATGGACGCAAATCTTATCATTACTGCTGAAAACATACTAGACAACACTATTTCATATAATGATGTTGAAAATAACGACGAAATATCTGGAGCATTACTCGATCGATTCAATGAAAAACTAAGAGAATATGAAGAACGTGGACCTACCGCAAAACTTTGGATTCAATATTTTTATATGGTATCAATTGTGAAGGAGTTTCTAAGGGCTGAGCGCATGGGAGATTGGCAAGCTCATTTGAACAGCGTTAAAGAAATGCTTCCTTACTTCCACGCTTCGGGACATTTTCCGTATGCTAAGTCCGCACACTTATATTTACAAGATATGTTACAATTAGAGAACTGTATGAATCCTAGTGCTTACAAACTGTTTACAGAAGGATGTTTCACTGTTCGACGTTCAGATAAATTAAGTTGCGGAACTTCAACAGATATGGTGATCGAGCAGTCAATGATGAAAGCTATGAAGACAGATGGGGGTATTGCTCGAGGGAGAAGTACAAAAGACAGTGTAATAAGTAAATGGGTTTATGGTATGCATGCAATGAATACTGTTTGTGAAGGATTGGAAGATCTCGCTAATGTTAGAATGGATACAAGGGATCAGCATGTAGATGCAAGTGATTCAAGAGTTAAGAAAGATTCAAAAGACTTACAAAACCTTCTGCAGTGGTTTTCATTGCATGATCCGTTTCCGGAAGTTAAAAAAATTGTATCTATTGCTAATGGAGTCGTTGGTGATGATAAAATTAACTGTCACAAAGCTCGTGAAGTTGGAATTGCCGCCATGTCCAAAATGACAGGAATGATATTTAATAACATAAAATTAAAACGCGCTGATAAAGTAGTACCTCTCTTAGCTATGAGTAGCATCGTAAAAGTTCACGATCAGAAAGTTCCTGTCGACCCTGTATTATTATTTCAACGCATGAGTATTACTAGCGCTTTCGAAGATGAAATTGAGAAATATTTCGAATATGAATTGGCTCCGTATCCGTTGTCACTGTTCGATGATTCTGGAATGCGTAAATCACAAAAGTCAGCTATTTACGATTGTTTTGAAACAGTAAACATAGATATTGACAACATAAATGCTACGTACATAATCGACGGAGGATATCTATTACATCGTGTAGTGTGGGATCACGAAGAAACATTTAACCATATTTTAGATAAATACGTGCAGTATGTACATAGACATTTTGACCATAGAGTGACTGTGGTATTTGATGGCTATGCTGATTCTACAAAAAATATTAATGCTGCAGAACAACGTCGTCGAGCTACAACAACATCTTCATCTTCGGACGTCATTTTTGATGAATTTATGACAGTTACCACAAGCCAACAGAAATTTCTCGCAAATACACACAACAAGTCTCGGTTTATTTCAATGTTGAAAGAAAAATTTACGTCTGAGAATATCTCTGTAAAGCAAGCTGATAATGATGCTGATGTCCTGATAGTTGAAACAGCAATAGAACATTTTAACTCGACAAATCCAACTATTCTTGTTGGTGAAGATGTTGATTTGTTGGTATTACTTACTGCTCGAACACCAACTGAAAAAATTATTTATTTTTTGAAACCTGGGAAGAGTCAACAACAATCAAAAATATATTCATCCAAGAGTTTATCTGCTTTTTCAAAATGCCAAAATCATATCTTATTTCTACATGCAGTAACTGGTTGCGACACGACATCAGCATTTTTCAGGAGAGGTAAAAGATCAGTTTTGAAATTGTTTGAGAGAGAGGATTTAGTTGATTGTGCTGAAGTTTTCAAAGAAAGTACCTCTACTCCACAAGATGTAATGACCAACGGAATTCGCTTTCTTCTTTCAATGTACGGAGCTCCAAAAAAAATTACATGCTTAGATAAGTTTCGATACTTATCTTTTGCAAAAGAAACATAAAAAGAAACAAGTACAATTAGCTTGTCTTCCTCCAACCTCTGCTTCTGCTCATCAACATCTATTTCGGGTATATTATCAAGTTCAAGTATGGCTTGGTAATAAACTAAACCCAGAAGACTGGGGTTGGAAGTTAATTGACAATATATTGGAACCAGTTCAGACTTTACTCCCTCCTGCACCAGAAAAACTCCTCAATTCAATTTTTTGCAATTGTAAAAAGGGATGTAATGCTAAATGCGGCTGTAAAAAAGTTGGTTTGTTTTGTTCATTAGCATGTATCAGTTGTCGAGGCCAATCGTGCTCCAATGTTGAATCGCCAGTAGAAGAGGATTCTTACGATATAGACGGGGAGACATCTGATGCATCGCTCTTTGAACAATTTATTTGTACCCAGCAAGAAGAAAAAGAAGAAGAAGAGCAAGACAGTCTGGATTATGTTCCATTAGAAGAGTATCTATCAGACGAATAATTTTCTTAATTTACACATTACTTACACCGCTCTTGTTATTTACAATAGTACCATTTTCAATTTAATATAATAGCTTTTTAACTTAACAGAAGCACAATAGATCGTGGAATAGGCCTACCGGGGAAACCACGTAAAAAAAAACGCGCCATGTACACTACCTCACGGGTGGCGCGGAAACGTGTGCATATTATGAAGAATACAACTTTTTCAACATTTTGCATCGCTGTATCTTCGAAATGGTGATTCTTAGGAAAAAATGTGTAGGAACAATTTTTATAGATAATTGCATGATGAATCATTTTTGTCTCACCTATTTTTATTATAAAACTTACCGTTTAGCTGAAAAACTCAAAAAACCGATTTTTGCAACATTTGACCTTGAATAAATTTTTTTCCACACTCCGGATTGATGTGGATAATTGACAAATTGTGTATAATAGGGTTCCCAACAATTTTTATAGATAATTGCATGATGAATCATTTTTGTCTCACCTATTTTTATTATAAAACTTACCGTTTAGCTGAAAAACTCAAAAAACCGATTTTTGCAACATTTGACCTTGAATAAATTTTTTTCCACACTCCGGATTGATGTGGATAATTGACAAATTGTGTATAATAGGGTTCCCAACAATCATGCCAATTTTTAGGAAGGTGCGAATTAATGTAACCTTCAATGTCTATTTTGACCGGATAATATAAGGAGACAGAATAATATTTTTTTAACGTCCGAAAATCCTTTATAAAAAGAATTAGAAAAGGCATAGAAATCGGAGGAGACCATGTAGAACATATAGTTTGGGTTTTTGTGAGTTCTTTTAAGTTAAAGTGTGTTTAGTTTTGATTTATCGTCAAAACGGAAACCTTACGTTAGTTGCAACTTTGTTTATTAGTTTGGTATTTGATATCCCCTTCTGAGTTCCTGAAATCTTCAATTGCGTTTTTATCGAAAACGGTTGAAATTATCATGTTTAAACAAGAGTACCAATTTTATGTAAACATGTTTACGTCATATTTTCTAATAAAAATTACTAAAAAGTTTCATCAGAAAAAGTTTAGACTCAATTTGATCATCAAGAATGATCCACGTGGCGCCCTCTATGACAAAACGTAAAATTGTAAATAAAATACTATTTCTTGTCTAAGATTATGCCTCTGTGCCAATTTTGATAGAAATTTATAAATATACAGGGAAACTACTAGCAAAAAACGAAAAACAAAAACTAACTTTAACACCCTGTATCTTTTTTCTCAGCAACATTTTATTAATGCATATTTGGTCCAATAGGCATATTTTGGTCCAAATAACCTGTCCTTAGTATATGTCCGTATAGTTATGACTCACCCTGTATAGACCAAGTTTTCATCGATATAAGGGAACTTATCGGAGGACAGGAATAAAATACGCAATAAAAAAATTCAGACAGGACAAGGCCAAATGGATTCAGATCCTGGAGGTGATCCTGGAAAAAGTGGGAAACCACCTTCATTGCACAGAATATTTGGAGGCGTGGAAAGAGATGAAGAACGTGTACATGGTTCTGCAATATTCTCAGATCAGGCTGCATCATTTTGTTAAGCACAACCCATATCAGGAATTTCTGTTATGAGACGTCTTGCATGATGAGGGCGAAGCCCTCAAACACCTCCGTGAAACCATACAGTGTGTACATCAGGATGAGAAACCCCTCAACATCCTTATGGATGACAATTACATGAAATTAACGGACTTCGGGTTGGTGTCTGACTTTTGGCGAGTAGTGTTTAGGTAGGTAAGGTTAAGTAGATTTTTATAATTTTAGGTGTATTTTTCTGAAGACTAGACTACATACAGTCTGTATCCTGTTCATGTCCTAGAGGCAAATATTTATGCCATCATATAGGATTTCTTTTATTGTATGCAAGAGAAAATGTTTGTAACTAACCAAGTATGTTCATGGGGAGCTCCAAAATCAACTGATTAAAGGATAAAGAAAGCATAAATCTGACATATAGGGTGTCCCAAAAGTAGCGGAACGTTCGAATATTTCGCGAACTAAACATCGGAACACTAAACACCAATCCCCACTACACCCCCTGGAGGTGGGGTGGGGGGTAACTTTAAAATCTCAAATGGAAACCCCCAGTTTTTCTTGCAAATTTGGATTCTTTTCGTAAAAGTCGGCAACTTTTTTTCAAGACATTTTTTTGAACTGTGGATAGATGGTGCTATAATTGGGAAAAACAATTTATCCTGATACCAGAGGTAAATTATAGAAACGGTCTAATATCTCACGAAATACACTTCCAAATGAGAAACCAAAAAACAGATTTTTAATCTTTTTTGGAAACCTATCGAATAACACCAAACATGACCCTCCAACCCACCCCCTGGAGGTGGGGTGGGGGGTAACTTTAAAATCTTAAATAGCAACCCCCACTTTTTATTGCAGATTCGGATTCGCCATAAAAAATTAAGCAACATTTATTCGAAAGATTTTTTAAAATTTCTGATAGATGGCGCTAATAAATCATATTTTTCCAATTAAAGCGCCATCTATTAAAAATTTTAAAAAATGTTTCGAATAAATGTTGCTTAATTTTTCGTGACGGATCCGAATCTGTAATAAAAAGTGGAGGTTGCTATTTAAGATTTTAAAGTTACCCCCCACCCCACACCCAGGGGGTAGGTTGGAGGGTCACGTTTGGTGTTATTCGAAAGGCTTTTGAAAAAGATTAAAAATTTCTTTTTTAGTTTCTCATTTGGAAGTGTATTTCGTGAGATATGGTATCAGGATAAATCGTTTTTCCCAATTATAGCGCCACCTATCCACAGTTCGAAAAAATGTCTTGAATAAAAGTTGCTTACTTTTACGTAACGAATTAAAATCTGCAAAAAAAACTAGGGGTTTCTATTAAAGATTTTAAAGTTACCCCCCACCCCACCTCCAGGGGGTGTAGTGGGTTGGTGTTTGGTGTCATTGGATAGATTTTTGAAAATGATTGAACACGTATTTTTCAGTTTTTCGATCCGATGTTTAGTTCGCGAAATATTCGACCGTTCCACTACTTTTGGGACACCTTGTATATCATTTATCAAAAGCACATAGTTTCTAAAAGAGATTTATTAGACAAAGAAATTAAAGATTTTCATCAGAAGTTAGGCCATTTTGATGCAGTAGTAGAATTTTCTTGTCCGTTTAGCGCTGGATTCCACTTGCTATTTTAGTCGCGCGATTGTTTTGCATCGAATATTGAACATATTGTTTCAAATGCGAGTCAATGCATTTGCGACTAAATAATCACAGCGATTAAAAAAACGCTTTTTACCGCGACGCGATTGCCGCTCGGTCGAAATGGATCATACGGACAAGCATAGGCATGCATCCACTTGCGATTGTTTAGTCGCGATTCTGAAACCAAGTAGCCTAGTGTGTCGGAAATAAAATTTTATTTTCAATTTTTTAAAATGTCAGACGAGGAAGATACAAATGTTGGGGGTATTTTGAGTAGCATTAAGTCAGAACAATTAATTAAAGAAATAGAAAAAAGACCAGCACAGTATAATAAACAGCTAAAAGAATACAGTGATAGAAATATCAGAGAAAAACTGTGGGGTGAAATTTGTATTCTTGTGGTCCAAATTGGACCAAACTCTCTGCAAAAGAAAAAAAATAAAAGGTAAGTTAAACTTAAATTTAATAAAAGACTAAGTTTTCACTCTAATGGCATATAACATATCCCACCAGAATGAAAACAATGGGAACCTTCTCTGGTTACACCTCCGAGGCTTCTACAATTTGCAAGCCATACGGATGCTGAGACTAAGGAAGATGAGGGAATTCTACAATTTACAATTCACGTCACATCTGCTCAGCGCGGTAAAGTTCCAACGAGCAGAGCGCTGAGCAGATGTGACGTGAATTGTAAATTGTAGAATTCCCTCATCTTCCTTAGTCTCAGCATCCGTATGGCTTGCAAATTGTAGAAGCCTCGGAGGTGTAACCAGAGAAGGGTCCCATTGTTTTCATTCTGGTGGGATATGTTATATGCCATTAGAGTGAAAACTTAGTCTTTTGCTAACAGTTGCCGCTAGGGCATCTATGCCATTTCGTTCGTTACAATTCGGGACTGCACGCTGGGGTTTGTTTTGGTTGGATCGGGGAGAGCAGCATATGTGCCTCCTGATGAGAGACTAATAAGTTTCGAAACCGGTAGAGGTGCTTGCAGCACTCTCTGATTGGACTGGAATATGGTTCGGCTGTATTTTCGTTTTGCAACGAAATTGAAAATGGTTATTCATTTTTAAATTTAATTATTTATTATTATATTTGAAGGGTCACTACGAAAAACGATCATAGTCATTTTTAATAGTTTCTGTAAAATCATGATTTTAAGGTTTAAAGTTGCATTGTTTGAGGCGGTAGCTTAAATCTATTTCCCTTATCTTCTTACAAACCTTAATCTTTTCTTGCGATAGCTATTTATAGTTCGAAACTAACTGACAACCTCTACAACATGGAGCATATATCCTAATTTTGGCCAAAATTGACATTGATCGTTTTTCGTAGTGACCCTTCATTTTCATACGTATATTTCCCTATTTGTTTTCTTTTTGGCTTAGCAAGCACTCAGTAATGTAAATCCATATAAAAAAAAATGACTTATTCTCGTATAATCACATTATCAGCCTTCACTTTATTTTATTATTTGCTATTACATAATTAGTAATACAGCATATCATAATTATTTCATATACCTATTATATATACCAATTAACTTCTAATCAGCGGAAGTGACAGTTGATTCATAGAAACACTGTTACATGATATTGTTGATATAAATATTTTGTCTAGACTGTTTGGATGAGTTCAGATAAATTCAGCAATTCTGCAATTTTTGGAACAAGATACAAATCTATACGATCTCGCAAACGAGACAAATTTAGGTGAATTTTTTAATAAATGCATTCAGCGTATAAATAAAAAAAATGTAATTTTAATAATTTTTATTCCAAAATTAATACATTTTGTCTAAAACAATTGTTCTATTCACTCAGATTTATTTTTTCGGATCCTGAGAAAACTAATCAGTATTTTTGAAAAATTTAAACGCGGAATGAAAGATTACGTTATTACCGAGGGCCGAAAGTCCCTTAGAATAAATGAAAAGTTTCTTTTGCGTAAAATATTTGCAATTAAAAATGTCACTAAATGTTCCCTTTTATTTTCACCCCGGTAACTTATTAAAATAAACTTTATAGAGGTTTTCAGGGACTTTCGACCCTCAGTAATAATGTAATCTTTCATTATGCAGCGTTTAAATCTTTCAAAAATATTTATTAGTTTTCTCAGGATTCGAAAAAATGGATACATTTAAAACACATTGAACACTTTGACATGAGACATTTTGCGCCCATGCCCTTAATACATGGGCTATATTTTATCATATTGCCAAGGTAATACGCCCTCAGGTGACACAAAGTAGTCTGCAAAATAGTCTCTTACTTCCGTACCTCCAGTGTCAGATCGCAAACCAATGCGAGATATGTCATTTAAAGGGTTCTCATAGCATTCATCTTCAACTTGCACTCCACCTTTTCTTCTATCAAAATTATGTAATACACAACAAGATTTTACAATATCATCTGCTAATTTTGTTTCCACATCTAGTGCCCGGTGAAAAATGCGCCATTTGTTTGCTAGAACTCCAAAAGCACATTCCACCATTCTTCGAGCACGACATATTCTATAGTTGCACACACGTTGTTTCACACTTAAGTTCCTTCTAGAGTATGGCCTCATTATCTGTTTGGATTGGGCCAATGCTTAATCACCTACGATGACAAAAGGCATGGGCTTCCCATCGTCATCAAAGGGAAGAATTTGTGCTTCCGGGATGTTTAATTTACCTTCACTTAACATCTTACCAAGTGGTGAGTTCTTCAATATATTCGAATCAGTGTTACCATCATATGACCCTACATCAATCGATGTAAAGCAGTAATCAGCATCTATTAGGGTAAGTAAACCAAGTGAAAAACAGTTTTTATAGTTGTAAAAAAGGGATCCAGAATTAGACGGCTTCTTTAATCTGATATGTTTACCGTCAATTGCACCAATGCAATTTGGAAAGTTAGTACGGAGCGATCTCCTTCCAATCTTCTTCGGATTTGGCAGGCATATGCAGGGGTTGTAAACATATCCAATCTGTGCACATGTATGTCTTACAATATGTCCAATTGTACTGGTACCCAAAAGATATTCAAAGTGCAAACTGTTTCCGGTTGCAAGGTATCTGCAAATAAAGTTGAAAATTAATTTAGGAAGTTGACCTATTTAAAACAAACATTAACTTCTGTATAGCACAGATTTAAAAGCTAATATTATTTTTATTGATATTTCAGGGGCAGGGGTCCTGAGGAAATGGAAGAATTTAAAAGACTGTTTTCAGAGGGAGATGGCAGCTCAACGTAAAACAACATCAGAGCAAGGGCCCAAAAAAGACGGAAATATTATCCATTTTGACGACTTACTATTTTTGGTTCCCTTTGTAAAGGGTAGAGAGACTAGTCGCAACATTTCCCAAAATGAAAATGATGAAGAGCAACATCCGACTCCCGGTACATCCAAAAACACATCGAATATGACCCCTAGCAATGTTGAAGAAATGGACAAGCATGTAGTACGATCGCGTAATAAGATGTCTTTTACGTCGTATGAAACATCACTACTGGAAATATTAAAAGCAAAACAAAATGAAGAAATTAATGAAGATAAACATTTTGCCTTGATGTTGGTTCCTATGATGGGACGATTAAATGATGAACAAAAGCATTACGCTAAAATTGAAATTTTAAACGTTATGCGGAATGCTGCAAATTATATAACTCAACCACCGCAACTAGCTTTTCCTCAATCCTTTCAACATCATCATCAGGGCCAGGTTTCCCATAAGGCCGACTAGGCCCGGGCATAGAGCGCAAGATTTTGAGGGGCGCAAAATTTCAGATGTTTTCAATTCAATGGGACAGAAATTTGAGGGCGACTAATGAAAACGCGGGGGAAGGAATGCCGAGACGCGAGAAAACATAAACGATACGTTAATACCACGATGATTCCTGTACTTACACCGTTACACTTACGCTACCCATCGGTAAGAGTCGCCTTGCGTTGCATGGAATTGAAGCAATCGCGTTTGGTGGGGTATGAAGGTGGGAATATCAACATTCTCGAGTTATTTACGCGTTACTTTTGATGAAACGTCGATTCCATTACATTATTTGCTTCTCGGGTTTGTTAGTTTAGTGAAATGTCAAATGTATAGGAGTAGTGATCGCCGCGTTACTTTTGATGTTTGACCGTCGATTCGATATCTGCTTCTCGGTTTTGTAGTTTAGTGAAATGTGTACGAATAGTGATCCTCGTAAGCCTGGAAAACTTAGTGGCTATCGATTTAAACTAAAGAGGGCGGCTAAGGAAGAAAAAGAGACTGATTTATTACGAAAAATTCCCAAAATTTCATCCTTTTTTAGTATCGATAAAAGTAAGACCATAACGGAGGTATCAACCGATGATGATGATCGTGATGCTATCTTGTTGCCGTTGCCGTCTACTAGTTCTAGTGTTTCCATTTCAGATGGCAATCAAAGTGGAAAAGGTGAGACTTATGATGATCGTGATGCTATCTTGTTGCCGTTGCCGTCTACTAGTTCTAGTGTTTCCATTTCAGATGGCAATCAAAGTGGAAAAGGTGAGGCTGTTAAGAGTGTGGAAAATTATGAGACTTCCTCTTTTGATTGCACTGGTGGAGTCGTTTTTTCTTCTGATCCATCATTGTGGAAAATAAATTATGAAAAAGACAGCACTCAGATAAAGTGCGTTATGCCTCTAAAAGTATGTTCGTGAGAAAAATGCTCAATGGCGGAACTCAAAATAGATCTTGGTTGGTTTATTCCAAAGTTAAAGGCTGCGTTTACTGCGCTCCCTGCATGTTGTTCGGGAAGTACGCAGATTCAGAAAGCGCTTTTGTAAACGGATTTAATGGCTGGAAAAATGCTTCGCAGCGATTGAAGAGCCATGAAAATTCCAGTGGACATAAAACAAGTTTAGGAAACCTTAAAGTCCGAGGGAATACAAAAGCACGCGCTGGTTCAAGTCTAATTCAACAGTTAGAAGAAGAAACCAACTATTGGAAGGTCGTGTTGAGAAGAGTTGTAGAGACGGTGAAATTTCTCGCCTCTCGCCGTTTGGCATTTAGGGGTTCAAAGGAGAAAGTAGAGGAAGAATGACAGGGTAATTATCTCGCTTCTCTTGAATACCTTGCAGAATTTGACCCGTTTCTCAAAGAACATATAAAACGCTTTAGCAATGTCGGATCAGGACACACTTCTTACCTGTCTTTAGACATCTGTGAGGAATTTATTTTACTTATGGCTGAAAGAGTGAAAAGTATTATACTGGAAGAACTATTTTGGAATTGTATTAGATTCAACTCCTGATATTTCTCACACAGATGAGCTTACATTTATTCTGAGGTATGTGATTAATGGGGAGCCGGTTGAAAGGTTTCTATGTTTTGTGCTTAACATTGGCCATAAAGCTGAAGAAATAGTCAATGCAACAATAAATTTTTTTGAAAACTGCGGGTTAGATGTATCAAACTGTCGAGGACAATCGTACGATAATGCATCAAATATGTCGGGCATCTACTCCGGCGTACAGGCACAGATTAAGGCTAAATGTCCTTTTGCAGTATATGTTCCATGTTCAGGCCACTCTCTGAACCTTGTGGGCTTCTGTGCCTCTGATTATTGCGTTATGGCAACATCTTTTTTTGTTCTGCTGCAAGAACTTTACAATTTTTTTCTTGCTCTACACATCGTTGGACAGTGCTTTCCCAGAACTGTACCCGAGTTCTCCACAGTCTCTCTAAAATACGATGGGAAGCTCGTCATGATGCATGTCTAACAATAGATATTGATTGGAGTAGAGTAATTAAGGCTTTAGATGTGATAGCTAAGGATGAACATCAGCCAAAAGTTACTAGGCACCAGGCCTCTTCTTTAAAAGATAAATTGGATTCCCTAGAAACAGCCTTCATGGTCACTTTATGGGGAAGTATTTTAACAACATTCAACAAAGTGAGCAAGAAACTTCAAAGTCAAAGCATAGATCTAGGACAAGTAAAATTACATTACAGTACCCTTTCAGAGTATGTGTCTTTACGAGAAGATTTTGGCCGATTAGAAAATTTAGCGAAGGAAAAATCTAGCAAGGTCACTTACAAATATGATGAAAGGAGAGATAAGAAACGAAAATTAGCATTTGATGAGTCTCGAGATGGCGAAATATCATTTAATGGACGGGATGCCTTCAAAATCAATACGTTCAATGTAATTTTGGATAAGTTAAGCACTGAGCTACGTAAACGCTCTGATAAATATAGTGACATTCATTCCATTTTTGGGTTTTTTGAGGACATTGACTTACAGAGCTCCGATGTCATTACAGAAAAAGCTAATCACCTAGTGACCTTATACCCAAATGATATCGAAACATCATTAACTGATTAATGTTTTTATCTGCAAGCTTATTTGGGCCAATGTGAGTCATCGCTTTGGGAGATAACAGGTGACCAAAAAGTGAAAAAAACTTCAAGTATTTCCGGACTCTATAAATTTCTTTATGAAAATGGTGCTCTAGAAATGTGCCCGAACATTGACATAGCACTCCGTATGATTCTCTCCGCACCTGTCTCAAGCTGTTCCGGAGAACGCTCATTTTCGACCTTGCGACGCGTCAAGAATTACCTTCGGTCAACAATGGGAACTGAAAGATTGACAGCGTTATCACTTCTTACTATTGAGCAGCGTATCACCAAAAGAATTGCGTATGGAGACCTCATTGATGATTTTGCCCGTCAAAAAGCTAGGCGTAAAGCAATGTAACCCTGGTGATTGGTGAAATAATGGTGTTTTCTTCTTTTTTTTTGTTTCCTTGTTATTATATTAATACTCAAATTATGCCGGAAATGGCCTTAATTTTGTAAGATTGAAAATAAAAGCTTTCAACGATTCCTCTTTAACTTGAGTCATCCCTCCCTTTATTTTTTTTAAATGAGTGTTTCATCACTGGGCAGGGGACCAGCTACAGGGAGAGGAGTTGATGAGGGAGGCAGGGCAGTAAAAACAGCTAGGCCTAGGGCGCTAGTAGGGGTAAACCTGGGCCTGATCATCATGGTGGAGCTTCTCAAGCTAATTATACCGGAAATAAAAAATATCGGCAATCACAGAATACTGAATCATTGCAACAGTATGACAATAATGTTAGACGTAACGTTCTGTCACCGTCTTCTACAAGTGATAGTGATGTATGTGATATGTCTAACCCAGTCATGTCAAAGATACGGCCCGCGGGCCGCATCCGGCCCCCGGGCCATACCAATACGGCCCGCGATCGCAATGTGTCACAGAAAGAAGAATCATGTTTTTTAGAGCTTTTAGACTTCACTCGATTGCTCTACGGAAGTTTTAAAATGCGTACACTACACTACATTTATAAGTCATTTCAAAGGCAGAGCGTGCCTAGACAAGCGAGAGAGATAGACAGTAACACCATCTCTTAGCGGAAACACCCTATTATTTTTGTTGAGAACAATAGAATCTTCCATGCGCTTCGAGTCTAGACTAGAACCTTCCTTATCGATATAAAAGAAGTGCGTCGACGTGTCACGTGAGTCAGTTGCGAAGTAGTGGTTGAGAAGGTATTGTACATTTGTTTGTGTCGTGCGTGTGCGATATCCATAATTGTGTCGAGTTCCATAGTTGTTACGATTTCGGCATAATGTCACAAAAACGTAAAGTTGATAGTGAACGTAGAGTTTTTCAGTCTAAATGGGAAAATGCATATTTTTTCATAGAATGGAAAGGTAAACCACTGTGTTTGATTTGCAATCAAACAGTTGCTGTTTGTAAGGAGTTTAACTTGAAGAGACACTATGATACGAATCATAAATCAAAATTCGATTGTTACACTGAAAAAATAAGAATGGACAGATTGTCATCTTTAAAATCTAAACTTCAAGGTCAACAATCGATGTTTACTAAAGCTAATACTGAGAGCGAAGATGCCCTGAAATCAAGTTTTATTATTGCATTAGAAATCGCGAAGAGATCAAAACCTTTCACTGATGGTGATTTTATTAAAGACTGTATGTTGAAAGTTGCCGATGTTTCATTTCCATTTCAAAAGTCAATAATCCAAAATATTTCGCTGTCAAGAAACACTGTTGCTTCAAGAATAAATGATTTATCTCAAAATTTGGTTCTTCAACTGAAGGAGAAAATTAAGGAATTTACAAACTTTTCACTGGCTGTTGATGAGAGCACTGATACTGTTGATACAGCTCAACTTGCTGTTTTTATACGAGGTATTAACAGTAACTTTGAAATAACTGAAGAACTATTAAAGTGCGTTCCATTGACAGGTACTACAACAGCAAATGATATTTATTCTGCATTGGAGCATTTGATGGCAGAATATGGACTCGATTGGAATATACTTAGCAGCACAACTACGGATGGCGCTCCTGCCATGGTTGGCCAACATTCGGGCGTTGTAACTAAATTAAAACAGAAAACATCAGGAAATGTTGTGGGATTTCACTGTATAATTCACCAGGAATCATTGGCATCCAAACATTTAAAAATGGACCATGTCATGCAACCTATAATTAAAATAGTAAATTTTATAAGGAGCAGAGGACTAAATCACCGACAGTTCAGGCAGTTTTTACAAGATTTGGACGAAAAGTTTTCTGATGTCCCTTATTTCACCGAAGTTCGTTGGCTCAGTCGAGGAGTAGTTTTAGAAAGATTTTTTGCATTACGTGACCCTATTCAAGCTTTCATGTTAGAAAAAGGCAACCCAATTGATTATGACAATGACTGGTGGGTTGATTGTGCCTTTTTGGTAGATATGAATAAACACTTGACTGATCTGAATGTAAAGTTACAGGGTAAAAATCTGATTGTCACTCAAATGTACTCATGTATTCAAGCCTTTGAAACAAAGTTGAGGCTGTGGGAAAATCAGGTAAAAAATCAAACTTTGGATCATTTCCCTCATTTAAAATCATTTGGCACAGTGGATCAAAAAAAATTGGATCAATATTCTCAACTTCTGCAAAATCTTATCACGGAATTCAACAATCGTTTTGAAGACTTCCACAAAATGAATGAAATGGAATTCCCAATTTTCAACAATCCATTCAATTTTGAAGCTTCACAGGCACCAGTTCATTTGCAAATGGAGTTGATAGATCTTCAATCGGACAGTATTTTGAAAGAAAAATTTAACGCACTTACATTTTATACACAATATTTCAAGAGTTTGGATAACTACCCGGAATTAAAAAAGCATGCAGCACGCATTCTGTGCATGTTTGGTAGCACCTATTTATGTGAGCAGATGTTTTCCGTCATGAAAATAAATAAGAACAAACATCGCACAAGACTTACAAATGAACATCTCCAATCAATTCTTAAAATAAATACAACGAATATGATACCTGACATCAATGAGCTTGTCAAAAACAAGAGAAGTCAGGTATCTGGATCCTCGAGCTCAAAATAATTACCCTCTTTTATAACTTTGATATGATTTTTAACAACCGTATATTATAAGTATACTATTAAATAAAATGTTATAATAATTCAGTACATTTTTTTTTATTTGAATCTGGCCCGCCGACACATTCTGAATTTAATATATGGCCCTCTGCAAAATTGAGTTTGACACCCCTGGTCTAACCAGTGATTAACAATATTGTCTTTTTAATAGTTTTTTACTTAACCTTAAAGTTTCTGATTTATTTGATATATCTAACTGGTAATTAAAAATATTACATTGTCTCTATTACTTTTTACTTACCTCAAAGTTACTGACAAACGTTCTTCTGGTGGTATGCATTGTCTCCACTTTGTGTCACTATATATGTTATTGATGGACCAACTATACCCAATAATTCATCAAAACTACTTTTTGACATGCGGTGGTATTGAAAAATTTTTTTAGGATGTTCACATAAATCTTCAAATAGCATGTAAAACTGTCCTTTAATTAATCTTTTATTTAATATGAATCCAATAACGATGCTTTCGCCGTTAACTTCTCTCCCGAAGTAAAAGAGCGATAACACAAGTGTGTCGATACATATCAAACTCGCCCAAGGCCACTATTGCTTATTTAAGATATTATATATTTCTTAAATTCAGTAAAACATGTAGATTCTTTTCGTATATATCAATACTACCTAAGTCCCCGGCTTCTTAAAGAAATTAAGCGCAAAAGTTGATAGATTTTATCAATCCAACGTAAGTCGCCCGCGCGTTTCAAATCATGCGCCAGGGTCCATTACAACCAATCACATTTAATCTTTACTCTGCCATGGCCGCCACTCTTGTTTAAACCACGTGCTAGTGATAACCGTGCTCCGTATTTATATTTTAATTATGAACAATTTAATAAACGTTGTGCCTCCAGAATTAACAAAAAAGAAGCAGAAAAAAATTACGACTGATAATGTGAAGAAAAATGGACAAGATAGGTAAGTTTGAGCATAATATTAAATGTTTTCATAGTGAGATCGTACCTCGAGGCAGCTTAGTCGTGTTTTTAAACAGAGCCGGACTGCTTTTGATTGTTCGAACTTATACCTATCCAATTTCTTGATTGGTATTAAATGTATTTCTAAGTATTAAATTTAAATTAAAATTAATTCTACTGCGTTAATAGTTATTTATGTACCAAGTCAGTAAAGTTACTCTTTATCGAACGAGTCTGATATTATGAGCAGAACGAGCGAGGTGAATAACAGACGAGTTCGATAAAGAGTCTGTACTGAAGTGGTGCATACAAAATTTTATCGCCAACAATTTGATATTGGTTTGAATACATACTTATTTACAATTTACAATAATTTAAGAATTTTTTAAATTCTTGACGTATTAAAAATTTTATGACAGTGGTGACGCATGATTTTTGCATGATGGCCGCTTTCGATTTTTAATCAATTGTTATCAATATTGAATAATTACTAAATCGGTAAAGTTTTGATTTATTTTATATGAATATAATTACAAAACACTACAGAATTTCACTTTTTGACATAAATTTAATAAACAATGTCGTAAATTTTGTACAATATTTTTAATAATTAAAGTAAATACATTGTAAGTTAATTCAAATAAATAATCGATTACTGCCATCGACCACTTACATTCAATCCCGATTAATAGCGGCAGGTAAAGTAAAATTCTTCTTTCAGTGAAATAAAACGTTACTTTACTGCCGCAAATGAGGGCAATTGAGTACAATAATGAATGACTTTAGTGACGGTGGGCGATAAAATAAATATTCTGATTTTGTTTTGTTCATTTTTTGCTTCCCGGCCACCACGGGGTCACAATGTCGATCGTGTATGTAGACTATTGATTATATTCAAAATAAGAGAGCTAAAAGGAACTACAACGTTAACGGGATTTTATTGTCTCATATGGTCAATGGATCTCTTGATTTGAAAAAACCGCGGAGTGCTACTATTTAAATGGGTGCGTTTTTGAGAAAGGGGTGAATTAGTCCCTAGGCACAGGGTGAATTAGTCCCTAGGCACAGGGTGAATTAGGGTGAGTAATATGCACTTTTGGTACAAACACTTCTAGCGAAAAATTGTTCCAGGTTGAATTTACTATCGAAATATCACATTTTAATGTCAAAAGTATTTTTTTTACAAAAATATATTCAAAAGAAAAGCAAGAAAAAAACACGGAAGAAAGCAATTTTGTTTTTTGCCCCATAACCTTTTTCCACAGGGATATAGATATAGGCATTGCTGCAGCGAAAAATAACTTCCATCCTTCCTCTCTAAAGTAAAGTTTAGTAAAAGTCTTTAGGATTTATAATTTCGGAAATGGGATTTTTCAAAGTTCGCCGCGCACATCATTTTTGGAATAGTTTCCCTATTATTTCGCACAAATTGTTCTGTAACTTAGTTCTACGCATTTCTACGTATATGCAATGGTACGTTTAGTAGAAAGAGAAGTCAATTACCTTTAAAATGATATATTGAATAAGATTATAAGGCTCTTTTCAAGCAAGTTATTCTTTTTCAGGGTTTTATACTTTTAATGATTTCTGATATTTTTAATGATTATTTTTTAAATTTCTCATTATAGTCCAAGTAATGAAGCTTAAAATAGGACAAAACCTCGCAATTTTTACAGAATGGATCGATTTGCTTGAAAATTTGAGAATAAGTAGTGGATAGTCCATAAATCAAAATCTATATGATGCCGAAAGGCGCTTTTACCATGGGGGTGGTTGCCACAGGGGTGGAAATTTTTTAAACCATTTTGACAGCAAAAGTTGGTAAAAACATTCATTCTAAGCAAAAAATGTTCTATACATTTTTTTGATAAAATTAATAGTTTTCAATTTATTCGCTATCGAAAGTGTTTGTTTTATATCGAAAAAATCAATGTTGTTAATAAGTTTTCGGCTAATAACTCCAAAAGTTTTCGTTTTATCAAAACAACTTTACTTAACAAAAATGTACCTTTTGAAAAAATAAACAAAACCGTTTCTTTTAATTTTCTTTAAGACCAATAGTAATCGAGCTATACACTATTAAATGTTAGCTCTTCTTCGTCAAATGATAAATACTGTAGTTTCAAAGTCAAAAGACGGGAAAACTATGCATTTTTCGAGGATAACTTGTTTAAACTAATTTAAAGCATTTTAAAATATATATCTCCAAAAATAAAAACAAAGTCTCTAGCTCAAAAATTAAGTGACGTATATTGAAAAGAATGTTAGTCCATTCTTTTTTCAGCGAAAAAGTGATCCGAAGCAACCTCCTAATCACCACCCTAATTAAAATTAGTCATTATCCTTATTTGGTCTTCTTTATTTGTATATTATTAATAGGTTCTAAAAGTTTCAGCGGTTTAGAATGATTAGTTTTAAAAAAATGGAGTTAGAATCGAATAAAGAATTTTTGTAGTTTGGAAAAAAATTATTTTTCTTCAGAATAGAAAGATAAGCATCAGAGATACGAAAAAATGTTTAAATATGAAATTGTAGCTTATTTAATTCCCAAGAAACTGGTTTGCAGAAATTTTTACTACGGCAAAAATTGAGTGAGCTATTGATAATTAAAACTTGTAATAACATGCAAAAACCACCTTTACCAACCCTTTCAAAGTCACCTCTTTTTGAGACTGAGGATTTTAAAAAGAATTAATATTAATAGGCCTATAGACCTTATAAAAACCTACAAATATTTTTTACCAAACTTTCTAAGATAAAAAATAGAAAAGTTACGGTTAAAAAATCAATATATTTTTTTGAAAAAAAAAAAGGAGAAATCCAATTGGAAACATATAAATGTAAGTTAGCGGTGATTTTAGTCAATGGCCTTATTCATTCTTCTTTATTTATGTATTTTTTATAGATTCTAGACGTTTGACTGTCTTTGAATGATTAGTTTTAAAAAAACTGGAGTTAAAATCGACTAACGAATTTTTGTAGTTCGGTAAAAATGTCGATTTCTTCAGAATAGAAAGATTAGCATCAGAGATACGAAAAAATGTTTAAATATGAAATTGTAGGTTATTTCATTCCAAAGAACTTGGTTTGAAAAAAATTTTTCTACGGCAACAATTGAGTGAATCGTGAATTAGTACATTATTGAAAAACACTTATTTTTTCGATATGAAACTAACACTTTCGATAGCGAATAAATCGAAAACTATTCATTTTATCAAAAAAATGTATAGAACATTTTTTGCTTAGAATGAATGTTTTTATCAACTTTTGCGGTCAAAATATAATAAAAAATTTCCACCCCCGGGATGGGGTGGCAACCACCCCCATGGTAAAAGCGCCTTTCGGCATTATATAGATTTTAATCCTTGGACTATCCACTACTTATTGTCAAATTTTCTAGCAAATCGATCCATTCTGTAAAAATTGCGAGGTGAAAAGCTTCGGTTCCTGGACTATTATGATTTTTTTTTCTTGTACATTTATGTATATACATTGTAAAATAAAAAAGCTTATTTTCTTTACTTTAAAATGGTGTATTGCAAAAAATTATAGGACTATTTCTAAACAAGATATCCGTAGGATATCCAAGGGTATCCGTAATTTAAGAAAAATTTTATATTTTTTTTCAATTAGAAGAATATATGAAATTGCATATTATAATATAATTTTTAATTTCAAATAACTTTTCATAATAACACTTTTCGATATTGTAAAATATAAAGGTACTTCGAAAAGATGCGAAATTCATATTTTTAACATACCTCGTACACTATTAATAAAATTTTATATCTGATGAGAATATTTTTTTTATAAAGTTAATAATACAAAAGTTTTCCATGTAGTTCCAACTTAGTGGGACCTATTGCATGTGTATAGGTCACATTTTGAAAAAGCATATCTTGTGTAAAAATAGTCCTAGAATTTTTTACAATACATCATTTTAAAGTAAAGAAGATAAGCTATTTTAATGTACAACGTATATACCTAAATTTACAATAAAAAAAGTTATAATGAGAAATTTAAAAATTCACAAGGAAAAAGTTTTCCTGTGGTTGGCTGTATACCATATAATACAAAAAAAAAAACGGTAAAATCATGTATAAAAGGTATATTTAAAAAACCCTCAAAAGGGTCACATCAAAAGAGCGAGCAAGGTGAATAACAGACGAGTTCGATAAAGAATTTTTACTGATGTGGTGCATACAAAATTTTATCGCCAACAATTTGATATTGGTTTGAATACATACTTACTTACAATTTACAGTAATTTAAAATTTTTTTAAATTCTTGACGTATTAAAAATTTTCTTGTCGTCATACTTTCACCATGTAAACAAGTCAAATCCACAGCTCAGATGTTACCTAGGGCAGATTAGCTAAATATTTTAAACATCCATATCTAATGTAGCTTTTTAAACCAATGTTTCCTTGACGGACTTTTTTTACTGGGCTTTGAGCCACATATTTTTGTTAAATACTATCTTGGTGGTTAGCATGTACATTGCACGTAAGCACTGATGATGACTGGTAAAAAAAGAATCGTAAAATATATCAAAAATCATTAAAAGTATAACATTTTGAACAACCGTATCTTGCTTAAAAATAGTCATATAGCCTTCTACAATATAACATTTTAAAGATAATTGAATTTTGTTCCTATCAAATGTAAAATTGCATATACCTAAAGCTACGCAGAAAAAGTTACAGAACAATGTTTGAGAAGTAACAAGGAAAATGGGCCAAAATGGCTGTGAGGGGCAAATTTTGAAAAATCAGTTTGAAAACTATAAATCGTAGAAACTTTTACCAAACGTCATTTTAAAGAGGAAGGATGGAAGTTTTTTTTGTGAAGCAATGTCTATACCTATATCCACGTGGAAAGAAGTTATGGAGCAAAACAAAGTTGCTATCTTTCGTGTTTTTTCCTTGCTTTTGTTTTGGATATAGTTTTGTAAAAAAAACTATTTTTAACATTAAAATGTGATGCTTCGATAGTAAATTCAACTTGGAACAATTTTCCTGTAGACGTGTTTGTACCAAAAGTCCATAGGACTCACCCTAATTCGCCCTGTGTCTAGGGACTAATTCACCCCTTTCTCAAAAACGCACCCCTTTAAATGGTAGCACTCCGCGGGTTTTTCATATTTAGTAGTCCATTGACTATATGAAACAATAAAACCCCGTTAACGTTGTAGTTATTTTCTAAAATAGACTAATGTGCGTGTGTGTGTATGTGAGCGCGCGCGCGCGCGTGTGTGTGTGTGTGTTTTTATTACAGTGGCCTTGACAATAGGGGCGTAGAGAAAAATCGGAGATCTAAAAGTTTTTGCGTGATTTGACATGGAATGTACCGTATACAAATGTATATAACAATATTCCCTCATCCATACCCAAAAAATACAAAAAACAAAAATTTTTGTTCCATAATTGAGGGGTCTAGATGCAAAACCGGACATTTCCACTTTTTGGTCAAAATTAGTTAAATATACACCTCTGTCATCTGTGATTAAAGAGCAAACAATTTGATAAAGAGCAAAATTTGACAGTTCCTAGTAGTAATTCAGTGTGAAATAATTGGTTCAGATGCAAAAGTGGACTTTTCCTCCAGTTCTAGATAGGGAAAAGTAAAGTTGTAAATTTTTTTTTAGTTTACTCAGAATGACAAAGTGGAAATGTCCGGTTTTGAATCGAGACCCCTCAATTAATTTTTTCAAACTGAGGTACGGAAGCACCCTGCTGATCACAGCAACTATCCCTTTTCCTTCCTTTTAGGATATCGCTTTTCCTTCTTTTAATGCTTCTTTTGTTTTATTATTATTTTTTTAAGTACTTTTCTGCTTGTTGAAGTTCTTTTTTTTTCAGATACTTGGCCACATCTTTACCCAAAAAGCCCACATATAAGCACGTGAATAAAAGCAAATACAAATGTGAATCTTTAACATCTAATACCATGTTCTACTTGTATAAGAATTTTTATAGCAGTCATAAAAAAATTGATCAAGATAATTTCATGTTGAAGTACATATCTATAACTCCTGTAGAACGAAAACGATCAAGAACAAATACAAGAACTCCAAAATCGCATTCCAATCATTTTTTTTATTCCTAACCACAAGTCAAAGCAACTTATTGCAGTCTGTCTTCAAGCTTTCTGTCATGTTTTAAATCTAAAACAAGGAAGAAGAAAAGGAGTTACTAAAAGATTTGCAGAAAGTGGGAGTAGTGCATCAGAGAGGAGAGGTGGTAACCGGAAAGAGTTTGCATATAGGTCAAAATTGGATTCGGTCCAAAAATGTATCAAGAAATTCCAACCTTTGGATTCTCACTACTGTAGGGGCAAGATAAAACAGAGAATTTATTTAGACCCTGCTCTTAATATTATTAAAATGTATAAAATGTATGAAGATCAATCCTTACCCGGATTCCAAGTAACTAAATCGTATTTTAGGAAAGTATTTAATACATCTTTTAACATTGGATTTGGAACACCACCACGGGATGTTTGCTCCGATTGTCTACAGCTTGTAGAAAAACTGAAAAGATGTCAAAACGGCATTGAAAAGGAAAATATACGCGCACAATATAGAATTCATAAGACGAGAGCTAAATGCTTTTTTCAGCTTTTGAAAGATGAATCCGGATATCCTCATCCTTTCATTTGATTGTCAAAAAAATCTACCCATGCCCAGGGTACCACACCAATCAACGTATTATTCAAGGCAGCTATATATACAGTGCGTCCAGAAAGTAACGCATAAATTAATTATTTCGTAAACCGGCGACTTTAAGGAAAAATCCTGAAACAAGTCGATTTTTATTTATAAATTACAATTTTTTGGCATATGTATCATACTAGGGACGTCATCCATCTGGGCGTGATGACGTACGTAATCGATGTATTTTTTAAATGAGAATAGGGGTCATGTAATAGCTCATTTGAAAGGGTATTCGATTGTCTATTCAATACTATAAACATTAACATCATTATTTATACAGGGTGTTTAAAAAATTGTTTTAATTTAATTAATTGAGACAAAAAGAAGAATGTATGTAATTTATTTAATTCAAAATACGATTTACTGTTGTCAGAAAACGAGAAAAAAAAATGTTTATTTGACAAATAAATATTGTTTGTCGTTTAAATTCAATGTTAAACCTGCTACCCACCTACCACTTGGCAGTTTGGACATTACGTTTAAGTCAACATCAATATTTGTTTTTTAAATAATTTTTTTTTCTGTTTTCTGACAGCAGTAAAATGTATTTAGAATTAAATAAATTACATACATTAATCTTTTTCTGTCAGTTAATTTAAATTTAAAATTTTTTTTGGGCAACCTGTATAAATAAATATGTTAATGTTTATATTAGTGAATAGAGAATTAAATACCCTTTCAAATGAACTATCACATGACCCCTATTCTCATTAAAAAAATCATCGACTACGTCATCACGCCCAGATGGATGACGTCACTAGTATGACATATATGCCAAAAAATCGTAATTTAAAAATAAAAATCGACCTGTTTTGTGCTTTTTCCTTAAAGTGGCCGGTTTACGAAATAATGAATTTATGCGTTACTTTATGGACGCACTGTATATATACAATTTTACAATTGTTGTGGGGAACTCAAAGGTAAATTTAACACCTCTAAATGTCTTTTATTATGTTTGGACTGAGGATAAGGCACCAAAAAGATCCAACGAAATAGCATCCTGTGTCTATCACTGCTTAAACAATTTAAATATTGAGGAAAAAAATTGTCACGTTGGTAGCCGATGGCTGTGAAGGACAAAACAAAAACTCCACTTTAATTGGGATGGTTTCAAAATGACTATACGAGACACAAAATTTATCTAACGTTGAGATAATTTTTCCAGTAACAGGCCATAGCTTTATTCCTCCTGATAGGGTGTTTGCAATAACTGAAAAAAAATTAGGCGCCTGGAAAACATATTAAATGCAAACGAGTATATTAATTTAATGTCGTCTAATGCTACCGTCTACAATTTAGTAGACAAAGTGATTGTCTTTGATTGGAAAGAAGCATGCAAGAATGTGCTTAAAAGCACACAGAGCCTGCACTTCCAAATCAGTAAATGCAAGCGCATAATCATCGAAAAGGTAAACAAAAAAATTATGGTACGGGGTGAATTATCGTACAGAAATGACATAAGTCAACTCTTACCAATAACAAAAAGAGGTAAAAAGATTTCACATATATTACCTTACAGAATGATTCAAAGTAATGTCTCCATTAAACAAGAGAAGCTGGATGATGTAAACAAGCTGTTGAAAAAACACTTTGGAGATCAGTTGCCGGAAATCCCGGAGCTAAATTATTTCAAAAATGTTCTAGCTATACCCGGATATGATGGTGAAACAGGTACAGGTGATGAAGAAAATGACTCCGTACCTGATGAAGTATTCGACTTTGTATAGTTCTTTGTTCTTGATAGATTTTAATATTTTTATGGTGAATATGTATATTTTAATATTTTTTTCTTAGTTTAATATTATTTTAGTTTAATATTTTTTTCTCATTCTTTTTAATCTCTTTTTAAAAACTAAAAGACAGTAAATATGTAAAGTCATGTTTTATGGAAAACATATTTTTATAATAAAATTTACTTTTAAAATTCCTGAGTCCGTACCCCAATAAGTCATATCAAAGAAAGTAATATCAAACTCACCTAAGTCGCATTGCAATACTTCAAACTCTCTTAGTTTAGTTCCCTATTTTTCAATATTGCCCAAATCCATAACCATTATATCAAATGTGCCTAAGTCCTAGTAAAACTAATCAAAAAGGTGTATTTACATTGTGAATTTAATTTGATTTTTTATTTGTCTGTGTTGCCAGGCATAATATTGATAGCACGAAATAAAATCACACCTTTATACTAGCTGAAACTTCAAGCTACAAAAAAACCTCAAAATTAAAACCTCAAATTACCACAAAAATGTTTATTCGTGACTTGGGCGTTTTTGATATATATCGACACAAGTAGTTTCGATGTTATCCATTGCAAGACTGATGTAATTCTGCGACTTAAAAATCGCAAGTGGAGGCACCCACCGCTCCCACCAGATTTTCTGCGACAGTGATTTTTTAGTTGCCGCGACTACAAATCGCAAGTGGAGTCCAGTGCTTACTGAAGAACCCCAAACAATATCTGAAAAGTGGCAAATTGCAGACATTGAAGATGTATTATTTAGAGCTCCTGATAAAGAAGATATTACTTCAACACTATTTTGAAAATTGATGTAAATACAATACAGAGTATAGCCCAAAACACTGTAGGACAATATACGAATCCACATTGGCTTCAAATGAGAAAAAATAAAGTAACTGCAAGTAACTTTGGTCTGTGTTAGCTGCATATAGACGAATTAGATTTGCAACCAGCCTTTTAAAAAGAATATCAGGTAAGAGTAGCAATTCATTGACTTTGGCTCATATAATATAGAAATTGTATTTGATCATAAATTTAACTACAAGTTTAGTGAAATGTCGAAACTACAGAACAGTTTTCAGTAGTACAGTATGATAAAATTTGTTGGTTTATTTAGAAGCGCCATAAATGGTTACAAAATACAATAATTATATTACTTCATGTTTGTTGAAAATTTAGCAATATCTGATTCTTATCGTTGCAATGACACCATTTATAGAAGTAACCGAATAAAAATTATTTATTTTTAAGTACAGATACATTAAATCCATAGAGAGGGGAAGAGAGAATGAAAGTGCTGGAATCAAGGAATTTGAGGGAAATTTGAAAAAGTGGAGAGGACTGGATATTGGCTGCATGGATGTGGTTTTATTGGTGCTAGTCCTGATCAAGTGAAGTGTCCATGTCAATATAGGTAATGTTCACTACTGGAAGCAATTAAAAAGGATTCAGGGTATAGAATAACTGCTAATAAAAAAGAAATATTGGAGTCAATTAGAATCACGATTATTATGTACTTACAAATTCAAGGGCACTTATTTGTGACCAAAAGAATCTTGTACTATTTAGTGGTTTGGGCTCCAAAAGAAGTTGTCACAGTCGAAATAAAAGCGGAAGACGTTTTCGAAAATTTGAGACATTTTATTTCCTCCTAATAAGAATAGGGAGAAGGCATATACAGACTTATTAAAGGAGATGAACAAGAAGACAGACAGGGAAAATAGGTTTAAAAGTTGATAAACTAAGAAAACAAACGGGGGCATATTTTAGTAAGTTGAAAGGAAGGGAGCCACCGAAAAACTAAAAACGTATTTCGACAGTAAAATTGTAAGAATGAATACGGCAGTAAGAGAAAAGGAAACATACTTTACAATCACAAATTTGGATCTGGGAGTAGATGAAGCAACCTTGAAGAAGGCCAAAAAAGACTGGACGGGCATCCACGGGTAGGGTGTGGACATAAAGGTCCTAAGGACTAAAAATACGGCGAACCAGTGACTCAGTGATGCAACGGCATACGCCGCTGAGGTGCTATAAATACTTTAGATTCGGCCATAACACCTTTGAGCGTACAGGATAGAGCAGTAGTCTAAGAGCTGGGAGCGGATTTTGTGCGTGATAAGTAATATGGAAAAACTATACGGGGATATGTTGAATTAGTTGTTTACATGACTTTCACCAACGGCCGGAAACCAGAGTTGGGGCCGAGGGTAGTTATAAGGGGTCAAAGTCGCGGATTTTATTATTTTTTTATGACGCTCATGATCGAGATAGTGCACAAAAATTTGGTAATAAGTAGGTCATGACGTACCTAAGTAAAATCTCTAGGGGCTCAACGCTGCGTGGTCGACAAAGGGGTGGGGGTAGGGGTGAATATAAAAAATATAAGGGGTTTTTTGCGACGTTCGTGATTGAGATAGTGCACCCAAATTTGGGTATAAGTAGACCATGACATAAATAATTAAAATCCCCAGAGCCGGAAACCAGAGTAGGGAAGGAAGGTAATTATAAGGGGTCAAATTCCGTTTTTTATTATTTTTTTTTGTGACGCTCATGATCGAGATAGCCCGCCAAAATTTGGGAATAAGTACGTCATGACGTAACTAAGTAAAATCTCCAGGAGCGGAACGCTGCGTGGCCGACAAAGGGGTGGGGCAGGAGTGAATATAATCAAATGTAAGGGGTTTTTTGCGACGTTCGTGATTGAGATAGTGCACCAAAATTTGGGAATAAGTAGACTATGACATAAGTAAGTAATATTCCCAGAGGCGAAAACCAGAGTGGCGGACGAGGGTAGTTATAAGGGGTAAAAGTCGCGGTTTTTATTATTTTTTTGTGGCGCTCATGATGGAGATAGTGCACCAAAATTTGGGAGTAGGTGGGTTATGACGTAACTAAGTAAAATCTTCAGGGGCGGAACGCTGCTTGGGGTAGAAAGGGGTGGTAGGCAGGGGTAAGTATAAAAATATATGGGGGTTTTTTTGCCGTTCGTGATCGAGATAGTGCACCAAAATTTGGGAATTAGTAGATCATGACACTACTAAGTAAAATCTCCAGGGGCGGAACGCTCCGTGGGGGACAAATGTTGTGCCGGGTCACAAAAAAAATAATACACACTGCGACTTTGACCCCTTAAAACTACCCTCATCCCCAACTCTGGTTTCCGGCTCTGGGGATTTTACTTAACTAAGTCATGGTCTACTTATTATCAAATTTTGGTGCACTATCACAATCTAGCACGTCGCAAAAAACCCCTTATATTTTTTATATTCACACCTACCCCCACCCCTTTATCGGCCACGCAGCGTTCCACCCCTGGATATTGTATTTAGTTACCTCATGACCTACTTATTCCCAAATTTTGGTGCACTATCTCGGTCATGAGCGTCACAAAAAAAATAATAAAAACGGCGATTTTGACCACTTATAACTACCCTCATGCCCAACTCTGATTTCCGGCTCTGAGGATTTTACTTAGTTATGTCATGGTCTACTTATTCCCAAATTTTGGTACACTCTCTCAATCACGAACGTCGCAAAAAAACCCATATATTTTTTTTATTCACCCCTGCCCCACCCCTTTGTCGGCCACGCCTGGAGATTTTACTTAGTTACGTCATGACCTACTTATTCCCAAATTTTGGTGCACTCTCTCGATCATAAGCGTCACAGAAAAAATAATAAAAACGTCGACTTTGACCCCTTATAACTACCCTTACCCCCAACTCTGGTTTCCGGCTCTGGGGATTTTACTTAGTAATGTCATGATCTACTTATTCCCAAATTTTGGTCCACTATCTCAATCACGAACGTCGCAAAAAACCCTTTATATTTTTTATATTCACCCCTACTCCCACCCCTTTGTCGGCCACGCAGCGTTTCGCCCCTAGAGATTTTACTTAGTTACGTCATGACCTACTTATTCCCAAATTTTAGTGCACTATCTCGATCATGAGCGTCATAAAAAAAATTATAAAATCCGCGACTTTGACCCCTTATAACTACCCTCGGCCCCAACTCTGGTTTCCGGTAGTTGGTGAAAGTTTTCCGGTATAGTTTTTCCATATTACTTATCACGCACAAAATCCGCTTCTATCTCTCCGACTACAGGGTAGCGTGCTGTTATAATTGCACGAAGAACGGGTAAACAGCTGTACAGTGCACCAGTAAAGCCTTTTGTCTGGTTTGTAAATAGAAGAGGGACAGGATTGACACATTGACTCTACCGCCAGGAAAGAAAGTCATTATTGTCGGTCGCATTCTACTAAAGATTACATTGAAGTAAACCATAGCCGATTTATACATAGAATATCTTAAGTTATGTAAAAAACAAAATGTTTCTTCGGAGAATTATCTTATGTATTTCAAGATCTTTATCTTTATTTGGCGACCGTGACACGGGACTTTTATACGGGTGTACTTAAAAGTTAGTTGGTTCCGCTTATTTTAGTGTAAACTTTTTTCCGACGAATAAGTTCGTTTGTCGTGAGGCTCGGCCGAAGTTATTACCTTTTTAAGCGGGAAAATATGGCATTAGAATCAGATACAAAACGCCGAACAGTGTTTCGTACTGCTTTTACGAAAGCTGCTGTTTTGGACAATCTGTTAGCTGAACCGGTGGACACTCGACCCTGGCAACAAATTAGTGTACAGTGGGAACTTTTACAAGTAAAGTACAATGAACTTTGTGTCGTGTAAAGTGCGGTATTTAAAGATATAGTCGAAAAGGCTTCCGAGGAAGAAGTAATTAGTAAAATGGAGGCAAAGGATGGATACAGCACGCTACTATGGACTTAAGTACAAATGTGATGACAGACCCAGTTCAGTAAGTTCGGAGTCATCAAATGTAAAAGGTAAGCGCAATTTTAAATTATCACCAACCGAATTCCAAAGGTATTCTGCAAAAATGTTTTGGTGATCATGATCAAAGGTCTTTCTCCATCCTGGAAATAACCTGTTTTTTGTTGGAACGCAGTTAAAAGCAAATAGCATAGTACCTATTATTGAAAAATGTTTATTAAAATTAAGTGATATAGGTTTGTACGTTGACGGCATTGAAAGTGACAGGGATTCAAACTTTGTACAATTAACAGATATATTGATAGTATCTCCTGAAAATCCAGAATTTGAATTGGACGTAAAACCTCTTGCTTACATTTTTGACTCATGTCACTTGATTAAAGCAATTAGAAATAATTGGCTTAAACATTATTTTAATTTTAAAAGCAAAGAAACATGTTGAGTGTCCATTAGTAACATTTATCACCAAGATAAAAAACATAATTACATAGGTGTGCGTCTAAACTTACAAATTCACATGTCAATCCAACCAGTTTCCAAAAAAAATGAAGGTGGCTTGGGCTACACAAATTTTTAGTCAAGCAGTAGCTTGTGGAATGAATACATACACGTCACTGAATGGACTTCCAGCAGACGCTATAAGGACGATATAAACATTTTGGTTTATTAAATTCATTTTCCCAAGGCATCAAAATAAATTTAAGAATGGGTTTGATGGATCTCAATTTCAAATAGATTTTTTCGATGGAGCTCTTGCATTGTTAAAAGATATCAAAGTATTTAGAAAAGACGGTAAACAGATAACAAATAAATTAAAATGTATTAAATGTTGGAGAATAATTAACCGTTTGTTAAAATTATGGTGAAATCTTTCAAAACAAAACTGCATATATTATTTGAAAATTTGACGTCTCAATACCGACTGTATTGAAAACTTTTTTGGCAGTCTTAGACAACAGAGTGGAAACCATGTAAATCCGGCCACCATTGAGTTTAAAAGAAAATTTCGCAAGCTGTTCTGTCAAAATTATTTTCATTCAGAAACAATGAATTGTAAGGATGATTAAGTGAATTGTTGATAAATATAAAATCTGCAGACATAACTAAATTCGTACATCAAAAAGACAAAGATAAATGTCAAAAAGCACAAGCGCTTCCTGGCAATGATTATACAAAAGAAAATTTGCCTGTTCTAAATGTGTTCCGTTATGTTTTGTGGATATTTATTGAAGAAATGCCTTGAAATTTATAAATGCAATACTTGTAAACCATTGGCAATACAATGTCAAGAATTGGATACCAATAAATTATTTATTCATTTCAAGGCGTTCCACGAAGGAGAAAATATTTTTGGTCATTTTAATCACCATCAAAGAATCCTATGTTTATATGCTAGAATGTCTAAATTAGAAGCTATTTCACAATACCAGGGTATATCAAATAAAATATTTTTTTCAATGCAGGAAATAAACTTTGTTATTCCTTGTCAAGAATTCCCGAATTTGTGCTTATAAAGATTATTTAAAATATTCAATTTTTTTATAATATTAACCCAGATATTACTACCGTCCTTTTAAAAGGCAGTGTAAATTATGCGTAATTTAGGTTAGTACAGCTACCAACTGATAGATGGCTCTAGATGGAGTGTTTTCAAGAGCCAGCATTCGACAAGTTTTAACGATTTTAGTGCGCGCACATGCTGTAATTGTGAGGTTATCTGTGTAAATTGCCAGGTTTTGGACTACAAAATGGATGCTTATAATTGGAGGTAAGTCTAGAATTAAAAAACTGTTATTTCACGGCATTGGCATGTGGATTATTGTATAATAGGGACTTATGTACGTATATTCTTGGCTCGAATAGTTGTCACGTTGTTTCAAAGGCTCGCCGCTTGGGATTTCATTTTGTTCTTTTAAAAGGACGGTAGTAATTAGTACTACCAACGTGCGTATTGTTTCAGGAGGCCTCTCAAATTGCATGAGCTATTAGAAGAGCTTGATTCTGATGAAATCCCAGTCCCTCCAGATGGTTTGATCATATTTCCCCCAGAAAATGCCAATGATGATGTCACCGATTGCGACTCCGGCGATGAAGAACTAACTACAATAAATAATTTACCGGGTAGTCAGTTGAGAAACGATGTAGAACTTGTTTTTGACAACGCGACTGAATTACCACAAGATTCTGTGAATTCCAGCCTACCAGAAGAAGATTCGGATGATGACAATATACCATTGGCTTTGTTTCTTTCCAAGGAAAAGCTGCCCCATCAATTAGAGAAGAGAATATCTGCACACTGGATTCAAGGAGACTTGTATCAACACCCTGATTGTACTTACTGGAAAACTCTATTTGGACCGAAAATGACTCAGTCGCCGATGGAAATTTTCAATTTGTTTTTTGATGATGAAGTCATCAATTTGTTTACCGAATACACTAACATCTAAGCAGGACAAAGAAATCTTTTGAACGACATTACTCAAAATGAGATTCGATGTTTTATAGGCGTTCTTGTATTGAGTGGTTATGTAGTTGTGCCGAAAAGGTACATGTACTGGGAAAATCGTGACGATTCGCACAACGCAATGGTGGTAGCTGCTATATCTAGGGATAGATTTTCCCACATAATGAAAGTTTTGCATGTTTGCAATAACTTGTCATTAGATAAATTTGATAGATTTGCCAAGATGCGACCCCTGTTCGACGTAATAAACAAAAAATTTATACAATTTTCCCCTTTAGAACAACATCACAGCATAGATGAGGCAATGGTTCCGTATTTTGGTCGCCATCCCACAAAACAATTCATCAGGGGAAAGCCAATCCGTTGGGGGTACAAAATGTGGGTAGGAGCCCTTCGTCTGGGATACATAGTTGGTTTTCTCCTTACCAAGGTAATTCCACTACAATACCTGAACAATATAAAGTCCTTGGATTGGGTGCATCAGTAGTTCTATCCTATGCAGACATATTGAATGAAGTATGGCCTCAAAGGCGATTCCATCTTATTTTTGATAATTATTTTACTTCTATTCATTTACTGCATGAGCTAAAACAAAGAGGCATATTTGGTACAGGCACTGTAAGGGAAAATCGCACCATGAAATGCCCTTTACCCTGTTCATCTATTATGAAAAAAACTGAACGTGGTAAATACGAGTATCGTCTTGATAAAAATACAGGAATAGTGGTTTGCCGCTGGCATGATAATAATATCGTTTCTATTGCTTCCAATTTTGTACCAGTAATGCCTTGCTTCTCTGTAAAGAGATTTTCACAAGCAGAGAAAAAACATATTCAAGTTCCTCAACCAAATATTGTTAGAATATACAACAACTTCATGGGCGGCGTTGATCGCAGTGACCAGAACATCAGTTTATATCGGTGTCCATAAGAGGAAAGAAATGGTATTTTCCCCTTTTTGCTCATTGCGTTGATATGGCTATTCAAAATGCGTGGCAGATTCACAAAACTCAAGACGGTAAACTGGATCAACTTGAATTTAGAAGATCTATTGCAACTAATATTTTGGAAACTTTTAAAAAAGAAACAAAACGCAGACCTTCTAAGCGGAATTCGAATTCGGTAGCCAATTCAAGATATGACGGTATTAACCACTTGGTTCTTTATCAAGAAAAGCAATCGCGATGTGGATATTGTCACAAAAAATTCCAGTTTTTGTGTGAAAAGTGCAAAATACCTTTACATCCAAAATTTTGTTTTAAATCCATTCATTTTTTGTAAATTGATACTAATAAAATATATATGATATCTGGTACCGTATATTACTACCGTCCTTTTAAAAGAACATGTCAAAACTTGACAGGTATCGTCATAAAAAAATATATGATTGTGTTTTTTGGTTCCATATGCTATAATTTCCATGAAAATTCGAAATTAATTCAAAATGTTAACAATAAAAGTTTCAGCAATATCTGGGTTAAATACATAAAAAATTATTCAAGAGTAAAGGTAATAAAGAAACAATAGAACGAAATAGAAAAAGATTATAATATGTGTAGTTAATATTTTCATCATTACATGACTTTATTTATTATTATAATATTGTAGTTCTGCATTCTATATTTGTTGAAAGTCAATATACAAATACAGTCGAACCCGCTTATTAGAATACCGGTTATAATACCCCGGTTTAAGGAATACAAATTTGAGATTTCAAAACGTTTCCACTAGCCACCAATGATCGGTTATTAGAATAACCCCGTTATAGGAATACTTTTACTTGGCACGAGGGCTATTCCAATAAGCGGGTTCGACTGTACATTTTATTTAAGAATTTAAGAATTGTAATTTTATTTAAGAATTGATATGGTGTGATAAACCTACTGACTATTAGTGCGTTGTCTCTTAGTGTAGATATTTTAGTTTACTGTTTTCTCATTTCTCTTGGTTGTAATAATGTCATTCGCGGCTTGACCACGAAATTTCATAGGACTGTCGCTTCTCTGTGTTTGTAGTTCTCTGGTTGGACTTCCAATAATACAGAGTTTTATGGTGGTAACGATACATATTATTAGACTGCTCGACATTTCCACAAGCACATATTTATATGTAGTCAAAAGGGAGATATGAGATTTATATGTAGAAGATATAGTCAAAAAATATAGGTATGAAAATTTAGCAAGATCAGTTAGTTCAAGAAGAATCGTAAAAAATAAAAATTCTGAGCAAGTGTTGAACAGAAGGTTAGCCTTTTTAAGATTAAAGGAAGTTATCCCAAGCTTTTTTGAAAAAGATAAAGTAAGGCGGTTATGTCCTGGAAAAAAGGACACTGTTACTTATAGAAAAATCAAAAAGCAGAAAAGGTACCTAAATGATTCCTTAAAATATTTTTATTCTATTGAAAACTGAGCATCCTGAAGTTAGTGAGCTATTTTAGATTTTGTAGATTTCGACCTTTTTGGGTGTTGTTTCCCACAGGAAAAAAAACAGAGAAACATGTCTTTCACTTCACTCGTAAGCAAAATAAAGTCATTACATATCATAAATGCGGCTAATTCAACATAAGTAGTGAAGGAAATATGTTATTTTAATGATGAAGACTGTTGGAGGCGTTTTTGTTTAACTTGCAGTAATTGAGATTAATAATCCGACTAAATCTTAACCATGGCCTTTTTCCAGAGCATTTACATAGGATTGGATTGGAATCTATGAAACTCTCTTCTGTTCGTGTAACAATGAATCCAATGAACCATGTGTTCTTTGATTGTCTTAATCATAGGGATCATACTCGAAATTTATATTTGGATTTAATTGACCTCAACATTAGCCTTCCAGTTAACATCAGCAATCTTTTATCTTATTCTGACAAATCTATATACAATATCTAAATCAAGTTTATAAACGATTTTAAGATAAAAATTTAAACATCTTTATAACAAAATTCTGTGACAAAAAGATTCTTTGTCTAATGTCATCCATCTCTTTCTCTCCACACACACAATATTTGTCTGTATGAAAACAGTTCAAAAATGTTGTAATGTGCCCGAGCATAAAAAGGAAAATCTGATATTGTTAATTGTACATCCACAATTTATTTGTTACAGAATGAGTGCCTAGAATACTCGACTTGCTTGGGAGTGAAATCAATACTAATACTAAACGTTTCAAAAAGTTATGAATAATATATTAAGAGGATATCAGAATGAAATTCGCTATACATAATGTTTTCTTATTAAAAAAATTACTTTTATTTATTAGTACAAAATAAAACTTTTACAACAAAATATTAACTTTGATACAATGAAAAGTAAATGATGACTGAAACATGCATGCTTGTTTACTAACTAAAATGTCTTTTTATAATTTTACACTATCTTAATGACCGTGGTCCAAGTCCTCTTGATAAAGGGTTCAGTAGCGTGGTTGTGGTAATATTTCTCCTTCCTCCATAAGCGAATTCTTAGCTGGCGAACATTCAAGAAGTTCTTGTAGAGCTAGAGCTTGCTGGGCTGGAATTTTCTCGCTGAACAGCAATTTGTAGAGTCGTCGTCTTTTTCTTGCTATTATGTATGTAATAATCGCTATGGCAAGGACTATTAAGAATATAGAAAACGAACTAAGTCCTAGCGATACTAATGGTTGAAGATTAAGTCTCTCGTTTGGTTGTATTTGTCCGTGCGTTCTTGGGACTTCTAATTTTTCCAACAATATGGAATGTTGTGGCTTTAGTTTGATTGGTACTATACTGGGTATTTGAATCTCTTGGGTTGTTTGTAATTGTATTTTCTGACCAAGTATGTATAATGTTTCATTGGTTATGACAATACTGGAGCGGGAAATTCTTCGTTGATTTACTGTTAATGGTTGAACTATTCCCAATAGGGTGGCATCTTTTGTTTTTTGGATAAAGTTTTCGGAGACGTCAACTATTGTGCATGTTTCGACATTTGGTATCAGGCATTTGGATTTTACGTTGTTTTGGCATACAATATGGCTGGATTTCCGCATACAATCTTCGTACCAGGTATTGTTAGAGTAGTATCTCGCAGGTGGAATAATCATCTGATGTTCGTCATTAGGTATTGGATAAATTTTTAAAGTAGGGTAGTATGAAGGATATAGGATAGGTATTTTTAATATTGTGAGCATATTATTTTGAGTAATACATAAAAAGGCATGTGAAGATTATAATAATTCGTAAGGATGTTCTGCATCGCGAGAATAAAGAGGAATTAGCATATTTTGTAAACTTTTTAATTCTTTAAGAGTAAATAATTCTATATTTGGTGATTCAGGATTGTTCTGATTAATTTTTGAACGTATTCGTTTATTGATTGGATTTCAAATATTTCATTGATAACGGCTGATTGTTGAGATTTGCGATCTAATGCATCCGAAAGAATTTTATTATCGTCATTTATTTTTCTTAAAAGGTTATCAATTCTAGTATTAAACGTATCTCCAAAAGATATTTGTTTATTATATTTTGAGATTAATTCATCTTATTTTGATTCAATTGCATTGATATGTGAAGTTAAAAGTTCCATATCATTATTGTCGGGGTTTCCTGTGATAAATTTATCGTTGTCCCTAAAATGTTAAGTAAACCTCTTTTTAATCTTAGTTTACGGGTTATCTTATTGAAATTGTCTTGTGTTTCTGTTAAAAGATGTTTATACTGATTATTTAGTAAGTTAATGGCTGTGACATTGGGCAATAAATTTGAAAAGGTTACCGAGCTATTTGTTAATATTTGTTCTGTTTGATAGATTCATTCGAATGTGTTTGTGATAATGGGATATTGTCTTAGGAGATCCAATTAATTCTTCGTAATATCCATTATTTGGAATTTCTTGTATTAATGTCGTTGACTGAAGATATCGAAGCATCGACCTGGAAAGGGGAATTTTTTATAAGTTTTTCGTAATCGTTTTGCGTTTTTAAGATGGGCGGTAGTTGTGTTATTCTTATCTATTAGACCGATAACTTTAGTTTTAATTTGTTTCGTTGGCTTAATAATTTGATAAGGGCTTTTAATTTTGGTTTATTTTTTGTTTTTCTTACGTAAATATTCTTATTAAAATATTTTTCTTACGTTAATATCTGGGATTGTTTCAGCTGATTTATTTATTTTTGTTAGGGCGTCGTTTCGTTTTTTCTTTTGTCTATCGTATAAATCGTTTATGAAGGGAAGTAATTCGTCTTTGTGTCTTTCATTATAAGTATCGTATATTGGAAGGTCGAAATCAAAATGAACTTCTTCTGCATAGGGCCATAAAGTATCGAAAAAGGTGAATTTTTGTGGCTGAATGGATGGATTGATTGTAAATTAAAATGGCATGAGTGAAGGTATCCTCAAGTGAGTAATTTGGGTTTGGCGCTTTAAGAGTGCGAAGTTTTTCTAATAATGTGGAATGAAAACGTTCTATAGGTGAATTTGATGAGGAATTATTTATGTAGGGTATTTATGAGGAATTATTTATAAAAATACATAAAATTCTATAATACTTTTTCTAAATACATAAAATTCTATGCGAGATATGTGGATGACACTCTGGTCATCTGGTCAGAAGGTAGAGACACTTTAGGCCAATTCTTAACATATATTAATACAATACACCAGTCAATAAGTTTTACACTTGAAACACAGGATGAAAAAAACAGCTTAAACTTTTTAGATCTTACTGTTACTATTGTTGATGACACCTTAGGATTTGAGGTCTACAGAAAGCCGACACACACTGGTACAGTAATACACAACAGCTCTTTTCACCCATTAAAACACAAATGTGTTGCGTTTCAGTTACATTCATAGATTATTAACAGTACCAATGACTGAAAGTTCATTTAATAAAGAACTTAACAATATTTACAACATAGCAGTTAACAATGGTTATTCCATCCAATTAATAGATAAAACCTTACATAAAAACCTCAACAAACATATAGAAAATACAGCATATTCAGCACATTTATCAACTTCTACAGTTGATACAAAACCTTATAGAGCTTTAACATATACAGGTAAATTTTCATATAAAATAGCAAACATTTTTAAGGACTACAATTAACATACCTTTTAAAGCAAACAATAGTCTTGGTCGGATTTTCATAAATAACAAAGACAGAAGTGAGTTAATGAACTTAAGTGGAGTGTATGAGTTGAGGTGTAATACTTGCGAATCCTACTATATTGGCAGAACATTTAGATCTTTTGGACGTTACCTTAAGGAACATATCAGATATACGCGGCCATCATCAACTGTTTTCTCAACATATCGTGGAGTCCAGATCATGAGTTTGATCCAACCACAGGCTTCAAGGTGCTACATATATGTCAGAAGAGCCTAAAATTAAATAACCTAGAGCAACTGGAGATTACAAGATCCATGAAGAACACTAATAGAACAACACTAAATACACAATTAAACTTGGAATTTACTCCTTCATATTCAGTCTTATGTTAATGTAAGTTTTCTAGAACCATTCACCACTTTTTTCGGTTCTTTTTTTCAGATTTTTGGTAACCAACAGATTTTCTACATAGTATAACACACATAATATCATAGTATGAGCGACAGTTGCGCATTCTAAATATTCCTATGTAACTACAATCTCATTTATATATAACAAAATCTTTAGTAAAGTTTATATATTTTAAATTATTTTAAATTTTGGATTTTAAATTTTAGATGGTTAAATATTTGTATCTTTGTTGTTGAGAATTGTACATTGGATGGAAGTGGCCCTCTAGCTTTATAGACACCAGTCACAGAGCACATGACATTATTGACTTGATATCTGTGCCATCAAATTATACACTTATATACTTCTTTTTGTGTGTACAATTTTTAGTTATCTCGTTAATGTCACAAAAATTCTTTAATAAAAAATAATGTCTGAAGGAATATGGCTAATTCGCTAATGCTATACTGATATGTAAGTATTCACTCTTAATTTATTTATATCTTATCCCACTAAAACTTTGTCCACTGCATTTTAATAACAACTCATAACCTTAACGTTAGATGGGAACTGGTAAACACTTTATTTATTTATACACACACCGGCAAAATTAGCCGAACACGTTAAAAATGGGACATGTTTGATGTCTCGTATTTCATAAACCAGTGGTCCGATTTGAGTGATTCTTTCAGTATGTTATAGCCTTATTATTTAAGAATATCGTTGTAATAATATTGTTACTAGACAGGTAAATACCATTTTATACTGGGTGTACCAATCATACTGTGTTTTTTTCGTAAAGTTTGGAACACCCTGTGGAATATTCTAGCATATGTAAAATATTAGAATTAATACTCGATTGTAGACTTAGGCTTGCTTATCATTTTCCTTTTCGATTCATTTACTTATGTGAGATAATAAAAAAGTTATGTACGTTAACAGCTATCCATGTTTTTCATCAGTAAATCCTCATAGTAGGGGAGGAAAGTATACTAAATTTGCAGTTACTCGAGCGTTATGGGGACCTATTGGATTGTGAAGAGTATGTGCTAAAATCAGAAAAAGGTTAAGTTTTCCATAAAGTGGGGGACTTTTCATTTTTTAATTTAATGTTCCATTTGAAACAATCATTTTTCTCCGATTATAGCGCTGTCTATCCATAATTCGAAAAAATATGTCGAATAAAAGTTGCTTATTTTTACGTAAAGAATCTAAATCTGCAATAAAAATTGGGGGCTCCTATTTAATATTTTAAATTAAATCTCCCACCCCACCTCCGTGGGGGCTCGTGACACCCCACGGAGAGGGGTAAATTAAAAATTATAAATACGACCCCGCGATATTTTGCGAAATGAACATCAGATCGTAAAACTGCAAAATATACCTATTCAATATTTTTCAAAAATCTACCGAATGGCACCAAACACAACCCCCCACGGAGGTGGGGTGGGGGGTTACATTAAAATATTAAATAGGAGCCCTCAATTTTCATTGCAGATTTGGATCCTTGACGTAAAAATAAGCAAGTTTTATTCGCAACGTTTTTTCCTATTATGGATAAATGGCGCTATAATCGGAAAAAACGATTGGTGGAAATGGAAAATTAAATTGAAAAATGGAGAGTCCCACACTTTATGGAAAACTTAACTTAACTTTTTTGGTTGTAGCACCCACTCTTCACAATCCACTCCAGGTCCCAAGAACGCTCGAGTAATTGCAAATTTACCATACTTTTCTCCCCTACTATGAGGATTTATTGATAAAAAACATGGTTAGTTGTTAAAGCACATAACTTTTTTATTTTCCAACATAAGCAAATGAATCAAAAAAGAAAATGTTAAGAATGCATAATTCTACAATCGAGTTTTAATTTTAATATTTTATATACGCTGGAATATTCCACAGGGTGTTCCGAACTTTAAGAAAAAAACACAGTATGCTTGTTACACCCGGTATAAAATGACATTTACCTGTCTAGCAACAATATTATTACACCGATATTCTTAAATAATAAGGCTATAACATACTAAAAGAATCACTCAAATCGGACCACTGGTTTATGAAATACGAGACATCAAACATGTCCCATTTTTAACGTGTTCGGCTAATTTTGCCGGTGTGTGTATATTTATTTACAACCTAAATTATAACATGCTTATCGTGATATTAATAATTAGCATGACACCCTCTAATATTGTCAAATCCTTTGTACTGTAGCTCTAATAGGTGTTTGTTTGTATATTTTTATCGTCATATACACCTTATTCTGACTAATACAAATGGTAACTATTTTAGCTTCTTAGGGGCCTGATGATGGTGTAAATGTTAAACACCGAAACCGGTCGCCCAAATTTTACATCTACATTTTAAATAAATAAAATCTAACAAGACTGTGAGTAGTAGACTTATTACCTACATTAATATTATGTGCTCACATCAGCAACCATTTCAATATTTGATGAGGAATTGTTGACTGTTGAATTCTTTTCCGCTATCAAATATTACTTTTTCGGATAATTATGGTGACTAAAGAAATGTCTGATTTTATTTAGGACTTAAGTTGAAGTATTATCGGGTAATTTATAACATTGTGCATATTTTGAAAATGGGTCAATTATTGTAAGATAATATTTTTTGTCACATTGAAATATGTCTAGATGTAGGATATCGAAAGGTTTTTGACCTAGTAGCGGTCCTAGTAGAGGTAATTGATATGGGTGTCTTTCGTATTTATTTTGCAGGCAAATTTCGCATTTATTGATGTAGTCTGCTATTGTTGTCTGCATTGACGGCCAGTAAAATTTGTCTAAGGTGTTTATACGTCTCGGTTATACCGTTGTGATTTAATGTGTGGTATATTTATATGCATTCTATTTGTTTATTTTCGTCTTTTATGTCTTGTAGAATTGTATTGCAGAATTTTGCTTTTACTGTATTATTAATATTGTCTCTAAAATAGTTACAAATAAACGGTCTGTATTCGTGCCGGACTTTTATACCGAATTTTTGTTTTGGTCTTAATATTTCTGTAAGAGCGTCTAGGATGCAATCTTCCCAGTTGGCTGTCAGGTTAATTGTATATCTGTGTTTATTGAATATTTTTGTATATTTAACGTCGTACTTGTCGCAATTTGGTAACATTATTATCTGATTTGTAGATAGATTTAAAGGTTCTTCTGAGGTTGGGATTCCGTTTATTGGATTTTCTCTCGAAGAATGTTGAGTTTGTGTATCGTCTGAGTTATCATGTTGTATTTCGTCAAATGTATTTAGAAAATCGTTGGGGTCAAAATCTGTACTGTCAGGAGGTTCGGCGCAAACTGAGGCTCGAGTGAGTGCATTAATTTGCACACGCGAAAGAGCGTCTTCTACCTGATTTTCTTTGGCTCGTTTATACTTAACCTCGAAGTTGTAATCTTCTAATTTTAGGCGCCATCTAGCTAATCTAGATGTCGGATCTTTGATCTTGTATATCCAGACTAAAGGATTGTGATCGGTTTCGATTGAAAATGTTTGTCCGTATAGGTATGTAGTCCAGGGCTGATCTGTTTTGAGATGGACGTTGAGAGGTGACTCAAATTTTTTTGCAGAAATTGCTTAAAAATAACTCAAATAATAATAATTGAGTTATCCTCCCACTCAAAATGGTCCGGAACATTGTTTAAATAATCAAAATGTCAAAATATGAAGGAAAAATTCGATTTTTTTATTGGTTTTTTGAATATAACTTTAAAACTGTTCATTTCTGGGAAAAGTTGTACTGACATAAAAGTTGCGTAATTAAATTTGCTATAATATAGAATTGGTTAAAAATTTAAAAAATAGTCACCCTTGTTGCACAATAGCAATACTTGCGAAAAAAACCATACAAAAACAAGTATTCGCATTTTACGTTTTTCAACCATTTATGCTAGACTTAGGACCTACATATTTTACCCAGAAAAACTTTATGATACAGTAAAACAATACTGTAAATTTCATTAAGTCGGTTCACTAGATTTTGCAAAATAAATTTTGCAATCCAGCTTTCGCAAAAAAAATTCATTTTTTAAAAATGTTGCAGGACTGAAAATAAAAGAGATAGTAAGTTAAATTTTTTTTTGCTTATAGAAGTATACTGTACCTTTCATTTGAAATTTGCAAAATTAAAATCGAATAATTACCACGGCGTCAGGAAATTTTTTAAATAAACATTAATTTTTGGTGCTGCCTGCAGGACAGCGGTGTTCAATTCACACAAGTTGCTTTCCATCAAAATTTCTTCTAATCTTTATTTAATATATTTATTTTCTTACTATATTTAATACATTATTTTGTTGTATTTTAATATTTTAATTCCACAAAAATCAAACTAATTTTATTATTGTTTGTAAAATAATGTTTAAACAATTGCATATGTTTAAAAATAATAAAGTTTATTCTCTAAGTTAAAATATATGAACACGCAAGGTTTTTGTTAAAAAAAGTGTTATTTCAAAGGATAGAGTATGTGTTTTTATTTTGCAATAAACAAATTTATTTATTTATATCGAAATGTAATAAAAATTAAAATGTATCAATCATTATCAAAGGTCATTGAAATGCCCAATCAGAGCAAACTATCCGCTGTCCTGCGCGTAGCACCAATAATTAATGTTTATTTAAAAAAATTCCTGACGCCGTGGTAGTTAATCGATTTTAATTTTGCAAATTGCAAATAAAAGGTACAGTACACTTCTATACGCAAAAAAAATTTCAACTTGCTATCTGCTTTATTTTCAGTCCTGTAACAATTTAAAAAAACGAATTTTTTTTGCGAAAGCTGGATTTCAAAATTTATTTTGCAAAATCTGTTGAACCAATCTTAATGAAATTTACAGTATTGTTTTACTGTATCATAAAGTTTTTCTGGGTGAAATATGAAGGTCCTAAGTGTAGCATAAATGGTTGAAAAAACGTAAAATGCGAATACTTGTTTTTGTATACTTTTTTCGCAATTATTGCTATTTTGCAACAAGGGTGACTATTTTTTAAATTTTTAACCAATTCTATATTATAGGAAATTTAATTATGCAACTTTTATGTCAGTATAACTTTTCTCGGAAATGAATACTTTTAAAGTTATAATCAAAAAACGAAGAAAAAAATCGAATTTTTCCTTCATTTTTTGACATTTTGATTATTTAAACAATGTTCCGGACCTTTTTGAGAGGGAGGATAACTGAAATATTATTATTTGAGTTATTTTTAAGCAATTTCTGCAAAAAAATTTGAGTCACCTCTCAACGTCCAAATGTACTAATATTTTTACTGATCCGCCCTGGTCTATGGGCGAAAATGTTTACATGAGTCGATTATAGCTAAGAGTTCTCTTTCGACGGTTGAATAGTTTTGTTTTGCTGTGTTAAAGTAGTTAATGTGGTTCAAATGGGGTAGTGAAGCGCAATACATGATGCTGTTTCCAGTTAGCCTCTCTAGCCTCTCCTACGCAATTCCTATCCTCACCTCCACGAAGTGCGGCTTAGGCTGCACGGGTGAACCCCGGACAACCTGAGCAATCCTGCTGGAGATTGGGTAACCAACCCCAGTGGAAGGCAGGGTCAGGCCTGACAAGGAAGGGAGAAATGGTCCTCCGAAAAGGGGGTTTTGCTATGGACCAGCAACCCATACAAGGAAAAAGAAAGACGCTACGAATCGAATACTATTGCCTCGGAATAGACATGAAACACGGATAAGACCCAAGCTACGAAAAAAAACCAGACGGAAAAAGGTCAGTTGGTCGCCCAAGAAAGAGATAGAAGGACGCAGTAGCCAGTGATCTAGCAAAAAGACTTTTGCGTAGTGATCTACGCAAAATGGAGTACAGCAATGGGAAATAGCTGCTCAGGACCGACAACAATGGAGGGAAATAGTAAACGCGGCCAAGACTCACATAGAGTTGTAGAGCCAAATGATGATGATGATGATGTTTTTAAAGTACGTGAGTAGTAAGCTATAGGGTGATTGTCTTGTGTTAATACAGATCCTATTGTAATGTTTGAGGCATCTGTAGATAGGGTGAAACGTTTAAAAAAGTCGGGGCACTGAAGTACAGGGTTATTAGAAAGTAGCTCTTTGCATTTTTCGAAGGATTCTACGTATGTGGCGTTAGTGAGATTGATTATGGTATTTTTTCGTGTGCATCTCGTAAGGGGTGAAGTAATTTTTGCAAAGTTTGGAATGGATCTGCGGTAATATCCAATTAAGCCTAGAAATGACTTAATTTCTCTTAAAGTTTTGGGAATTGGATAATGTTGAATTGCTTCGAGTTTTGCCGGATTTGGCATGATACCTTGGGGAGTCACGATGTGGCCTAAGAAAGCGACTTCTTTTTTTTAAATTATTTTCTTGAAAGGTTTGGAAGATAGTTTTAATATGTATTAGATGTTCTTGAAGGGATTTGGAAAATATTATGACGTCATCCATGTATACGAAACAATATTTGTATAGAAACGGTCGTAAAATATTGTCCATTAATTTAGAAAATGTCGATGTGCTGTTTTTCAAACAAACTTTTACAAGAAAATATTAACTTTGATACAATGAAAAGTAAATGATGACTGAAACATGAATGCTTGTTTACTAACTAAAATGTCTTTTTATAAGTTTACACTATCTTATTGACCGTGGTCCAAGTCCTCTTGATAAAGGGTTCAGTAGCGTGGTTGTGGTAATATTTCTATATATTTAGATGATATAATTGTTTTTTCCTCATCACTGCAAGAACACGTCAAAATATTAAAATCAATTTTCGAAAGATTAAGACAGTCTAGTTTAAAAATACAGCTAGTCAAATCAGACTTTTTACGTACGGAAGTAGAAATACGACCAAATCCAGATAAGATAAAAGCAGTCAAAAACTTTCCTACTCCTACCACACAAAAAGAAATAAAATCCTTTTTAGGATTAGCAGGACATTATAGAAGATTCATCCAAAATTTCGCAAAAATAACTAAACCATTAACCATGTGTCTAAAGAAAAATGCCAAATTTATACACTCTCCCGAATTCAAACAATATTTTAATCATCTCAAAGAACTTCTAATTCATTCAGATACCCAGATTTTTCAAAACCATTTATTTTGACTACAGACGCTTCGAATATAGCCTTGGTGCAATTTTGTCACAAAGAACAGTACCAAATGATTTACCTGTAGCTTATGCCTCAAGAACTCAGACAGAGCAAAAATATTCTACAATAGAAAAAGAACTTTTTGCCATCGTTTGGACTTGTAAAACATTTAGACCTTATTTATACGGCAGATCTTTTGAAATTTTATGAAACCATAGACCCCTTCTATGGTTATTTAATTTAAAGGAACCCAACTCCAAATTATTGAGATGGAGATTAAAATTAGAAGAATTTTCCTGTACTATAAAATATACACCCGGAAAAAATAACACTGCTGACCCTTTAAGCAGAATAAATATAAACGCTTTAGAGACAGAATCTATTATTAATAACGCAGGATATCTTTTGATATAGACCAATTTTTAGCTGAATTTAACCCAGATACAGTCGACGAAAATGTAGTAAATGAAACTTTGCAACTTCTAGATAACAATGAGACTATGCAAAACCCACAAATAAACAGGAACAAAGAAACCGCTGTTAATAACTCAGACACATAGTGCAGAATCTTCAAACGAAAACAGTTTTTACATTAGTAATTACTAGTGATCCAACAAGAAGGCAATAATAACAAACCCTATCATTAGCACTCAAAATAGGATATGCTACCAAAAAGTGTGCATCGATTGAAAGAGGACAATGCCTACGACGAGGAGATCTTAGCAAAAATAGGAAACTTCTTGCTTTCCTTCATTTATTGGACTCACGACTAAATAGTCACTTTACACGATGCAACTAATTGCGAAATTTATTGCACAAGTTCTTGCAGCAAGAACTTCTGCAATAAGTTGCAACTGACTTTCTGCAATAAAGTGATTACACGGTGCAAGCAATTGTATAAACTGACAGAAAAATATTTGACAGTTAACAGAAGAAACTCTCAAAAGTCAAAATGTTTGTCAGTCTGTCACATGTCAATAGATTGTTTTTTGTTTGTCATTTCGTTTCCGTTTCTGTTTCTAGATTGTTCTAAGCAGCGGCAGAGTGCTTTATTCTTAATTAAATTTGTTATTTAGTTTGTTTAATTTAAAATGAGCTGTAATAGTAATTATCAGTGGACGAAAAACATTGTAAAAATTCTAATTACGCAGCTGACAAAGCACAAAAACAAATCTAAAAGAAAAAGTGCAATGTGGTCGATCCAAAACCATTTAAAAGAACAGGGTATGAACATAACAGAAGAGGATTTGAAGAAAAAATTCACGGCTTAAAAACACAATACCTCGTCGAACTGCGCAAAATAAAGCGATCTAAGTCAAGTGGTGCAGGTGCGGACGAGGTATATGTGCCCACTTTATGGTGTTTTGAGCTACTGTCTTTTTTGCAAAAAGACTCATACCCTGAAACGACTAATTTTGCGTTTCACAAGGTAATTTGAAATAGGCTAATGGCTTAAAACTTTGTTATTGAAATATTATTGTTTTTAGGATAATGAAGAAGAAGAAGCAGAAAGAGTAGATGCTGCAGAAGATCAAAGTCTAATATATGAGGGCACTCTAGAAGGTTTCAATACACAGAATTATACACTCGCTGACACTCCAACAAGTAGCTTGCAGATCGGGTTAGGGTGTCTGAGGTAGAAGCTCTCAGCAGCAGATGCCAGCCCCTAGGAGTGGGAGGGGTCAAAGTAAACGGAAACGGCACACAATGGTCCAAAATCCCGAAAAGCTGGCCAAAAGTAAAAAAAAATTCGACTTTGCCAGATTATGCTTATATTTTCTAAAAGAGGACTAAATTCCGCATTCATTGTTGCCTACCATAGGGCTATAACATATATATGTGCATTTCCAGTTCAGTTCAAAGTTGACCTTCGACCGGAGGAGACGGGCAGTTACGAATAACAAAATATTTTGAACTCACAGTTTTGTAGGTGTATCTCTAAAACGAATTGTGCAAATTCCATTCTACAAAATGGAGAATATTCCTGGAGGTATGTATAAAAAAAGCCAATAATAATAAAATCTTTGTATATGTGTTATATATAGTAGATATTTAAGTTCAATTTAAGTACATACTAAGAAAGAATATATTTTGAAAAAATTAAACTTTCAAATAGCCAAATAGTTATAGATTCCAACGAATTCCAAGGTGTTGGTATAATCACATTTTAGCTTATAGTTATCTCTTTCAAATACTGAAAAAATTAGCTGCCACTATCTGCCCCGTTAGTTTTCCGAGAATTTTTTTATACGATCGCTCTGGGTTGAATTTCAATATCTGTCGCTAGCAATTCAGACTAATAATAAAAAAGAGGCCGTACACATGAGCGCTTAACGCCGCTGTTTACCTTTTATAAACGTATTGTTTAACAGGTTTTATCAGGTTTTATCAAGTAAAACGCGGCATTAAAGGCTGTCATGTGTACGGGGTCTTAACCGATCATGCAGCGGAAATCAGGTCGTACAGGGTCGCTCTGTCTGTAGGTCTTTTGTTATTTTAGGACCGTAGATAAAAAAGTCACGTACAACAATATTGTCGAAAAATATAGTAAAAATTACTTTTTAATGTTATATATATTTTAACATATATTTAATAATTAATTTTGATTCCAAAATTTTGTTAGTTGCTGTACTATTGCAGTAACAGTTTTAACGACACGTAAGAATTTCCGTATTTGTGTGCAAGTGCAAATCCACATTGAATTTAATTTTAGTTTCTTTAAGTTATTTTAACCGTTTCTTATCTAAAGCTTTCAACGAAAGTTCTGAGGTACTATAGTATGCGGTCTACCTATATATCTTTATATATAGGTATATATCTTCCTGAAGGATTTGCACAAAATAATGAAATGTAAGAAAACTCCTGTAGAAAAATGTATTTACTCACAAGTAATGTGAGAGGACTAAATGGAAAAGAGGCAGAATTAAGCTATGAGTTTGATAGAAACAGAATACAAATACTAGGAATAACAGAAACCAAAAAGAAAGGCAATGGAGAAATGTATTTGGAAGGTGGACATATTCTCATATACAGCGGTGTGCCAAACGAAAAAAGAGCAGCAGCGGGAGTGGGATGTGTAATACATAAAGACAGAATAAAGCACATACAAACATGGGAAAGTTGGACAGAAAGAATACTTACAGTAGAGATGAAGGATGAAGGGGAAGAAAACCTAACCATAATCACGGTGTATGGCCCAGATGAAAATGAGAAAAAGGAAATAAAGGACAAATTCTGGGAAGACCTCAACATAGCCGTAGAAAACAGTAAAGGAAATATATTTATTATTGGAGATTTTAATGGTAGAGTAGGAACCAAAGATATGTCGACATCTGATGTAATTGGAAAATATGGTGAGGAGGTGAGAAATAACAATGGAAGAAGATTAATAGAATTTTGTGAATTAAATAGCCTAATAGTAACAAACACACATTATGAGCACAAAAATATTCATAAATTTACAAGACAAGGACCAAGAGAAACGGAAAAATCAATAATCGACTACATACTGATAGAACGCAATAATAGAAGGGCACTCCAAGACATAAGAGTTAGAAGAGGACCGGAAATAAGCAGTGACCACTACTTATTAGAAGCTAAAATAAAACATAGGATAGAACCCCAAACTAGAGCAGCAGAAAATAGAAAAAAGATTGAGTTCGAAACAATTAAAAACTATAAGCTTAGAGACAAACAAATAGCTCAAAAATACGAAGAACTGACAAACTTAAAAATAACAAACTTGATGAGATCAATACAGGTAAGCAATTTGGAACAAAAATGGCAACTACTCAAAGATATATTAATTGAAACGGCAAAAGAAGCGTGTGGGGTGTACAGGAAAAACAACAAAACTAAACAAACGAGCTGGTGGAATGATGAAATCAAAAACCATGTAAAAATGAAGAAGAAAATGTGGGAAAAGTACTTAGGGAACAAAACCGAGGAAAATTACGATAGATACAAAGAAGAAAGAAAGAAAGTAAGAGACATGATAAAAATAGAAAAAGAAAAGACCTGGATACAATTCGGACAACAGATGGAATACAACAGTAAAGAAAATCAGAAACTTTTCTATCGAACAATGAAAAATATAAGAATAGACAAACCAACAAGAGATACAAGAATAAAAAACACAGATGGAACAATAATAACAGACGATCAAGAAATAATGGAACGATGGAAGCAACACTTTCAAGAACTACTAACTAGTAATGAAGTAAACAGAGAAGAGAACAACGAAGAAAATGAAGAAAGAACAGAACAGGAAGAAAACACAGATGAAATAACAAACGAAGAAATAGAAACAGCAATAAAGAAACTTAAAAATGGGAAATCTCCTGGACATGATAGAATAACACCAGAAATGCTGAAGTATATGGGACTGGAAGGTAGGAAATTGCTCAGAGAAATATGCAATGAGGCATGGAAGAAAGAAGAAATACCGTCGGACTGGGAGATGGGAGTAATACTGCCCATACATAAGAAAGGAGATATCAAAGAATGTAACAATTATAGAGGAATTACACTATTATGTACGGCACTGAAAGTATACGAAACAGTATTAGAACAAAAGCTGAAGAATATAATAGAAACGACACTAGAAGAAGCCCAGAGTGGTTTCCGGAAAGGACGAGGGGTGCAAGATCACATATTCACAGTGAAGCAAATAACAGAAAAAACACTACTGACTAAAACCAAAGCTTACATGGCCTTCATCGGCCTAGAAAAAGCATTCGACAGAGCGAAAAGAGAAACAATATGGAACAGTCTAATTAGAAGAGGAGTTGATAGAAAACTAATAGAAGCCATCAAAAGTCTATATAAAAGAAACACGAATTACATAATGCATAAAAATATGAAATCGCAACAATTTAAAACATCTGAAGGCTTAAGACAAGGAGGAGTCATGAGCCCTACACTCTTTAACATCTTCATGGACGAAATAATCAAAGAATGTATACCACAATTAAAAAAGCTACATGTAGGTTACCGAAACCTAGAAAGAATAGGAATATCAGAATGTGCATTTGCTGATGATGTAATTGTCATGGCAGATAAAGAGGAAGATCTAAGAAATAATCTACAAACATGGAATGAGGTATTAAATAGGCATGGGATGAAAATAAACACACGCAAAACAAAGATTATGGTAGTAGCACAAGAACAACCCGTATTAAACATACAAATCAATGGAGAAACAATAGAACAGGTAAACTACTTTCAATACCTGGGAGTAACAGTGGAAAACAACGGAACACAACAAAAAGATATAGAAGATAGGATTAACAAAACGTCTAAAATATTCCACGCAATTAACAACAAATTTTTAAACAAAAAAGAAATATCCAGAAAAACCAAAATAACTGTCTTCAACACGATATACAGACCAGTACTTACATACGGGTGCGAGTCTTGGGTATTAACAAGAAGTATGAAGAGTAAGATCCAGGCACTGGAAATGAAATACCTAAGACGAGTAAAAGGAGTATCAAAAAGAGACAGACTAAGAAATATAGATATACGAGCGGAGCTCAAAACTAAACCACTCCTAGAATACATCGAAGAAAAACAGCTGAGTTGGTGGGGCCACATGAAAAGAATGAGAAGAAACATACCAGTAAGGAAAGTATGGGAAGCAAGAATTCAGAAAAAAAGAAACAGAGGAAGACCATCAGAAAACTGGGATACAACCATTGCGAAGATTATCCAAAAGAAAGTGAAAACCGTAGCAGAAGCAAGCAGACTGGCGCAGGATAGAAAACAATGGTCAAAGTTTGTGCACACGTGAATAGACATTAGTCCCGACACTGAAAAGTAAAAGGGACTTAAAAGACTATATATATATATATATATATATATATATATATATATATATATATATATATATATATATATATATATATATATACATATATTTAATAATTAATTTTGATTCCAAAATTTTGTTAGTTGCTGTACTATTGCAGTAACAGTTTTAACGACACGTAAGAATTTCCGTATTTGTGTGCAAGTGCAAATCCACATTGAATTTAATTTTAGTTTCTTTAAGTTATTTTAACCGTTTCTTATCTAAAGCTTTCAACGAAAGTTCTGAGGTACTATAGTATGCGGTCTACCTATATATCTTTATATATAGGTATATATCTTCCTGAAGGATTTGCACAAAATAATGAAATGTAAGAAAACTCCTGTAGAAAAATGTATTTACTCACAAGTAATAACCATTTGGAGCAAAATAATTTACGTATTTAAAAATTTATTTGAAAAGAGGGATTGGTATTTCGCATATCCTGAGAAAAGATTATGGTGATATTTGCCTAATAATTATGCAAATACTAATTCTTATGGTTTATGCGTTTTATTTACTTTGTAATAGTTATTTATGCACCAAATATGTTAATAAGATGATTTCTTCCGGAGAGCAACATAATCCAGCCCGAGGGCCTCTGGCCCCAGGAAGGGATGTTGCTCGATGGGCGTAATTATCCTGTAAACCAGTGGTACATACAGTATTTTATTTTTCACTTCACATAATATATAAACTAAAATTAAGACGTTTTTAATTTTTATTTTACCCTCTAGTCTATGACAATTTTGGCGTTTTTGGCGTTTGTTGATTATATTATGTGGTTGTAAGTTGGATTTATATTCAATTATGGATTTAAAATTGTAGGTACTTTAAATATTTATAAAAATTGTTAAAGTTAAAAAATGTTAGTTCTATAAAATTGACTCTTTGAAAATTGTTTAAAATAAAAAGAAACTTTATTTTGCTTTTTTTATACAACAGGGTGTTATGAGTCATAACTCCCGCTTATTATGCCCGAGGATATAGGTAACAAGTGTGTTTGTGGTAAATAAACAAATACTATGTAAGTGAAAAATAAAAAAAAAATTGTCGGCATTGTTATATAATTACAGCTCATACGCCATATCCCTCGGTAGACCGCAAGCTATAGTAGCTCCTAATGTTCTTTATTGTCTTAAAAATTATATTATGTTGAAACTATTGTGCGTACAGCAATTAATATTAAAGAAATATACCGAGTTTAGTAACTTACACATATATAATATATACTTTTAATGCAGGATCAGATAGAAACGTAATTACATGCACGAAAGAAAAATTGTTTAATATAATGCGAAACCATTTGAAGCCGAGCATAGCCATCCAAATCAAAATTTTAGAAACTGAATTGACAGAAGAAATGGGCCGCAATATTCGTATACATGAAGATACAAAGTCTATCCTTGTTAAGTTTGGTCATACACTAAAAACAATGTGGCAAAGCAGCAACAGAATGGAGGAGAAATTTAAGAAAAAATACAATTATTGGTTATCTGATTCAGTGAAAATTATTATTTATGACGACGTAGTTCCACAATAAACGCAGACAGGTCGTCCATCATTAGAATTTTCTGCACTAAGTGAACGATCTAAACGTAGAAAAACTGCAGAAATTCGCCAATCCAATACCACTGAGAAACTGGCATATGCTACCCAAATGAATCTTCGTGCATCGGGACACTTAGACGCTTCAAAAGTTATTAAGGATGTAATGTCGACTTCTCCAGCAAGAGCGTATAAATATAGAACAGCATTTACAGCAGAAGTTGAAAGAATATTGTCTGACGATGCAGCACTTTCTGTTTTAGTTGAATATTAGTTTTCAAAACGTACCTATCAAAGAATAAGAAAAGTAGCCAAAGAAAACAATTGCAAATTGTATCCATCCTATAATAACGAGTTAAAAGCAAAAAAAACATTGTTATCCACCACGCACTAACATTACCATCACAGAAAGTCGTGCGGAAGTTAAATTGCAAGCTTTATTAGATCATACAGTAGAAAGTATTTTATTTCTCCAAGAAGATGTTTTGGACACTTATTTGTAAGTGGGGTTGTGACGGGAGTTCTGGACAAAGCATTTATATGCAGAAGTTTACGGAAGATGGCAAATCAGATGAAAATGTATTTTTTACTTCACTTGTGTCTAAGGACAGTAATGATTCAGATGAAATTGTTGTTTGGAAGAACCCTAGACCATCATCGCGTTTCTGTAGACCAATAAAACTACAGTTTATGCATGAAAATGTTGAGTCTACAATCAGTGAAGTTAATGACATTGAACAACAGGTGGAGCTGCTTATCCCTTTCATAACACAAATACATGGAATGGAGATTTGCGTAAAATACAAGTTAATGTTTACGATGATCGATAATAAAGTTTGCAATGCGGTGACAGATACGAAATCTACTTTACGTTGTTTATTGTGTGGAGCCACTTCCAAGGATTTCAACAATATAAATGCTGTTTTGCAGAAAGAGATTAATGAAACTAATCTGCGATTTGGGATTTCATCATTGCACGCCTGGATTCGTTTTTAATGCTTCTTGCATTTATCATATAGACTTAAAATCAAAAAATGGCAAGCACGTACTGAAGACGAGAAAAAGATTATGGAAGAAAGCAAAAGAATTATTCAATAGGGATTTCGTTTGCAATTAGGACTAATTGTCGATCGCCCAAAGCCTGGTTACGGAAGTACTAACGACGGAAACACAGCTCGACGTTTTTTTGAAAACTCTAAGATATCAGCTACAATTACAGGCGTCTCGTGAGTCGTTAATTACTCGATTTTATGTAATTCTGCAAGCAATTTCATGTGGTCATAATATTAAACATGACTATTTTCGAGCATATGCTCTAGAAACTGCGTGGAAATTTGTAGAATTATATCCATGGTATTACATGCCGACTTTAGTCAGTAATAGGACAATTATCTGAGGAAGCTCAGGAAGCACGAAATAAAGACATTAAAATATTTCGTGAAGATTTCTCTCGAAAATTCTCACGACAAAATACAGTGGAAGACATTTTTAATCGATTAATGATAACATCGGATCCATATATTTCTAGTGTGAGAAAATTACCACAACAGTCGCGAAAATCATTATTATCAGAAGTGATAGAAATATTGGAAGCTCCAACAGTTCCTGATGTGATAAGGGATGAGAGTGGTTTCGATAGTGAATCTTCGGGAACTGACACTGAGTCTGATATTCAATGCGATTCTGATACCGAATTGGATTTTTGTTTATAAAACAAAAATGTGTTTATATTGTATGCTAAATATATATTTTAATATTTTATTTATTTTCTTAACAACCTAAAAAATCTCAGGATATCAGATGTCGACTACAATAATAATATTTACAATAATTTATACATATAATATATACAGAGACATATTATGTCTCTGCCATATTTCATCTGCCATTTTGTTTTTTAAACTTTCGATTTCAGATTCGTAATCAGCGACCTCAAAAATCCCCGTATACCAAATTTCAACTACATTCAATATATTTACAATACGCTTATCCGCCATTTTATTTTTTGAAATTTCGATTCCGGATTCGTAATCAGCAACCTCAAAAACCCCCGAATGCTAAATTTCAACTACATGAAATATATTTGCAATACATATACCCGCCATATTTTATCCGTCATTTTGTTTTTTAAAATCTGGACTTCGGATTCGTAATGAGCGACCTCAAATACCCTGGATACCAAATTTTAACCAATTTTTAACCGCATTCAATATATTTGCAATACACAGATCAGCCATATTACATCGGCCATTTTGTTTTTTGAAACTTCGATTCCGGATTCGTAATCAGCAACCTGAAAAACCCCCCGATACCAAATTTCAACTGCATTCAATATATTTACAATATATACACCTGCCATATTACATCCGCCATTTTGTTTTTAATTCATAATCAGCGACCTCAAAAACCCCCGGATACCAAATTTCATGCAATTCAAAAAACGCTTTCATATTTTCGCCATCTTTTCGGGATTTTGGCCATATTTTCGGGATTTTGGACCACTGTGCATCAGTGCAAAACTATTGTAAGTCATTTTGCCATTTCACAATTTGATTTGACCTGGATAAATATAGAAAAGGAAAATCACCGGCAAAAAACTCAAAATGTGAATGTGAGTACAAAACTAAAGTATATAAAAAAAGATGGAATGCGACAATAGAAATGTGTTTCTGACTCATTAGTCGTTCAGTATGGTATAGCCAAAATAGGCAAAAAACTCAAAATGTGAATGTGAGTACAAAACTAAAGTATATAAAAAATGGAATGCGACAATAGAAATGTGTTTCTGACTCATTAGTCATTCGGTATGGTATAGCCAAGTCATAAAAAGGAGCAATTTAAGTTGGGAACGGATCACTACAGGAACAATGTTACTATTTGTGACAACAATGTCAGAAGACCCTGCCTTTCAGGACGACGACCAACACAGTCACGGAAGTAACTGTAACTTTACTTCCGTGACTGTATGTTTTAGATTGTTCTGATCTAATTGAGAATAAATTGAGAATGTATTTTATTTAATCTCTGTAATCACTAAATATATTTTTCATTTGTAGGAAATTTGTATAATTACTAGTGATCCAACAAAAAGGCAAGAATATCAAATCCCATCATTAGCACTCAAAATAGGATATGGCACCAAAAAGTGTTCATCGATTGAAAGAGAAGATTGCCTAAGACGAGGATATCTTAGCAAAAATAGGCAACTTATTGCTTTCCTTCATTTATTGGACTAGATGGGGTGTTAAGTTTCATCTAATGCACTCTCTGCCTTGTATTCAAGAAAACAGAATGCGGAGGTCTTGCTTCCAATTACAGTGATCTGCTAAAGCTAAATAGATTTTTAGACTCTCAAATAAGGGAAATAAGGAAATACCTTTCTTCCCTAAATTATAATAAGCTTGTATTCCTTAAGTTAGCTAGAATAATATTCAACAAAAGACGTTCTGGAGAAGAAGCAAAAATGACTCTTAGAGAATATTCGTCAAGACCCAACTGGAAAAACTTTGGAACAGAGAAAATGAAAAATTCGTTGACTCCTCTAGAACACAAAATACCATCGTCCTTAACCATGGTAAAAATCATTGGCAAACGTGGGAGAATAGTGCCTATTCTACTACCCACGAGATAAAAGAATCAATTAATCATATCCCAACGGGTGCAATATGGAGTCCTGAGTTCAAATCCATATGTGTTTGCCATTTAGAAAACAACAGCAAGTCACATGAGGGGACATGATTGTTTCAAAAAGTGGTGCGAAGAGGCAAAACTCAATTCACCAGATTTAGTAATCAGCACAAAATTAAGAAAGTATGTAGCAAAAGTATGGAGTTAAGTATTGAGCAACTGATTGCCAAATATTTAATCTAAATGAACATGAATATGATTGGCTAACTCGCCACCTCGGTCATGATGTGCGCGTTCATAGGGAATTGTACCGACTACAGAAGAACGCAGTCGAGCTTAAAAAAGGAAGTCGCTTACTCCTAGCAGTGGATCAAGGTGAAGCTTACAAATTTGCAGGAAAGATCCTGAAGGATATCAATCTCAGGTATTCGTAAGTTCTTAGTTGAAATTTTAGAACGTGATTAGGAAGTACCAACTTGTATAATATGATTTGTTTTCTTAAGATATGGATGGAATAGAAGCCAAAGAGGCCGACTGCATAGAAGAAAGAAATAGTGACGCTGAGGAAGGTGAACAAAATGAAAATACTACTTTGCCTGAAGTAAAAGGTAATGACTGACATGTAACTTTTTTTTATTCAAAAATCGAACAATATTTAGAACTGAAAATTGGGGTGACTTTTCAATTCGTTGAAAACGAATTTTTTTTATTTATATAAATTAATGTGTCTTGGCTGCAATGGCCATTGACACAAACAATATTGGATATACAATAATTAATTAAAACGAGGACTTATAACTAATTATTAAGCTAATTTCGAAATCTGAAATACCAGCTAAAAATTATGACAACAATATTGGATATACAATCATTACTATGTGGACTTCTAACTAATATTTACTATGTTCGGATGACTGTTTTTTATTTGCTAGGCATAGTGGGAAGCTCAAATATATTGACATATTGCGGCTTAAAAATCTGCTGTTACAATAAGTCCACTGAACAGATTCAGTGATCAATATAGTTTTCCAAAATTCACGCAAAATTTGAATTTAATATAAAAAACAATTCTTTATATTTTCCTTTCCTATTAAATTATCAAGTGTAGAGTTTAGTGTTGTGAATCGCATATTAAACAAATGACATCTTTAGTTTTGCTAGTACGCGCAATCTTTTATGGAAATGTCCATGATCATTTTGCACTTTTCTTTCTTCAATCCACAGTTCTCATTCTATCTAAATTAAACAATATTGATATGTGTTACAAATACGATTTAACAGTATCACACATAAATAAATTAGTACCTGAAGCATTTCTAGGTCGTGCACTCTTTCGGCCATTAAAGTTGGCCCCCTAACCAGCCTGTGGATTTTAACTGGATACTATTTATGATTATAACGTGTAGATTCAAAAGTAAAGAGCCACAACAATTTAATTACTGCAAGACACATTTCCTGGTAGTGTACTCCGTCGTCTCAGTGAGCAGAACCCGATCGTGTAATATTATTCAAATTTCGTAAACTCTCTGTGAAAACAGATACTAGCGCGCAGTATTCAAGTCAATATAAAGTGCTAAAAGTATTTTTCCACCTACCTTTACCGAAAGTATACTTTTCCGGACCTGATTGTAGGGAGCAAAGTTGTACTTTTCCTCCTAGGAGGAAAAGTAAAAGTAACGTCATGGTATTTCATTCATGAAATATAACTTATTGACGCCCTGTACAATATCTATTTTCTATTACGTAAGTATCTATACATTTTAACGTTTATTTATAAAACACCCTGTATTTTGCAGAATGGTAAAAATCAGTAAATTATTATTTTTATTTACCAATGTTTACATTAATAATTTGACTTATATTTGACAGTTGACAGTTATATTGTACCTACTTGTTAGTTTTAGTTTTAATAAATTTTGTTGGTTAGTTAGGTACATAAATAAATTAAGTAAAAATGAAAAATGAATTGTTATTAATTTGAGGAAGGCGGAAAAACCATATGTATAACATGGGAGTAAAGTGCCTTTTCCTCCCTTGAATGATTATTGCTCTCCGCTATGCGTCGGGCAGTAAACTTCATTCTCGGGAGGAAAAAAAGCATTTTCCTCCCTTGTTATACAAATAGCTATTTCAGCTGTTCATATTTTAATACATAGTACCATTTTATTTATTGTCAGATGAGGGGTCTGGAATAGTGCACAGAAAAAATTCAAGAAAGAAATGTGTTAGCTTCAAGCGAAGGCCATGGAACAACGAAGAAAAGGAAATAATCCTAAAGCAGTTCAAACCTTATATAAAGAGAGATGCCCTGCTAGGAGAAGCACAATGTGTCAAACTAATAGAGGACCATATAGTGTTCACATGAAGAAAATGGACCGATTTAAAATTTTTCACTAAAATTTAGGTCCGCCATGTTTTCCCCTTTAAAATGGCATAACTTTCATATATTTATCTTTAAAAATGAGGTTGGTGAAACTGTTTGAATATCAGTGTGCAGGATGTTTTTTCAGATATTTAATTGTTTATAAACAGTGTTTGCAGTTGTTTTGTATAGAGCTATTTATCGCATCTCATTTGTTTCGGTCACCTGTCATATAATATTAATATATTATAGTGAGGTTAAAGTATCGGTGTTCTCTGATAAGAACCATGATACGTAATGAATAATATAGCGATTACGAAGATGTTCAAGAAGCTAATAGTTCTGATAGAAGAAGGCAAAAAGGAAAGTAATCCATAAGCAGAAAAATAAAAAAAGGAAACCAATAAATTAGGGCAGGTTCAAGGTGAAGCATACGTATCTCTGTCAGGAAAGAAGGTTAGTTCCAAGACATTCAATTTAGTTCCTGACTGCTGCAAGAACAAATGCCACGACAATCTGCCTCTTGATTTGTAGAGCTCGATATAACCATTATAAAAAAAGTATGGACACCAAAACAAAATGTTATTGTTGGTCAAAAAAATTTTGTAAGCAACAATTTGGGTAACCCGGCGAATATAATAGCTTCGTTCGCGGTAACGATCCTGGACGCGAATTTACAAAACCAATACTAATTCAATCATGGGGGCGACTGAATTCGAGTAGGCTTTGTATGCAGAATATTAGTTACATAATATTCTATTCTATTTCGGTCCAGAAATTAACTGTATTGGTGTGGTATATACTTAAGTGGATTTATTATTAAGTATATAATAAAATTTAGATATGTTTTGAAAATTAAAATGAATAATTTATATTTGGATATGATTAAAAATTTAAAACAAATGAATAACTACTAATGTATGACTGTATGTCCCTGTAAGTTGGAACCTTATGGAATTTTTTTTTATTATTACTTTTACGAAAAAAAGTTGTTCTTTATAAAAAGTTTTTCATCGTCGAAAAACTAAGATACAATCATCAGATATCAAATTTTATTAATAGTATACAAGATATGTCAAAATATATGATTTTCTCTCAAGAGTAAAGCACCTTTATATTCCACAATATTGAAAATTGTTTTTATCGAAAGTTATTTGGAATTAAAAATTATGTTCTAATGCGCAATTACATTCTTCGAATCGATAAAATTTTTTTTGAAGATACCAAACATCATTTTTATTTAAGTATGATAACTCCGAAATTATTAACTTTACAAAAAAAGTTATTCTCTATAAAAAGTTTTGCACATTCTACAAAATAAGATTAAATCATATTTCACATTTTATCAATTTTATAAGGGGTATGTCAAAAAATAATATGAATTTCGCTCAAGAGTAAAGTACCTTTATTATTAATTAATTATAGGAATTAGAAAACATGAGTATACAATTAAATCTTTTTAATTGAAATATTGTGAACTACAAAGGTTTACTCTAAAGGCGGAGACAGATATCCGCGCCGTGTGTGCGCCGGCGTTCGTGGCGCGGTTATTGTTCGTTAAAATTTTTCATTTTGACGATCCAGAGGAAACTTACGAACGTTTAGTAATTGTAGATAATCATGTCTCTGTCCTGTACTTCTACTACATCTTATTTTGGTATTGTTCTGAAACTATTTTCTTGTGTCATCTTATGCAATTTACTATTTTATGTGGTAGCCACAGTTTGGGAACATTTCGGGAACTACCTTTTTCGCTTCCTGGCAACACAAATATAATGGTAGGGGAGCCCAAGTGGGGATTTTTGCAGTTACTCGAGCGCGTCAGATTATCATATGGGGAGAAACGTGGTACCCTGCAGATGTACCTCCACCATGTATTAGCTCTTAACACAGGGGAGTTCGTTCAGGGGGGCCCGAAAAAAGATCTATCCTTAAAATATTCGAAATTGTCAGATTAAGATAAGGTAAGTTAAGTACATGCAAAAGAGTCTATATTTCAAAAATATGACAATTTGAGCGGGGCGTACGGAAATGGGTGAGTCAAAAAGTTTCACAAAAAAAAGCGAATATTTCGCGAAATGAACGTCAGATTGAAAAACTAAAAACTAAGTGTTCAATATTTTTCAAAAATCTATCGAAAAATACCAAACTTGGCCCCCCACGGAGAGGGGTGGGGGGTAAATTTATAATTTTAAATACAAATCCCGCGATCTTTCGCAAAATAAACATCATATCGAAAAACTGTAAAATACACTTTATCAATGTTTTTGAAAAATCTATCGAATGGTTCCAAACACGACCCCCCACGGAGGTGAGGTGGGGGGTTACTTTAAAATCTTAAATGGTAGACCCCGTTTCTTATTGCAGATTTGGATTGTTTGTATAAAAATAAACAACTTTTATTCGAAACATTTTTTGAATTATGGATAGATGGCGCTATAATCGGAAAAAAGATTGTTGGAAATGGAAAATTAAATTAAAAAATGGGAAGTCCCCACTAAAATGGAAAATTTTACTAACTTTTTGGTTTTAGGACCTAATAATCACAACCCAATAGGTCCCCAAAGCGCTCGAGTGACTGCACATTTAGCATACTTTGCTCCCCTACCATAATATATCTGCTTGTTCCTACAACCAGAAACAAAATTAGAGAACTATAGGTACTTCCAAGTCATGCGATACCTTTTTCGTTTTCCGGTGACACAATTGTAATGTATCTGCTTGTTTCAACTGCGTAGCATCAGTAGAAACGAAATTAGAGAACTACAGGTTCTTCCAAACCCTGTGTTAACTTTTTCGCTTTCCGGTGACCCAATTATAATATATCTGCTTGTTCCAACTTAGTTGCTTCACCAGAAGCGAAGTTAGAAAACTATTGGGTCTTCCAAGTTGTGCGTTACCTTTTTGGCTTTCCGGTGACCCAATTATAATATATCTGCTTGTTCCAACTCAGTTGCTTCACCAGAAGCGAAGTTAGGAAACTATAGGCTCTTCCAAGATGTGCGTTACCTTTTTCGCTTTCCGACGACACAATTATAACATATCTACTTGTTCCAACTCCGCTGCTTCACCAGAAGCGAAGTTAGGAAACTGTAGGCTCTTCCAAGTTGTGCGTTACCTTTTTCGTTTTCCGGTGACATAATTATAATATATCTGCTTGTTCCAAATTAGTTGCTTCACCAGAAGCGAAGTTAGGAAACTATAGGCTCTTCCAAGATGTGCGTTACCTTTTTCGTTTTCCGGTGACATAATTATAATATATCTGCTTGTTCCAACTCCGTTGCTTCACCAGAAGCGAAGTTAGGAAACTATAGGCTCTTCCAAGTTGTGCGTTACCTTTTTCGTTTTCCGGTGACCCAATTATAATATATATGCTTGTTTCAACTACGTTGCTTCACCAGAAGCGAAGTTAGAAAACTATTGGGTCTTCCAAGTTGTGTGTTACCTTTTTGGCTTTCCGGTGACCCAATTATAATATATCTGCTTGTTCCAACTCCGTTGTTTCACCAGAAGCGAAGTTAGAAAACTATTGGGTCTTCCAAGTTGTGCGTTACCTTTTTGGCTTTCCGGTGACCCAATTATAATATATCTGCTTGTTCCAACTCAGTTGCTTCACCAGAAGCGAAGTTAGTAAACTATAGGCTCTTCCAAGATGTGCGTTACCTTTTTCGCTTTCCGACGACACAATTATAACATATCTACTTGTTCCAACTCCGCTGCTTCACCAGAAGCGAAGTTAGGAAACTATAGGCTCTTCCAAGTTGTGCGTTACCTTTTTCGTTTTCCGGTGACATAATTATAATATATCTGCTTGTTCCAACTCCGTTGCTTCACCAGAAGCGAAGTTAAAAAACTATTGGGTCTTCCAAGTTGTGCGTTACCTTTTTGGCTTTCCGGTGACCCAATTATAATATATCTGCTTGTTCCAACTCCGTTGCTTCACCAGAAGCGAAGTTAGAAAACTACTGGGTCTTCCAAGTTGTGCGTTACCTTTTTGGCTTTCCGGTGACCCAATTATAATATATCTGCTTGTTCCATCTCCGTTGCTTCACCAGAAGCGAAGTTAGAAAACTATTGGGTCTTCCAAGTTGTGCGTTACCTCTTTCGTTTTCCGGTGACCCAATTATAATATATCTGCTTGTTCCAACTCCGTTGCTTCACCAGAAGCGAAGTTAGAAAACTATTGGGTCTTCCAAGTTGTGCGTTACCTTTTTGGCTTTCCGGTGACCCAATTATAATATATCTGCTTGTTCCAACTCTGTTGTTTCACCAGAAGCGAAGTTAGAAAACTATTGGGTCTTCCAAGTTGTGCCTTAACTTTTTCGCTTTCCGGTGACACAATTATAATATATCCGCTTGTTTCAACTGCGTTGCTTCACCAGACACGAAGTTAGAAAACTATAGGTTCTCCAAGTCGTGCGTTACCTATTTCGCTTTCCGGTGACACATAATATATATCTGCTTATGAATATTTTTTTGATATTGATAACTATTTCCGAAGTGAAAGTCGAAAGGTCAGGTAAACTTGATTTCAAACTCGAATTGTGGCTTATGCCCAAATAAAATAGTAAATCTTATTTTTAATACATGTTATTTTTAGTACAACAATGAACTAACATTTTTTAAAAAGGTCCGCATGTACATTTTTTTATTTCAGCTTCTATTTCCGTTCAGATCGGATTTAAGTTGTTTCTTTAAATTAAATGGTTCTTTATTGAGGATCCCACAATAATGATTTTCCACGGTAAACATCAATTTCCTTCCGACAGTTCCGACCATTCCATTACTAACAAATATTCAACTCATGCGCGCCAAAACCAACAAACCACTCGCAAACCCGTCCAAATACGTATTGCGAACCATCAAAGCGTTTGTTGAAAAACCGACAGAATTTAGATCGTGGTGCGCCGTGTGCGTGCCGTTTGTGCGTCACTTGAAAACACGTACTAATCTGACGAATACGCTGCGCGCGAGCGGCTCGCACACCGAGCAGAGCGCATATGTATCTCCGCCTTTAAACGAAATTCATATTTTTTGACAAACCTCCTATAAAATTTATAAAATTTGATAAATTATGGTTGTTTCTTAGTTTCTAGACCATACAACACTTGTTATAAAGAATAACTTTTTTTCGTAAAACTAATAATATCGAGAAAATTGATTTGAGATAATTTGAAAAAATTTATTTTTTCAATTAGACGAATGTAATTGTATATTAGAACATTATTTTTAAGTCCAAACAAATTTTCGTACTTAATAACAATCTTCAATCTTGTTAAATATATAGATGAAGTTTACTTTACTCTTGAGATAAATTCATATGTTTTGACATCACTCGTATACTATTGATAAAACTTTATATCAGATGATTGCATCTTAGGTTTTAGACCATGCAGAACTTTTTATGAAGAATAATTTTTCTTTCGTAAAATCAATAATAAAAAAGTTTTCCATATGGTTCCAACTTACAGAGACATACTGAGTATACTCGTACATTAGTAGTTATTCATTTGTTTTTTTATAATCATATCCAAATATGTATTATTCATTTTAATTTTCAAAACATATCTAAATTTTATGATATACTTAATAATAAATCCACTTAAGTAAATACTTGATTAGTAGAGAGCGGAATATATGGAAAGTGCATATAGATGCATATATTGCATATTTTCAGACAACAAACACAACATTGCATATTTAAGCTAAACACGATTTATTTTGCATATTTTAAAAATAAATTATATAAAAGTTTAAAATTTTCCTCTCTTAGTTGGAATTTTATAACTTCGATATGAACGAGCTCGATATTTATCTATCTATCGCTCATTATTATATATCTGCACTTTCCCATTACTACCTGAATTTAACAATTATGGGTGTTCCCAGAAAAATATTATTTTATTAGCGTAGCAAGTCGTAGGTACCTACCTGCTTTTAAGGGTCTAATATTTATTTTGTCAGTTTCCGGCCAACATTTGTTTAAAGTAAACGTTGTATCGTATTAAGTGGTTTTGAAGTGATTGGTATATATTAAATTTAAATATGTCTACCATTCAAAAAAGTGCTTGGATAAAGTGTTTTCCCGAGTTAAAGCTAAGTGGAGACAAAGTATTTTGCAAGGCCTATTCCAAAATCGTAAGTTACATTCATTTTCACATTTCATTTTTTAAATGAGGAACTGACAAACAAAAGCATCATGTCCCACAAAAGAAATTTTTCTGGAAAGAGTGTTTTTATTCGACAAATTCGCTTTTACTTCTATAAAGACGGCCATAGAGAGAAGCATCAAAATACAAAAATCCATTTTGATGCAATTTTCTATGCAAATCATTTTGATGCCATAAAAGACGTTGTGTTAGATATTCAAAATGACTCGCAGTGTGTAACTGAAAGTCAAGAACTTTTAAGTAACGTATAAATTGCTAAAGAACTTATGTTCATAAAAGTTCATTTTAGTTTTTTACCAGATCTAATAAAGTCATTAGAACGAAGGAATTTACAATTAAGTGATTCGGTTAATCTTGTTAACACTTTTTTTGCTCATTGTCAAAAAATTCCCGGAAATACAGGGATTACAATTAGAAATAAATTAAAAAATGTTTTAGAAAAAAATGAGGGCTTCGATTGTTTGAGGAAAGTTGTACGTATTTTTGAAGGCAACTTTTCTGAAGATCTTACGACTTGGCAAATTAGTTTACTGTTTCTCATTTAAAAAATGAAATGTGAAAATGAATGTAACTTACGATTTTGGAATTGGCCTTGCAAAATATTTTGTCTCCACTTAGCTTTAACTCGGGAAAACACTTTATCCAAGGACTTTTTTGAATGGTAGACATATTTAAATTTAATATATACCAATCACTTCAAAACCACTTAATACGATACAACGTTTACTTTAAACAAATGTTGGCCGGAAACTGACAAAATAAATATTAGACCCTTAAAAGCAGGTAGGTACCTACGACTTGCTACGCTAATAAAATAATATTTTTCTGGGAACACCCATAATTGTTAAATTCAGGTAGTAATGGGAAAGTGCAGATAGATAATAATGAGCGATAGATAGATAAATAACGAGCTCGTTCATATCGAAGTTATAAAATTCCAACTAAGAGAGGAAAATTTTAAACTTTTATATAATTTATTTTTAAAATATGCAAAATAAATCGTGTTTAGCTTAAATATGCAATGTTGGGTTTGTTGTCTGAAAATATGCAATATATGCATCTATATGCACTTTGCATATATTCCGCTCTCTACTAATCGAGAAAAGTACCCTTCCTCGCCGATATACAAAATCCGCACTTTTTAGGAGCACGTTTCTTCCTTAAGACCATTTTGTTGCACCTGAAAGTCATCTTTCCGTCCATTTTAAGGGTATTTCCGCACCGACACACTATCACATCCTTCAACACCCCGTGATTAACAAAAAACTTGAGCACCTCGTCCTTGGTTTTCGCCATGTAGCCAGCTTCAAACACGCCGATGCTACATGGTTTAACACACGCCATTTTTGATGCTTAGTCCTAACACAAACACGGTATGAACAAGAAAGAACGAAAGGACGCGCTGGTTAGCGTCGGTAACGCTAAGCCAACCCCCTTCTACCGCCTTAGTTAAGGGATGAAAGCATCGTTGCCAAGTTTAAAATTTTCGCAGACTTATTTCCATACCATATTATTTTTGTATAGCCATATTATAAATGCAAATGCAGAAAGATGTTAATACCAACAATTTTGATTATTTTAAGTTCACAACAGAACCATAAAGCAATCTTCGAAAATAATATTTGCGGCAATATATTATAATTGTCTATTTATTGAACAAAAAATATCTGTATTTCCTTGTTTCATATTGTTTGATAATTTATGTGGCAACAGCGCAAATAGCAAATTGAAGTTAGTTGCAGAATAATTATAACATTATTAATGAAAATATAGCATAATCTTAGTAACCTTCTGAAAAACCAAACATAACCCAACCAAACCATTCAAATGAACAATAAATGAGACGAGCTACGGCAGTAAGGCCAAGCAAATCGAATAAAAGAAGAAGAAAAAGACAAAGAAAGAATGAAACGAGCATTATGTTCATGTTTGAATAAAAAATAAAGCACCTTCCGTCTTTGCACAAGAAATTATAAAAATTTTTAAATTAGGCAACATTGCAGAATAAACTGTCATCAGTCCATACGTAAGCGATCTGCGCATACTGTAATGGCGGCCATAATTTGAAATTGATGTGAAAATTTCACATTTTTAAATGAGATAAATACAAAAATTAAAGCCGAGCGCAGTTAATTGTTAATTTTAAAATGATAAGAAGGTACGGCAGATACCATATATACAGTTGTCACATTTGTTAGAGCAGTGAGTCAACACTAAATAAATACCCAAAAAACAAACCAGACCGACATGACAGGTGACAGACATTCGAAAAAGTTGACAAACGACACTACAGTGAAGGTTCTCCAAAAATCGTTCGCGGGTTAAAATCAATCCTGAACTGATTCTGAACCGCGCTTGCGTACAACCTGAGTCCTAAGAGTGTCCGTAACTAATCCTGGACTAATCCAGGATGCGAATTTACAAAAGCTATACTACTTCAGTCATGGGGGCTACTGAATTCGAGTAGGTTTTGTATGCAGAATATTATTAGTTACATATTCTATTCTATTTGGGTCCAGAAATTATCTGTATTGGTGTATGATTTGTAAGCGATGTTTTAAATTATTATTGAGTAAATGTCTAGACTGTTTCAGTCATGTAAGTAAAACTAATCAATAGAGAGCGGAATATATGCAACACAACATTACCAAAATATGCGCATATATATGCATTACTTTTACTACAAATATGCAGGTATTTTTTCTAAATTTGTCTAAATATGCAAATGCATATTAAAAATACTTAAAAATAAAACAATATATTAAATATAAACATTTATGTTTAAAAAATTTATGTTTAATACATATTTATTTTTCACATAAAAACAAATGAAATGACACACAAAAACTGATATTATAATTAAATTAAGAATCTGAATTATAGTATGAATTTATAATAAAATATTTTTCAAAATTTTCAACTAGCAAGTTTTGCTTTCTATCACTAAAAACGTGTTTGGACACAGAAAAAGTTCGTTCTATATCTACTGATGTTATAGGACAATATTTTAATTTAGGCAGTAAACTAATTTGCCAAGTCGTAAGATCTTCAGAAAAGTTGCCTTCAAAAATACGTACAACTTTCCTCAAACAATCGAAGCTCTCATTTTTTTCTAAAACATTTTTTAATTTATTTCTAATTGTAATTTTCTACGCAAATCATTTTGATGCCATAAAAGACGTTGTGTTAGATATTCAAAATGACTCGCAGTGTGTAATTGAAAGTCAAGAACTTTTAAGTAACGTACAAATTGCTAAAGAACTTATGTTCATAAAAGTTCATTTAAGTTTTTTACCAGATCTAATAAAGTCATTAGAACGAAGGAATTTACAATTAAGTGATTCGGTTAATCTTGTTAACACTTTTTCTGCTCATTGTCAAAAAATTCCCGGAAATACAGGGATTACAATTAGAAATAAATTAAAAAATGTTTTAGAAAAAAATGAGGGCTTCGATTGTTTGAGGAAAGTTGTACGTATTTTTGAAGGCAACTTTTCTGAAGATCTTATGACTTGGCAAATTAGTTTACTGCCAAAATTAAAATATTGTCCTATAACATCAGTAGATGTAGAACGAACTTTTTCTGTGTACAAACACGTTTTTAGTGATAGAAGGCAAAAGTTGCTAGTTGAAAATTTTGAAAAATTCATACTATAATTTAGATTCTTAATTTAATTATAATATCAGTTTTTGTGTGTCATTTCATTTGTTTTTATGTGAAAAATAAATATGTAATAAACATAAATGTAGGTTGAACTTTTTAAACATAAATGTTTATATTTAATATATTGTATTATTTTTGAGTATTTTTAATATGCATTTGCATATTTAGACAAATTTAGAAAAAATACCTGCATATTTGTAGTAAAAGTAATGCATATATATGCGCATATTTTGGTAATGTTGTGTTGCATATATTCCGCTCTCTATTGATTAGTTTTACTTACATGACTGAAACAGTCTAGACATTTACTCAATAATAATTAAAAAAATCGCTTACAAATCATACACCAATACAGATAATTTCTGGACCCAAATAGAATAGAATATGTAACTAATAATATTCTGCATACAAAACCTACTCGAATTCAGTCGCCCCCATGACTGAATTAGTATAGCTTTTGTAAATTCGCATCCTGGACTAGTCCAGGATTAGTTACGGACACTCTTAGGACTCGGGTTGTACGCAAGCGCGGTTCAGAATCAGTTCAGGATTGATTTTAACCCGCGAACGATTCTTGGACAACCTTCACTGTAGTGTCGTTTGTCAACTTTTTCGAATGTCTGTCACCTGTCATGTCGGTCTGGTTTGTTTTTTGGGTATTTATTTAGTGTTGACTCACTGCTCTAACAAATGTGACAACTGTATATATGGTATACCCTATTCCACGAACATACACCTGTTTTGGATTACTTCGACAACGAATATTTTACTGTGCAAAATAAGAAGAACGAAAGTAAATTGCAAATTACATTGTTGTTTATTGGAATAATTATTAGCGCCATTTACTTTCGTACTTATTATGTTGCACAGTAAAATATTCGTTGTCGAAGTAATCCAAAACAGGCGTATGTTCGTGAAATGACCCATATCTGCCGTACCTTCTTATCATTTTAAAATTAACAATTAACTGCGCTCGGCTTTAATTTTTGTATTTATCTCATTTAAAAATGTGAAATTTTCACATCAATTTCAAATTATGGCCGCCATTACAGTATGCGCAGATCGCTTACGTATGGACTGACAATTTATTCTGCAATGTTGCCTAATTTAAAAATTTTTATAATTTCTTCTGCAAAGACGGAAGGTGCTTTATTTTTTATTCAAACATAAACATAATGCTCGTTTCATTCTTTCTTTGTCTTTTTCTTCTTCTTTTATTCGATTTGCTTGGCCTTGACTGCCGTAGCTCGTCTCATTTATTGTTTATTTGAATGGTTTGGTTGGGTTATGTTTGGTCTTTCAGAAGGTTACTAAGATTATGCTATATTTTCATTAATAATATTATAATTATTCTGCAACTAACTTCAATTTGCTATTTGCGCTGTTGCCACATAAATTATCAAACAATATGAAACAAGGAAATACAGATATTTTTTGTTCAATAAATAGGCAATTATAATATATTGCCGCAAATATTATTTTCGAAGATTGCTTTATGGTTCTGTTTTGAACTTAAAATAATCAAAATTGTTAGTTTTAACATCTTTCTGCATTTGTATTTATAATATGGGGTATACAAAAATAATATGGTATGGAAATAAGTCTGCGAAAATTTTAAACTTGGCAACGATGCTTTCATCCCTTAACTAAGGCGGTAGAAGGGGCTTGGCTTAGCGTTACCGACGCTAACCAGCGCGTCCTTTTCGTTCTTTCTTGTTCATACCGTGTTTGTGTTAGGACTAAGCATCAAAAATGGCGTGTGTTGAACCATGTAGCATCGGCGTGTTTGAAGCTGGCTACATGGCGAAAACCAAGGACGAGGTGCTCAAGTTTTTTGTTAATCACGGGGTGTTGAAGGATGTGATAGTGTGTCGGTGCGGAAATACCCTTAAAATGGACGGAAAGATGACTTTCAGGTGCAACAAAATGGTCTTAAGGAAGAAACGTGCTCCTAAAAAGTGCGGATTTCGTATATCGGCGAGAAAGGGTACTTTTCTCGAGAACTCCAAATTGGCGATAGACAAAATCTTTCTTCTCGTGAACCTTTTGTTGAACTGGAGGCCACCGCGTCAGGAAGCCGTTTTAGAAGAGCTTGGAATATCTTCTACTACGATGGTCGACTGGTACAGTTATTGTAGAGAAGTGTTTATTAGCTTCGCTGTTAACAACTCTACAAAACTAGGGGGTCCTGGTTCGATCATTGAAATTGATGAGGCCAAATTCGGTAAGCGAAAATTTAACAAAGGCAGACTTTTCCGGGGCTAATGAATTTTTGGGGGATATGAGCACTGGGAACTTTTTCGTTATTCCTGTTGAAAGAAGGGATGCCGATACTTTGCTTGGAATAATTCGCGATTGGATCCTTCCTGGTACAACTATATATAGCGATTGCTGGAAAGCCCATAATTGTTTGGCCCATGAAGGATTCCATCATCAAACTGTGAATCATTCCAAACATTTTGTCGATCCCGAAACTGGAACATACACCAATCACATCGAGAGGTTATGGCGCGAAGTTCGCAGTAATATCCCCAAATATGGCGTCAAGGAAGCTCACTTTGTTGGATATCTTGTCGAATTTTACTTCAAGAGGAGATATCCCAAACGCCTGGAGAGGATGCACTACTTTTTCAAAGCGGCTTCGGAGCTTTACCCGCCGGCATACTAAGGTAGGTTGATTATCATATATTAGAATTTGATTTATTTTGATTTAACGATATACATCTTTGTTCCGAAAAAATCAATTTTAAATGTGGCAACAGTGCACATACCTACACCAACTCAACTGCGCATAACTGTAATTTTGGTAATTTTCCGATGTGCACCTTAAATGCATTTAAATAATTAACATCAAAAACCTATTGATAATTACAATTTTGATTACATTTGATATTATTCTGATAATTTTCTATTTTATTTGTTGTTTGTACTGTCATTTTATGGTAATTTTTTTGGACTTGGCCTAAAAGCCCAAAAAGAGGCCAAATTTTAATGATTTTGATGTGGCAAATTATATACAGTGCATAAAAAGTATGAAAAAGACACAAAAAATATGCGATTACATCTTTGTTCCGTAAAAATAAATTTTAAATGTGGCAACAGTGCGCATATCTACAACTCGAATACTGCGCATAACTGTAATTTTGGTAATTTTCTGATGTGCAACTTAATGAATATTAATAAATAACATCAAAAACCTGTTGATAATTACAATATTTCGATTACATTAAATATAATTCTAATAATTTACTATATTATTAGTTGTTTGTATTCTCGTTTTATGATAATTTGCAGTTTTTAATTTTTTTGTGTCTCTTTCATACTTTTTATGCATTTTTTATAATTTGCCACATCAAAAACATTAAAATTTGTCCTTTTTTGGGTTTTTAGGCTAAGTCCAAAAAAAATAGGCCATTTTCGGCAAATCCGTTTATATCAAATTATTACCGTTTTTTGATTTATTTATTTCTTTATTTATGTGCCTTGCCCCTTGCCTTGCCTAGACGTTAAAGCCAAGCTGGTTCTGTGTTCTGTTCAGTTTATAATAGAAAATAATTATTATAACTATGTCGCAAGAAGGTAAGTTCTGATATTAATTCTAAGTGAGTTTATATTCTAATTATGTTTGTTTCGTAGAACTGAATGAGTTTTTAATGTTTTCTCCAGGCCACGTGGCAACCAGAGGCGATGAGGTTAAGTTTGTTTGGAGCCAAGTTGAAAATTTAATAAAATGAATACCCCAGAGAGCAGCAAAAGAGTATGATTCACGTATGAGGATGATTTGTGTTTGCTGAAGGAAGTTGCAGGCCATAATCCATTGCGTAAAGGCATTGCATAAAGGCCATTGGCCTTTATTGCATCCACTGCATAAAGGCCATTGGCCTTTCCAGACAACTGGAACATGGTGCAAGAAAACTTACAGAACATAACTGGAAAATACTTTATCATAAGAACTTTAAAAGACCATGTGTTCATGATGTTAAATTTATAGAAGAAAAAAGTGCAGTAGACCAAAAAAGGTTTGTTTCATCATTAATATTTTGTCTTTAACATATAACGTATAATTATTGTAGATCAGGTGCGGAAGAAGTGTACAGCGAAAAAGACAAGTTCTAAGAGAAGAAAAGTAGTTTCAAAGGAGAAACAAATTATTGAATTAGGTCGCAAAATGAGGGAAGACCATGCCATACAATTGGTCCATAAACAGAACTCTATCGACATAGTTCAAGATCAAGATCATACTTGTGGGATTGTTTTATAAGCTTTGAAGCATTTATTTGTTTTAATATTATTAATTAGTTTCAGATGTTGAACCAATTGTAACGATGAGTTACTACTATCGTTACTAAAATGTTATTCCGATGGGAACTAGGTATGCAACCAACTTTACAAGCACTTGTATTAGGAGTTGCAGTTGATAGACGATAAAGTTGGTAATATCTGGTAGATTAGGGTCTAGCAGTTGGCAATGACGATATCCGGCGGGGGTGTATGTCATATCGGCCATAGCGGCTGGCCCTTCACTTGAATTTTCGTTATTGTCCGATCAGGAAGTCTCTCCGGTGGCCATTGTAAGAATTTACCTTTTGGTTGAAATAAGTTATAAGAAATTAATTTACGTTGGAGGAAGTTTTTATTTTGTTTGGGGTTGTGAAGTGTTTTGAAGAGTTTTTGTTTCCAATATTTTTTTTGAAAAGCAATGGGTATGTATAAAAAATATCAATTAACTATGTTTTTGTCATTTCTTTTCCATGCTAAGGAAAAATGAACCATCTAAATCACTTTTAATACCATATTTAGATCATATTAAAAACATTGCTATTCTTCAATTATCACTTTTTCAATACTTCTAATATACACTCTACAGAAAACAAAAATATTCTTAGAACTACATTTTCACTCTCAGATAAGTTGAAAATCAATGATCATTTTCATTCTATCATGTATATAACTCCATATAGTAATCTTTGATTACAAGATCCACACTGTTCAAATACTTCCTTATATTCGTTTAAAAAGGCTTCTTCCAGTCAAGAATAATCAAGGTCAATGAAAACATGTACATCAAACTTCATTTTTTCCTTAGATTTTTTTTTCTGTCAAGTTCTGATAAGGCCCTGTTTCTATAGAGGCCCTGTTTCTTATATACTCAAGGAAAACCAGCTAATAGAAGGTTTTTCTGTTCTTTTAGCCACTGGAGGAAGACTAACAAAATTTAAGTCAAATTGGATACTTCAGTTATTTATGGAATAAGCAATCATTTTGGGGTTATTTTGGGTTTGGATTGGAAGAGTTTTGGATGTTTTTTTTTTGTTTCTGGAATAGACACTGAGTTTTACCGACACTAGCAAGTACCTCCTCGTCAATCCTCTGTGTTGTTGTTCCTTACCTCCCGAGGATTGGGAAGACCGGAGGATACCTACCTGGCTCTCCCATCATCAACCTCACAGGATTTTGGAGAAGCCACAGGCCTACTTTTGTAGAAGCGCCAGGTTTTTATAATAAAATTTAAATTTTCAATCCTTTTAAATAATAGTTTTCAATTTTCATTTTTTTTTCAATAACTTAAATACATAACCTTAATAATAATATAAATTCACCTTTTTAAAACCTATTAGCTTTATAATATTCAATAATTTTTTTTCAACAAATTTTATATTTCATTTTCATGATTGTATCAGGTATTTAAAATAATATCAGGATTATAAACTATCTGGGACGATACTGTGCACAATATCGGAGGGTTTATTTCCTACTTAATAATTATTTATTTCATTCATCAGGTATTGTCAGGTTGTCACTTCCGATCGGATGCGGGATTGTCAGCCAATCTTGTATTCATCAGTAATAATTGGTTTGTACATACATATTTAAATCAAATCACTTTCTTCGTAGAATAAATTCATTACATATATTAGTTTTTTTTTTCATACTGTAAAACCTGCATTATCGACAGGAGTGTACTACCTTAGTACGTCGGATATTTAGCTAGTGTATAAAATTGTGTATAGGGTTTATAGGTATTTTTTTTATTAAATTTGGTTGTACATACTTATATGTTTTATTGTCCTATCATTTTAATAGTATCTATTAATAGTATTAGTTAGGTGCAGCAATACAAGTCACTAGGCGAAGAATTTATTCAATCCTTCCCTGGCGCCCTTATACGTTCTCAGTAATACCTTCTTGGTCAGTAGTTCTCTTTCTTTTCATTACTCCTTATACTAATTTATTTACTTTATCATTCAAGTATTTCATTAGGTACCGTCTTATTAGGGCATGCAAGTTGGCCTAATCCTCCCCTGAGCCCTACTGATAAAGTCTCTTGAATTTCCAGCTAGCCTATTTCCATAAAACTTAAGTCACTTATTAAACTCCCCCATTCAAACAGAAAAACCATACGTTACACAATGATAGAAGTAATCGTAGACAATGAAGTTACCAAAGAAGAGGTGCCAAGGCAAATAATTGCAGGTTAGTGGGAAGGTTTTATTTATATTAAAACATATTGTTACTGAGTTAAATATTATGCATTGCCTAAAACCATTCAAAAATCAAAATTAGCTTAGGTTCATATATTTTCTTATTGTTGTAGAAGTCCCGTCATGTAGTAACACAGCTTCAGCTACTAAAAAATAATGATAGTTACAAAAGAAAAGGTGCCAAGGCAAATAATTGCAGGTTAGTGGAAAAGTTTTATTTATATTACAACATATTGTATGTATATAGTGGATTTCTACGGCTGTTGCCACCTGTCCATACCCAGCTTCCAATTTTTTCTATCGTAACACATATTTTCATCTCACTCCATTGCCTCCTCAATATTGTTCCTCCAGCTTCTCAGTGGTCGTCCTCTTCTTCTTCTCTCCGGTGGGACCCACTCTAATATTTTTCTACGCAAGCGTACCTCATTTGAAGCGTACCGCAAATTGAATTGAGGAATCTAGCGATGTTTCTACCTTTAAAGTAAAAACATATTGTGACTGAGTTAAATGTGCATTGTCTAAAACCATTTAAAAATCAAAATTAGCTTAGGTTCTTATTATTGTAGAAGTCGTCCCACCATGCAGAAACACAGTACAAGCTACTAAAAAAATAATGACAGTTAACAAAGAAGAGGTGCCAAGACAAATAATTGCAGGTTAGTGGAAAACTTTTATTTACATTAAAACATATTGTATATTATAATGGATTTCCTTTCTATACCCAGACTCCAATTTTTCTATCATTACACATATCTTCATATATACTCCAGGGAAATAAGGTTTTTGTCGGGACACTTGAGCAGCCAGGTTGCAAATGGGTTTTTTGGGTACTATATACCTAATACATTATAAATACAAAAATGCCCGTCACAGTTCGGACGAGAAACTTAGTTATTAACAAATAAGGGTCAAAAATGGCAGTTTTTTCGTTTAAATCGCTACAGGTAAAAATAGGGTAATTATATATATATATATATATATATATATATATATATATATATATATATATATATATATATATATATATATAAAAACATAAGATGTAGATCTTTGAAACACACTCAGTGAACCAAAGATCCAAGGTTATTGGTTTAACGACCACTCGTACGAAATCAAATAGATGAAATAGAGAATGTGGAAAAATCCCCTTACGAACAATTCACACATCCACCATTTCGGGCTGGGAAAAATTTTTCGAATAGAATCAAAGATCCAAACACCAGTTCTTAGAAATGTGTTTCGCCCTCTTCAACCTCTCGGGGCTCGTCGGTAAAGACAAGAGGTTGAATATCTTTAGACACATTCTAATCAAAAAACAACATTCGAGACCTAGACATAGAAGGTGCGTAAGTCTACGGCAAATCCGACAATGACAGTCTCAAGTTTTAATTCCCTAATTACTTAAAGTAAGTAAAATATATGTTTAAAAACATAAGATGTAGATCTTTGAAACACACTCAGTGAACCAAAGATCCAAGGTTATTGGTTTAACGACCACTCGTACGAAATCAAATAGATGAAATAGAGAATGTGGAAAAATTTCAAAGATCTACATCTTATGTTTTTAAACATATATTTTACTTACTTTAAGTAATTAGGGAATTAAAACTTGAGACTGTCATTGTCGGATTTGCCGTAGACTTACGCACCTTCTATGTCTAGGTCTCGAATGTTGTTTTTTGATTAGAATGTGTCTAAAGATATTCAACCTCTTGTCTTTACCGACGAGCCCAGAGAGGTTGAAGAGGGCGAAACACATTTCTAAGAACTGGTGTTTGGATCTTTGATTCTATTCGAAAAATTTTTCCCAGCCCGAAATGGTGGATGTGTGAATTGTTCGTAAGGGGATTTTTCCACATTCTCTATTTCATCTATTTTATATATATATATATATATATATATATATATATATATATATATATATATATATATATATATATATATATATATATATATATATATATATTATTTAGAGTAATAGTATTTTAGTAGATCAGCCAAGGTTTAAACATACACTTTTTAAATTTTGGTCCTATCATTTTTGCTTCGGAAATTGCAATATAAGACTAAAATTTCAAAAATAAAAATTGTGCTATAACTTTTGCAAAAATGACCTTAAGACTTTCATATTGCAAGAAAAGTTGAGTCAAACATTCCACATAATGCACAAAAAATTTTAAGACGATTCGTCAATTAGTTTAAATTTTATTCAATTTGTTTATCGTAAAGAGGTTTTTTTTGCAATGTTATTGTTCAGAAAATAATAATGACATGACAATTCTGTGGAAACCACATGCAAGAAGAATAGTTATTTTTTCAAAATGTTGAAAAAAATCATTAAAAAGTCGTTTCATCGTTTATCACTTCGAAAAAAGTTTAGTAAAATAGAGTCATTTTTGGCTTAAAAACAGTTTGAATAGCTTTGTTAATGTTGACTATAGAGTAAATCTACTTTAGGATTTCAAAAGCTGATATTTGTACACGAATTTTCGGGAAAAAACTTTTTGCCTAGGTTAATTAGGTTCAAAGTTAGCCATTTTTATTATTTAATTCGCAGTTACTTCTATATACATCAAATTCTCCTGTAACGGTGTTAGTTACCATACTACTCCGAAACGGCTTGGCCGATTTTTATGAAATTTTACACGTATATTCTACAGGAGAAGAGGTTTAAATCTATTTTTTATAGCCATAAGTTATAAGGGGGGTTGCCCCCTGACATTTTTTTTTATTTTTTTTTTGACAAAATTATCTACCTTAATTTTATATGATGTAGAATTAAAAAATACATACAACCCTTAATTTTCACTCTTTTGTCACCAATCGCTATTTGTTAATAGCCATCTATATATTTACATCTATAAAATTCTCCTGTCACAGTGTTACTTTCCATACTCCTCCGAGACCGCATCACCGATTTTTATGAAATTATATATGTATATTCGGTAGGTCTGAGAATCGGTCGTAATCTATTTTTCATATCCCTGAGTGATAAGGGGAGTTCCCCCTAACATTTTGTAATGTTAGGGGGGGTGTGTGTACATAACGTACTCTATAAGACTACGAGTACATACAAATTTAAAAAATTATGATCAAAATCCATCAACAAGCTCCGGCGATATTAATCGCAGCATATGTTTGCAGAATCAGTTTCATTTTTTCAGTGCACGGATTTTAATAATTCCCCTCCACCGACCTCGAATTAATTCCGTTCGCACGCCATTTTTAAAACTTTATTAACCATTCTGTTGAGGTTCAAAGTTTACCCAAACTTTTACACATAAACTATATATCTTCAACTTCAAAATAGCTCTAGTTAGGTTGCTTAATTGTTATAAACAAAGTAGCCGTCAATTAAATAAAAAAAAGTGGCTAACTTTGACCGTAATTAACCTAGGCAAAATGTTTTTCCTTGAGAATTCGTAAAAAAATACCAGTTTTTCAAATCCCATTGCAGTTTTAGCCTACAGTCAATATTGACAAAGTTATTCAAATTGTTTATAAGCCAAAAATCACTGTATTTTAGTAAAATGTTTTCTGAGTGATAAAAATGACTTTACAATGATTTTTTTAAATGCTTTGAAAATATGTCTATTCTTCTTTCACGTTGTTTTCACAGAATTGCTACATCATTATTATTTTCTGAACAATAACATTACGAAAAAAAGCTCTTTGCGATAAACAAATTGAATAAAATTTAAACTGATTGACGAATCGTCTTAAAATTTTTTGTGCATTGTGTGGACTGTTTGACCCAACTTTTCATGCAATATTAAAGTCTTAAATTCATTTTCGCAAAAGTTATAGCAAATTTTTTATTTTCGAAATTTTAGTTTTATTTTGTAATATCCGAAGCAACAAATGATCGGACTAAAATTAAAAAAGCGCTATTTTAAACCTTGGCTCCTCTACTAAAAGAAAAATATTATAAATAAGATATTTAATTACCCTATTTTTACCTGTAGCGATTTAAACGAAAAAACTTCAATTTTTGACCCTTATTTGTTAATAATTAAATTTCTCGTCCAAACTGTGACGGGCATTTTTGTATTTATAATGTATTAGATATATAGTACCCAAAAAACCCATTTGCAACCTGGCTGCTCAAGTGTCCCGAACATGGTATATTTTTGCCTTATTTCCCTGGTGTAATAACTGCCTTCTCCTTAAAAAGTCCATTTCTGTACGAAGTAGCTTCTTTTTATTTCTTGCACTTATGTCCGAAACTTCTGCACCGTAGATTGTAGCGCTCTTCATTATACTTTCATATATTCTTCTCTTTGTTTCCTTCCCGATACCTTTGTCCCATAAAATTAAA